>NC_135235.1:222060539-222661672 GCF_051348905.1 Ranitomeya variabilis
TGACCACACGGCCACCTCAACAACATCGGAGCTACTGCAACCCCCGACCTACTGTCTCCTTCCCCATAATCCTGTAGAAAATAAGCCCGCTAGGTTAGGGTCCTCTCCCCTCTGTATCAGTCTGTAATTGATAGTTTCCTTACTGTAAGTGATATTTGTATGTACCCCTTCTCATGTACAGCACCATGGAATTAATGGTGCTATATAAATAAATAATAATAATATAAATCACAGCATTGCATCATCGACAATCCTAAGAGCCCTCTGCGGGTTGTAAAATGTCTTTTTAGAGCAATTTGAGGATTTTCAGTATTTTTAATTTGTCCTGACGTGATAACATTGAGAATGAAATCACATGACGAATTCAGCTCTGTGACGACTGAACTTGTTACATAGATACATACGGTAAATGTCCATCAACCTTTCTCCACCAGTTATTCATTCTCTGTCATTAGAGCCCTAAATTCACTTTCATCACATTATTTCTGCAGAGCCAATTTTTTTGTAACGCCATGATCCAGAGTTTACATTTCTTGATGTGTTTTTGTTAGCTGGTTTTAATTAAACATTCCTCCGTGGAGGGAGCAATTATCTCCCAAAATAAATGGAAGAAGAGAATATTTATCTCTATATGTTTAGCAAACAAGGAGAAGCCTGTGAGCGGTGTACTCAAAAACCGAGCAGCAAGCACAATGTACTGTACCTCTACCGGTAGCCCCAAAGTGCAGGAGGAGGACGCCGGCTTCTGGCACCTGTCCTCTTCTCACATATTAGATCTTACCGGTGATTGTGTTACCCGCTGTATTGCCAATAACCGTCCATCTACCTGATCTGGGTTCTAATACCAGGGATTAAGAAAAGAAGGGAACAAGGACGTTTAGATTGGGCTTTAAGCTCTAGAGGGGATCTGTATAATTGGAATAAATGAGCCTCAGCTCTCTATATCCTGCAAATGCTGGATCTGGTTACCTGTTTCTAATACACAGAGCCTCGATCAGCCAGAAGATAGACAGCGTTTTCACTGCCATGATGTAAAGTTAGGTCCTCTTTACACAAAATAAAACACTGCTCAAAAAAATAAAGGGAGCACTTAAACAACAGAATATAACTCCAAGTAAATCAAATGTCTGTGAAATGAAACTGTCCACTTAGGAAGCAACACTGTTTGACAATCAATTTCACATGCTGTTGTGCAAATGGAATAGACAACAGATGGAAATTATTGGCAATTATCAAGACACCCTCAATAAAGGAGTGGTTCTGCAGGTGGGGACCACAGACCATTTCTCAGTACCAATGCTTTCTGGCTGATGTTTTGGTCACTTTTGAATGTTGGTTGTGCTTTCACATTCATGGTAACCTGAGACGGACTCTACAACAAACAAAAGTGGCTCAGGTAGTGCAGCTCATCCAGGATGGCACATCACTGCGAGCTGTGGCAAGAAGGTTCGCTGTGTCTGTCAGCATAGTGTCCAGAGGCTGGAGGCGCTACCAGGAGACAGGCCAGTACACCAGGAGACGTGGAGGGGGCCATAGGAGGGCAACAACCCAAAAGCAGGACCGTCATCTCCGCCTTTGTGCAAGGAGGAACAGGAGGAGCACTGACAGAGCCCTGCAAAATGACCTCCAGCAGGCCACAAATGTGCATGTGTCTGCACAAACGGTTAGAAACCGACTCAATGAGGATGGTCTGAGTGCCCGACGTCCACAGATGGGGGTTGTGCTCACAGCCCAACACCGTGCTGGACGATTGGCATTTGCCACAGAACACCAGGATTGTCAAATTCGCCACTGGCGCCCTGTGCTCTTAACAGATGAAAGCAGGTTCACACTGAGCACATGTGACAGACGTGACAGAGTCTGGAGACGCCGTGGAGAGCGATCTGCTGCCTGCAACATCCTTCAGTATGACCGGTTTGGCAGTGCATCAGTAATGGTGTGGGGTGGCATTTCTTTGGAGGGCCGCATAGCCCTCCATGTGCTCACCAGAGATAGCCTAACTGCCATTAGTGTTATGACCTGGTGGTTACGGAGAAGCACTGATATGACCTGGTGGGTAAAATGAGTCATGGGACAAGCTCTGGGAGGTGGTAGCTTAACTGACCGCAGTTCCTAATCCTAACACCAACACTAGAAATAGCCGTGGGACGTTCCTGTCACTCCCTAGACGCCTCGTCACAGCCTAAGAACTAGCTACCCCTAAAGATGGAAACAGAAAACTATCTCGCCTCAGAGAAATTCCCAAAAGGAAAGATAGCCCCCCACAAATATTAACCGTGAGTAGAGAGGGAAATGACATACACAGAAATGAAATCAGATTTTAGCAAAGGAGGCCAATTCTAATCTAGATAGACAGAAAATAGAAAAGGATACTGTGCGGTCAGTATTAAAAACTAAAAATCCACGCAGAGTTTACAAAAATGATCTCCACACCGACTCACTGTGTGGAGGGGCAAATCTGCTTCCCCAGAGCTTCCAGCTAGCCTGAATTTTTCATAATGACAAGCTGGACAAAAGAAACATAACTTAACTGAGCAGTAAGGTCCAAAGCAAATGGACAACCAAAGAACTAGCAAGAACTTATCTTATGCTGAAATGGACAGGCCATCAGAGAAATCCAAGTAGAGATCTGAATCCAACCCAGAGAACATTGACAGCTGGCATGGACTACAGACCAGAGCCAAGTTAAATAGCAAGGCCAGTGGAGCCGATTAGTGAAAGCAGCTGCTGCAGAACCTCAAGGAGCAGCAGTTCCACTCGAAACCACCAGAGGGAGCCCAAGGGCAGAACTCACAAAAGTACCATTCATAACCACAGGAGGGAGCCCAAGAACGGAATTCACAACAGTACCCCCCCCCTTGAGGAGGGGTCACCGAACCCTCACCAGAGCCCCCAGGCCGATCAGGACGAGCCCAATGAAAAGCACAAACCAAATCGGCAGCATGGACATCGGAGGCAAAAACCCAAGAATTATCCTCCTGGCCATAACCCTTCCACTTAACCAGATACTGAAGCTTCCGCCTCGAAAGACGAGAAACCAAAATCTTCTCCACCACATACTCCAACTCCCCCTCAACCAACACCGGAGCAGGAGGGTCAACGGAGGGGACCATGTGCACCACATATCTCCGCAACAAAGATCTATGGAACACATTATGAATGGAAAAAGAAGCTGGAAGGGCCAAACGAAAAGACACAGGATTGATAATTTCAGAAATCTTATAAGGACCAATAAAGCAAGGCTTGAACTTAGGGGAAGAAACCTTCATAGGAACATGATGAGAAGACAACCAGACCAAATCCCCAACAAGAAGCCAGGGACCAACGCACCGACGACGGTTAGCAAAACGCTGAGCCTTTTCCTGAGACAACGTCAAATTGTCCACCACATGAGTCCAAATCCGCTGCAACCTGTCCACCACAGAATCCACACCAGGACAGTCCAAAGGCTCAACCTGCCCCAAAGAAAAACGAGGATGAAAACCGAAGTTACAAAAAAAAGGCGAAAACAAAGTAGTCGGACTAGCCCGATTATTAAGGGCAAACTCGGCCAACGGCAAGAAGGTCACCCAATCATCCTGATCAGCAGACACAAAGCATCTCAAATAGGTTTCCAAGGTCTGATTGGTTCACTCCGTTTGGCCATTTGTCTGAGGATGAAATGCTGACGAAAAAGACAAATCAATGCCCATTCTAGCACAAAAGGACCGCCAAAACCTAGAAACGAACTGGGAACCTCTGTCAGACACAATATTCTCCGGAATGCCATGCAACCGAACCACATGCTGAAAGAACAATGGAACCAAATCAGAAGAGGAAGGCAACTTAGGCAAAGGTACCAAATGGACCATCTTAGAAAACCGGTCACAAACCACCCAGATGACAGACATCTTCTGAGAAACAGGAAGATCAGAAATAAAATCCATGGAAATATGCGTCCAGGGCCTCCCAGGGACCGGCAGAGGCAAAAGCAACCCACTAGCATGGGAACAGCAGGGCTTGGCCCGGGCACAGGTCCCACAGGACTGCACGAAAGAACGCACATCCCGCGACAAGGAAGGCCACCAAAAGGACCTGGCAACCAAATCTCTGGTACCAAAAATCCCAGGATGACCAGCCAATACAGAACAATGAATCTCAGAAATTACCTTATTAGTCCATCTATCAGGAACAAACAGTTTCCCCACTGGGCAGCGGTCAGGTTTATCAGCCTGAAACTCCTGAAGCACCGACCGCAAATCAGGGGAGATGACAGAAAGAATAACTCCCTCCTTGAGAATACCAGCCGGCTCAAGGACTCCCGGAGAATCAGGCAAAAAACTCCTAGAAAGGGCATCAGCCTTCACATTCTTAGATCCCGGAAGATACGAGACCACAAAATCAAAACGGGAGAAAAACAGAGACCATCGAGCTTGTCTAGGATTCAACCGCTTGGCAGACTCGAGGTAAATCAGATTCTTATGGTCGGTCAAGACCACAACGCGATGCTTAGCTCCCTCAAGCCAATGTCGCCACTCCTCAAATGCCCACTTCATAGCCAACAATTCCCGATTGCTGACATCATAATTACGCTCAGCAGGCGAAAACTTTCTGGAGAAGAAAGCACACGGTTTCATCAAAGAGCCATCAGAACTTCTCTGAGACAAAACGGCCCCTGCCCCAATCTCAGAATCATCAACCTCAACCTGAAAAGGGAGAGAAACATCTGGCTGACGCAGTACAGGGGCAGAAGTAAAGCGACATTTAAGCTCCTGAAAGGCCTCCACAGCCGCAGAGGACCAATTCACCACATCAGCACCTTTCTTCGTTAAATCGGTCAAAGGTTTAACCACACTAGAAAAATTAGCAATGAAGCGGCGATAAAAATTAGCAAAGCCCAAAAATTTCTGAAGGCTCTTCACAGATGTGGGTTGAGCCCAATCATGAATGGCCTGGACCTTAACAGGGTCCATTTCAATAGCCGAGGGAGAAAAAATGAAACCCAAAAAAGAAACCTTCTGAACTCCAAAAAGGCACTTAGACCCCTTCACAAACAATGCATTAGCACGAAGGATCTCAAATACCATCCTGACCTGCTTCACATGAGACTCCCAATCATCGGAAAAAAACAAAATATCATCCAAATATACAATCATGAACTTATCCAGATAATCCCGGAAAATATCATGCATAAAGGACTGAAACACAGATGGAGCATTAGAGAGCCCGAAAGGCATCACAAGGTATTCAAAATGGCCTTCGGGCATATTAAATGCTGTTTTCCAATCATCGCCCTGTTTAATACGAACAAGATTATACGCCCCTCGAAGGTCGATCTTGGTAAACCAGCTAGCCCCCTTAATTCGAGCAAACAAATCAGAAAGTAAAGGTAAAGGGTACTGGAATTTGACCGTGATCTTATTGAGAAGGCGATAATCTATACAGGGCCTCAAGGAGCCATCCTTCTTGGCAACAAAAAAGAACCCCGCTCCCAACGGTGACGAAGACGGGCGAATATGCCCCTTCTCTAAGGACTCCTTTACATAACTCCGCATAGCGGCATGCTCTGGCACAGACAGATTGAAGAGTCGACCCTTAGGGAACTTACAGGCAGGAATCAAGTTAATAGCACAATCACAGTCCCTTTGAGGAGGTAGAAAACTGGACTTGGTCTCATCAAATATATCCTGGAAATCCGACAAAAACTCAGGAACTTCAGAAGAGGGGGAACAGGAAATCGACATCAAAGGAATATCACAATGCATCCCTTGGCAACCCCAACTAGTCACAGACATAGATTTCCAATCCAGCACCGGATTATGTAGCTGTAACCATGGAAAACCCAGCACAACTACATCATGCAAATTATGCAACACCAAAAAAGGAATATTTTCCTGATGTGCTGGAGCCATGTACATGGTCAACTGTGTCCAGTACTGAGGTTTATTCTTCGTCAATAGCGTAGCATCTATCCCCCTCAAGGGAATAGGACTCTGCAAAGGCTCCAAGGAAAAACCACAGCGCTTGGCAAATTCTAAGTCCATTAAGTTCAGGGCAGCACCAGAATCCACAAATGCCATTACAGAAAAGGACGACAATGAGCAAATTAGGGTAACAGACAAGAGAAATTTAGGCTGTACAATACTAATGGTAACAGACCTAGCGACCCTCTTCGTACACTTCGGGCAATCAGAAATAGCATGACTAGAGTCACCACAGTAAAAACACAGCCCATTCTGACGTCTGAATTCCTGCCGTTCTGCTCTAGTCAGAATCCTATCACATTGCATAGGCTCAAGACTCAGCCCAGAGGACACCGCCATATGGTGCACAACCTTACGCTCGCGCAGGCGCCAATCAATCTGAATGGCCAGAGACATTGATTTGTTCAAACCAGCAGGTATGGGGAACCCCACCATAACATCTTTAAGGGCTTCAGAAAGACCCTTTCTGAAAATAGCTGCTAGGGCATCCTCATTCCATTTTGTGAGCACAGACCACTTTCTAAATTTCTGGCAGTATACTTCTGCTGCTTCCTGACCCTGACACAGAGCCAGCAAGATTTTTTCTGTCTGATCCACAGAATTAGGTTAATCATACAGCAGTCCGAGTGCTTGAAAAAATGCATCTACATTGAGCAATGCAGGATTCCCTGGCTCTAGGGAGAATGCCCAGTCCTGCGGGTCTCCACGCAGCAGAGAAATGACAATCTTCACCTGCTGAATGGGGTCACCAGAGGAACGGGGTCTCAAAGCAAAAAACAATCTGCAGTTATTTTTAAAGTTCCGAAATTTAGATCTATCCCCAGAAAACAAATCAGGAATAGGAATTCTAGGCTCCAGAACCGGAGTCTGAACAACATAATCTTGGATACTCTGTACCCTTGCAGCGAGCTGATCAACACGCGAGAACAGACCCTGAACCTCCATATCAGCACCAAAATCCGGAACCACCCAAAGATCAAGGGGAAAAAAAAGACAAAACAAGCTACAAAGGAAAAAAAAATGGCTCAGAACTTTCTTTTCCCTCTTTTGAGATGCATTCAACACATTGTGGGCCAGCTGTACTGTTATGACCTGGTGGTTACGGAGAAGCACTGATATGACCTGGTGGGTAAAATGAGTCATGGGACAAGCTCTGGGAGGTGGTAGCTTTACTGACCGCAGTTCCTAATCCTAACACCAACACTAGAAATAGCCGTGGGACGTTCCTGTCACTCCCTAGACGCCTCGTCACAGCCTAAGAACTAGCTACCCCTAAAGATGGAAACAGAAAACTATCTCGCCTCAGAGAAATTCCCAAAAGGAAAGATAGCCCCCTGTTGTGAAATTGGATTCTGGGCTCCCCCGGTGGCCACTTGTGGAATTTAACTTGTGTGCATCATCCCCTCTGTTCACCTGCTCCTATCAGGATGTGGGAGTCGCTATATAACCTTGCTCCTCTGTCAGTTTCATGCCGGTCAACAATGTAATCAGTAGCCTTTCTGTGCATGTTCCTGCTACTAGACAACTCCCAGTTAAGTTGGACTTTTGTCCTTGTGTGTTTTTGCATTTTGTTCCTGTTCACAGCTGCTGTTTCGTTACTGTGTCTGGAAAGCTCTTGTGAGCGGAAATTGCCACTCTGGTGTTATGAGTTAATGCTAGAGTCTTAAAGTAATTTCTGGATGGTGTTTTGATAGGGTTTTCTGCTGACCATGAAAGTGCCCTTTCTGTCTTCATGCTATCTAGTAAGCGGACCTCGATTTTGCTAAACCTATTTTCATACTACGTTTGTCATTTCATCTTAAATCACCGCCAATATATGTGGGGGCCTCTGTCTGCCTTTTGGGAAAATTTCTCTAGAGGTGAGCCAGGACTGTCTTTTCCTCTGCTAGGATTAGGTAGTTCTCCGGCTGGCGCTGGGCATCTAGGGATAAAAAACGTAGGCATGCTACCCGGCCACTTCTAGTTGTGCGGCAGGTTTAGTTCATGGTCAGTATAGTTTCCATCTTCCAAGAGCTAGTTCTCATATATGCTGGGCTATGTTCTCTCGCCATTGAGAATCATGACAGTTTGACCGGCCCAAAAAAGGGTTAAATTACTGGCTGAGAAAGGAGAGAAAAAAGAAGTCTGCTACAATTTTTTTTTTTTTTTTTTTCCCTCTAGTTCTGAGTGTGCTCTTAATTGAATCACTTGCTAGTCTGCCTATACTGCAGCCTTCCTCTCTTCCTCTCCTTCTAATCCTTGAATGGCTCTGTGTTCACCTGTTTCAAATGGATCTTCAGAGTGTAGCTACAGGTTTGAATAATCTCGCCACAAAGGTACAAAATTTGCAAGATTTTGTTGTTCATGCACCTATGTCTGAGCCTAGAATTCCTTTGCCTGAATTCTTCTCGGGGAATAGATCTCACTTTCAAAATTTTAAAAATAATTGCAAATTGTTTTTGTCCCTGAAGTCTCGCTCTGCCGGAGACCCTGCACAGCAGGTGAGGATTGTAATTTCCTTGCTCCGGGGCGACCCTCAAGACTGGGCTTTTGCATTGGCACCAGGGGATCCTGCGTTGCTCAATGTGGATGCGTTTTTTCTGGCCTTGGGGTTGCTTTATGAGGAACCTCATTTAGAGCTTCAGGCGGAAAAGGCCTTGATGTCCTTGTCTCAGGGGCAAGATGAAGCTGAAATATACTGCCAAAAATTCCGCAAATGGTCTGTGCTTACTCAGTGGAATGAGTGCGCCCTGGCGGCGATTTTCAGAGAAGGTCTCTCTGATGCCATTAAGGATGTTATGGTGGGGTTCCCTGTGCCTGCGAGTCTGAATGAGTCCATGACGATGGCTATTCAGATCGATAGGCGTCTGCGGGAGCGCAAACCTGTGCACCATTTGGCGGTGTCTACTGAGAAAACGCCAGAAAATATGCAATGTGATAGAATTCTGTCCAGAAGCGAGCGGCAGAATATTAGACGAAAAAATGGGTTGTGCTTCTATTGTGGTGATTCAACTCATGTTATATCAGCATGCTTTAAGCGTACTAAGAAGCCTGACAAGTCTGTTTCAATTAGCACTTTACAGTCTAAGTTTATTCTATCTGTGACCCTGATTTGTTCTTTGTCATCTATTACCGCGGACGCCTATGTCGACTCTGGCGCTGCTTTGAGTCTTATGGATTGGTCCTTTGCCAAACGCTGTGGGTATGATTTGGAGCCATTGGAGGCTCCGATACCTCTGAAAGGGATTGACTCCACCCCATTGGCTAGTAATAAACCACAATACTGGACACAAGTGACTATGCGTGTTAATCCGGATCACCAGGAGGTTATTCGCTTTCTGGTGCTGTATAATCTACATGATGTTTTGGTGCTGGGATTGCCATGGCTGCAATCTCATAACCCAGTCCTCGACTGGAGAGCTATGTCTGTGTTAAGCTGGGGATGTAAAGGAACTCATGGGGACGTACCTTTGGTTTCCATTTCATCATCTATTCCCTCTGAGATTCCTGAATTCTTGTCTGACTTTCGTGACGTTTTTGAAGAACCCAAGGTTGGTTCACTACCTCCGCACCGGGAGTGCGATTGTGCCATAGACTTGATCCCGGGTAGTAAATACCCTAAGGGTCGTTTATTTAATCTGTCTGTGCCTGAACACGCTGCTATGCGAGAATATATAAAGGAGTCCTTGGAAAAGGGACATATTCGTCCTTCGTCATCTCCCTTAGGAGCCGGTTTTTTCTTTGTGTCTAAGAAAGACGGCTCTTTGAGGCCGTGTATTGATTATCGACTTTTGAATAAAATCACGGTTAAATATCAATATCCGTTACCACTGCTTACTGATTTGTTTGCTCGTATAAAGGGGGCCAAGTGGTTCTCTAAGATTGATCTCCGTGGGGCGTATAATTTGGTGCGAATCAAGCAGGGGGATGAGTGGAAAACCGCATTTAATACGCCCGAGGGCCATTTTGAGTATTTGGTGATGCCTTTTGGTCTTTCAAATGCCCCTTCAGTCTTCCAGTCCTTTATGCATGACATTTTCCGCGATTATTTGGATAAATTTATGATTGTGTATCTGGATGATATTCTGATTTTTTCGGATGACTGGGACTCTCATGTCCAGCAGGTCAGGAGGGTTTTTCAGGTTTTGCGGTCTAATTCCTTGTGTGTGAAGGGTTCTAAGTGTGTTTTTGGGGTTCAGAAGATTTCCTTCTTGGGATACATTTTTTCCCCCTCTTCCATCGAGATGGATCCTGTCAAGGTTCAGGCTATTGGTGATTGGACTCAACCCTCTTCTCTTAAGAGTCTTCAGAAATTTTTGGGCTTTGCTAACTTTTATCGTCGATTTATTGCTGGTTTTTCTGATGTTGTAAAACCATTGACTGATTTGACTAAGAAGGGTGCTGATGTTGCTGATTGGTCCCCTGATGCTGTGGAGGCCTTTCGGGAGCTCAAGCGCCGCTTTTCTTCCGCCCCAGTGTTGCGTCAGCCTGATGTTGCTCTTCCTTTTCAGGTTGAGGTCGACGCTTCTGAAATCGGAGCTGGGGCGGTGTTGTCGCAGAGAAGTTCCGACTGCTCCGTGATGAGACCTTGTGCTTTTTTTTCCCGTAAATTTTCGCCCGCCGAGCGGAATTATGATATTGGGAATCTGGAGCTTTTGGCCATGAAGTGGGCTTTTGAGGAGTGGCGTCACTGGCTTGAGGGGGCCAGACATCAGGTGGTGGTATTGACTGACCACAAAAATTTAATTTACCTTGAGTCTGCCAGGCGCCTGAATCCTAGACAAGCGCGCTGGTCGTTGTTTTTCTCTCGGTTTAATTTTGTGGTGTCTTACCTACCGGGTTCTAAGAATGTTAAGGCGGATGCCCTTTCTAGGAGTTTTGAGCCTGACTCCCCTGGTAATTCTGAGCCCACAGGTATCCTTAAAGATGGAGTGATATTGTCTGCCGTTTCTCCAGACCTGCGGCGGGCCTTGCAGGAGTTTCAGGCGGATAGACCTGATCGTTGCCCACCTGGTAGACTGTTTGTTCCTGATGATTGGACCAGTAGAGTCATCTCTGAGGTTCATTCTTCTGCGTTGGCAGGTCATCCTGGAATCTTTGGTACCAGGGATTTGGTGGCAAGGTCCTTCTGGTGGCCTTCCCTGTCACGAGATGTGCGAGGCTTTGTGCAGTCTTGTGACGTTTGTGCTCGGGCCAAGCCTTGTTGTTCTCGGGCTAGTGGATTGTTGTTACCCTTGCCTATCCCGAAGAGGCCTTGGACGCACATCTCGATGGATTTTATTTCGGATCTGCCTGTTTCTCAGAAGATGTCTGTCATCTGGGTGGTGTGTGACCGTTTCTCTAAGATGGTCCATCTGGTTCCCTTGCCTAAGTTGCCTTCTTCTTCCGAGTTGGTTCCTCTGTTTTTTCAAAATGTTGTTCGTTTGCATGGTATTCCGGAGAATATCGTTTCTGACAGAGGGACCCAATTCGTGTCTAGATTTTGGCGGGCATTCTGTGCTAGGATGGGCATAGATTTGTCTTTTTCGTCTGCTTTCCATCCTCAGACTAATGGCCAGACCGAGCAGACTAATCAGACCTTGGAGACATATTTGAGGTGTTTTGTGTCTGCGGATCAGGATGATTGGGTTGCTTTTTTGCCTTTGGCGGAGTTCGCCCTCAATAATCGGGCCAGCTCTGCCACCTTGGTGTCCCCGTTTTTCTGTAATTCGGGGTTTCATCCTCGATTTTCCTCCGGTCAAGTGGAATCTTCGGATTGTCCTGGAGTGGATGCTGTGGTGGAGAGGTTGCATCAGATTTGGGGGCAGGTGGTGGACAATTTGAAGTTGTCCCAGGAGAAGACTCAGCTTTTTGCCAACCGCCGTCGTCGTGTTGGTCCTCGGCTTTGTGTTGGGGACTTGGTGTGGTTGTCTTCTCGTTTTGTCCCTATGAGGGTTTCTTCTCCTAAGTTTAAGCCTCGGTTCATCGGCCCGTACAAGATATTGGAGATTCTTAACCCTGTGTCCTTCCGTTTGGACCTCCCTGCATCCTTTTCGATTCATAATGTTTTTCATCGGTCATTGTTGCGCAGGTATGAGGTACCAGCTGTGCCTTCCGTTGAGCCTCCTGCTCCGGTGTTGGTTGAGGGTGAGTTGGAGTACGTTGTGGAAAAGATCTTGGACTCTCGTGTTTCCAGACGGAAACTCCAGTATCTGGTCAAATGGAAGGGATACGGTCAGGAGGATAATTCTTGGGTCACTGCCTCTGATGTTCATGCCTCCGATCTTGTCCGTGCCTTTCATAGGGCTCATCCTGATCGCCCTGGTGGTTCTGGTGAGGGTTCGGTGCCCCCTCCTTGAGGGGGGGGTACTGTTGTGAAATTGGATTCTGGGCTCCCCCGGTGGCCACTTGTGGAATTTAACTTGTGTGCATCATCCCCTCTGTTCACCTGCTCCTATCAGGATGTGGGAGTCGCTATGTAACCTTGCTCCTCTGTCAGTTTCATGCCGGTCAACAATGTAATCAGTAGCCTTTCTGTGCATGTTCCTGCTACTAGACAACTCCCAGTTAAGTTGGACTTTTGTCCTTGTGTGTTTTTGCATTTTGTTCCTGTTCACAGCTGCTGTTTCGTTACTGTGTCTGGAAAGCTCTTGTGAGCGGAAATTGCCACTCTGGTGTTATGAGTTAATGCTAGAGTCTTAAAGTAATTTCTGGATGGTGTTTTGATAGGGTTTTCTGCTGACCATGAAAGTGCCCTTTCTGTCTTCATGCTATCTAGTAAGCGGACCTCGATTTTGCTAAACCTATTTTCATACTACGTTTGTCATTTCATCTTAAATCACCGCCAATATATGTGGGGGCCTCTGTCTGCCTTTTGGGAAAATTTCTCTAGAGGTGAGCCAGGACTGTCTTTTCCTCTGCTAGGATTAGGTAGTTCTCCGGCTGGCGCTGGGCATCTAGGGATAAAAAACGTAGGCATGCTACCCGGCCACTTCTAGTTGTGCGGCAGGTTTAGTTCATGGTCAGTATAGTTTCCATCTTCCAAGAGCTAGTTCTCATATATGCTGGGCTATGTTCTCTCGCCATTGAGAATCATGACAGCCCCCCACAAATATTAACCGTGAGTAGAGAGGGAAATGACATACACAGAAATGAAATCAGATTTTAGCAAAGGAGGCCAATTCTAATCTAGATAGACATAAAATAGAAAAGGATACTGTGCGGTCAGTATTAAAAACTAAAAATCCACGCAGAGTTTACAAAAATGATCTCCACACCAACTCACGGTGTGGAGGGGCAAATCTGCTTCCCCAGAGCTTCCAGCTAGCCTGAATATTTCATAATGACAAGCTGGACAAAAGAAACATAACTTAACTGAGCAGTAAGGTCCAAAGCAAATGGACAACCAAAGAACTAGCAAGAACTTATCTTATGCTGAAATGGACAGGCCATCAGAGAAATCCAAGTAGAGATCTGAATTCAACCCAGAGAACATTGACAGCTGGCATGGACTACAGACCAGAGCCAAGTTAAATAGCAAGGCCAGTGGAGCAGATTAGTGAAAGCAGCTGCTGCAGAACCTCAAGGAGCAGCGGTTCCACTTGAAACCACCAGAGGGAGCCCAAGGGCAGAACTCACAAAAGTACCATTCATAACCACAGGAGGGAGCCAAGAATGGAATTCACAACACATTAGGTACCGAGATGAGATCCTCAGACCCCTTATGAGACCATATGCTGGTGCAGTTGGCCCTGGGTTCCTCCTAATGCAGGACAATGCCAGACCACATGAGGCTTGAGTGTGTCAGCAGTTCCTGCAAGATGAAGGCAGTGAAGCTATGGACTGGCCCGCCCGTTACCCAGACCTGAATCCGATTGAGCACATCCAGGACATCATGTCTCGATCCATCCACCAATGTCACGTTGCACCACAGACTGTCCAGGAGTTGGCGGATGCTTTAGTCCATGTCTGGGAGGAGATCCTTCAGGAGACCATCCGCCGCCTCATCAGGAGCATGCCCAGGCATTGTAGGGTGGTCATACAGGCACGTGGAGGCCACACACACACTTGATTTTGAGCATCATTCCAACTCCAGACCTCTGTGAGATGTTATTATCCCAAACAATAACCTATATTCCAGGCATTTCCAAAATAAAGCAAATATCCAAAAAATAGAACCAAAACGGAAGCTTTGTGCCAATAAAAACATGAATTTTATTGATAATAATACATTAAAATCCTAATAAAGTCCAAATGACAGTCAGTGGTAAAACATAAGACAGAATATATACTGTCTGCTGAGAAGATACATATGTCAGTTCACCTATCAAAAACAGTGTTCCCTAATAATTACAGCCCAAAGCAGAGAGAGTATATAGGATATATAAATACTAAATAGCAAAAGGTGCTTAAATGTATATTATTCCATATATATGGGCTAAATAAAGATGCATAGGTCTGCACTATGTGTCATTGCATAAGCCAGGGCTACATTATATATTATACCTAAGAAAGTAGCATAATTGCTACATAGTAATGCTCAAATGTGAGGCATAGTGAAGGTATATAGAATAATGCCACTATATGTATAGATATGCTGACCATATGCCAAGTAGTGCGCACACATAAGATATAGGGAGAGGTGAAAAAGTATTTACCTGTACCAGCAGAACAGTAAATGGACCCCGACGCGCGTTTCGCGTTTAAGCTTCGTCCAGGGGAGTAGTCTTAGCTATAGTGGCCATACAGGGGTTTATATAGCAGCTATGAAGCAGTGGTGGCAGCGGTTAGTAATGGCGCTTGCATCAACAACGCCGGCTCGGACGTCACTTCCGCTCAGCGTCACAGGCGGGTCGCCCATTCCCCAGCCCGACGCGTCAGAGCAGGGGAGCGAGACGAGCCACACAGGAAGGACGCGTTGCTATAGTGACTCGATGCCAGGAGTCTCAGCAGGCGCACACCGCATAGAAAGAGAGACAGTATCCTAACAAAATAGGTAGAAAGTGACTGGTGCATGAATTGGCCATTGTGCCTCCAAAGGGGGTATCAGCTATTGTGGAGCAATAGAGTTAAAGTGCTATTGTATTATATATGGTGAATAAAAGTGCCTAATGCATAACAAAATAGGTAAAAAGTGACTGGTGCATAAATTGGCCATTGTGCCTCCAAGGGGGGTATCAGCTATTGTGAAGCAATAGAGTTAAAGTGCTATTGTATTATATATGGTGAATAAAAGTGCATGATAGATTCCTAAGTTGCGGAGATACAAGTGATATTAATAAATAATAGTGTACAAGGAATATTGATGCGTATATACATTATTAATTAATCAGTTCATATAAAAAAAAACAAAAAAAACCAACATAATAATAGTGGAAAATACAAGAAAAAACATTTTTTAGTAACGTGAATTATTTCATCATATATAAAAACTGGTGTAAAATACATTAATTAAGGAGCATATAAATTTATACTCCAAACACTAATAAATATAAAGGTGAACAAGTGCATTAAAATGTGCACGTATATGTTATGATGCAAATATACCCTCAATATTACTACCATTAAATACAAATATACATATTTTTAAAAAATATATACAAATATAATCTAGAGGAATGATAGATTTTGATAGATGTAGAATCCCAACTTCTCTTGAATATCGAACTGCATATATAGCCAAACACTGCAGAT
The DNA here is from genome assembly GCF_051348905.1 of Ranitomeya variabilis. Taxonomy (NCBI): domain Eukaryota; kingdom Metazoa; phylum Chordata; class Amphibia; order Anura; family Dendrobatidae; genus Ranitomeya; species Ranitomeya variabilis. The sequence continues at coordinate 222,076,154 of NC_135235.1, forward strand.
CATGACATCAAATATAGGACTGCTCAGGAGCTAAAACTAAAAAGAAAATAATTAAAATCATACATATTTACAAATAAAAAGCCGCTAAACAAGACACATATGGGCGACCCGCCTGTGACGCTGAGCGGAAGTGACGTCCGAGCCGGCGTTGTTGATGCAAGCGCCATTACTAACCGCTGCCACCACTGCTTCATAGCTGCTATATAAACCCCTGTATGGCCACTATAGCTAAGACTACTCCCCTGGACGAAGCTTAAACGCGAAACGCGCGTCGGGGTCCATTTACTGTTCTGCTGGTACAGGTAAATACTTTTTCACCTCTCCCTATATCTTATGTGTGCGCACTACTTGGCATATGGTCAGCATATCTATACATATAGTGGCATTATTCTATATACCTTCACTATGCCTCACATTTGAGCATTACTATGTAGCAATTATGCTACTTTCTTAGGTATAATATATAATGTAGCCCTGGCTTATGCAATGACACATAGTGCAGACCTATGCATCTTTATTTAGCCCATATATATGGAATAATATACATTTAAGCACCTTTTGCTATTTAGTATTTATATATCCTATATACTCTCTCTGCTTTGGGCTGTAATTATTAGGGAACACTGTTTTTGATAGGTGAACTGACATATGTATCTTCTCAGCAGACAGTATATATTCTGTCTTATGTTTTACCACTGACTGTCATTTGGACTTTATTAGGATTTTAATGTATTATTATCAATAAAATTCATGTTTTTATTGGCACAAAGCTTCCGTTTTGGTTCTATTTTTTGGATATTTGCTTTATTTTGGAAGTGCCTGGAATATAGGTTATTGTTTGGGATAATATATTGATTGCTGTATTTTGTTACAGCTTTTGGCCAGTATGGATACTAAAGCCAGGGATCAGGCCTGGCTCTCATGCATGGACACAGTCTTCAGTGGTGAGACTGGACAGAATAGTACAATAGAAAGTGGGCAAAAAATAGATTTAAAAAATTCTATTAAATCTCTTTTAAAAAAACGTACACGCACTTGGTGGAACAAAGCATCACTAGAAAAGTACCTGGCAAAGGGCTTAATACCCAGAGGATTAAGAGTAAGGATCATGCCATCCTTTCCTATAGATGATGACAATTTTCGCACTAGATGGGAGGAGACGTGTAATCTGTGCTCTAGATCCCTTATGGAGTTATTGATTGGTAATAATAAGAATGGACTTGAAAAGCTTGACCACGATATAGAGGATACACGGAAAAAATTAACTGACAATTTGACTACAGCAGAGATGGAAACATTGAACAAAGATATAGAGGCCCAATTCCCTGTTTGGGAGAAAGAAGTAAAAGAAACTAAGACAAAAAAGTTTCAGCGAGATCTTGAAGATTTCAAAAGTGGCACTGTATACAGATGGCAAAGCAATAAATCAAATGGGGAAGGCAGTATATCTAGGGCTTCTTCTTTATCCTCGATATCATCAAGAGAGAATGATAATAAGCCCACGAATCGCATTTATAATCTGAGGAAGAATATCAATAAAAGAAGAAATGACAACTACAAGAGAAGAGACAAGTGGGCTGATAATCCTGGTAATGCAAGATTACAGGTAATCAATTTGTCAGACAAACAACTAACTGAACCTCAGGTGGAAGTTCTAAGCTTGGGATTAACGTTCTCACCATCTTCTTCCTTTGACTCCTTCTTAGCGGTGAAAGACCTCAACCTTTTTGCTCGAAAATTGGTTTTAAAGAAATTACATAGTAGATCGGATAAAGGCATGGAATGGACGGAACAAGAATTAGAAGCCATTGCTACACTAGAAGAACTCAGTGGGGAACGGGATGAAGCAACAGAGAAAGGTAAGTTTATACCACCTAAACCTAAAAAATTTCCTTCCATGAACCTATATCCAAACATAGACCTCTTTGTCAAATTAGTGTCCAAAGAATTTGGAGAAATTCCTAATAAAATCACAAGAGATAATCTATCCATTGAACAGAAAAGGGCACTTAAAGAATTGAAAAGCATGAGGGATATAGTAATTAAACCTGCGGACAAAGGGGGGAACATCATCATTCAATCAACCAGAATGTATGAAAGAGAGGCGTTTAGACAGCTGAGGGACACCAGCTGCTATAAAAGATTAACATATAACCCGACTCTTTCCTTCCAGAGTGAACTACAAGAAATCTTGGAGAGAGCTTTTCAAGAAGGAGTGATCACTAAGGAGCTTAGGACACATCTAATTCCTGTGTATCCAAAGACGGCATGCATCTATTTTACGCCAAAGATTCACAAAAGTATGATGGCACCCCCAGGACGCCCGATAGTGTCGGGAAATGGCAGTTTGTGTGAGGTAATTGGGAAATATCTTGACTTCTATTTGAAACCACTTGTCGGCAATTTACCTTCATACATTAGGGACACGGGGGATGTCCTCAACAAAATTGAAGGGATACCTATGGAAGATGACATGTGGTTGGTATCTTTTGATGTGGAGTCTTTATACACTGCCATACAACATCAACATGGCATTACAGCTGTTGAATCATTCCTCCAAGCCTCAGATATAGACAGAAGATTGAGTGACTTCCTTCTTGAGCTGCTAAAATTTGTTTTGGAGCACAATTATTTTATGTTCAAAGAAACAATATATGTACAGCAAAGAGGAACCGCAATGGGGGCGGCTTTTGCCCCCTCGTATGCGAACTTATTTATGGGCAGCTGGGAGAGGCAGATATTCTTTGTCAATCCTGTGGCATACATTGAGAAGGTCCTGTTCTGGGTTCGCTTCATTGATGATATTCTCATGATTTGGCAGGGCTCAGAACAGGACCTCCTGTCCTTTCGAGACATCCTTAATGACAACAATGTCAATATTAAACTGACATGTAAATATAGTCAGACATCATTGGATTTTCTGGATGTCCAGATTAGTAAGGGAGCCAATGGTTTCTTGGAAACCAATGTGTTCAGAAAGGAGACAGCAGTCAACTCTTTGTTGCACGCATCGTCATCTCATCCTAAAGCTCTGATTGAAGGCATACCAACAGGACAATTCATCAGAATAAAAAGGATTTGCTCTAACGAACAATTTTTTTCTGAACAGGCGGAAAATCTCTCTAAGAGATTTTATGATAGAGGCTACTCTAGGCGAAGTATCAAGAGAGGATTACACAAAGCAAGGAGAATGGAGCGGACAGCCCTGATGAATCCAAAGATGAAATCACCCACAGAGCAAAAGGTGAGGTTTATATCTACCTACACAGAACAATGGAGTGAGATGAGAAGTGTGTTAAAGAAATTCTGGCCACTCCTACAAACTGACAATGACTTGAAGAGATATCTGCCAAACTACCCCTCCATTACGTATCGGAGATCTAGCAATTTAAAAGATCATCTCGTACATAGCTATTATGCTGGCCCTAAAATAGAGAAGGCATTTGGATCCAGAGGACAAAAATGGGGTTGTTTCCCTTGCAAGAATTGCATAGCATGCCCCAATATTGATCATGCACTAACATTTGCCTCCAGCGATGGTAAAAAAATTTTCACCATAACCCAACATATTACCTGCAATACAACTGGAGTTGTATATTATGCACAATGCCCCTGTCCCAAAGTATATGTGGGGTTGACATCTAGAGCATTAAAAATAAGGGTAAGAGAACATCACAATGATATCATCAAAGCAAAGGAAGTTGAGGATACTATTACATTAAAACCACTGGCGAGGCATTTTAAAACTCATCACAACTCCAATGCGAAGCTCTTGAAAGTTATAGGGATAGATAAAGTGTACGTGGATCAAAGAGGAGGTAATTGGAGGAAGAACCTTGCACAGTTGGAAACTCGCTGGATCTCTAGAGTAAAATCAATGCAACCGCTGGGTCTTAATGAGGTGCTTAGTTATGCCCCCTTTCTTTAATATGTGTCTTGTTTAGCGGCTTTTTATTTGTAAATATGTATGATTTTAATTATTTTCTTTTTAGTTTTAGCTCCTGAGCAGTCCTATATTTGATGTCATGATCTGCAGTGTTTGGCTATATATGCAGTTCGATATTCAAGAGAAGTTGGGATTCTACATCTATCAAAATCTATCATTCCTCTAGATTATATTTGTATATATTTTTTAAAAATATGTATATTTGTATTTAATGGTAGTAATATTGAGGGTATATTTGCATCATAACATATACGTGCACATTTTAATGCACTTGTTCACCTTTATATTTATTAGTGTTTGGAGTATAAATTTATATGCTCCTTAATTAATGTATTTTACACCAGTTTTTATATATGATGAAATAATTCACGTTACTAAAAAAAAATTTTTCTTGTATTTTCCACTATTATTATGTTTTTTTTTTGTTTTTGTTTTTTTTTAATTTTTTTTATATGAACAAATTAATAATGTATATACGCATCAATATTCCTTGTACACTATTATTTATTAATATCACTTGTATCTCCGCAACTTAGGAATCTATCATGCACTTTTATTCACCATATATAATACAATAGCACTTTAACTCTATTGCTTCACAATAGCTGATACCCCCCTTGGAGGCACAATGGCCAATTTATGCACCAGTCACTTTTTACCTATTTTGTTATGCATTAGGCACTTTTATTCACCATATATAATACAATAGCACTTTAACTCTATTGCTCCACAATAGCTGATACTCCCTTTGGAGGCACAATGGCCAATTCATGCACCAGTCACTTTCTACCTATTTTGTTAGGATACTGTCTCTCTTTCTATGCGGTGTGCGCCTGCTGAGACTCCTGGCATCGAGTCACTATAGCAACGCGTCCTTCCTGTGTGGCTCGTCTCACTCCCCTGCTCTGACGCGTCGGGCTGGGGAATGGGCGACCCGCCTGTGACGCTGAGCGGAAGTGACGTCCGAGCCGGCGTTGTTGATGCAAGCGCCATTACTAACCGCTGCCACCACTGCTTCATAGCTGCTATATAAACCCCTGTATGGCCACTATAGCTAAGACTACTCCCCTGGACGAAGCTTAAACGCGAAACGCGCGTCGGGGTCCATTTACTGTTCTGCTGGTACAGGTAAATACTTTTTCACCTCTCCCTATATCTTATGTGTGCGCACTACTTGGCATATGGTCAGCATATCTATACATATAGTGGCATTATTCTATATACCTTCACTATGCCTCACATTTGAGCATTACTATGTAGCAATTATGCTACTTTCTTAGGTATAATATATAATGTAGCCCTGGCTTATGCAATGACACATAGTGCAGACCTATGCATCTTTATTTAGCCCATATATATGGAATAATATACATTTAAGCACCTTCTGCTATTTAGTATTTATATATCCTATATACTCTCTCTGCTTTGGGCTGTAATTATTAGGGAACACTGTTTTTGATAGGTGAACTGACATATGTATCTTCTCAGCAGACAGTATATATTCTGTCTTATGTTTTACCACTGACTGTCAGTTGGACTTTATTAGGATTTTAATGTATTATTATCAATAAAATTCATGTTTTTATTGGCACAAAGCTTCCGTTTTGGTTCTATTTTTTGGATATATTCTCTGTGAGATGTTAGTTGTGATTTACATTGATCATTTTTAAGTTTTATTGTTCTCAACACATTCCACTATGTAATGAATAAAGATTTGCAACTGGAATATTTGATTAAGTGATATATATAGGATGTGGGATTTTAGTGTTCCTTTATTTTTTGAGCAGTGCATATTATCAGTAAAATGACACATTGCAAAAACAATAAATAATGTATATAAAAATATATACATAGTGAAAATAATAGAGCACCAAGTCAATAAATCAGGGCCGGCTCCAGGTTTTTGTGGGCCCCGGGTGAAAGAGTCTCAGTGGCTTCCCCCTTTAACACATACCACGATTCATGATGCACATATACAGCACAGAAATATAGGTATAGTACAATGCCAGATTTCACTTCTTACATGAGTGATAGCTATTGTAAATTCTACAATACCATACAGCAGAGGGGCTTTGTATAAGTCATCCCCTTATATGCCAATTTCTGTGACCTACTCCCTCTTCCTCAGTTACCAGTAGGCATTTTATTGTTAGCTGAACTTGCTGCAAAGAAATAACTGCATACATTCAATATGACAATTTTTCAATGGGAAACTTTTTAAAGTAAACATTAGAAAGTATTAACGTAGAACATTTGTAAAAGTGCAAAATGGGTAGTATAAAGCACAGCCATGTAGTATATAGAACAGCCATGTAGTATATAGCACAGCCACGTAGTATATACAACAGCCCACATAGTATATAACACAGCCCACGTAGTATATAACACAGCCCACGTAGTATATAACACAGCCCATGTAGTATATAGCACAGCCCACATAGTATATAGCACAGCCACGTGGCATATAACACAGCCACGTAGTATATAGCACAGCCACATAGTGTATAGCACAGCCCACACAGTATATGACACAGCCCACGTAGTATATAGCACAGCCCACGTAGTATATAACACAGCCATGTAGTATATCAGCACAGCCCACGTAGTAGAAAACACAGCACACGTAGCATATAGCACAGCCACGTAGTATAGAGCACAGCCATGTAGTATATAGCACAGTCATGTAGTATATAAAACAGCCATATAGTATATAACACAGCCACGTAGTATATAGCACAGCCACGTAGTATATAAAACAGCCATATAGTATATAACACAGCCATGTAGTATATAGCACAGCCCACATAGTATATAACACAGCCATGTAGTATATAGCACAGCCATACTAAATCAATGAATGAATAATAAAATACCACACTAACAAAATGCTAAAGAATAAATAAATATATAAATAAATAAATAGAAAAATAATAAATAAATAAATAACATATCTAAAAATAAAAAATTGTCAAATAGTGCCAAATTAATAAATATATAATTAAATGAATGAACAAATAAATAATAAAATACCACACTAACAAAATGCTAAAGAATAAATAAATATATAAATAAATGAATGAATGAATAAATAAATAAATAATAAAATACCACGCTAACAAATGCTCAAGAATAAATAAATATATAAATAAATAAATAGAAAAATAATAAATAACATAGCTAAAAATAAAAAATAGTAAAATAACAGTGCAAATTAGTATATAAATGAATAATAAAATACCGCACAGGCAAAATAATAAAGAAAATAAATATATAAATAAATAGTAAAATAAAAATCATAAGCATAGCTAAAAATAAACAGTAAAATAACAGTACCAATTTAATAAATATATAAGTAAAGAAATGAATAAGTATAATTAGTAAAATAGCACAGTAGCAAATTATTAAAGAATAAAAAAAGTGAAATAACACAGTACTACAAGTGAATATTGTGACATAGTTTATTAAATAAAAATAACATTTTCCCTCACCTTCTAGCAAGATGTAATTTCTCTATTCTTAGCTCGTTTAGCAACTTCCTCAGACACTAGAAATAAATTTTCCCCCAACAGCAAAAAATTGAGGAGAGGAGGGGGATGCAGCTGCAGTATCTGGTGTGCTGTGAGAGGGGAGAGGGAGCTGCAGGAGAAGAAGACATTTGATTGGCACAGTTCTGATATCACACCAGGAGCCTGACCGGTCACAGATTACTGACCTGGCCGAATATTATTGGAATGGTTGGATCCTATGTTTTTTAGAGCCCCTCGGGCCCCGGGATACAAGTGCATCTTCCTCCTCATGCCCTATTGGAAGTCGCTCTTGTAGTTCTGAAGTTTTTCCTTCCTATTCAGTTACTGCAATTTTTAATCTGTCCAGCAGGGGGCGGAGTTGAACAGTAATTTACTTTCTACAAAGTTATTCTAACTTTATTTTTTCTGCTAAAACTTGAGTCCGGCTCAAAATGTCATCCTCCACTTGATTCACTGGACCACCATCAAAATCAGTCATGGTTGGCGTGGCCATGTAATTATAATCAGCCTTACTGTTTGTTTTTACTGCGATTAGATCCATTCCCTCTGGGTATTTTATGCACGAAGAGACTTGGCTGATCTAAATTTGTCATTGGTCACTGATGGCGATATAACAGTGCATTTTTACATGGGACTGCATATAGAAACAATTACATGGGCAGCAGTGATTGTATACAGCCGCGGTGCTCTGCCAGGTCTCATCCCAAAATAAACTAATCTGATTTTTCCCTGCCAGCTCGCCCTGCCAAGGTACATGAAATGTAATAAATGGTAACATCACAGCTGCCCGCAATTTTCCTACTTACCGCAGACTATAAGCCATAGAATTAACCATGTACTGTCCCTTTAAAAGTAACTTTAATATCAAATATGATTATTTTTTTGGAAATACATTACTTAATATTTTTCAAGAATTTGGGGAAATGGACAAAATATATAATACGAAGGCTAATAAAAGAGACTTAGAAGTAATTCATTAAAATGAATGTTTTTGGATCTGCACTTTTTTCTAATAAGTTGGATTACAGTGTCGAACCACCATCAAAAAGGTCTGATTTTCTCTTTTGAGATATATTTATAACTAGAGTTACACTGTAAATTGATAAAAACGTTAGTTCCTGCACCACCACTAGGGGGAGCTAAGGAACTTACTGCAGACCATTAAGGACTATTCAGATGAAATGGGTTTTCTGTGACTTTAATATTGATGATCTAACCTTAATTATCAATATCAGATCTGTGCAGATTAAACTTATGGAATCCCCAACGATCAGCTGTTTAAAGGGGCCACGGTGCACTGGAATTGGCAGAAGAGGTAAAGCTCATTGTGTAGTGGACATAAATGGTACTACAAGTTGTCGCCCATTAAAAAAGAATGCCCATCAGAATTTTTATCTTTTTAGTATAGCATTCCTCCAAGTTATATGGCTGTCCTCACAAGCCCTTTCTCTGATATACTGTAATGTATTTATGCTTTTTGCAATTAAAGAAGCACTCCTCCTCCTCTTCCTCCTTTTCCTCCTCCTCTTCCTCCTTTTCCTCCTCGTCTTCATCCTCCCTCCATCAAAGTTTTTACCCTCTTAATATTTTGCAATCATCATATTATATAGCACTGTGTACTAACAATTGCTCATTTTGCCTTTCTACCCAGATAATTCTTCTCTTTTCCATTAGATCTATTACATCCCGTGATTATAAACTGACAAGCTGAATCCTTCTAAGCTCTACGTAGAAACAGGAGGTCAATTTTCCCTGTATGAGTCAGGAGTCATTGCAAAAGTCCCTGGTAGGGGGGAGGAGGGAGCTGCTGGGTCAGGAGTTGAAGAGGGGAATGATAAATCCAGGGACAAGAGACTTCCTGTTTCTATATAGGGCAGATAAATAGCTGGGTAGAAAGGCAAAATGAGCAATTGTAAGTGCACAGTGCTGTATAACATGATGACTAAAATATATTAAGAGGATCAAAACTTTGATGGTGGGAAGAGGAGGAGGAAGAGGAGGAGGAAGAGGAGGAGTGGTTCTTTATCTTGTATAGAAGACTGCTTGCAGTACCATTCATGACCACTACACAGGCTGTAGAGCTGTGCTATTATCAGTGCACCCTGGACCTTAATGGTGGAGATTCTGAATATCCACTGATGTAATATTGATGACTTATACTAAGGCTAGATCACCAGTAATAAGGTCCCAGAAATTTACAAAAAAAAGTCAATTGCCCTAATTATGTACATTTTTTATAACCTGGTGTAAATGCCACAGATCTCATTAATTGGTCGATTTTTTTTCTGTGAGTTTCCTGTGTGTGACACTACTCATGGGCAAGCCATGGGACAGGGTAGTCAGGAACTCTGGGGACAGATACAAGGAGGGCTCATCGGGCATAGGGGTAAAACAAAGGGGTGGTCAGATAACAGTCCGGGGTTGAATACCTGGAGGTTACCTACATCAAGATAAGGGAGGACAACAAATGGATAGTCAGAGGTCAAGCCCGGGGTAAGATACCTGAAGTCAGAGAGCATCAAAAGCAGAAGGGATAATCCACACAAAAAGTCACAACAAATCCGAGGTCTAGCAACAAGATTGAAAGTCAGGAAACACACCTAACTAAACACAGCTACAACTGACAGTCTGCAGCTCACAGCAACCAGCTAAATACCTGGCTAAACATTTGAGAATGGGCGACGCCTGAAGAAGATGAGATTGAGCAGTAGGGCTGAGATGCTGACAGTCCAGGAAGCCCAAGCATCAGATTGGACGACTGGGTTGTCATTCCCAAAAAATGACAGTCCAACACACTCCCAATCTCATAGGGGGGCTGAGCTGTCACTCACAGCATCCCTCTGCCATAGTCAGTAATGAAACCGTTACACTGTGTCTCTCCATTCCTGATATATGGACTTGTCCTGCTTGTATATAAATATTGTCCTGTTTGCCAAGTGGATGGGGTCATCAAAGAATATGTCCGCAGAGAAAGCTTGATTGCCCCACCCACTTAGATAAAAAGAATAATTTCCAAGCAGAAAAGAGGAAAGGAAAGGTTCAGGTTCAGAAGATCAGGTAATAAAACAATATAGATATTTATGGTAAGCTACAGGTTGCCTTTAAGAGGAGTTGTACATGCCTAAAGGCAGTGAGCTCCCCCTAGTGGTCGCAGTGTGCATCAAGAATTTAATCATTTCATATCAGAAAAAAATGTCCATTTAAAAATGTATCTCCTGTTTCCATCAATTCTTTTTACGTTCTGCCACATGAAAACTTTTGTATTGATTGTTATATACTTGAAAACATTTCATACTCCCTTTTCTTGCTGAAAAGTGAAGACCCACTAAGAAGAATTTGTCCATTTTCTCTATAATTTAGCCTTGCTCAGATTCCATTGTGTAACAGAAGTTCTTTCTTTCTCCCCTTCGCAGCGGGAAGTCCCAGAACATTCACAGGTTCCAAACAAAAGCTGAACTTCAAGCAAAGTTCAATTTTTCATGTTACCATTTTGCATTCCATAGAAATCCACAAATGATACATTTTGCAACAGATAAAAAATGTGTAGGCTAAATACTGAATATTTCTCATCCTTGATTTTTTCTCTGCTTGTTTCCACTAGTGACATAGTAATAAGCGGGACATGTATGCATGAATCACTTACATTAATATCTATCTAAGCTGATATATGCAAATATAAGGATCAGATGGAAGATCATTAAAGATAATAGGACGCATTGCATGACTTGTTTATTTATCTGCAGGTTATCTGCGGCATAACAATAAGGGAAAGAGGAAAGCAACATCTAATATCTAATGAAAAACATAAAGTCTAAATGAAATCTGTCAACACATATTCTATATAATGAAACCATTACAGAGCACAGGAAAGGGAAAGCATGGGAGCATTCATTACTGCCGAGCGGGTCATAATCAAATATAAAATAATTATTAAACGAAGCTCAGACACCGGCATAAGGCCGATATTGTGTAATGTCTGCAGTGTGCCTGGCGTCAGCAGAGGAAAGTTATTGGCAAAGTTAATAGAAGTGAGAATAAATGACGAGGTTATATTAATAAATTTTAGAAAAATAATTACTATACTACTGCTCCTATGTACAAGAATAACTAATATAATACTGCTCCTATGTACAAGAATATAACTACTATAATACTGCTCCCTATGTACAAGAATATAACTGGTATAATACTGCACCTATGTACAAGAATATAACTACTATAATACTGCTCCCTATGTACAAGAATATAACTACTATAATACTGCTCCCTATGTACAAGAATATAACCACTATAATACTACTCCTATGTACAAGAATATAACTACTATAATATTGCTCCTATGTACAAGAATATAACTAATATAATAATGTTCCTATGTAAAAGAATATAACTACTATAATACTGCTCCTATGTACAAGAATATAACTACTATAATACTGCTCCCTATGTACAAGAATATAACTGGTATAATACTGCACCTATGTACAAGAATATAACTACTATAATACTGCTCCTATGTACAAGAATATAACTACTATAATACTGCTCCCATGTACAGGAATATACCTACTATAATACTGCCCCTATCTACAAGAATATAACTACTATAATACTGCCCCCTATGTACAAGAATATAACCACTATAATACTACTCCTATGTACAAGAATATAACTACTATAATATTGCTCCTATGTACAAGAATATAACTAATATAATAATGTTCCTATATAAAAGAATATAACTACTATAATACTGCTCCTATGTACAAGAATATAACTACTATAATACTGCTCCCTATGTACAAGAATATAACTGGTATAATACTGCACCTATGTACAAGAATATAACTACTATAATACTGCTCCTATGTACAAGAATATAACTACTATAATACTGCTCCCATGTACAGGAATATACCTACTATAATACTGCCCCTATGTACAAGAATATAACTACTATAATACTGCCCCCTATGTACAAGAATATAACCACTATAATACTACTCCTATGTACAAGAATATAACTACTATAATATTGCTCCTATGTACAAGAATATAACTAATATAATAATGTTGCTATATAAAAGAATATAACTACTATAATACTGCTCCTATGTACAAGAATATAACTACTATAATACTGCTCCTTGCTCCAATGTACAAGAATATAACTACTATAACACTGCCCCCTATGCAGGGCCGTATTTGCCACTAGGCACTCGAGGGCACGTGCCTAGGGCGGGGCGATGCGGGGAGGGGGGGGCGGCACCTGAGCAGGGTTTGTTTTGTTTTTTTTGTTTTTTTTATTATAAAGTCCGGTCCGGCCGTGGTCACCTTAAGACCCCGCCCAACCCCCCCCGGCGCCGCCACTGATGCCTCCTTGCTGGCCCAGCCACCCTTGAAGACATGACTATCATACTCACCTAACCTGCTCCAGCGGTGCCGGCTTCTGCGCGGTGTGAGGTGAGTATGATGACAGCCAGGGAGGACGGGGGGAGCTGGGGAGGATGAAGGAGGACCGTGGTGGACGGGGAGCCGAGCCATACAAGATGGGAGCATCAGAGAGCCGATAAGCCATGCATACAGCCAGGCCCACGGGGGGAAATGAGCCACGCATACGGCGGGACCCGGGGGGGATGGGAGATGAGCCAGTGCCTGAGCCACCCACGCGTACAGGGAGGGGGAGATGATCCACGCATGGGGGGGATGGGAGATAAGCCAGTGCTTGAGCCACCCATGCATAGAGGGAGGGGGAGATGAGCCACGCATACAGGGGGGGATGGGAGATGAGCCAGTGCCTGAGCCACCCATGCATACAGGGAGGGGGAGGTGAGCCACGCATGGGGGGATGGGAGATGAGCCAGTGCCTGAGCAACCCATGCATACAGGGAGGGGGAGATGAGCCACGCATACAGGGGGATGGGAGATGAGCCAGTGCCTGAGCTACCCATGCATACAGGGAGGGGGAGATGAGCCACGCATATGGGGGGGGGATGGGAGATGAGCCAGTGCCTGAGCCACCCATGCATACAGGAAGGGGGAGATGAGCCATGCATACGGGGGGGATGGGAGATGAGCCAGTGCCTGAGCCACCCATGCAGACAGGGAGGGGGAGATGAGCCACGCATACAGGGGGGGGATGGGAGATGAGCCAGTGCCTGAGCCATCCATGCATACAGGGAGGGGGAAATGAGCCACACATACAGGGGGGGAGATGAGCCACCTATGCATACAAGGAGAGGGAGATGAGCTATGCATACATACATGGGAGGGGGGGTGGGCCATTATACAGTATGCATGGAGCATCATATGTGGTCATTATACAGTATTGAGCATCATGTGTGGCCATTATACAGTATGGAGCACTGTGTGGCCATCATACAGTATGGAGCATCATGTGTGGCCATTATACAGTATGCATGGAGTATCATATGTGGTCATTATACAGTATTGAGCATCATATGTGGCCATTATACAGTATTGAGCATCATGTGTGGCCATTATACAGTATTGAGCATCATGTGTGGCCATTATACAGTATGCAGCATCATGTGTGGCCCTTATACAGTATGGAGCACTGTGTGGCCATCATACAGTATGGAGCATCATGTGTGGCCATTATACAGTATGCATGGAGTATAATATGTGGTCATTATACAGTATTGAGCATCATATGTGGCCATTATACAGTATTGAGCATCATGTGTGGCCATTATACAGTATGAAGCATCATGTGTGGCCATTATACAGTATGGAGCACTGTGTGGCCATCATACAGTATGGAGCATCATGTGTGGCCATTATACAGTATACATGGAGCATCATATGTGGCCATTATACAGTATTGAGCATCATATGTGGCCATTATACAGTATTGAGCATCATGTGTGGCCATTATACAGTATGGAGCATCATGTGCAGCCATTATACCGTATGGAGCACTGTGTGGCCATATTTTTTTGTTTATAATTATTGTATATAAAACAGTGTGATCAGCAGTGCTAAATGGGTGTGGTTGGGACGTGGATATGAGTGTGACTAGTTGTGAAATGGGTGTGGTCAGAGGCGTGGCCTAAAATTTGCTGCAGCGCACTACGTGCGCCGCAAGCTTTATACCTCCTTCCCTTCTTCAAAAGTTGGGAGGTATGGTACCACATTTGCCAGATCACGGGAAGTGCTGCAAATCCCATAGGGAATGAATGAGGCCGAATGCAGTGTTGCTGTAAGTGATCCGTTACGCGGCACATGCAGAAAAATTGCCAGATCTGATGCAAAAGGCGACTTTCGCATCAGCGATTCTTGCCAAAGTCACTACCGATAGTGTCATACTTACCAAAGGGGGAGGCAGCACTAAAAGTGCCTAGGGCAGCAGAAACTCTAAATACGGCCCTGCCCCTATGTACAAGAGTATAACTACTATAATACTGTTCCTATGTACAAGAATATAATCACTATAATACTGCCCCCTATGTACAAGAATATAACTACTATAATACTGCTCTTATGTACAAGAATATAACTACTATAATACTGCCCCTATGTACAAGAATATAACTACTATAATACTGCCCCCTATGTACAAGAATATAACTACTATAATACTGCTCCAATGTACAAGAATATAACTACTATAATACTGCTCCCTATGTACAAGAATATAACTACTATAATACTGCTCTTATGTACAAGAATATAACTACTATAATACTGCCCCTATGTACAAGAATATAACTACTATAATACTGCCCCCTATGTACAAGAATATAACTACTATAATACTGCTCCAATGTACAACAATATAACTACTATAATACTGCCCCTATTTGCAAGAATATAACTACTATAATACTGCCCCCTATGTACAAGAATATAACTACCATAATACTGCCCCTATGTACAAGAATATACGGTAAGAACTATAATACTGCCCCTATGTACAATAATATAACTGCTTTAATACTGCTCCTATGTACAGGAATATTACTACTATATTACTGCTCCTATGTACAAGAATATAACTACTATAATACTGCTCCTCTGTACAGAAATATAACTACTATTGTACTGCTCATATGTACAAGAATATAACTACTATAATACTGCCTCTATGTAAAAGAATATAACTACTATAATATTGCCCTATGCACAAGAATATAGCTACTATAATACTACCCCTATGTACAAGAATATAACTACTATAATACTGTTCTCTATGTACAAGAATATAACTACTATGATACTGCCCCCTATGTACAAGAATATAACGACTATAATACAGCCCCTACATACAAGAATATAACTACTATAATACAGACCCTTATGTACAAGAGTATAACTACTATAACACTACCCCTATGTGCAAGAATACAACTACTATAATACTGCCCTCTATGTAAAAGTATATAACTACTATAATACTTCCCTTTATGCACAATATAGCTACTATAATACTGCTCCTATCTACAAGAATATAAGTACTATAATACAGCCTCTATGTACAAGAATATAACTACTATTATACTGCCCTCTATGTACAAGAATATAACTACTATAATACAGCCCCTACGTAGAAGAATATAATTACTATAATACTGCTCCTATGTACAAGAATATAACTACTATAATACTGCTCCTATGTACAAGAATATAACTACTATAATACTGCTCCTATGTACAAGAATATAACTACTATAATACTGCTCCTATGTAGCGGAATATAACTACTATAATACTTCCCTTATGTACAATAATATAACTGCTATAAAACTGCTCCTATGTACAATAACATAACTACTATAATACTGCTCCTATGTACAATAATAAAACTACTATAATATAGCCCCTATGTCCAAGAATTTAACTACTATAATACTGCCCTCTATGCACAAGAATATAACTACTATAATAATGCTCCTATGTACAGGAATATAACTACTATAATACTGCTCCTATGTACAAGAATATAACTACTATAATATTGCTCCTATGTACAAGAATATAACTACTATAATAATGTCCTCTATGTATAAGAATGTAACTACTATAATACTGCCCTCTATGCACAAGAATATAACTATTATAATACTGTCCCCTATGTACAAGAATATAACTACTATAATACTGCTCATATGTGCAAGAATATAACTACTATAGTACAGCCCCTATGTACAAGAATATTACTACTATAATAATGTCCCTATGTACAAGAATATAACTACTTTAATACTGCCCCTATGTACAAAAATATAACTACTATAATACTGCTCCCTATGTACAAGAATATAACTAATTTAATACAGCCCCTATGTACAAGAATATAACTACTATAATACTGTCCCTATGTACAAGAATATAACTACTATAATACTGCCCTCTATGTAAAAGAATATAACTACTATAATACTGCCCCTACATACAAGAATATAACTACTATAATACTGCCCTCTATGCACAAGAATATAACTACTATAATTCTGCCTTCTATGTGCAAGAATATAACTACTATAATACTGCCCCTATGTACAAGAATATAGCTACTATAATACTGCCTCTATGTACAAGAATATAACTACTATAATACTGCCCCCTATGTACAAGAATATAACTACTATAATACTGCTCCTATGTACAAGAATATAACTACTATAATACTGCCCCCTATATACAAGAATATAACTATTATAATACTGCTCCTATGTACGTACAAGAATATAACTACTATAATAGTGCCCCCTATGTACAAGAATATAACTACTATAATACTGCTACTGTGTACAAGAATAAAACTACTATAATACTGCCATTATGTGCAAGAATATAACTACTATAATACTGCTCCTATGTACAAGAATATAACTACTATAATACTGCCCCTATGTACAAGAATATAATTACTATATAACTGCTCCTATGTACAAGAATATAACTACTATAATATAGGCCCTATGTCCAAGAATATAACTACTAAAATATAGCCCTTTATGCACAAGAATATAGCTATTATAATACTGCCGCTATGCACAAGACAATAACTACTATAATACTGCTCCTATGTACAAGAATATAACTACTATAATACTGCCCCATGTACAAGAATATAAATACTATAATACTGCTCCTATGTCTAAGAATATAACTATTATAATAATGCCCCTATGTACAAGAATATAACTACTTTAATACTGCTCCTATGTACAAGAATATAACTACTATAATACTGCTCCCATGTACAAGAATATAACTACTATAATACTACTCATATGTACAAGAATATAACTACTATAATACTGCCCCCTATGTACAAGAATATAACTACTATAATACTGCCTCCAATGTGCAAGAATATAACTACTATAATACTGCCCCCTATGTACAAGAATATAACTACTATAATAATGCCCCTATGTACATGAATATAACTACTATAATACTGCCCCTATGTACAAGAATATAACTACTATAATACTACTCATATGTACAAGAATATAACTACTATAATACTGCCCCTATGTACAAGAATATAACTACTATAATACTGCCTCCAATGTGCAAGAATATAACTACTATAATACTGCTCCTATGTACAAGAATATAACTACTATAATACTGCCCCATGTACAAGAATATAACTACTATAATACTGCCCCATGTACAAGAATATAAATACTATAATACTGCTCCTATGTCTAAGAATATAACTATTATAATAATGCCCCTATGGACAAGAATATAAGTACTTTAATACTGCTCCTATGTACAAGAATATAACTGCTATAATACTGCCCCTATGTACAAGAATATTACTACTATAATACTGCTCCTGTGTACAAGAATATAACTACTATAATAATGCCCCTATGTACAAGAATATAACTACTATAATACTGCCCCCTATGTACAAGAATATAATTACTATATAACTGCTCCTATGTACAAGAATATAACTACTATAATATAGGCCCTATGTCCAAGAATATAACTACTAAAATATAGCCCTTTATGCACAAGAATATAGCTATTATAATACTGCCGCTATGCACAAGACAATAACTACTATAATACTGCTCCTATGTACAAGAATATAACTACTATAATACTGCCCCATGTACAAGAATATAAATACTATAATACTGCTCATATGTCTAAGAATATAACTATTATAATAATGCCCCTATGTACAAGAATATAACTACTTTAATACTGCTCCTATGTAGAAGAATATAACTACTATAATACTGCTCCCATGTACAAGAATATAACTACTATAATACTACTCATATGTACAAGAATATAACTACTATAATACTGCCCCCTATGTACAAGAATATAACTACTATAATACTGCCTCCAATGTGCAAGAATATAACTACTATAATACTGCCCCCTATGTACAAGAATATAACTACTATAATAATGCCCCTATGTACATGAATATAACTACTATAATACTGCCCCTATGTACAAGAATATAACTACTATAATACTACTCATATGTACAAGAATATAACTACTATAATAATGCCCCTATGTACAAGAATATAACAACTATAATACTGCCTCCAATGTGCAAGAATATAACTACTATAATACTGCTCCTATGTACAAGAATATAACTACTATAATACTGCCCCATGTACAAGAATATAACTACTATAATACTGCCCCATGTACAAGAATATAAATACTATAATACTGCTCCTATGTCTAAGAATATAACTATTATAATAATGCCCCTATGTACAAGAATATAAGTACTTTAATACTGCTCCTATGTACAAGAATATAACTGCTATAATACTGCCCCTATGTACAAGAATATTACTACTATAATACTGCTCCTGTGTACAAGAATATAACTACTATAATAATGCCCCTATGTACAAGAATATAACTACTATAATACTGCTCCTATGTACAAGAATATAACTGCTATAATACTGCCCCTATGTACAAGAATATAACTACTATAATACTGCTCCTATGTACAAGAATATAACTACTATAATACTGCTCCCATGTACAAGAATATAACTACTATAATACTACTCCTATGTACAAGAATATAACTACTATAATACTGCCCCCTATGTACAAGAATATAACTACTATAATAATTCCCCTATGTACAAGAATATAACTACTATAATACTGCTCCCATGTACAAGAATATAACTACTATAATACTGCCCCCTATATACAAGAATATAACTATTATAATACTGCTCCTATGTACGTACAAGAATATAACTACTATAATAGTGCCCCCTATGTACAAGAATATAACTACTATAATACTGCCCCTACATACAAGAATATAACTACTATAATACAGACCCTTATGTACAAGAATATAACTACTATAACACTACCCCTATGTGCAAGAATACAACTACTATAATACTGCCCTCTATGTAAAAGTATATAACTACTATAATACTTCCCTTTATGCACAATATAGCTACTATAATACTGCTCCTATCTACAAGAATATAAGTACTATAATACAGCCTCTATGTACAAGAATATAACTACTATTATACTGCCCTCTATGTACAAGAATATAACTACTATAATACAGCCCCTACGTAGAAGAATATAATTACTATAATACTGCTCCTATGTACAAGAATATAACTACTATAATACTGCTCCTATGTACAAGAATATAACTACTATAATACTGCTCCTATGTACAAGAATATAACTACTATAATACTGCTCCTATGTAGCGGAATATAACTACTATAATACTTCCCTTATGTACAATAATATAACTGCTATAAAACTGCTCCTATGTACAATAACATAACTACTATAATACTGCTCCTATGTACAATAATAAAACTACTATAATATAGCCCCTATGTCCAAGAATTTAACTACTATAATACTGCCCTCTATGCACAAGAATATAACTACTATAATAATGCTCCTATGTACAGGAATATAACTACTATAATACTGCTCCTATGTACAAGAATATAACTACTATAATATTGCTCCTATGTACAAGAATATAACTACTATAATAATGTCCTCTATGTATAAGAATGTAACTACTATAATACTGCCCTCTATGCACAAGAATATAACTATTATAATACTGTCCCCTATGTACAAGAATATAACTACTATAATACTGCTCATATGTGCAAGAATATAACTACTATAGTACAGCCCCTATGTACAAGAATATTACTACTATAATAATGTCCCTATGTACAAGAATATAACTACTTTAATACTGCCCCTATGTACAAAAATATAACTACTATAATACTGCTCCCTATGTACAAGAATATAACTAATTTAATACAGCCCCTATGTACAAGAATATAACTACTATAATACTGTCCCTATGTACAAGAATATAACTACTATAATACTGCCCTCTATGTAAAAGAATATAACTACTATAATACTGCCCCTACATACAAGAATATAACTACTATAATACTGCCCTCTATGCACAAGAATATAACTACTATAATTCTGCCTTCTATGTGCAAGAATATAACTACTATAATACTGCCCCTATGTACAAGAATATAGCTACTATAATACTGCCCCTATGTACAAGAATATAACTACTATAATACTGCCCCCTATGTACAAGAATATAACTACTATAATACTGCTCCTATGTACAAGAATATAACTACTATAATACTGCCCCCTATATACAAGAATATAACTATTATAATACTGCTCCTATGTACGTACAAGAATATAACTACTATAATAGTGCCCCCTATGTACAAGAATATAACTACTATAATACTGCTACTGTGTACAAGAATAAAACTACTATAATACTGCCATTATGTGCAAGAATATAACTACTATAATACTGCTCCTATGTACAAGAATATAACTACTATAATACTGCCCCTATGTACAAGAATATAATTACTATATAACTGCTCCTATGTACAAGAATATAACTACTATAATATAGGCCCTATGTCCAAGAATATAACTACTAAAATATAGCCCTTTATGCACAAGAATATAGCTATTATAATACTGCCGCTATGCACAAGACAATAACTACTATAATACTGCTCCTATGTACAAGAATATAACTACTATAATACTGCCCCATGTACAAGAATATAAATACTATAATACTGCTCCTATGTCTAAGAATATAACTATTATAATAATGCCCCTATGTACAAGAATATAACTACTTTAATACTGCTCCTATGTACAAGAATATAACTACTATAATACTGCTCCCATGTACAAGAATATAACTACTATAATACTACTCATATGTACAAGAATATAACTACTATAATACTGCCCCCTATGTACAAGAATATAACTACTATAATACTGCCTCCAATGTGCAAGAATATAACTACTATAATACTGCCCCCTATGTACAAGAATATAACTACTATAATAATGCCCCTATGTACATGAATATAACTACTATAATACTGCCCCTATGTACAAGAATATAACTACTATAATACTACTCATATGTACAAGAATATAACTACTATAATACTGCCCCTATGTACAAGAATATAACTACTATAATACTGCCTCCAATGTGCAAGAATATAACTACTATAATACTGCTCCTATGTACAAGAATATAACTACTATAATACTGCCCCATGTACAAGAATATAACTACTATAATACTGCCCCATGTACAAGAATATAAATACTATAATACTGCTCCTATGTCTAAGAATATAACTATTATAATAATGCCCCTATGGACAAGAATATAAGTACTTTAATACTGCTCCTATGTACAAGAATATAACTGCTATAATACTGCCCCTATGTACAAGAATATTACTACTATAATACTGCTCCTGTGTACAAGAATATAACTACTATAATAATGCCCCTATGTACAAGAATATAACTACTATAATACTGCCCCCTATGTACAAGAATATAATTACTATATAACTGCTCCTATGTACAAGAATATAACTACTATAATATAGGCCCTATGTCCAAGAATATAACTACTAAAATATAGCCCTTTATGCACAAGAATATAGCTATTATAATACTGCCGCTATGCACAAGACAATAACTACTATAATACTGCTCCTATGTACAAGAATATAACTACTATAATACTGCCCCATGTACAAGAATATAAATACTATAATACTGCTCATATGTCTAAGAATATAACTATTATAATAATGCCCCTATGTACAAGAATATAACTACTTTAATACTGCTCCTATGTAGAAGAATATAACTACTATAATACTGCTCCCATGTACAAGAATATAACTACTATAATACTACTCATATGTACAAGAATATAACTACTATAATACTGCCCCCTATGTACAAGAATATAACTACTATAATACTGCCTCCAATGTGCAAGAATATAACTACTATAATACTGCCCCCTATGTACAAGAATATAACTACTATAATAATGCCCCTATGTACATGAATATAACTACTATAATACTGCCCCTATGTACAAGAATATAACTACTATAATACTACTCATATGTACAAGAATATAACTACTATAATAATGCCCCTATGTACAAGAATATAACAACTATAATACTGCCTCCAATGTGCAAGAATATAACTACTATAATACTGCTCCTATGTACAAGAATATAACTACTATAATACTGCCCCATGTACAAGAATATAACTACTATAATACTGCCCCATGTACAAGAATATAAATACTATAATACTGCTCCTATGTCTAAGAATATAACTATTATAATAATGCCCCTATGTACAAGAATATAAGTACTTTAATACTGCTCCTATGTACAAGAATATAACTGCTATAATACTGCCCCTATGTACAAGAATATTACTACTATAATACTGCTCCTGTGTACAAGAATATAACTACTATAATAATGCCCCTATGTACAAGAATATAACTACTATAATACTGCTCCTATGTACAAGAATATAACTGCTATAATACTGCCCCTATGTACAAGAATATAACTACTATAATACTGCTCCTATGTACAAGAATATAACTACTATAATACTGCTCCCATGTACAAGAATATAACTACTATAATACTACTCCTATGTACAAGAATATAACTACTATAATACTGCCCCCTATGTACAAGAATATAACTACTATAATAATTCCCCTATGTACAAGAATATAACTACTATAATACTGCTCCCATGTACAAGAATATAACTACTATAATACTACTCATATGTACAAGAATATAACTACTATAATACTGCCCCCTATGTACAAGAATATAACTACTATAATAATGCCCCTATGTACAAGAATATAACTACTATAACACTGCCCCTATGTACAAGAATATAACTACTATAATACTACTCATATGTACAAGAATATAACTACTATAATACTGCCCCCTATGTACAAGAATATAACTACTATAATACTGCCTCCAATGTGCAAGAATATAACTACTATAATACTGCTCCTATGTACAAGAATATAACTACTATAATACTGCCCCTATGTACAAGAATATACCTACTATAATACTGTATCATATTTAATAGAATGTAGCAATAATAATTCCAACACATAAACAATGTTATAATCTGCATAGAAACTCTGTTATTGCACTGAGCACAATATCTACTATATAATTGTCTAAGGGTCACTTCCTTCTGTCCTTCTGTCTGTCACAGATATTCATTGGTCGCGGCCTCTGTCTGTCATGGAAATCCAAGTCGCTGATTGGTCGCGGCAAAACAGCCACGACCATTCAGCGACGGACACAGTCCGGCAGCAAAATGGCCGCTCCTTCCTCCCTGCAGTCAGTGCCCGCTCCATAATCCCCTCCAGTCAGCCCCCACACAGGGTTAATGGCAGCGTTAACGGACCGCGTTATGCCGCGGTGTAATGCACTCCGTTAACGCAGCTATTAACCCTGTGTGACCAACTTTTTACTATTGATGCTGCCTATGCAGCATCAATAGTAAAAAGATCTAATGTTACAAATAATAATAATAATAATAATAATAATAATAAAAAGAAAAAAAAAAGTTTATTCTCACCTTCCGACGTCGCATGCTGTCCTCGGCAGTGCAAGTGGCAGGTTCCGGTGCCAAGGATGCTATGCGAGAAGGACCTGCCATGACGTCACGGTCATGTGACCGCGACATCATCACAGGTGCTGCGCTCATTCCAACCCTGGGACCGGAAGCTGCCGCATGCACCGTACACAGGCACCAGGACTTTAAGGGGCCTTCGGAAGGTGAGTATGTTTATTTTAAGTCTTTTTTAACCACGCATATAGTGCCCACATTGCTATATACTACGTGGGCTGTGTTACATACTGCGTGGGCTGTGTTATATACTACATCTCTATTCTATATACTATGTGACTGTGCAATATACAACGTGGCTGTGCAGTATACTACGTGCTCTGTGTTATATACTACGTAACTGTGCAATATACTATGTGGCTGTGTCGGTTCTGTTATATACTGCATCGACTGTGCAATATACTGCGTAGCTATGCAATATACTATGTGCCTCTGCAATATACTACGTGGCTATGTTATATACTACGTGGCTCTGCTATATACTACGTTGCTGACCAATATACTACATAGCTGTGCAATATACTACGTGGCTATGTTATATACTATGTGGCTCTGCTATATACTACGTTGCTGACCAATATACTACATAGCTGTGCAATACACTACGTAGCTGTGCAATACACTATGTGACTGTGTTATATACTACCTGGCTGTGCAATATGCTACGTGCCTGTGCAATATACTACGTGGCTCTACAATATACTACAATATACTACGTAGCTATGTTATATACTACGTGGCTCTGCTATATACTACGTGGCTGACCAATATACTACATACCTGTGCAATACACTACGTGGCTGTGTTATATACTACGTAACTCTGCTATATCCTATGTACGCTGTGTTACATACTACGTAGCACAGCCCACGGAGTATATAGCTACGTAGTTTATAACAGCCCATGTAGCATATAAACACAGCTCACGTAGTATATAACAGCCCACGCACGCAGCATATAACACAGCCCACGTAGTGTATAACACAGGCCACGTAGTGTTTAACACAGCCCACGTAGTATATAGCACAGCCCACGTAGTATATAGCACAGCCACGTAGTATATTGCATAGCCCACGTAGTATATTGCACAACCCACGTAGTATATTGCACAGCCCATGTAGTATACTGCACAGCCCACGTAGTATATTGCACAGCCCACGTAGTATATTGCACAGCCCATGTAGTATATTGCACAGCCCATGTAGTATATAACACAGCTCACGCAGTATATTGCACAGCCTACGCAGAACATTGCACAGCCTACGCAGAACATTGCACAGCCAACGTAGTACATTGCACAGCCCATGTAGTACATTGCACAGCCCACTTAGTACATTGCACAGCCCATGTAGTAAATTGCACAGCCCACGTAGTATATTGCACAGCCCATGTAGTATATGGCACAGCCCATGCAGTGCATTGCACAGCCCACATAGTACAATGCACAGCCCACGTAGTATATTGCACAGCACACATAGTATACTGCACAGCCCACGCAGTATATAGCACAGCCCACGCAGTATATTGCACAGCCCATGCAGTATATTGCAGTCCACGCAGTATATTGCACAGCCCAGGTAGTATATTGCACAGCCCACATAGTATATTGCACAGCCATGCAGTATATTGCACAGCCCATGTAGTATACTCATATTGCACAGCCCACGCAGTATATTGCACAGCCCACGTAGTATATTGCACAGCCCACGCAGTACATTGCACAGCCCATGCAGTATATTGCACAGCCCACATCGTATATAGCACAGCCCACGTAGTATATTGCACAGCCCACGTAGTACATCGCACAGCCCACGTAGTATATTGCACAGCCCACATAGTATATTGCACAGCCCACGTAGCATATAACAATGTGGGCATCATATCCCTGTTAAAAAAAAGAATTAAAATAAAAAATAGTTATATACCCACTTTCCGTTGGCCTCCGCTTTGCACCGATGCTCCTCGCGCGCTCCGGTCTCAAGAGTGCATTGCGGTCTCGCGAGATGTTGACGTAGCGGTCTCGCATAGGCAGCATCAATAGTAAAAAGTTGGTCACACAGGGTTAATAGCAGCGTTAACGGAGTGCATTACACCACGGCATAACGTGGTCTGTTAACGCTGCCATTAACCCTGTGTGAGCGCTGAGTGGAGGGGAGTATGGAGTGGGCACTGACTGCGGGGAGTAAGGAGCGGCCATTTTGCCGCCGGACTGTGCCTGTCGCTGATTGGTCGTGGCTGTTTTGCCACGACCAGGGCCGGACTGGCCATTGGGCTGTTCTGGCAAATGCCAGAACGGCCGGTCCCTGTAGTGGGCCGCACGATCTTTTGCCCCCCTTCAGGCTGTCAGCTCCTGCAGTCAGAAGCGATCGAGCTGCCCTGCTCTATTAAAATCACCACACAGGATGAAGTTGGCGGCTGCCCTCTGATGTCCTGGTCACCAGCTACAGTGAGGTAACTCTGCCACTTGCACTTACTGCTGTTTGTGATCAGGACATCAGACCGCCCCTTCCTCCTGTCCAGCGCGGTGGCAGGGACAGAAAAGATTTAGGAGCTGCTGATAAACGAGTGTCCTGAGCAGAAGCACAGAAAGCCCCGGAGTTTTACCTAGGGGAAAAGAAGCTGTTGAAAGGCAAGCATTAATAGAATTAAGAAAAAAAAAAAAGCTGTGTCCACTCTGCTCCCACACCACTAACGGTATGTTTCCACGGTCGGTTTTAGCAGCGCTTTGGACGCAGCTCCATCCTAAGCGCTGCCGGCTTCTGTACGTGCGGTGATTCCGCATGTGTTCATAGAACCGTGCGGAATCACCGCATCCTATACATTGGACTGCGCTATTTATCTATTTATTATCTGAGCGTCTCCGCAAGATAAATATACATGCTGCGGTCTGGAAAGAAGCCCCGCATGTCCATTTACATAGGGAGGCCAGAGGCATATTTGTACACATAGTGGAGATGAGATTTCATAGAATCCCCTCCACTATGGTGTAACATCTGGACGCTACGGATTGGACACTGCGGCTGTACACAGCGTCCAATCCACAGCGTTTACTGACCGTAGAAACGTACCCAAACGCAAAAGAAAATCACCACTCCTGTGGTGAACTATAACTCCCAGCATACCATAGGAG
This sequence comes from Ranitomeya variabilis, assembly GCF_051348905.1. Classification (NCBI taxonomy): domain Eukaryota; kingdom Metazoa; phylum Chordata; class Amphibia; order Anura; family Dendrobatidae; genus Ranitomeya; species Ranitomeya variabilis. Next base: position 222,103,845 of record NC_135235.1, read on the forward strand.
CTTCTGTACACGCTGGGAGTTGTAGTTCTCCTCAAAGGGATAAGGATAACACAGGTCAACAAAAAATTTTTTTTTTTCTGGTGTCCAAAATATTTTAATGAATTTGGGGTATTTTTGGGGTGCTGATTCTGAATATGCTATCAGTTTTGCCAGATTGGCTCAAGTTTTTGAGATTTTTGGTATCTTATTTATAGCACTTGTTGGTAAATGCGACGCATCATCTCATTAATTTCTTTGGATTAGTACTTGAACTGAGCAGTTCTCAATATAGTTTTGTGTTAATTAGTGTTCTAAAAGTTTGTTCATAGCTTGATTTTTGCACTAACTTTATGTTGTTGTCTGTTTTCCAGTGAAAAGCATGAACTCATCAAGAAGAAGTTGTCTTAACGATCCAGACTCATTCTGTTACATTTGTGGTGAATACACACTGCCAAAACATAGAAGAAACATAACAGACTTCGTAAAAAAAGTGTATTTTGCCTATTTTGGGGTTATGCTTGGGGACCAAGACAAGTTTTGGGCACCACACATAGTGTGCAAAGCATGTATCGAATTATTACGAAAATGGAGCAAAGGACAAAGAAAAAGCTTCAAATTTGGTGTTCCAATGGTGTGGAGAGAGCCAAAAAATCATCATGATGACTGTTATTTCTGTGCAGTGCAAGTGCAAGGATTCAATAAGCATAAGAAACGAAAATGGGAGTAACATGGAATCTGCAAGAAGGCCTGTCCCTCATTGTGAAGATGTGCCTGTACCTGTGTTTACCATAAATAACAGTCATCATGATGATTTTTTGGCTCTCTCCACACCATTGGAACACCAAATTTGAAGCTTTTTCTTTGTCCTTTGCTCCATTTTCGTAATAATTCGATACATGCTTTGCACACTATGTGTGGTGCCCAAAACTTGTCTTGGTCCCCAAGCATAACCCCAAAATAGGCAAAATACACTTTTTTTACGAAGTCTGTTATGTTTCTTCTATGTTTTGGCAGTGTGTATTCACCACAAATGTAACAGAATGAGTCTGGATCGTTAAGACAACTTCTTCTTGATGAGTTCATGCTTTTCACTGGAAAACAGACAACAACATAAAGTTAGTGCAAAAATCAAGCTATGAACAAACTTTTAGAACACTAATTAACACAAAACTATATTGAGAACTGCTCAGTTCAAGTACTAATCCAAAGAAATTAATGAGATGATGCGTCGCATTTACCAACAAGTGCTATAAATAAGATACCAAAAATCTCAAAAACTTGAGCCAATCTGGCAAAACTGATGACATATTCAGAATCAGCACCCCAAAAATACCCTAAATTCGATGAAATATCTTTGGCACCAAAAATGCTGTTGACCAGTGTAATAGTCAAACATATAATAATCGCCAGTTAGGACTTCCGGCCGCTGTCCCCAAATCTCATAAGGCAGTGCGGCAGTGTCACTCCAGCCTGGGCCCAACACCCTACACTGCAGTCCCACTCACCTCACAGCCTTCTCCTCCGCCACCAGCTCGGATGCAGAGCCTGCGACACCTCTCGTCAGCCTCCTAGTGAAGCCAACTCGGTCCAGAGGGGGGAGGGGGACAAGCATCGCCTCTGCTACCCCAACCCGGCAATCTCACTATCACCTCCCCCCCTCAGCCACACTGCAAAGTCCTGGCCTCAAAATCAGTCCAGAATGTCCTGCGCTCCGCCAGCGGAACCAAGCGCCTCTGATGTCACAAGTCCCGGAACGTAACAGTCCCTCCTCTAGCTGCAGTTCTGTCTATGACTCCTCTGCTTCCAGGCAGGACACAAAACCAAAATACTAGCAGGGCAAAATATGGCGGATGAGAGCCCAGCGATATCCCACGAGAGGATGCTGTGTGTTATGACCCCAATGGCAGAGGGTCTCAGAAATAAATACCAAGTCTGCAAACACAAAAAAAAGCTCATAGGGCAGTGGTAACTGGGCTGACCGTATATCTAATCCTAGCACCACAAATAGAAGCAGCCGGGGAACGTGCCTACGTTGGTTCTAGACGTCTCGCGCCAGCCGGAGAACTAACTAACCCTAGAAGGGAAAAGATAGACCTTTCTTGCCTCCAGAGAAAAGACCCCAAAAGTTGGATACAAGCCCCCAACAAATAATAACGGTGAGGTAAGAAGAAAAGACAAACGTAAGAATGAACTAGGTATTTAGCAAAGAGAGGCCCACTGACTAATAGCAGAATATAGTAAGATGACTTATACGGTCAGCAAAAACTGTATCAAAATTTCCACGCTGGATATTCAAGAACCCCCGAACCGTCTAACGGCCCGGGGGGAGAATACCAGCCCCCTAGAGCTTCCAGCAAAATCAGGAATCACATTTAGTACAAGCTGGACAAAAAATAAGAGCAATGCAAATAACCAAAAAACAAGAAAGCAGGACTTAGCTTAATTTTGCAAGAACCAAGGCCAGCAGACAGGAGCAAACAGAAAGGACTGATTACAACGATGCCAGGCACCAGACTGAGAATTCAGGAAGTCTATATAGCAACACCCCTGGACTAACGACCCAGGTGGGTGCCAAACTGAGGAAAGACAATCCCAGAGTCATACCACTAGTGACCACAAGAGGGAGCCAAAAAAGTCTAAATCATAACAGTACCCCCCCTTTAAGGAGGGGTCACCGAACCCTCACCAAGACCACCAGGGAGATCAGGATGAGCAGCGTGAAAGGCACGAACTAAATCGGTCGCATGCACATCAGAGGCAACCACCCAGGAATTATCCTCCTGACCATAGCCCTTCCACTTGACCAGATACTGAAGCCTCCGTCTGGAGAGACGAGAATCCAAGATCTTCTCCACCACGTACTCCAACTCGCCCTCAACCAACACCGGAGCAGGAGGCTCAACAGAAGGAACCACAGGTACAACGTACCGCCGCAACAAAGACCTATGGAACACGTTGTGAATGGCAAACGACACCGGAAGATCCAAGCGAAAGGACACAGGATTAAGGATTTCCAATATCTTGTAAGGACCGATGAAGCGAGGCTTGAACTTAGGAGAGGAGACCTTCATAGGAACAAATCGAGAAGACAGCCATACCAAATCCCCAACACGAAGTCGGGGACCCACACCGCGGCGGCGGTTGGCAAAACGCTGAGCCTTCTCCTGTGACAACTTCAAGTTGTCCACCACATGATTTCAAATCTGCTGCAACCTATCCACCACAGAATCTACCCCAGGACAGTCAGAAGGCTCCACATGTCCCGAGGAAAAACGAGGATGGAAACCAGAGTTGCAGAAAAATGGCGAGACCAAAGTAGCGGAACTAGCCCGATTATTAAGGGCAAACTCAGCCAACGGCAAGAAGGTCACCCAATCATCCTGATCTGCAGAAACAAAACACCTCAAATAAGCCTCCAGAGTCTGATTAGTTCGCTCCGTTTGTCCATTAGTCTGAGGATGAAAGGCAGACAAAAACGACAAATCAATGCCCATCTTAGCACAAAAGGATCGCCAGAACCTGGAAACAAACTGGGATCCTCTGTCAGACACGATATTCTCAGGAATGCCGTGTAAACGAACCACATTCTGAAAGAACAAAGGAACCAGATCGGAAGAGGAAGGCAGCTTAGGCAAAGATACCCAATGGACCATCTTGGAAAAGCGATCACATATCACCCAGATGACAGACATTCCTTGAGACACCGGAAGATCCGAAATGAAATCCATGGAAATGTGTGTCCAAGACCTCTTCGGGACAGGCAAGGGCAAGAGCAACCCGCTGGCACGAGAACAGCAAGGCTTAGCTCGAGCACAAGTCCCACAGGACTGCACAAATGACCGCACATCCCGTGACAAGGAAGGCCACCAAAAGGACCTAGCCACCAAATCTCTGGTGCCAAAAATTCCCGAATGCCCTGCCAACACCGAGGAATGAACCTCGGAAATGACTCTGCTGGTCCACTTATCAGGAACAAACAGTCTGTCAGGTGGACAAGAGTCAGGTCTACCAGCCTGAAATCTCTGCAACACACGTCGCAAATCTGGAGAAATGGCTGACAAGATTACTCCCTCTTTAAGAATACCAACTGGTTCTGTGACTCCAGGAGAGTCAGGCACAAAGCTCCTTGAAAGAGCATCAGCCTTCACATTCTTTGAGCCTGGTAAATACGAGACCACAAAGTCAAAACGGGAGAAAAACAATGACCAACGGGCCTGTCTAGGATTCAGGCGTTTAGCAGACTCGAGATACATCAGATTTTTGTGATCAGTCAAGACCACCACACGATGCTTAGCACCCTCGAGCCAATGACGCCACTCCTCAAATGCCCACTTCATGGCCAACAACTCCCGATTGCCAACATCATAATTCCGCTCAGCAGGCGAAAATTTCCTAGAGAAAAAGGCACATGGTCTCATTACAGAGCAACCAGGGCCTCTCTGCGACAAAACGGCCCCTGCCCCAATCTCAGAAGCATCCACTTCAACCTGAAAGGGAAGTGAGACATCAGGCTGGCACAAAACAGGCGCCGAAGTAAACCGGCGCTTCAACTCTTGGAAAGCTTCCACGGCTGCAGGAGCCCAGTTAGCAACATCAGAACCTTTCTTGGTCATATCAGTCAAAGGTTTAACAACGCTAGAAAAATTAGCGATAAAACGACGGTAGAAGTTAACAAAACCCAAGAACTTCTGAAGACTCTTAACTGACGTGGGTTGAGTCCAATCATGAATAGCTCGGACCTTGACTGGGTCCATCTTCACGGCAGAAGGGGAAAAAATAAAACCCAAAAAGGGAACCTTCTGTACTCCAAAGAGACACTTTGAGCCCTTAACAAACAGAGCATTCTCACGCAAAACCTGAAACACCATCCTGACCTGCTCCACATGCGAGTCCCAATCATCAGAAAAAAACAGAATATCATCCAGATAAACAATCATAAATCTATCCAGATACTTCCGGAAAATATCATGCATAAAGGACTGAAACACTGAAGGAGCATTAGAGAGCCCAAAAGGCATCACCAAGTACTCAAAATGACCTTCGGGCATATTAAATGCAGTTTTCCATTCATCTCCTTGCTTAATGCGCACAAGGTTGTACGCACCACGAAGATCTATCTTGGTGATCCACTTGGCACCTTTAATCCGGGCAAACAAGTCCGACAACAGAGGCAAAGGATACTGAAATTTAACAGTGATTTTATTCAGAAGCCGATAGTCAATACAAGGTCTCAAAGATCCATCCTTCTTGGCCACAAAAAAGAATCCCGCACCAAGAGGGGAAGAGGATGGACGGATATGACCCTTCTCCAGAGATTCCTTAATATACGAACGCATTGCGGCATGCTCAGGTACAGACAGATTAAATAATCTTCCCTTAGGAAATTTACTACCTGGAATTACCTCCCGATGTTCAGGAGTCATGCACATGGTTACCTGTGTCCAAAACTGCGGTTTATTTTCCGCCAATGGCGTAGCATCAATACCTCTAAGAGGGATAGGATTTACCAATGGCTCAAGAACAAAACCACAGCGCTTGGCAAATGACAGAACCATAAGACTCAGGGCAGCACCTGAATCCACAAACGCCATAACAGGGTAGGAAGACAATGAGCAAATTAAAGTCACAGACAAAATAAATTTAGGTTGCAAATTACCAATGGCGACGGGGCTAACAACCCTTGTTAGGCGTTTAGAGCATGCTGATATAACATGTGTAGAATCACCACAGTAAAAACACAACCCATTCTGACGTCTATGATTTTTCCGTTCATTTCTAGTCTGAATTCTATCACATTGCATTAAATCAGGTGTTTGTTCAGACAACACCACCAGAGGATTAGCAGTTTTGCGCTCCCGCAAACGCCGGTCAATTTGAATAGCCAGCGCCATGGAATCATTCAGACTTGTAGGAATGGAGAAACCCACCATCACATTCTTAATGGCTTCAGAAAGGCCATTTCTGAAATTTGCAGCCAGAGCACACTCATTCCACTGAGTAAGCACGGACCACTTCCGAAATTTTTGGCAATACACTTCAGCTTCATCCTGGCCCTGAGAAATAGCCAGCAAGGCTTTTTCTGCCTGAATTTCAAGATTGGGTTCCTCGTAAAGCAATCCGAGCGCCAGAAAAAACTCATCAATATTCGCCAATGCCGGATCTCCTGGCGCTAGCGAGAAAGCCCAATCCTGAGGGTCGCCCCGCAAGAAAGAGATAACAATTTTAACTTGTTGAGCTGAGTCTCCAGACGAACGGGGTCTCAGAGACAGAAACAATTTACAATTATTCCTGAAATTCCTAAACTTAAATCGATCTCCAGAGAACAGTTCAGGAATAGGTATTTTAGGTTCAGACATTGGACTACTGGTAACAAAATCTTGTATGCCCTGCACACGAGCAGCAAGCTGATCCACACTTGTAATCAAAGTCTGGACATTCATGTCTGCAGCAAGCTTAAGCCACTCAGAGGTAAAGGGGAGGAAGAAAGAGAGGAAAAAAAAAAAAAAAAAACTCAGAATTTCCTTTCTTATTATCCCACTTCTGCAATGCATTAAACATTCAACTTTAGGCCTGGCATACTGTTATGACCCCAATGGCAGAGGGTCTCAGAAATAAATACCAAGTCTGCAAACACAAAAAAAAAAGCTCATAGGGCAGTGGTAACTGGGCTGACCGTATATCTAATCCTAGCACCACAAATAGAAGCAGCCGGGGAACGTGCCTACGTTGGTTCTAGACGTCTCGCGCCAGCCGGAGAACTAACTAACCCTAGAAGGGAAAAGATAGACCTTTCTTGCCTCCAGAGAAAAGACCCCAAAAGTTGGATACAAGCCCCCAACAAATAATAACGGTGAGGTAAGAAGAAAAGACAAACGTAAGAATGAACTAGGTATTTAGCAAAGAGAGGCCCACTGACTCATAGCAGAATATAGTAAGATGACTTATACGGTCAGCAAAAACCCTATCAAAATTTCCACGCTGGATATTCAAGAACCCCCGAACCGTCTAACGGCCCGGGGGGAGAATACCAGCCCCCTAGAGCTTCCAGCAAAATCAGGAATCACATTTAGTACAAGCTGGACAAAAAATAAGAGCAATGCAAATAACCAAAAAACAAGAAAGCAGGACTTAGCTTAATTTTGCAAGAACCAAGGCCAGCAGACAGGAGCAAACAGAAAGGACTGATTACAACGATGCCAGGCACCAGACTGAGAATTCAGGAAGTCTATATAGCAACACCCCTGGACTAACGACCCAGGTGGGTGCCAAACTGAGGAAAGACAATCCCAGAGTCATACCACTAGTGACCACAAGAGGGAGCCAAAAAAGTCTAAATCACAACAGCTGTGCTGAAGAGACTGTCTCAGTGCTGTGCTGCCACCTGTGCAAGTGACATATACATCTCCGCTATTCCCACTGTGTTGTTACTACTTATGCTCGGGAATAGCGGTGACGTGTATGGCACTTGCGCAGGTGCAGTTCATGGCTGCAAGGCCATGAACTGCGCCTGCACAAAAATGCAGAGGGATGATATAAAACAGATATGTTGGAAAGCGCAAACGGTGTGAGATATGTCCGCTGCTCCTGTCAGCACCACTAAGCATCCACAGATGTTAATTTCACCGCACTCCCGATGCCATAGCACCTATGGAATCTTAAAGGGAATCTGATGGCTGATGCATGCTGCTGGTTCCACAGGCCGCATGTGTCAGACATTGGCTGTATGATTCCAGAAAGGTATGTTTGACTCTGAAATGCTGCTGCGTTGCAGGGAAAAACATACTGTAAAAGCCACCAAGGACCAAGGCCACACGGGTGACTAGTCAGACAGGGGGGTCCCTGGTGGCTTCACCCCATCCGCTCCCACTGAGCGACAAGTTTCTTCCTGCGTGCGAGTACAGAAACACACCAGTCATTGGCAGCCAGAGGGTAGAAGTCAGACATGTTTTTCTCTGTGATACCGCAGCATTTCAGAGACAAACATACCTGACTTAGATCGTACAGCCAGTGCCAGACACATGCTGCCCATGGGTCACACAGCAGATATCAACGGTCAGGTTCACTTTAAGGGTATGTGTAACCATTCAGTACTAGGCAGTGCTTTGGACGCAGTGCATGTCCGCTGTGTCCAAAACGCTGCCGGCTTCTGAGCGCAGGTGAATCCGCATGTGTTCACTGAACTGTGTGGAATCACCACGTCCAATACATGGTATGGGTGATATTTATCTTGTGGAGACTCTCATCTTGGCAAGAGAAATTGACATGCTGCGGTCTGGAGCGACGCGCCACATGTCCATCTCCGTAGGGAAACCGCGGGCGCCGGTGCACGCATAGTGGACATGGGATTTCTTGAAATCCCATCCACTATGCTGTAACATCTGGACGCTGCGGGCTGGACGCTGCGGGCTGGACGCTGCAGGTATACGCAGCGTCCAACCCGCAGCGTTTACTGACCATGGGAACATACACTAAAGTGTTTGTTCAGTGCTGCTTACTTCTGTATTTGGAGGTGAGCAGCATTGGAGACATAGTCTACAGATACCTGACTGGACAGATGCATGAATGGCAGCTATCATGGCCGTGTCTTGTGGGTATGGTTTCACACAGGATATCAGCACCAATCAGTTCTCAATCTGGAAATAATCAGAGCTGGAGAAACCCTTTAACCCAACTGTATAACAATAACAACTCGAAAAAAAAATCATTGACCACTAACTGTAATTTTTCTGTTTAATTTCTTTTTTGTAGAAACTAAAAATGTAAAGAAAAATATATATATATAAATTTGATATCTTTGTAATCGTATGAAAAGCCAGAATTAAGTTAACTTGTCATTTCTACTTCACAGTCAGCTTACAAAATATATATATATATATATATATATATATATATATATATAATATCCATATATATTATATTGCACATACATATATGCAATTGACTTACCCCTCTGCAGTTTATTAGGAAAGAATACAAACTTCTGCTGCGCTGGCGTCTATTATTGTCTGCATCTCTGACATCACGTCAGTAGTGCTACAGAGGATTAGCTGCTGAGCTCCTGATTGGCTGCAGCACTATTGACGTGACATCAGAGCTGTAGACACTGGGGATCTGCGGAGTGTGAATAAAGTGCAGTTTGTTTGGGTGTAGTGCTATGTGATATTTTATCGTATAGCACTTGGCCCAGTGTTATTCTATGGGGCAGAGCAGTTCAGCGATTATTTTCTCATGCTGAATCGGCATGAGAGAACAATGGCAGCATACTGCGATTGGTAGCGCACAAATATATATTCACCATGTGACAAGTGGGCCTGTGTAACTTCAAATGCCAGGGCTGAATTTTAGTCCCAGTCCGGCCCTGGCCGCGACCAATCAGCGACTTGGGATTTCCGTTACAGACAGGTAGAAAGACAGACAGAAAGACGGAAGTGACCCTTAGACAATTATATAGTAGATACTACGTCGGTTGTGTTATATACTACGTCACTGTGCAATATAGTACGTAGCCTGTGCTATATACTACCTACATATTCTAGAATACCCGATACATTAGAATCGGGCCACCATCTAGTTTGTATATAAAATTCTGGCATATTATCACGGCTGTTGTCATGATTCCCAATGGCAGGGAAATAGGCAAAAACAGGACTAGCTCTAGGAAGATGGAATCTAAGCTGACCGCGATGCTGAACCTAACGCACAACTACCAGTGGCCGGGGAACGTACCTGCGTTTTATCCCTAGACGTCTCGCACCAGCCGGAGATCTAGCTACCCCTACCAGAGGAAACACAGACCTGGCTTGCCTCCAGAGAAAACCCCAAAGTAATAGTAGCCCCCAACATATAATGACAGTTAGTTAAGAAGAAAACACATACGCAGTATGAATACAGGTTCAGCAAAGAGAGGCCCACTAACTAGATAGCAGAAAATACAAAAGTGGACTTCGCGGTCAACTCAAAACCCTACAAAATACCATCCTGAAATGACTTTAACTCCGGTATCAACTCATGACACCGGAGTGGTCATTTCAGTTCACTAGAGCTTCCAGCAGCAAGAATAATATAAATGCACGCTGGACAAAATGTACAAATGATCAAACTTATCTGACTCAGCAGACTTGGAGCAGGTAGCAAGTAACAGAGGAGCTCTGGTAACATTGATAGCCGGCAAGTAAATGAGTGAGAAGCCAGACTATATAGGAAACTCCCATTTCCTGATGGGAACAGGTGCACTGGAGATAGAAGACAGAAGTCAACCAGTACCACCAGTAGCCACCAGAGGGAGCCCACAAACGGAATTCACAACAGGCTGTTACTTCTTTTCTCCAGTATCTCATCTTCTAATTCATAGGAAATTAGAGTAAGAATTACACTTATCATCTATATTTTGGATAGTTGATAAGTGTCTTTATTATTTAGGGGCCTCACTGCTAGGATTTGCACCAATCACAAGTATAGGTTCCCATGTCCAACCATTGACTGGAGTGCATTAGGTCCCCAGGTAAGGTCTATGGGGCTTGTTGGAGTAATGATGGAGTAATGAATAATTTCATGGTATTATCTGATACTTCATGTTATAATAAACTGCTCAAAAAAAATAAAGGGAACACTACAATCCCACATCCTAGATATCACTGAATGAAATATTCCAGTTGTAAATCTTTATTCATTACATAGTGGAATGCGTTGAGAACAGTAAAACCTAAAAATGATCAATGTAAATAATAACTAATATCCCATGGAGGTCTGAAGTTTGAATGATGCTCAAAATCAAAGTGGAAAATCAAATTGCAGGCTTATCTAACTTCAGTGGAAATGCCTCAAGACAAGGAAATGATGCTCAGTAGTGTGTGTGGCCTCCACGTGCCTGTATGACCTCCCTCCAACACCTGGGCATGCTCCTGATAAGGCAGCGGTTGGTCTCCTGAGGGATTTCCTCCGAGACCTTGACTGTTGTGAATTTGCTTTTTGCTCCCTCTAGTGGTTACTAGTTTTTTGACTCTGGTTTTTCTGTCATTCCTTTTATCCGCACCTGGGTCGTTAGTTAGGGGTGTTGCTATATAAGCTCCCTGGACCTTCAGTTCAATGCCTGGCAACGTAGTTATCAGAGCTAGTCTGCTGTGCTCTTGTCTACTGATCCTGGTTCCAGTTATATCAGCTAAGTCTGCCTTTTGCTTTTTGCTATTTGTTTTGGTTTTGTATTTTTGTCCAGCTTGTTCCAAATCTATATCCTGACCTTTGCTGGAAGCTCTAGGGGCTGGTGTTCTCCCCCCGGACCGTTAGACGGTTCGGGGGTTCTTGAATTTCCAGTGTGGATTTTGATAGGGTTTTTGTTGACCATATAAGTTACCTTTCTTTATTCTGCTATCAGTAAGCGGGCCTCTCTGTGCTAAACCTGGTTCATTTCTGTGTTTGTCATTTCCTCTTACCTCACCGTCATTATTTGTGGGGGGCTTCTATCCAGCTTTGGGGTCCCCTTCTCTGGAGGCAAGAAAGGTCTTTGTTTTCCTCTACTAGGGGTAGCTAGATTCTCCGGCTGGCGCGTGTCATCTAGAATCAACGTAGGAATGATCCCCGGCTACTTCTAGTGTTGGCGTTAGGAGTAGATATATGGTCAACCCAGTTACCACTGCCCTATGAGCTGGATTTTTGTATTCTGCAGACTTCCACGTTCCTCTGAGACCCTCGCCATTGGGGTCATAACAGTTTGCCAGGCCAGTATTAAATGTTTAATGCATTGCAGAAGAGGGATTATAAGAAAGAAGATTCTGAGTTTTTTTTTTTCTCCTTCCCCTTTACCTCAGAGTGGCTATGCTTGCTGCAGACATGAATGTCCAGACCTTGATTACAAGTGTGGACCAGCTGGCTACTCGTGTGCAGGGCATACAAGACTATGTTATCAGAAATCCTAGGTCAGAACCTAAAATACCGATTCCTGAACTGTTTTCCGGAGACAGGTTTAAGTTTAGGAATTTCGTGAATAATTGTAAATTGTTTTTGTCCCTGAGACCCTGTTCATCAGGAGATTCTGCTCAGCAAGTAAAAATTGTTATTTCGTTCTTACGGGGCGACCCTCAGGATTGGGCTTTTTCGCTGGCGCCAGGAGATCCGGCATTGGCTGATCTTGATGCGTTTTTTCTGGCGCTCGGTTTACTTTATGAGGAACCCAATCTTGAGATTCAGGCAGAAAAGGCCTTGCTGTCTATGTCTCAGGGGCAGGACGAGGCTGAAGTGTATTGCCAAAAATTTCGGAAATGGTCCGTGCTGACACATTGGAACGAGTGTGCACTGGCCGCTAATTTTAGAAATGGCCTTTCTGAAGCCATTAAGAATGTTATGGTGGGTTTTCCCATTCCCACAGGTCTGAATGATACTATGGCACTGGCTATTCAAATTGACCGGCGGTTGCGGGAGCGCAAAACCGCAAATTCCCTCATGGTGTTGTCTGAACAGACACCTAATTCGGTGCAATGTGATAGAAAAACCGCAAATTCCCTCATGGTGTTGTCTGAACAGACACCTGATTTAATGCAATGTGATAGAATCCTGACTAGAAATGAGCGGAAAATTCATAGACGCCGGAATGGCTTGTGCTACTACTGTGGTGATTCTACACATGTTATCTCAGCATGCTCTAAACGTATAGCTAAGGTTGTTAGTCCTGTCACCGTTGGTAATTTTGCAACCTAAATTTATTCTGTCTGTAACTTTGATTTGCTCACTGTCATCTTATCCTGTCATGGCGTTTGTAGATTCAGGTGCTGCCCTGAGTCTCATGGATCTCTCATTTGCTAAGCGCTGTGGTTTTACTCTTGAACCATTAGAAAATCCTATTCCTCTTAGGGGTATTGATGCTACACCATTGGCAGCAAATAAACCGCAGTATTGGACTCAGGTTACCATGTGCATGACTCCTGAACACCGCGAGGTGATACGTTTCCTGGTTTTACATAAAATGCATGATTTGGTCGTTTTAGGGCTGCCATGGTTACAGACCCATAATCCAGTCCTGGACTGGAAGGCTATGTCAGTCTCAAGTTGGGGCTGTCGTGGTATTCATGAGGATTCCCTGCCTGTGTCTATTGCTTCTTCTACGCCTTCGGAAGTTCCGGAGTATTTGTCTGATTATCAGGATGTCTTCAGTGAGTCTGAGTCCAGTGCACTGCCTCCTCATAGGGACTGTGACTGTGCTATAGATTTGATCCCAGGCAGTAAATTTCCTAAGGGAAGACTGTTTAATCTGTCGGTACCTGAACATACCGCTATGCGTTCATATATCAAGGAGTCTCTGGAAAAAGGACATATTCGTCCGTCTTCTTCCCCTCTTGGTGCGGGATTCTTTTTTGTGGCAAAAAAGGACGGATCTTTGAGACCTTGTATTGATTATCGGCTTTTAAATAAGATCACTGTCAAATTTCAGTATCCTTTACCGCTGTTGTCTGACTTGTTTGCCCGGATTAAGGGTGCCAAGTGGTTCACCAAGATAGACCTTCGTGGTGCGTACAACCTTGTGCGCATTAAGCAAGGTGATGAATGGAAAACCGCATTCAATACGCCCGAAGGTCATTTTGAGTACTTGGTGATGCCTTTTGGGCTCTCCAATGCGCCTTCAGTTTTTCAGTCCTTTATGCATGACATTTTCCGGAAGTATCTGGATAAATTTTTGATTGTTTATCTGGATGATATTTTGGTTTTTTCTGATGATTGGGATTCGCATGTGGAGCAGGTCAGGTTGGTCTTTGAAATTTTGCGTGAAAATTCTTTGTTTGTCAAGGGCTCAAAGTGTCTCTTTGGTGTACAGAAGGTTCCCTTTTTGGGGTTCATTTTTTCCCCTTCTGCTGTGGAGATGGACCCAGTCAAGGTCCGAGCTATTCTTGATTGACTCAGCCCTCGTCAGTTAAGAGTCTTCAGAAGTTCTTGGGCTTCGCTAACTTCTACCGTCGTTTTATCGCTAATTTTTCTAGCATTGTGAAACCTTTGACGGATATGACCAAGAAGGGCTCCGATGTAGCTAACTGGGCTCCTGCTGCCGTGGAGGCTTTCCAGGAGTTGAAACGCCGGTTTACTTCGGCGCCTGTTTTGTGCCAGCCTGACGTCTCACTTCCCTTTCAGGTTGAGGTGGATGCTTCGGAGATTGGGGCAGGGGCCGTTTTGTCGCAGAGAGGCCCTGGTTGCTCTGTTATGAAACCTTGTGCCTTTTTCTCTAGGAAGTTTTCGCCTGCCGAGCGAAATTATGATGTGGGCAATCGGGAGTTGTTGGCCATGAAATGGGCATTTGAGGAGTGGCGTCATTGGCTCGAGGGTGCTAAGCATCGTGTGGTGGTCTTGACTGATCACAAAAATCTGATGTATCTCGAGTCTGCTAAACGCCTTAATCCGAGACAGGCCCGCTGGTCATTGTTTTTCTCCCGCTTTGATTTTGTTGTCTCGTATTTACCAGGTTCAAAGAATGTGAAGGCCGATGCTCTTTCTAGGAGCTTTGTGCCTGATGCTCCTGGAGTCGCTGATCCTGTTGGTATTCTTAAAGATGGAGTTATCTTGTCAGCTATTTCTCCGGATCTGCGACGTGTGTTGCAGAGATTTCAGGCTGATAGGCCTGAGTCTTGTCCACCTGACAGACTGTTTGTCCCGGATAAGTGGACCAGCAGAGTCATTTCCGAGGTTCATTCCTCGGTGTTGGCAGGTCACCCGGGAATTTTTGGCACCAGAGATCTGGTGGCCAGGTCCTTTTGGTGGCCTTCCTTGTCAAGGGATGTGCGGTCATTTGTGCAGTCCTGTGGGACTTGTGCTCGAGCTAAGCCTTGCTGTTCTCGTGCCAGCGGTTTGCTCTTGCCCTTGCCTGTCCCGAAGAGACCTTGGACACATATCTCCATGGATTTCATTTCTGATCTTCCGCTATCTCAGGGCATGTCCGTTATCTGGGTGATATGTGATCGCTTCTCCAAGATGGTCCATTTGGTTCCTTTGCCTAAGCTGCCTTCCTCTTCCGATCTGGTTCCTGTGTTTTTCCAGAACGTGGTTCGTTTGCACGGCATCCCTGAGAATATTGTGTCAGACAGAGGATCCCAGTTCGTTTCCAGGTTCTGGCGATCCTTTTGTAGTAGGATGGGCATTGATTTGTCGTTTTCGTCTGCTTTCCATCCTCAGACTAATGGACAGACGGAGCGAACCAATCAGACTTTGGAGGCTTATTTGAGGTGTTTTGTCTCTGCTGATCAGGACGATTGGGTGACATTCTTGCCGTTGGCTGAGTTTGCCCTTAATAATCGGGCTAGTTCCGCCACCTTGGTTTCGCCTTTTTTCTGCAACTCTGGTTTCCATCCTCGCTTTTCTTCGGGTCATGTGGAGCCTTCTGACTGTCCTGGGGTGGATTCTGTGGTGGATAGGTTGCAGCGGATCTGGAATCATGTGGTGGACAACTTGAAGTTGTCACAGGAGAAGGCTCAGCGCTTTGCCAACCGCCGCCGCGGTGTGGGTCCCCGACTACGCGTTGGGGATTTGGTGTGGCTTTCTTCCCGCTTTGTTCCTATGAAGGTCTCCTCTCCCAAATTTAAACCTCGTTTTATTGGGCCTTACAAGATATTGGAAATCCTTAATCCTGTATCTTTTCGTCTGGATCTTCCTGTGTCGTTTGCTATTCACAATGTATTTCATAGGTCCTTGTTGCGGCGGTACATTGTGCCTGTAGTTCCTTCTGCTGAGCCTCCTGCTCCGGTGTTGGTTGAGGGCGAGTTGGAGTACGTGGTGGAGAAGATCTTGGATTCTCGCCTCTCCAGGCGGAGGCTTCAGTACCTGGTCAAGTGGAAGGGCTATGGTCAGGAGGATAATTCCTGGGTGGTCGCCTCTGATGTTCATGCGGCCGATTTAGTTCGTGCCTTTCATGCCGCTCATCCTGATCGCCCTGGTGGTCGTGGTGAGGGTTCGGTGACCCCTCACTAAGGGGGGGGTACTGTTGTGAATTTGCTTTTTGCTCCCTCTAGTGGTTACTAGTTTTTTGACTCTGGTTTTTCTGTCATTCCTTTTATCCGCACCTGGGTCGTTAGTTAGGGGTGTTGCTATATAAGCTCCCTGGACCTTCAGTTCAATGCCTGGCAACGTAGTTATCAGAGCTAGTCTGCTGTGCTCTTGTCTACTGATCCTGGTTCCAGTTATATCAGCTAAGTCTGCCTTTTGCTTTTTGCTATTTGTTTTGGTTTTGTATTTTTGTCCAGCTTGTTCCAAATCTATATCCTGACCTTTGCTGGAAGCTCTAGGGGCTGGTGTTCTCCCCCCGGACCGTTAGACGGTTCGGGGGTTCTTGAATTTCCAGTGTGGATTTTGATAGGGTTTTTGTTGACCATATAAGTTACCTTTCTTTATTCTGCTATCAGTAAGCGGGCCTCTCTGTGCTAAACCTGGTTCATTTCTGTGTTTGTCATTTCCTCTTACCTCACCGTCATTATTTGTGGGGGGCTTCTATCCAGCTTTGGGGTCCCCTTCTCTGGAGGCAAGAAAGGCCTTTGTTTTCCTCTACTAGGGGTAGCTAGATTCTCCGGCTGGCGCGTGTCATCTAGAATCAACGTAGGAATGATCCCCGGCTACTTCTAGTGTTGGCGTTAGGAGTAGATATATGGTCAACCCAGTTACCACTGCCCTATGAGCTGGATTTTTGTATTCTGCAGACTTCCACGTTCCTCTGAGACCCTCGCCATTGGGGTCATAACACTTGACTAAAGCATCCACTAACTCCTGGATAGTCTGTGGTGCAACGTGATGTTGGTGGATGGAGCAAGACATGATGTCCCAGATGTGTTAAATCGGATTCAGGTCTGAGGAACAGGTGGGCCAGTCCATAGCTTCAATGCCTCCATCTTGCAGGAACTGCTGACACACTCCAGCCACATGAGGTCTGGCATTGTCCTGCATTAGGAGGAACCCAGGGCCAATCGCACCAGCATATGGTCTCACAAGGGGTCTGAGGATCTCATCTCGTTACCTAATGGCAGTCAGGCTACCTCTGGCAAGCACATGGATGGCTGTGCGGCCCTCCAAAGAAATGCCACCCCACACCATTACTGACCCACTGCCAAACCGGTCACGCTGAAGGATGTTGCAGGCAGCAGATCGCTCTCCACGGCGTCTCCAGACTCTGTCACATCTGTCACATGTGCTCAGTGTGAACCTGTTTTCATCTGTGAAGAGCACAGTGCTCCAGTGATGAATTTGCCAATCCTGGTGTTCTGTGGCAAATGCCAAGCGTCCTGCATGGTGTTAGGCTGTGAGCACAACCCCAATCTGTGGACGTTGGGCACTCAGACCATCCTCATGGAGTCGGTTTCTAACCATTTGTGCAGACATATGCACATTTGTGGCCTGCTGGAGGTCTTTTTGCAGGGCTCTGGCAGTGCTCCTCCTGTTCCTCCTTGCACAAAGGCTGAGGTAGCGGTCCTGCTGCTGGGTTGTTGCCCTCCTATAGCCCCCTCCACATCTCCTGGTAGCGCCTCCAGACTCTGGACACTACGCTGACAAGCACAGCAAACCTTGCCACAGCTTGCATTGATGTGCCATCCTGGATGAGCTGCACTACCTGAGCCACTTGTGTGGGTTGTAGAGTCCGTCTCATGCTACCACGTATGAAAGCACAACCCACATTCAAAAGTGACCAAAACATCAGCCAGAAAGCATTGGTACTGAGATGTGGTCTGTGGTCCCCACCTGCAGAACCACTCCTTTATTGAGGGTGTCTTGATAATTGCCAATAATTTCCATCTGTTGTCTATTCGATTTGCACAACAGCATGTGAAATTGATTGTCAATCAGTGTTGCTTCCTAATTGGACAGTTTGGTTTCACAGAAGTTTGATTTACTTGGAGTTATATTCTGTTGTTTAACTGTTCGCTTTTTTTTTTGAGCAGTGTATATTATGTATTACATTGGACTTCTGGGGATGGTGTCAGTCGTGGCTTCTTCCTCCATCTATTTGGGTATTTTCCACTTGTAAACAGCTAAAAAAGGAAAAGAAACAAAACAGGCTAAACAACACAGCATAGCCAAGACTATAATACAAGCGCTGCCAGCAGCCTACAATCATTGCCACGGACAAGGACTCATTATTTCCACCAAAATAATAAACATTGCATTAAGTTGATGGTGATTAATGTACCTGTACTCAGCCCAGAACTCCACTTACCAGGGCAGCAGTTTGTGCTTCAGAGCTGCTCCTGTGGCCGACAAGAGGAAGTTTCAATCATATATTCTCCCCGTATATCACAGGCTTGTCTAAATGTAACTGAGCCAATGTTAAACACACTTGAACATGACTTGTGTTTAGCAATGAAGTCTTGTGTGGTGAGCGTGCATACAGGCCATGGAGGCTTAGTGGTGAGCGTGCATACAGGCCATGGAGGCTTAGTGGTGAGTGTGCATACCGGGCATGGAGGTTTAGTGGGGAGCGTGCATACAGGCCATGGAGGTTTAGTGGTGAGCGTGCATACAGGCCATGGAGGTTTAGTGGTGAGCGTGCATACAGGCCATGGAGGTTTAGTGGTGAGCGTGCACACAGGCCATGGAGGTTTAGTGGTGAGTGTGCATACAGGCCATGGCGGTTTAGTGGTGAGCATGCATACCGGACATAGAGGTTTAGTGGTGAGCATGCATACAGGCCATGGAGGTTTAGTGGTGAGCGTGCACATAGGCCATGGAGCTTTAGTGGTGAGCGTGCACACAGGCCATGGAGGTTTGGTGGTGAGCGTGCATACCGGACATGGATGTTTAGTGGTGAGCGTGCATACAAGCCATGGAGGTTTAGTGGTGAGCGTGCATACAGGACATGGAGGTTTAGTGGTGAGCGTGCATACCGGACATGGAGGTTTAGTGGTGAGCATGCATACAGGCCATGGAGGTTTAGTGGTGAGCGTGCACATAGGCCATGTAGGTTTAGTGGTGAGCATGCACACAGGCCATGGAGGTTTGGTGGTGAGCGTGCATACCGGACATGGAGGTTTAGTGGTGAGCGTGCATACAAGCCATGGAGGTTTAGTGGTGAGCGTGCATACATGCCATGGAGGTTTAGTGGTGAGCGTGCATACAGGTCATGGAGGTTTAGTGGTGAGCGTGCATACAGGCCATGGAGGGTTAGAGGTGAGCGCGCATACAGGACATGGAGGTTTAGTGGTGAGCATGCATACAGGCCATGGAGGTTTAGTGGTGAGCGTGCATACAGACCATGGAGGTTTAGTGGTGAGCGTGCATACCGGACATGGAGGTTTAGTGGTGAGCGTGCATACAGGTCATGGAGGTTTAGTGGTGAGCGTGCATACAGGCCATGGAGGTTTAGTGGTGAGCGTGCATTCAGGCCATGGAGGTTTAATGGTGAGCGTGCATACAGGCCATGGAGTTTTAGTGGTGAGCATCCATACAGGTTATGGAGGTTTAGTGGTGAGCGTGCATACCGGACATGAAGGTTTAGTGGTGAGCGTGCATACAGGCCATGGTGTTTTAGTGGTGAGCGTGCATACCGGACATGGAGGTTTAGTGGTGAGCGTGCATACATGCCATGGTGGTTTAGTGGTGAGCGTGCATACAGGCCATGGTGGTTTAGTGGTGAGCGTGCATACAGGACATGGAGGTTTAGTGGTGAGCGTGCATTCAGGCCATGGAGGTTTAGTGGTGAGCGTGCATACCAGACATGGAGGTTTCGTGGTGAGCGTGCATACAGGCCATGGTGGTTAAGTGGTGAGCGTGCATACCAGACATGGAGGTTTAGTGGTGAGCATGTGGAGCGGCCCCCAAACGCAGGGCAGCGGCGTACTCGGTACCGGGTCTCTCGGTTCTGGGGATGTCATGGTGGCCTGACCCGGTCCGTGGTCCTGCTAAGGGGCGCCCAATTAAAGATGTAGGTGACGGTGTAGGTCGCAGTAAATAACGAGGACACAGGGTTGCAGTCTCTTTACCTCTTTACTGAAGGCTTCAGCATCCACAATCCAGAGCACTGCTAACAGGGCTGGCTGAGACCGGCCGGTCCGAAGGCACATCCAGAGTTCCCTTTGCAGGTGGAAATCAGTAGCCTACCTACTAGCGCCTGGGTGTTGTAGTACTTCCCTGCTGAGCACCACGGGATAGTCCTCACAACTGTCGTGTATGTTTCTGTTCTTTCTCTCCGTACCCAAGATGATATGGCTAGGACGCACCCGTATGAGGGGGTAAGCCTGGAGTTATTTTATAGGGACCCTAGAGACGCCCCTCTCCCACAATTGCCTCCGTTGTCTTCGTTAGGTGATTAAGGTGAGGCAGCCCACCTAGAGTTAACTGCCCTGCCGTTGGTTCAAAGTAATGCGTAGAGTCTATTACTTCCTCGGCGTTCCGGCCACCGGCTACGCGCCTCAGAAGGATGTTGCCGATCTCGTGGCACGACTCCTTCTGGTTCTATCTCCTTTGTGCTGTGATCCCGTTTCTCACTTCTCCACAATATACTTCGCTTCGTGTCCTTTCTCAGGAGTCTGCCGCTATAAGGCACAGGCACGGCTCCGTAACGATTTGTCTGTCCTAGGCCTCTGTCAGGATCCCACCCCTGACAGGTCCTCTCTCGAACTCTCCCCAGCTACTTTCTCCCTCACTTCCTATCCAACCCCCAGTTTTACCCAAGTGTGAGGAGTGGCCTAGTAGATAGGACCTTTTGCTCCCCCTGGTGGCCGGAGTGTGAAGTGTAGTGTGTGACTGTGATACCTGGTCAGGTGAACTCTTTTAGTGCAATCAGACGTACCATCACTCCCCCTGGTGGAAGAGCGACGTTACTGCAACGACCAGGACTCTGGGGCGCTGCACATGCATACAGGTTATGGAGGTTTAGTGGTGAGCGTGCAGACAGGTGATTGAATGCATTACGTATAGTTTTCTTCGAAACAACCGTACCTGTTGATTCCAGCTCTTCCTGTAGCTTTCCCCATGTGATCCTTGACTCTTGGGACAACTCTTCTGATAATTCTTTTTACTCCTCTGTGGCACCTTGCTCATGAGACACCTTTTTACTGGCCATCAGTTGTACCAGATGATATTTTTTATTAAGTCACAGGATTGAGATAAACTTCAGCTGATGTCATGACTTTTAGCGCCTCTCTTTTTCTTCCATGTGTTCAATACTTTTTCCTTGCGTCATTTCTCATTATTACGCATAACTTAATGTATGGACCTCTATGGCTTGATCTCTTTGCCTGTGTAGATTAGATGGGTTGTTACCGACCTCTGGTGAGAATTTCATGCCAATGGCACCTTTAGAATTTAGATTTACTTAGAAAATTGTGAGTTATTAGGGGGAATTAAAGGACACCAATGAGTACCCCTTATTCCTTGTAAAATCTATCAGCTTTTCTACTAGCGCCCTTTAAATGTTACCTGGTTTTGTGACTCACAGACATTTTGCCGCCTCTTTTTCTTCTAGAGGAAAATTACTTTCACAAAAATAATTACGATTCAGTGGTTTGCCGATGACTCGGGCCGCTATCCATTATAATTTTACGGGTCACGAATTACAAGGATTACACATTGTATACAGAGTAAGAACATCCCAACTGTTCTGTCATAAGGATGAGTAATGAGGATGAGTAATCAGCAGAAAACACGGAGAAATGAAATATCACAAAGATTGAAGACGAAACTGCAACATTTACAATGGGTGCCCGCCATTGGGGACTTTCTTTTTCATCTTAAACATATGTATGTGAGGATCAAACTATTTTGGCAATTGGTTTTGATGTAAAAATGTTCACAGTTTACCTTCTCTAACTTTACGAGTTAACTGAGAATCAGTCAGTGAGCTCACTCTAAAGCGTAAGATCTCTGGTACTTCTCTTTTTTCAGAGTTTTCTTCAGCCGATTTATGACCACATCTACCTTGGACAGGCGGACCCCCAGCGGCAGCTTCTCACCGGGACGAGCACCATCAGCCTCAGCGGGCGGAGAAGAGGGGCCGTTACTGTGAGGGGATGTCCTGACACAGACGCCGCCGGCTCCCAGCTGGTTTCGCATTTAAAATATCAATATTTGTGTTTTCCATCATCTTCTCCTGACACAAATGGTGACAGTGTTTCCATTGTTGTCCTCGGGAAAGTACATTCCTGCAATGTCAGAACGTCCCCACCTGAGAAGAAGACGATAATAATAATAATAATAATAAAGCTTCAATTGTTACAAAGAAACAAAGGAAAATAAATGAAGAGCAAGAGAGACCTGCACATACTAAAGAGTAGAGATATCTCCCCACATAGTGATGTGCAGGATCATCCACAGAGAACAGTCACAGGCATCCTGCACGGCCATTGTGTGCACTTATCCCAAGACCGCGGTTCACACTGCATCGTCCTTCTTTCCTTTCTTACTTTTCTTCCCTTCCTTCCTTCGTTTTTTCTCTTTCTTTTTTCCTTTATTTATTCTTTATTTTTCTTTTCTTTTCTTCTCCCCTTCCTTTCTTCCTGCCTACGTTCCTTCGTTCGTTATTTTTCATTGCTTCCCTTCTTTTCTTTCTTTTTGTCTTCCTTCCTTTCTTTCTCCCTTCTTCTCTTCATTCATTCTTTTTTCTCCTCTTCCTTCATTCTTTATCTTTTGCTTCCCTTCCTTTCTCTTTCTTTCTTTGTCTTTGTTTTTTCTCCCATTCCTTCCTTCCTTCATTTATTCATTATTTTTCTTTTTTCTCCCCTTCCTTTTTTCCTTCCTTCATTCGTTATCTCTCATTGCTTCCCCTTCCTTCTTCCTTCCTTTCTTTCTTTCTTCCTTCATTCATTCTTTTTTCTCCCCTTCCTTCCTTCATTCGTTAACTTTCATTGCTTCCCCTCTTTTCTTCTTCCTTTCTTTCTTCCTTCCTTCATTCATTTTTCTCCCCTTCCTTTCTTCCTTCATTCATTATCTTTCATTGCTTCCCTTCTTTTCTTCTTCCTTCCTTTCTTCCTTCCTTCCTTCATTCTTTTTTTCTCGCCCTCCTTCCTTCATTCTTTATCTTACATTGCTTCCCTTCCTTTCTTTCTCTTTCCGCCTGTTCTTTGTCACCTTCCTTCCTTTCTTTCTTCCTTCTTTCCTTGATTCATTCATTCCTTGAAACTGTTAAACTGTAAAGCGCTGCGGAATATGTTGGCGCTATATAAAGATTATTATTATTATTATTATTATTAAATAAAGATTATTATTCATTCATTCATTTTTTCTCACCTTCCGTCCTTCTTTTCTTCATTCTTTTTAGTTTTTTTGCTTCCCTTCCTTCTTTCCTTTCTTCCTTCCTTCCTTCCTTTCTCAATCCTCATCTGGCATGAACATCAGCAGAAATGCTGCGCTCCCCCCAAGAGCTTCAGAACGTTCCCCCCTGGCTGCATTGTGCCCCCTGTACAGATGGTGGTGGAGGATAATGCTGTGGGCTGTTATCAGGGGGCAGCCGCGGACCCTCCGCTCCAGTGATGGGAAATCTAAATTCTTCTCCACAGGACATTGTGGACACTTGTAGCTTCAGCTTTGTGGGAACAATTTGGGGTCCACCCTTATCTGTCCCCCATGACTGTGCCCAGCGCACAAGTTCCATACAGACCTGGGGGAGTGCGGAGCGCCCCCACACCGCCGCAGGGCCGAGGGGTACCCGGAGCCGGGCCTCTGGGATCTCAGTCCTGGGGTTGTCACGGTGGCTAGACCCGGTCCGTGGCCCTGTCTGTCAGTGGGGGACGTCCGTTGCAAATAGGTGCTGTTAACGGTGGTATAGCGGTGCAGTTGTGGGGTGCAGGTCGCGGTAAATAACGAGGACACCAGGTTGCAGTCTCTTTACCTCTTTACTGGAGATCTCTCGGTCCTCAGTCCAGAATCCGGTCCACCAGGCTGCGCAAGTCCGGCCGGTCCAATGGCACTTCCAGAGTTCTCCTCACAGGTGGAAATCAGTGCCTTCCTTCTTAGCGCTTTGTGTTGTAGTCCTTCCCTGCTGTGCTTACGGAAAGTACCCCACAACTGTTGTGTCTGTTTCTTAAGTTCCCTCACAACTCGATTAACTGATCTTCTGCTAATCTTCCGTCCCTTCCTGATGTTACAGTAAGAACGGCACCCGTTTGTCAGGCCTGGAGTTCTTCCGGGACCCTAGAGACGCCCCTCTCCCGCAATTGCCCCCCAAGACTTCATAGGTGATATGTGGTAGACAGCCCGCCTGAGACTGACTGTCCTGCCGCTGTTTGGAGTATGGCTTAAAGCTGTATATTATTCCACTCCCTCGGCGTTCCGGCCACCGGTAATGCGCCTCAGCAAGGTGCTGCCTCTTTCAACAAAACCCCTGCTGGTATTCTCCTTCTGCTTGATTTCGTTTCTCACTCAGCACAATCTATCTCGCTTCTAATCCTTTCTTAGGGCACCGCCGCTATTCTGAGCAGGCACGGTCCCGTTACGTTCTTTCTATGCCAAGCCTCTGCCAGGATCCCACCCCTGGCAGAGACCCTACTGTCTCTTCCTCCACAACACCCTCTCTCACTAGGTGTTGCTTCGTTCGATCCAGTCAGCTTTCTCTTTCTAACTTCCTGCCTGACCCCCAGTTTACCCACTATGGTGGGGAGTGGCCTAATGAATAGCACCCTTAGCTCCCCCCGGAGGCCCTGCTGTGAAACATATTGGTGTCTGTGATACCTGGTCAGATGAACTCCTTCGGTGCCATCGAACGCACCATGGGTCCCCATAGTGGCGGATCCACAGTACTGCAACGACCAGAACTCTGGGGCGCTGCACTCCCCCCTGGTTAAACACAGTACTCCGGGACTGGGAAGAAAACAACAATACAGGTTAGCAAAAAGACATACAATTTTGTTGAGTGCAAAACAATAAGCATACTTGAACAAGCTTCCCTTTATGGGAGGTGAGGACACTTTAACGTTACAAACATAATTAAATATCATAGCAACAGGCTACAATTAACTCTCATTACCCAACCGGGTATTCTACTAGGTGCAAACGTTATTGACCAATAATTTAACTTTGCCTTTAAGGATATACACTCTTAATCCGCTAAAGACCTTCCTATAATCACATTATAAGGTATTTTAACTTTGCATTCTCCTACTTTGAACCTGCAGGACCGCCTGTCCTAACGGCACCAGACCTACTGCCTCTCCTTTCTTTTACAGGACCGCCCCG
This sequence comes from Ranitomeya variabilis, assembly GCF_051348905.1. Taxonomy (NCBI): domain Eukaryota; kingdom Metazoa; phylum Chordata; class Amphibia; order Anura; family Dendrobatidae; genus Ranitomeya; species Ranitomeya variabilis. The sequence continues at coordinate 222,128,943 of NC_135235.1, forward strand.
TTCAGCCAGGGCCTACTGCCTTTCTCTACTATACATAGTATAGACATAACATTCCTTTCAATTTGAGAGCATGGAGCACACTCTGCTTGGCTCCTATAAGGACTCACTCACTAACCCCTACGGGTCTACTTTCTGTCCTTAGTAACGAACTAACTTTCTATGGGGACGCAGGGTTTACCTTCTATCCTCACCTTCGTTATTACTTCTTTACTTTCAGTTAAACGGAACTCTGCATCTACCCCTACGGGCTTTCTACATCTTTCTCTTTAAAGAACATTATCTAGGTTTCACATTTTAAACAAATTAAACACACATAACTTTTCCATGAAAAACAGTTACATTTCCTTCAAAGCATTATCTTGACATTACTGTTCTAAAACAGTATCACTTTCAAGTTCAATTCTAACCTCCCCTTTAAGAGGAGATCAAGTCTTTCTGAGGTAGCTCTTCTTCTCAGCCTACCAGTCCATGCAAAGGCTCCGGAATGGTATCTTCGCAAAATGTCTTTAAACAAAACCAGTAGGAAGCACCTTTAAGAAGGTGCAAACTATTTACAAGAAAGTTCAAATCATGCACAGTCCATGATTTCGCAGTTTGTGTAACTTTGTGCAAAACTTCAAGAAAACAACAATAGTGACCCCGGGTCAACAAAGGGGTCACCTTTCTTAAAGTTTACCCTGGACGGGTTTAGCAGCAACTTAAAGAACAAACAGTAACTATTTACAGTTTCAGGTTTCCGAGGCTTAGTTGGACGGCTTCCAGGGCTGCACCTGGCACTTAACCCTTCTTGGCCTGGGCAAAGTGAGGTCCAGGGTTACACCCAGTGCTGGACAAACGCCGTTAATCCGTCTTTCATGTACGATTAAATCATGCGCAGCGATGGACGTCTGCGCAGCTTGAGTATGGGCATCTGCTGCAGCAGAGGCAGCGGCTGCTGCAAGATCAGTCACTGGAACGGAGTCAGCAGCTGTGGCACTAGCAGTCACTGGAGGGGTGTCGGTCGTCAGGGCAGGGTCGTCTTTCATACCTGCTTCAGATGCGGTCCCTCCGGTGCCGGTCTGCTCTGCCTCCGCTGGGGTCTGGAACGCTGGTTGCAGGGCCTTGTGCTGCGACATTGTCATCTCTGCTTGCAGCATACCCCTTTCCGGCAGGGCCTTGCTTTCCAGCTTTGGAGCACTGGGACTTCTTCCCTGCTCCGGACCAGATGAGGCTGCCGACATATGTCCGGTGAGGCTCCTGGTGATGGCCTTCTTCCACCCGGCCTCAGTGCTCAGCTGCGTCTGCGGGAGTCGGTGGATCAGCTCGTCCGCTCCGGCCTGCAGAAATTCAGCATCAGCGGTGGAGGCCTGGTTGCGGTGCCCCTCCGGATGGCTGGGGGAGTCCTCTGCTCCGACCCCACGCTCCGGCTCCGGGCGGCTCGCCATGGCGTCCTCCATGTCGCTCGCTCCTTCTTCCTGGTCCTTTTCCCGCTCTCTTCTTCGTGGGCGGTTTCGTTTTCGTTGTCTCTGCCCACCATTAAGGATCAGGAGGCGGATCTCGGCTGCTGACGGACACGTCCTCAAGGGGCCGAGATATTTAGACTGGGCGGCCATTGTCTTTCGCGCTCTTCAGCTTGTTCACGCCCACTTCCACGCCCTTCTTCTCTTCCTGCGCTCTCCTCAGCGCTGCAATGGCGGCGGATTTTGGCGGCAAATGGCACAACACACAGTCTTTTCAATAAAGTACGGTTCAAGTACAGTAAATCACAGTCTCTAGGCACACATGACCTGATTCTTCAGGCTTAAGTAGATCCTGTTCGTGACGCCAAGTTGCGGAGCGCCCCCACACCGCCGCAGGGCCGAGGGGTACCCGGAGCCGGGCCTCTGGGATCTCAGTCCTGGGGTTGTCACGGTGGCTAGACCCGGTCCGTGGCCCTGTCTGTCAGTGGGGGACGTCCGTTGCAAATAGGTGCTGTTAACGGTGGTATAGCGGTGCAGTTGTGGGGTGCAGGTCGCGGTAAATAACGAGGACACCAGGTTGCAGTCTCTTTACCTCTTTACTGGAGATCTCTCGGTCCTCAGTCCAGAATCCGGTCCACCAGGCTGCGCAAGTCCGGCCGGTCCAATGGCACTTCCAGAGTTCTCCTCACAGGTGGAAATCAGTGCCTTCCTTCTTAGCGCTATGTGTTGTAGTCCTTCCCTGCTGTGCTTACGGAAAGTACCCCACAACTGTTGTGTCTGTTTCTTAAGTTCCCTCACAACTCGATTAACTGATCTTCTGCTAATCTTCCGTCCCTTCCTGATGTTACAGTAAGAACGGCACCCGTTTGTCAGGTAGGCCTGGAGTTCTTCCGGGACCCTAGAGACGCCCCTCTCCCGCAATTGCCCCCCAAGACTTCATAGGTGATATGTGGTAGACAGCCCGCCTGAGACTGACTGTCCTGCCGCTGTTTGGAGTATGGCTTAAAGCTGTATATTATTCCACTCCCTCGGCGTTCCGGCCACCGGTAATGCGCCTCAGCAAGGTGCTGCCTCTTTCAACAAAACCCCTGCTGGTATTCTCCTTCTGCTTGATTTCGTTTCTCACTCAGCACAATCTATCTCGCTTCTAATCCTTTCTTAGGGCACCGCCGCTATTCTGAGCAGGCACGGTCCCGTTACGTTCTTTCTATGCCAAGCCTCTGCCAGGATCCCACCCCTGGCAGAGACCCTACTGTCTCTTCCTCCACAACACCCTCTCTCACTAGGTGTTGCTTCGTTCGATCCAGTCAGCTTTCTCTCCTAACTTCCTGCCTGACCCCCAGTTTACCCACTATGGTGGGGAGTGGCCTAATGAATAGCACCCTTAGCTCCCCCCGGAGGCCCAGCTGTGAAACATATTGGTGTCTGTGATACCTGCTCAGAGGAACTCCTTCAGTGCCATCGAACGCACCATGGCTCCCCATAGTGGCGGATCCACAGTACTGCAACGACCAGAACTCTGGGGCGCTGCAGGAGAACATGAGCGGCCGCATCGACCCCCGCCCCATCCAACACCTAGAATGGAGATCATGAGCCCGACCTTCCCCCAACATCAGGGTCTGACCCCACAAATGATCTTCTGGATGAAGGGGCAAAAATCCCCCCAAAATCTTGTAGAAATCCTTCCGTTATATCTGCAGAGGAGCGACTCCATATTAATGTCTATGGATGTAGGATGGGAGGTCAGAAAAGCTTATGGAGATCAGACGTGGAGGGGGGGGGGCGCATACTTTTATCCATATAATGTCTATTATTTAATTATTTAAAATATATTACTGCCTATGAAAAAGTTAAGAAATTATCTTTGACAACCCCTTTAAGGCTACTAAGAGTACTCAGCTGCACAGGGAACAATAAAAAATACTATGGCCAAAACTTCTGAAACTTAAAGTTCTTCCATGTTACCTGAAGCAGACGGACAGACATGCCTCATCACATCATGTAAAATGTATATGTGTAATACTTTAAAGAGAACAAGTCACTAGATTTTCCCCATATAAACTACGGCCAGCACCTGTAACCCCTCATATTGTCACGAGCAGGTACGGACTGGGACTGAAATTCAGCCCTGGCATTTGAAATCACACAGGCCCATGTTGTCACCGTCTTCAAGCACCAGATGTGATATATTACTAATATTACCCTGGATGGATGAAAGCAAGATTTACTACAAGATCAATATTTCTAATGATACCCGTGGCCTGCTGGGGTAAGTGACGGAGGCAGAGACTTTGTGCTCTGTCACAACTGTTAACAGTACGGGTGTCTTGAGAACACCGATTCTGTTAACAATGTAGCAGACAAGGCAGCCCACAACCAGACAGGCCCTTCTGGCATTTGCCAGAATTGCCAAATGGCCAGTCCGGCCCTGGTCACGAGTGTGTCACGTCCGCCTTGGAGATCTGGGAGTAGAAGCTCACTGCCTTTGTGAATCACAGATTTTCAATTTAGCCGGTGTGTTTGTGTCCCATATTACATGGATTTGCTTTCCTTTGGTGCTGAGGAGGTTAACGACTCTATGCTGGTCAGAAACCTGCAGCTCCATTTCAGCTGCTTCTGATCTGGTCATTGCCTCACCCTATAAAACCTGGCCAGTCCTTCTCTGTCTTGACAGTGAAAGCTTTGCTTCCTAGCTCCTTGGAGACGCTGTGCCGACTAGGAGATCGTTGTTGTTACTGGAGACAGTTGCGTGCTGATTTTGTGGGTATGCTTTCCTCATTGTCCTATTCCTATTTGGTTGGTACATTTCTATCCTTCCCTCTTTACTTTTGGTGAGTGGATGTTTGCTGTGTTCTGTTATCCCTGTTTTGTCCTTGTGTCTGGTTTACCTTACATATTTGCCCCATGGGGTGAAGGAGAGGACAGATCAGAGTTTAACAGGAGCATAGGAAGGTCAGAGACTCAGGCCTCTCTACCTTCAAGAGTACCCCCAAGACTCTCTGTAAGGCACAAAGCAGACCTTTTACTATGCTTACACATGGTCCGGTTGGAGTCTCTGGTCTTTATTTATTTTGCATTTATTTATTTGGAGTATATTAATTTGTGTTTAATACATTTGTGTGTGTGGGGGGGGGGGTTGTGCATTCCGTCCTGCCCTTGTATGAATGTGTAACCTGGGACATTGATTATAGTTAACATCCTCTCTATACCTGGTTGGGTTTTTATATAAATAACTATATACTTTTTGGTTTATTTATTTATCGATTTTCCTCACTTAGATCATCATCACTGTCCCCATTGGGGCTTACAATCTGTATGTCTTTGCAGTGTGGGGGGGAAACCCATGGGGAGAACATACAAACTCCTCGCAGATGGTAGGATTTGAACCCAGGTCTACAGATGAGTGAACCCGAAATGCAAAGTCCGAGGTTCACATAGTGTCCGGTGCTGAACTCCGAGCACAGACTCCTCCTACATTTCCGTTTTACAGTTCCGAGGTTCGGGAAGGAGAGAGATATTCTGGCTCCAAAGTTCGGGTCCCCATTGACTTCTATGGAGTTCAGATTCAAGTTCAAGTACAGTTCTAGTACCAAAACCAAACTTTGGACTAAAGTTCTGTTGACCCCGAACTTCCATGGATCCATCCAGGATTAGAGATGATGAACAAACCTGAACTTAAAAGATTGGGCTTCGTACCGGTGCCAAACTCCGAACACGGACGTCTGTTGCAAAGTTCAGAGTTCGGGAGGAGAGAGAGAAGTTTCAAGTTCCGGTCCACATTCTTTTCAATGGAGTTTGGTTTCTGGATCACATTCGGTGCAGATCTAGTACTTTGGAATACTCGGGTCCGGTAGCAGAACTTGAACTTCCACCTAGTGTCCGCTGGTGAACTCCAAGCATAGACTCCTCCTAGAAGTCTGTTTTACAGTTCTAAAGTTCGGGGAGGAAAGAGAGATTTTCTGGCTCCAAAGTTCGGGTCCCCATTAACTTCTATGGGGTTCAGATTCAAGTTCAAGTACAGTTCTAGTACCAAAACCAAACTTTGGACTAAAGTTCTGTTGACCTCGAACTTCCATGGGTCCGTCGAGGACTAGAGATGATGAACAAACCTGAACTTAAAAGATTGGGGTTCGTACCAGTCAGTTAGCATCCGGTGCTAAACTCCGAACACACAAAATTCAGAATTCGGGAGGAGAGAGAAGTTTCCAGTTCCGGTCCACATTCTTTTCAATGGAGTTTGCTTTCTGGATCGCGTTCGGTGCAGATCTGGTACTTTGTAATAGTTTGGGTCCGGTACCAGAACCTGAACTTCCACTTTATTTTGTTTGGCTCATCAATAAAACCATATTAATCCTATTCTTGCTATGGTTCGGGGTGCACTCTCTTTCTGTGCAGCTTCTCCTCTCGCCTGGTTTTTTTGTAGCACCCTCTCTGATCTATTTTTGGGACATTGCCCTTTTTCTGGTCTTGCTCCGGCACCCCGCATCTTCTTAGATCACCGCCTTCCTATGTTATACACACAGTGTCCCCCCCATCGCGACCGTGAGAAGAAAGAGGGCGCCGGATCAAGAAAACGGACCGGACCGGACCGCGCCGTCTGGAAGTATTGTAATAAAAGGTCTTTTTTGTGCCTTGCACAGCAGATACAGGAAATATATACAGCATAAGTAATAGAGGGCTGGACATATATGAGGAAAGCTGGTGACTGGTCCCTGTAATATCTCTACAGCTAATATTGCCATTGGCACAGTGTACAGTGACACACTCAGCTCTGCTCAACCACTGCTGCCTGAGCTCTCAGGGGCAGCTCCCGCCCGGGCAGGAAGGGGTTACAGGGGCGGGGCCTCGCAGGGCTCTGTCCACACCGGCCGCAGCACAGCTCACACCGCGCGGCTCCCGGCGGCACCGGGGCTTCTCCAAGGTAAGAGCGGAGTCACCGGAGACTCTGAGGGACAGAAAAGGAAGCTTCTTCCCCCAACTCGTCTAATGGAAACTGACCGGAGACTTGGAAGGAATAAGGGAGCAGAGCTGGGGGAGTTATGTGGCACTAGGTTTATGGAGACATGTGTGCGGGTATAAGGCAAAGATATATATATATATATATAATGGGTGAGGATAGAGATAATAGATAGATAATAGATAGATAATAGATAGATAATAGATAGATAATAGAGATAGATAGATAGATAGATAATAGATAACAGATAGATGATGATAGATAGATAGGTAATAGATAATAAATAGATAATAGATAGATAGATAATAGATAGCTAATAGATAGATAATAGATAATAGATAGATGATAGATAATTCATTGGGGACTTTTTCTGCACACTGTCTGTTACAGCTGAGCTCTGCTACATCTTAGGTTACAATGTGATTGTATCTTTGCAGAATGGTCCCACTAGTAGTAAATGACAGAAATCCTGACTAATTGATCTCCGCTATTTCTGTGTGACAGAAGGAAATACCTACTGACTTAGCAGAGTTGAGTTTGTTGGTTTCTTAGCCTCAGTTGCTATTGAGCTCAGAACATTGTTATACATGATGCTAGATTTGTGCATTTACATAGGACTGCAGTAAGCCTCGGGCATTATTTGAAATATCGCTTTCTAATATCATAAAAATACTGAGACGATGATTTCCTGTCTTCAAATCATCATTTCTTCCCGGCTTATAGGTGACATTTGCTCTTGGGAAACTTGGGTGACAGATTAGCCCCCTTACAGCAGGGCTGACTCCGTCTTGCTACATCTGCCTTGTTTTTCAATAACAGAAAAAGATACAATGTATCATCGAATACTAATAATACAAATAGTAATAATTCAGCACTTAATTTATCACACAGCTGATAGATTGATGTCCACCAGAAATAAGTGCGGAGACACAATCGCTGCAATGATGATTCTAATCTGCTGCTGCTGCCAACCATGGAGCCGACAGTGAAGGTCTCAAGTTTATCACTAAACTGTTAATATCTCAGGAGGTTTTTAGAACTATGTGTCTTGGAACAGATCCTTGCTATTGTTCCTGCAAGACAATAACGTCCCATGTTTACAAGATGTTATTAAGTGTTATTAATGTGTTACTGCTCGGGGTTAAAGAAGAACAATCACTCACTACAAGTAATGCATACATTGTTAATGTAGATATGAAGGAAGATAAGACTGCAGGGAGCCAGGACAGAAATAATGAGTCCTCTAAAGGTACCGTCACTAAGCGACGCTGCAGCGATAGCGACAACGATGCCGATCGCTGCAGCGTCGCTGTTTGATCGCTGGAGAGCTGTCACACAGACCGCTCTCCAGCGACCAACGATGCCGAGGTCCCCGGGTAACCAGGGTAAACATCGGGTTGCTAAGCGCAGGGCCGCGCTTAGTAACCCGATGTTTACCCTGGTTACCAGCGTAAAAGTAAAAAAAAACAAACAGTACATGCTCACCTGCGCGTCCCCTGCCGTCCGCTTCCTGACACTGACTGAGCTCCGGCCCTAACAGCACAGCGGTGACGTCACCGCTGTGCTTTCACTTTCACTTTAGGGCCGGATCTCAGTCAGAGCAGGAAGCAGACGCTGGGGGACGCGCAGGTGAGCATGTACTGTTTGTTTTTTTTACTTTTACGCTGGTAACCAGGGTAAACATCGGGTTACTAAGCGCGGCCCTGCGCTTAGTAACCCGATGTTTACCCTGGTTACCAGTGTAAAACATCGCTGGTATCGTTGCTTTTGGTGTCAAACACAACGATACACGGCGATCGGACGACCAAATAAAGTTCTGGACTTTATTCAGCGACCAGCGACATCACAGCAGGATCCTGATCGCTGCTGCGTGTCAAACTAAACGATATCGCTAGCGAGGACGCTGCAACGTCACGGATCGCTAGCGATATCGTTTAGTGTGACGGTACCTTAACCATGCAGAGGTATACCAACCCTACACCATGGTGGACATAGGGCCCCGAATCCTGTATTATACTCCAGAGCTGCAGTCACTATTCTGCTGGCGCAGTCACTGTGTACATACATTACATTACTGATCCTGAGTTACATCCTGTATTATACTCCAGAGCTGCGCTCACTATTCTGCTGGTGCAGTCACTGTGTACATACATTACATTACTGATCCTGAGTTACCTCCTGTATTATACCCCAGAGCTGCACTCACTATTCTGCTGGTGCAGTCACTGTGTACATACATTACATTACTGATCCTGAGTTACATCCTGTATTATACTCCAGAGCTGCGCTCACTATTCTGCTGGTGCAGTCACTGTGTACATACATTACATTACTGATCCTGAGTTACCTCCTGTATTATACCCCAGAGCTGCACTCACTATTCTGCTGGTGCAGTCACTGTGTACATACATTACATTACTGATCCTGAGTTACATCCTGTATTATACTCCAGAGCTGCGCTCACTATTCTGCTGGTGCAGTCACTGTGTACATATATTACATTACTGATCCTGAGTTACATCCTGTATTATACTCCAGAGCTGCGCTCACTATTCTGCTGGTGCAGTCACTGTGTACATACATTACATTACTCATCCTGAGTTACATCCTGTATTATACTCCAGAGCTGCGCTCACTATTCTGCTGGTGCAGTCACTGTGTACATACATTACATTACTGATCCTGAGTTACATCCTGTATTATACTCCAGAGCTGCGCTCACTATTCTGCTGGTGCAGTCACTGTGTACATAAATTACATTACTGATCCTGAGTTACATCCTGTATTATACTCCAGAGCTGCACTCACTATTCTGCTGGTGCAGTCACTGTGTACACACATTACATTACTGATCCTGAGTTACATCCTGCATTATACCCCAGAGCTGCACTCACTATTCTGCTGGTGCAGTCACTGTGTACATAAATTACATTACTGATCCTGAGTTACATCCTGTATTATACTCCAGAGCTGCACTCACTATTCTGCTGATGCAGTCACTGTGTACATACATTACATTACTGATCCTGAGTTACATCCTGTATTATACTCCAGAGCTGCACTCACTATTCTGCTGGTGCAGTCACTGTGTACATACAGTACATTACTGATCCTGAGTTACATCCTGTATTATACTCCAGAGCTGCACTCACTATTCTGCTGGTGCAGTCACTGTGTACATACATACATTACTGATCCTGAGTTACCTCCTGTATTATACTCCAGAGCTGCACTCACTATTCTGCTGGTGTCTGATTACCTCCTGCTTTCTCAGAGTCTGCAGCTTGTTTGCACTTTCCGTGAATCATATTGACTCCAGAAATTTGGCACAATTCTGATAAGGAGCTTGTTGACTGTTTCCAGTAATAACCTCCATATTTGTAAATACGTCTCTGTTACATATAACAAGTTGTAGCTGGGGATTAGTATAATATCTCTATCCGCTTGCAGTGTCTCTAGTGAGCACAATACATTCAGCGGGATCTCATCTCCACATGATATTACATTTGGGTCTGTGGGGCTGACCACTTCTTCTGTGCCGCACCCCTTGCTTGCTCAGGCGCCATGTAACGTTTCGTTACACTTTTATGAATGGCATCATGTCCTAAGTTTATTCAGCAGAGTGCCTGAAATGGTTAATCTGTAAACTGTCACTTCTTGTTTCGGGTAGTTCGGTTTATCAGTTACATTGTTTCTCGCTGATCGATGGGTGTCTGGCCGATCTGCGGTGACGGAGGAACTTAATCAGGCGGAAGAGAAGCGATATATCAATAACAAGGAAGATGTAAAGTTCTTTGGTTAACCACGTCCCCCCCACCAGGGATTGAAGTGTGGACCCCCTTCTTAATTGCTCTGTGCATAAGAAAACCCGCCTGATACTCCCTGATACTTTTATACATGCAGAGCATGGATCAGCTTTATTATAGAAGTTCCTGCATTCGTTTACTGCTCTCAATTTACAAGGATAAAGCCGCCACCCCGTGCACTCGCAGCATCCTCGCACACAGCGAAAATGGAAAAATACCGAAACACAGCAGGATTTTGAGTTAAGCCATCTGATCCCAGGCTCCTGTCTGTTCTGACAAATTGTTACCACTGCGGTATGGAATCTACTTGTAGCTGAGCTGATTTTATCCTTCCCAAACTCATGGCGACGTGAGATTTTATTGTCGGAGGTTTCCAATAAACAATAAGGCTCCGTTCACATGGATAGTTGTCATCAGTTTATGTAAACTGTGTTACGCTGAGATTTGTCATTTTGGTTGCTGCCTATGCAGAGCGTAGCCTGCGATTACAATCTCATCTCTACTGCGGCGCTCTGCTATGTAAATGACCACTAATGGTGATACATCTGCGGGTGTCGCATATTTAGGAGAAGGTGAATGCTTCTACCGTCTTCTCGCGAGTCACAGAGAGATCCACATTATTTTCGGGACCATTACAGTTAATTGGAGGAAGGAAAGTGCTGCAATTTTCACCGGAGATACAGAGGGTTCCCCTTCCCGTGTCCCTCATTAACAACAGCAAACAACATATACAGTATAATCAGATTTCCAGCAGATTCCTATAAAACAACGCATTTCTGTGACTCAGTCACAAGGAGAAAACTTTTGAAAGAAGTTTCCAGGTGAGATCCTCTATACCTGACTAAAAACATGAGATAGTTGTCGGAGGAATGTTCTTTATCCAGATAAAACTCTCTTCCGAGTTCTCCAAGCACATATTCTCAAGTATACTGTGGAGAGGGGAGAAAGCACCTTCCAGACACCTCCAATGGTGGTTTACCTCCCTGGGAAACAAAAGGATCGGGCACTGAAGCTTCAACTATCTTATCATCTCTCTTCTGAGTTCTCCAAGTACTTGTTCTCATGGCTCGGCCAAGTGTACTTGTGTTTTCACTGTGGAGAGGGGAGAAAGCATCTTCCAGACACCTCCAGTGGTGGTTTACCTCCCTGAGAAGCAAAAGGATCAGGCATTGAAGCTTCAACTATCTTATCTCTCTCCCGAGTTCTCCAAACACTTGTTGTCATGGCTCGGCCAAGTACACTTGGGTTATCACTGTGGAGAGGGGAAAAAGCAGCTGCCAGACACCTCCAGTGGTGGTTTACCTCCCTGGGAAACAAAAGTACAAAAGTATTGGGCATTGAAGCTTCAACTATCTTTTCTCTCTCCCAAGTTCTCCAAGCACATGTTCTATGGCTCGGCCAAGTAAACTTATGATTTCACTGTGGAGAGGGGAAAAAGCAGCTGTCAGACATCTCCAGTAGTGGTTTACCTCCCTGGGAAACAAAAGGATTGGGCACTGAAGCGTCAACTATCTTATCATCTCTCTCAAGTTCTCCAAGCCCAAGTTCCCATGGCTCGGCCAAGTGTACTTGTGTTATCACTGTGGAGAGGGGAGAAAGCAGCTGCCAAACACCTCGAATGCTTGATTATCTCCTTGGGAAACAAAAGGATTGGGCAATGAAACTCCAACTATCTCATCATGTCTCTTCCAACATCACCTGTGTGTAGGCCCCCCATACACATCAGAGGGTCTACCAGGCCCACCTTAAATGGCAGGTTAACACAACTTTCATCCAATGCCTTAAGGATTTTTTTTGGTTTAGCAAAACACCTTGTTTTAAAAAACAAATTCCGGTCTCCTCATACTTTCCAGGTCCAGCGCTAAGTTTCTGCTGCTGCTCCTGGTGTCTGTTTTTGTCTGCAGTGCTGTCATGTTGAAAACGCTGCAGTCAATCACTGAGCTCAGTGGCTCTGCCCGAGTTGGTGACATGAGACACTGAGATCACTGATTTTCTGCAGCGTTGTAAACAAGACATCAGCAATGCAGGCGATAACAAACACCAGGAGTAGCGGTGGACACTTAGCACTGGACCTATGGAGGGTGAGGAAAGCAGAGTTTGCTTGTTTTTTCTTTTTCTAACTGACTGCATGAGGGAGACAGGGGTTTTCCAAAACCAGAAAACGCCTTTAAAGAATTAATCCCCCCAAAAATCCTACTTATAGAATAGGAGAAAACTCATTGATTGCTGGGACCAGGCTTGGACTGGCCAACTGGAGAACTGGAGAATTCTCCGGTGGGCCCCTGTGAAGGAGTGATAGTGAGTAGGGCTATTACACATGAATCACAATTTGTAGGAAAATGTATAATCTAATCATTCATTAAACAAGCTAGCCACGTTAATATTATATAGAAGCAAAAATAAATGTGAGTACTAGGGTCAGGGTATTTGCATGTAGCTGAACGTTGGGCCCCAATAATCAATGTTACTGGTGTTACTGATAGATCATAGATAAATAGATGATAGATAGATAGATAATAGATATATAATAGATAGGTAGATAGATAGATAGATAGATAGATAATAGATAGATAATAGATAGATAGATAATAGATGGATAGAAGATAGATAGTAGATAGATAATAGATAGATAGAAAATAGAGAGATAGATAATAGATAGATAATAGATAGATATATAGATAATAGATAGATAGATAGATCGATAGATAGATAATAGATAATAAATAATAAATAGATATAGATAGATAGATAATAGATAGATAGATAGATAGATAGATAGATAGATAGATAATAGATAGATAATATATAATAGATAGATAATAGATAGATTGACAGATAGATAGATAGATAGATAGATAGATAGATAGATAGATAGATAGATAGATAATAGATATGTAGATAATGGATTGATAGATAATAGATAGATAGATAATGGATAGATAATAGATAGATTATAGATAGATAGATAGATAGATAGATAGATAATAGATAGATATGTAGATAATAGATAGATAGATAAAGGATAGATATTAGATAATAGATAATAGATAGATGATAGATAGATAGATAGATTGATAGATAGATAATAGATAGATAATAGGTAATATATAGATAATAGAGAGATAGATAGATCGATAGATAGATAGATAATAGATAATAAATAATAGATAGATAATAGATAGATAGATAATAGATAGATAATATATAATAGATAGATAATAGATAGATATGTAGATAATGGATTGATAGATAATAGATAGATAATGGATAGATAATAGATAGATAATAGATATAGATAGATAGATAATAGATAGATATGTAGATAATAGATAGATAGATAATGGATAGATATTAGATAGATAATAGATAGATAATGGATAATAGATAGATGATAGATAGATAGATAGATAGATAATAGATAGATAATAGGTAATATATAGATAATAGATAGATGATAGATAGATATAGATAGATATTAGATAGATAATAGATAGAATAATTTATATATATAGATATATAGATAATAGATAGATAATAGATAGATGGATAATGGATAGAATAGATAGATGATAGATAGATAATAGATAGATGGATAATAGACAGATAGATAATAGATAGATAATAGATAAATAATAGATAGACAGATTAGATAGATATAATATATAGATATAATAGATAGATAATTGATATGAGATATCAGAGAGAACATTTTGCCTTCTTACGTAAACTTCCCATGTTCTCTCTTAGTTGCTGTAACAAGTGTTGGATTCATGCAGTTTATATATAAGCAGCTTCGTGTTTTCTGTGTTTATTTCCCTTGGAATGCTTTTTCTTTTAATTTTTCCATTTCTCGGGAACTAGAAATAACAGATCTGAAAATAGCAAAGTGACTTGGTCATAATTACACTTAACATCCATACCATACTAAATGGTCTCTACAGACCAAAGGAGTCTCCAAGGAGCCTGGTGTCCTTATTAATTAGAAGGAATCTGGTCCGAAGAAAGGAAACCTTGAGGGCAAATGTCTAAATGTCCATATGTTATTGATGAGCTCAAGAAAAGGGGAGTGATGAAGGGGCAGCGTTGTAGCCACCCCGGCCTCCTGCCACTGCCCCCGATGTAAACACAATTCAAAATATGTAAACTTGTAGCAAACAAAAATTTACGGAATTTTATAAGATCACAAGGGCCCCAGAAAGAAATCACCGAGCTGTTGACTCAGGATAGGTCATCAAAATCAGATCGGTGGTAATCAGTGATGAGCGAACGTGCTCAGATAAGGTGTTATCCGAGCATGCTCGAGGGCTGAGTGTCTGCAGTGTGAATGAGAAATATGTTGAATCTCCACAGCTGTTCAACAGCTGCAACATATGCAGGGATTTCCTGTTGTTAGGCAATCCCTGCAAGTGTTCGGGCTGTTGAACAGCCACAGTGACTCAAATATATTTTTTGAGCATACTGCAGGCATTCAACACTCGAGCATGTCGCAGGCATTCAGCACTCGACCATGCTGCAGGCCTTCAGCACTTGAGCATGCCACAGGCACTCAGCACTCGAGCATGCCTCAGGCATTCAGCACTCGAGCATGCCGCAGGCATTCAGCACTCGAGCATGCCGCAGGCATTCAACACTCGAGCATGTCGCAGGCATTCAGCACTCGACCATGCCGCAGGCCTTCAGCACTCGAGCATGCCGCAGGCACTCAGCACTTGAGCATGCTCAGATAACATCTACTCAGATAGCATCTTATCCCAGCATGTTCGCTCATCACTACTGAGGATCCGACGGCAAATAGCTCCACGATGCAGCTGGTAAAGTGAAAAGGAGTTGAGCTGAAATCTCCTCGATGGCCACATGTCACGTATAATATACAGTAAAGTAAGAGTAAAGGATTCTGTAGGCATTGAAGTATGAATCTTTTTATCTGGAGCCAATGAAGCAATGTTGACAAATCAAGTCAGTAGTTTGTTTCAGCGGAGGTTTGTGATGAGATGAATGTGGAGTTGATCAAGGAACGGAGAGAACAAAGGAAAAAGTTCTGACAAAATACATAATTTATCTTTTATAATACATCAAAACTTTTCTGGATACAGAAAAATTCTATCTGTCACTGACAGCTGGGGAAGCTACCTGCTTTTTTTCCTCTCTCTCTTCTTTTGGCTGCTGGTGAACTCTTCTCTGGTGCTGATGAGTCACTCAGACTTCGCTATATTGTCTTAAGGGAGACTGAAGTAGTCTGATACATGGCCCCTGTCTGATCCCAAATATCCCATCTTCATGCTAAGAACTGCAGCTCGGATTGATCATATAGAATGATAGACTGTTAGAGTTGGAACTGACCTCCGGAGTCATCGTGTCCAACCCCCGGCTCAATGCAGGATTCACTAAACTATCTCAGACAGAGATGTCCAACCTCTGCTTGAAGACTTCCTTTGAAGGAGAACTCGCCACCTCTCGTGGCCGCCTGTTCCACTCATTGACCATCCTAACGGTCAAAAAGTTTTTTTCTAATATCTAATCTGTATCTTCTCCCTTTCACTTTTCTTCCATTGCTTCTCGTGTTTCCATGTGTAGATGAGAATAATGATGACAACGTGACAGTCCTTCAGATATTTCTAGATGGCTATTAAGTCTCCTCTCAGTCTTCCGTTTGCAGGTAAACATTCCCAGATCCTTTAACCATTCCTCGTAGGACATACTTTCCAGTCCGCTCACCATCCTGGTCGATCTTCTCTTAACTTGCTCTAGTTCTTCAATGTGTTTTTTAAAATGTGGAGCCCAGAACTGGACACAGTGTTCCAGATGAGTTCTGACCAAGGAGGCGTAGAGGGGGAGAATTACTACCCGTGATCTAGACTCTATGCTTCTCTTAATATATCTTAGAACTGTCAGGCCACTGCAATTCAGGTATTTGCAAGCTCCACTAGGTGGCAATAGAGTGGAGGAAGGACTGCACACAGCAGGACTAGACCTGCAATGTAGCGGTGAGACCACCACCAGGTGGCAGTAGAATAGTCAAAACAAGCCGGGTCAAATATTAGACTATAGCGCAGTACAAAGGGAATAAGCAAACAGAGTCAATAACAAGCCAAATGGGTCAGTACCAGTCAGGAATGGATATGCCAAGGATAAGAGACAAAACAACAGGTCAGGGTCCAAGCCGAGTCAAAAAAACAGTCTATACATGAAAAGGGAACGAAGAGTCAGAAAGGGAAGAGGGGATAAACAGACACGGGTTCAGCGAGCAAGCAGCAGGACGCATCAAGGAAAACGGGGTCAGCTACTCACGCTGTAGGCAGAAGCTATAACTGACATGAGACCAGGCTAAGGCTGAGAAAGTTAACCTTGACCAGAACAGAAAAAGGGGAAGACAAGACTCAAAACCCGGTCTGGATCATGACAGTGCCTCTTTTGCTGCTGCATCACACTTTTGGCTCATGTGCAGCCTGTGATCTATTAGTATTCCCAAGTCTTTCACACATGCTGATGCTTAGTTCTATTCCTCCCATTCTGTAGATGTCATTTTCATTTTTCTTGCCCAGATGTAGAATCTTGCATTTGTACCTGTTAAATACCATTTTTTTTGTTGCTGCCCATTGTTCAAGCTTATCTAGATCCTTCTGAATCCTTTCTTGGTCTTCTCTAGTGTTAAGGTACCTTCACACTAAACGACGCCCGCACTGACTGTGATCGCCGGCCGGCCGTAAAGCACAGCACAGCGGTGACGTCACCGCTGTGCTCTGCTTTTACTTTACGGCCGGCCGGAGCTCACAGTCAGTGCGGGAAGCAGACGGCCAGGGACCTGACGGACATCAGAAGGTGAGTATGTACTGTTTTTTTTTTACATTTACAATGGTAACCAGGGTAAACATCGGGTTACTAAGCGCGGCCCTGCGCTTAGTAACCCGATGTTTACCCTGGTTACCCGGGGACTTCGGCATCCTTGGTTGCTGGAGAGCTGTCTGTGTGACAGCTCTCCAGCGACCACACAGCGATGCTGCAGCGATCGGCATCGTTGTCGATATCGCTGCAGCGTCGCTTACTGTGACGGTACCTTTAGCTATCCCTCTTAGTGTTGCATCATCTTACTTTACCTTCAGTTCCCTTATTATCGGCTTGTATTTGAAAGCACAAGTTTATCAGGAAGTAACAGCCCCACAGTGCTGCTTTGTCTGGATTTTGTTTTACAGCAGACCTGTCATTGCCATTAATATTAAAATATATTAATGCTGCTATTCTCCTGAATCCAGCAATTTTTTTTTTTTTCATTACGAAAACATAGCCCCATTTGCACTAAAATTTGGTCTTTTTTGCTACTAAAAAAAAGAAGAAGGGGAATAATGGTCACACCCTCTTTGATAAAAAAAAATAAATTTACATACAGGAAGGGATGTATCCCTGGAATCAAGAGGCGAGGGAACAAGATAAAACATTCTAGATTACTGACATCTACGATCAATCAATGTGATGATGGAAAGATAAGTTGATGCTGTAAATTTCTGCTTGGAAAGGTGTCTAACACATATTCACTTTCTTTGAGACATAAGACATACATGACATTTTTTTAATTCGAGTCAGAAAATTTAGCATTTGGTGTAATCATGTAACAGCGCACCATGTGGCCTGGCATGGTACTGCAATTAAAAGCTGAAACATGGTAAATGGAAGACTTAAAAGCTGCATACACCTGCAACTAGATTTCATTTTTAATTGTTTCTTTGCCTCCTAAATGCAAAGTTTAGCAACATTCTAAATAGTCTTTATTAAACATTTTGCTACCATTGAGTGCAGTCCTTTATCTAGCTCAGTGAATTAGCAGAAATTTATCTTACAAATCCATCAGAGCTCCATGCTCTTCCCAACCTTCTCTCAGTTTAAGAAATAGTAACAGGAAATTGGGTAGAATGTAGATTTTCACAGCCTGGAAAGGGGAGAAAGTATTTCTTCAGAAAGGGTAGAGAAACCTGGCTGTCGGAAAGGGGTAGAGAACATGAAGGAAAAATAAGTTCAGGATAGAAGCTGTGCTTAGTCTGAATACACACACCTCACATCCAGCCTATATTATCGAGAGAGACACTCCCAAAACAGAATAAAAAAATTAAACTTTGGTCAGCCTCTGATCAGTGGGCAGTACATAGATTTTCACAGCCTGGAGAGGTGGGAAAGTATTGTTTCAGAAAAGGTAGAGAAACCAGGCCATAGGAAAGGATTAAAGAACAAGAAGGGAAAATAAGTGCAGGATAGAAGCTGTGCTTAATCTGAATTCACACAGACCTCACATCCAGCCTATATTACCGAGAGAGACACTCCCAAAAGAGAAAAAAAATCTGAAACTTTGATTACATTGCAAACTGATGGAATGAAGATTGCAGAATGAAACTTGGAAACCTTTATTAACTAACAGTAACCACTAAACTAATGTTTAAAAAAATCATTGTTTCCTCCACGTCAAAAGTGTCCACAGCCATAAAAATAGTTATGCGAAGTTCGAAACATTTAAGTGACATTTTTCAGGATGTTACATGGGAATATTTCATTTTACTCTACACTTTCTGTTTACCCTGGCGTCTCATACAGGGAAGTCACCCTGACCTCGTCGTGAATATCCTATTACATTTCCTATTCTGTGTTCCAGGCGTCCTGCTCAATGCTTTCCTCCTAACAGATGCTATTTTTTTTGCATTACAAGGCACCAATTATAAAGGTAGTTACTGCTAATATACAAAAAAGTGGATGAAAAAAAAATGTGTCCAGAAATAGTACCACTGACAACAACTGTGGAACATAATGTACCCCCAAAATGATTTTATCAACCTGATAGTGCCTAATACAGTAACATTTACCACTAAGTGTCCAGAAGTATAATTATGGCAAGTATAGGGCATCAATAGTGCCCAAGAAGTGCTGTAAAAAATAATTGTGTAAAGCAGAGTTCTCCTAATAGTGCCACATGATACCTCTCAAAGTAGTGCCAAACAGTGGCCCTAAAAGTAATAGCCCTCCCCAACTGCATCTCCAAGAGAATTTGTGCCAAGGTACCCCACAGTAATACCATCAATAGTGGTTTTCCCAATAGTGTCCTCAACAGTAAGAATTCTCCCTAGAGAGAACTTATTACTAGTGATGAGTGGACCCGTGGAAGTTCGAATTCTGGTTCAAGACCCGAACTTTATTCCAAAGTTTGGTTTGGGTACAAGAACTGTAACAGAACTCTGAAAATTGCAACAGACTTCCCCCGGAACTCTGAACATTGTACTGGACTTCCCCCGGAACTCTGAACATTGTACTGGAGTTCCCACGAAAACTTTGAACATTGTAACAGATTTCCCCTGGAACTCCAAACATTGCAACGGACTTCCCCCGGATCTCTGAACATTGCAACGGATGTCCCCCAGAACTCAGAGCAAAATTTGCAACGGACTTCCCCCAGAACTCTAAATATTGCAACAGACTTCCCCCTAAACTCCAAATATTGTAGCAGACTTCCCCTGTAACTGTGAACATTGCAACGGACTTCCCCCAGAACTTCCTCTTGAAATCCCCTGGAACTCTGAACATTGTAATGGACTTCTGGGAGAAGTTCGTATTCAGTGTTCAACACCAGACACTTAGGCCATGTTCACACAGTACGTTTTTTACCGCGGTTCTGCAGCTTTTTTCCATGCAGGGTACAGTACAATGTACCCTATGGAAAACAGGAACCACTGTGCACATGATCCTGAATTAAAAAAAAAAAGGCCCGCTGAATAGCTGCAGGAAAAAAGAAGGAGCATGTCACTTCTTTGTCCGAAACAGCAGCGGTTCTGCACCCATAGACCTCCATTGTGAGGTCAAACCCGCAGTAAAACCCGCAGATCAAAAATATATCTGCGGGTTTTATTGCAGTTTGTGGTGCAGAACCGCTGCAGCAGGAAGTGCGGGGAAGCGGCCGGAAGTGCGTGGGCGGAAGTGCTTGGGCGGAGAGACATGGAGGCATACCGTCGCATGGGGATCGTGTCGGCCGTTTGATTGATTTGGTATGTGTGTGTGTGTGTCTGTGTGTGTGTGTCTGTGTGTGTGTGTGTGTGTGTGTGTGTGTGCGTGTGTGTGTGCGTGTCCCCATGCGACGCTAGTGCCACCATTGTGCTAAGTCGCCGTATGGGGCTACTACTCCCATCCGGTATTAGGATGGGAGAGTTGTCCCTGTGTCCGGCGACTTAGCACAGTTGTAAAGTTACACAAAACACACACAATACACATACATGACACACAGTACATACAACATATAACACAGAGTATATACTCACCAACAGCACACTTGTAGGTGAAGCCCTCGATCTTCCAGGAAAAAATCACAAAATAAAAAATCAAATTCATACTCCCTGTCCACAGAATCCATAAAACGAGTGTCCCACGCCGATCGGCTGCTCTCCGGCGATACACTGCCAGGAGCGAAGCTCCTAGCAGTGTATCGCGTACTGTTCCGGAGTTTAATGACTCCGGCGTCTCGGTTAACAGCAGTACAGCTGCGTTGAACTTTCCCACGCAGCACTGCCGTTAAGCGAGAGTGCCGGGGTCAATGACCGCCGGTAAACTCGCTCGCGCATGCGCAGTGACACACCGACAGGAACTATGGCTCCTGTCAGTGTGTTGCTGCAGCCGTGGAGAGCAGACATATCTCTGGATGTGTCTGTTCTCCATGGAAGATCTTCGTGGGATACGTGATACGTGGCACTTAAATACGTGGCAATTAAATACGTGATACGTGTCACTTAAATACGTGATACGTGTCACTTAAATACGTGATACGTGTCACTTAAATACGTGATACGTGTCACTGAAATACGTGGCACTTAAATACGTGGCACTGAAATACGTGATACGTGGCACTTAAATACGTGATACGTGTCACTTAAATACGTGATACGTGGCACTTAAATATGTGGCACTGAAATACGTGGCACTGAAATACGTGGCACTGAAATACGTGGCACTGAAACACGTGGCACTGAAATACGTGGCACTGAAATACGTGGCACTGAAATACGTGGCACTGAAATACGTGGCACTGAAATACGTGGCACTGAAATACGTGATACGTGGCACTTAAATACGTGGCACTTAGGCTATGTTCACATTTGCGTTGTGCGCCGCAGCGTCGGCGCCGCAACACACAACGCAAACAAAAACGCAGCAAAACGCATGCACAACGCTGCGTTTTGCGCCGCATGCGTCCTTTTTTTGATTGATTTTGGACGCAGCAAAAATGCAACTTGCTGCGTCCTCTGCGCCCGGATGCGTGCGCTGCAGTGATGCATGCGGCGCAAAACGCAAGTGCGACGCATGTCCATGCGCCCCCATGTTAAATATAGGGGCGCATGACGTATGCGGCGACGCTGCGGCGCCCGACGCTGCGGCGCAGACCGCAAATGTGAACGTAGACTTAAATAGCTGGATAGAGCTGGATCCGCGGGCTGTGATCTGGCCTACGCTCAGCACTCTGCGGAGCACTGTCATTCAAAACACGTCCACTCATTTTGGTGTTTAGTCCCAAAATGGAGGATGGAAGAAGAAAAGGGCTGGACAAGGAAATTACATCATTTCTTTTTTTTTTTTCCCCCACTGCAGTTAAAGCTTTATTTGTGTCAAACACAGACAATCTGCAGAGAAAACTGCATAAAAAACCGCACTAAAAACCGCACCAAAAACGCACCAAAAACGCACCTGCGTTTTCTGCCAAGAGCTGCGGTTTTTGTCCTGAAAAAAAAAGGATTGAAATCAGGAACGTGTGAACATACCCTTACTGTCTGGTACGAAACCCGAACTTTTAAGTTTGGGTTCACTCATCTCTACTTATTATTAATGACGCCCACAAAAGTAACAAAACCAGGGTCCCCAACCATATTACGGGTAATAATTTACCCCTTGACTGTGTGTTGTCCACTGCATCTCTACATATTAGGAAACTTCCAGCTACGCAGTGCTAACCAGATGCAGTGGTATTGACTAAACCAATTGTAGTCAACAGGGGCGTAGCTATAATAGGTACAGGGGTTGCAATTGCAGCCTAAGGGTCCCAAAAGTTCTCTTTGGACCATATAAAAATACTATTGCTGTTGAAGACTTTTGATAGTTGGGACCCTGTTGGAGATTTTGCTTTGGGGCCCATGAGGTTCAAGTTATGCCATTGGCAGTCCAATCAAACTTTAATGCATTGGGTTTTGCTGGATAAAGGGAGACATGGCTGGAACCAGGTTTGGCAATGGTCCCATATCAGTAGTTAGAGTTGAAGAATAGCTCTGGAGCACAAACTACGGGAATAACAAAAGCTAAATGCTGGGAGAGGGAGAATTTGCCTATCTGGTTGGTCGATCTGACAATTATGTGGTCAACTGTCGAAGAGCAATTAAAAATGTCATGGCCAAGGTGAAGACGGTGCTGAACAGGTTAATGTTTGGGTAAAAGCTACAAACCCGATAACAAGGCAGAAAGATGAAATAAGGAAATGGCGGCGAGAATCATTGTGAGTAATAGAAGTTTTGGCAATGATCACCGACCACAACAAGACAAAAGGAAGAGTGTACATCAAAGATAAAAAACAATAACGTGGAAAGAAGAGAAAACAACAAGATGCCATCGGAATAATTAATGTGTGCTCGGCGCAGACTAATTACCCATTAAGCTTTCAGCTCGAAGGTAATTAGCGCACATCTTCAGACAATTTCTGGTGTTTTGAAGGAATCGGATTGTAAAGGACAAGATGTCCCTGAAGATACTTGAGAAGAGCCAGGAGTTATCAAAAGTACAAACCATTGCAACACATTACTGGGTATGAACTCACGAATGCTCCCTGGTACCATAGACAAGGTGATAAGCCGCACGACAGTGGCGCCCACCACTCAAGTCCTTAAGCCCCAATGTTTCCTTACCAGCATGTGTCACAACGGATGCCACAGATCTCCACAAGCATGTGTGCCACAGATTACAGAGTGAGTGCCACAAGTTACCCCAGGGTGAGTTTCACAGATCATTGTGGACTGCATGCCACTGGTAGCCCTAGAGTGGCTGGCACAGATCGCTGTAGAGTAAGTGCCACAGATAACTCCAGAATGCATGTTAGAGGTCATCCAGAAGGGTTTGTCACATATTACCCAAGTGCGTATACCACAGATCACGTCAAAGTCCATGCCACAGATATCCTCAGATGTCACAAATCATCTCAGAATAAAAACCATATATTACCCAAGAGTATGCCACAGGTCACCCCAAAGTCATGCCACAGATGACCCCACGGTATGTTCCACAGATCACCCCAAAAGTGAGTGCCAGAGATCACTCTATAATATATGGTATAATTAAAGCCAGAGTGCATCAGTAAAGTGACCAATTGGTAGATAGCTCCACCAGAGACCCACCAACTGAGGCACATGGAGCCATCCCCTCCCAGCTATGTCTCAACCACAGATGCGACAGACTGTTTGGCTCAGATACCAACATTATATTGGCAACCACTAGAGTTGGTAAAGATCAATTCCCACATCCCATTCCATTGTCCACGACAGTTGCCATTGGACTTTGAATAAATTTGAGTATCCTCCACAAAATTTGCTTTTCCAAAAATGTCTTGCTATGGATTGCACCAGTAATTCAGTTTGCCTTCCACAAAAGCATCCTTGGTAATGGGATCGAGAAGGACCCTGCCAGTATCTTTCTATTCTTCTATGTTAGCGTTATTTATCATACAGTTGTCTTGACCGCCATCGTTGATATACAATAGTGCAGTGGAACGTGGGTTACGGATAAGATCAGTCTTCCTCCATCATATCTAATAAACCATAGCTCCTCTTGTCTAAACCTTCCTATAACTTACAGCCTCTTACCCCACCCTCAACCCTTCTGGATTCCGTATATTCTCCAGAGTTTATCATTACAGGAAATTCTTTCTCCAAAATTCTTAGTAAAAAGAAAAAGTCTTCAGTCTGTTTCGAACCACTCTGTCTTTTTCTTACATTGGTTTTGGTTTTGGTTCTTGGATTTGATATTGGTTACTTACTATGCATCCATTTTGCCCTGCAGCACCCACAGAGTGTCCATCAAGCTTTTCCAGACATCTGAATAGTAAATTTGACGACCCTTTCATAGAATATCATGGGTTAAACTTCCTTAAAAACTGATGTGGTATGATGTGGTAGACTCAGTGCTGCGTCCACTGGGGAAATGTAGAATTGCATAGATGAACATGTTACTTTTGCAAGAGATAGAGCCACATTTTGTAATGGCATTCTTCTGCCCTGTTGAAAAAGGGAATGGATGGGCCCTACACAGTGAGCACCTCTTTGTGATGTCTTTGTGCTCTAATCTAGTATATTAGTTATGATTGACAAGATGGCATAACCTCAATTTCCACAATTTCACTTAAAATGGATAAGACCCCATTTGTGCTTCAACAACTATACCTTGATCAACAGCTCCTTAGTGTCCTTCCTCCTTTCTGCTGAGATCTCACACTGCTCAGTACAATCTGCAATTAATCACACTAATGGAAACCACTGAGTGAAAAAAAGAGGTCCCCAATACTGGTACTTTATCAAATAAAATACATTTTTATTTATACATTTTTATTTATATCAACAATTACAACATAGTATAGAGAAAGTGCTAGATCCAAAAAGAAGAGGGACTGCAATGCCCTAGGATCGCCTACAAACAAACCCACTGATGCAATGTAATCTTGGTTTAGTAAGCTCTGACCCACTTGTAGCGATATTCTAAGACTATTATATAAGCTAAATACAATAGGAATTACTAAGCTACCAAGAAATGTGATTTCATAACAATGGAACAAAAACTCTCCAAATAAATATTGCCAGTTTAGGCATATGTATAAGTATATGCAAGAAAAAAATCCCAAATGTAGGTTATTACACACATAGCTATAAAAATTTGCTATAGTTTCATAACTGCGGTGGATAAACGGATTTTTACATACCGGGTGATGGGTGGGTGGGTGTAGGTTCCCGGGCATCCCTCAGCCCCAACGCGCGTTTTGCTCTGCTTCTGCGAGAGTGTTGGGGACCTCTTTTTTTCACTCATTTGTTTCCATTAGTGTGATTAATTGTTTACTGCGGTACATTAACCCTTTTCATACACGGGTTGATTTATTTGGTGCAAACCATTGTGATTGGATCAGTACAAGCTGCAGTATCATTCAAGCTGGATGACTGGAGACTGAATACCCTAAGACTTTTATCCACTTTTTAGCTGGACACATAAAATGCTCATTTTAGTAGCAAGATTACACAGTCATTGTCACATGGATTCTCCAGCCTCTTCAGACCAATGACATCTATTTAATAACGTTCTGCCCTTTGCATTATGAAATCAGATAATAGATCTTCTTTGCTAGTCTACTTCTTATCTACTGTTTGTGCCCTCTACTCCTAACCTCACAATAAAGACTGTCTGGTCACATTTGTCCCTTCTATTGCCCTTCTCAGTAGAGCAACATGAGTTTCGAAAAGAGCCCTGGTAGTCAGGAGTGTGACTTTATCTGATTGGCACCTAGCTGAGCCCTTGGTTGGCCAAGATTGCATCTAATTCTCCAACTTCGTTGAGTATAGAGAGCTTTTCCTTTCTATGCAGTCATTATAAGGGTTAATCCCACTGAACAAACACCCGCATATTTCCCTCTTTACACATTCATATCTTCTAAGTATCCCTACAAATCATCCAAATTGCTTGTTCGTTATTTCATTTTTCCTATTTTATAAAAAGTCCCACCAGAGTCATATTTTTTCCCTTTCTGCTTCCTCCGAGAGACACATTAAGTGATTGAAATGCTATTACCTTCATGAACTGTTAATATTCATCGAGCGGCGGTACGTGACGGATCCGGTGAACCATTCATTTGTTTCATTCTGGAATATAAAGGAATTAGCGGAACAGTTTTTGTAAGTAGATAATTTAGCTTCCGTACAGGTGCAGATGAGCTGCGTCCTTACAAGGTGCCAAGTCTTAATGCCGTGCTGAGTCCAGACGTTGTACCGACATAAACATGCTGCCATTCAGATGTGATGACCAGAACACCCGCTAAGTGGAGACAAATCAACTTCATGTCTGTAGTATAAACTCAAAGCCTGTTTACTCCAATCTAAGTCCATGTTTCAGCTCCAACTTCACTGCATAGTTTCCAGCTATTCCAAATATCCAAACTCAGATCCAGAATTTTAGAAAAACAGGGACCTCCTCAAGGATTATTTTCATTCATTGACAGCAGTTACGTAAAGAAAATGGTGAGGATCGGCCATTTGGGGTCACGTGAATTGAGACTCTCATCGATTCTTAGAATAGAGAGGCAATTGTAGGGTATTTTCTAGGCCAAGACTGGGACCTTTTGCAATTTTTGGAATCTCCAATCCTTAAAGTGATCCTCCAGTCTTGACACAAAGTCTTCTTTTCTTTTCCCCCACACAGAATCAATGGCTTGTGTCTGAGACACTCCCACCGTTCTCAGATTGGTCAGCGGTGCTAGGGCAGTGTCCAAGAACATGCAAGCCCAGATCTCAAATTGGTCAGTGGTGCAAAGGGAGTGTCCAAGAACACCCAAGCCCAGTTCTCACATTGGTCAGCGGCGCTAGGGAAGTGTCCAAAAATACCCAAGCCCAGTTCTCAGATTGGTCAGCGGTGCTAGGGCAGTGTCCAAGAACATGCAAGCCCAGATCTCAGATTGGTCAGTGGTGCAAAGGGAGTGTCCAAGAACACCCAAGCCCAGTTCTCACATTGGTCAGCGGTGCTAGGGAAGTGTCCAAGAACACCCAAGCCCAGTTCTCAGAATGGTCAGCGGTGCTAGGGAAGTGTCCAAGAACACCCAAGCCCAGTTCTCAGATTGGTCAGCGGTGTAGAGGAGTGTCCAAGACAATCCAAGCCCGGTGTATATCAGGCGATCGTTGAAGCACTGCAGCCATGTTGGGGGAAGGAAGAGGAGTCGTGGAATCAGCAGAACTACAGCATTTAATAAAAAAGGAGGGAACCAGTTGAATTGACTAGTAATTACCTTGATAATGTTACATCTTTTGTATCAAATGGAAAGACCACATTAAAAAATTGGATTTCAATTGTGGCATACTGTGCATGTCAGACCTTGATGGGTTACCAGTGAGATCAAAAAGGATTATTCTTGCAGTTTTTGAAAAAAAAAAAAAACACTAATGGGGATCTCAACTAATAGACTTCACCAGTAATTAGACCACACCAGTAGTAGACCACACCAGTGAAAAGACTTGGGTATACTAATAGATCACAGAATACACGTGAGTTAGCAGTGTGATGCAGCAGCAAAAAAGGCAAACACAGTTCTAGGATGTATTAAGAGAAGCATAGAGTCTAGATCATGTGAAGTAATTATCTCCCTCTACTCCTCCATGGTCAGGCTTCATCTGGAATACTGTGTCCAGTTCTGGGCACAATATTTTCAAAAAGACATTGAAAAACAGGGAGAAATCCAAGATTCTACACCTGGGCAAGAAAAACAAAAATTACATCTACAGAATGTGAGGACTAGAACTAAGCAGCAGCACATGTGAAAAACACATGGGTATACTAATAGATCACAGACTGCACATGAGTCAACAGTGTGATGCAGCAGCAAAAAAGGCAAACACAGTTCTAGGATGTATTAAAGGGAACCTGTCACCCCCCCTCCAGCCGTTAGAAACTAAAAGAGCCACCTTGTGCAACAGTAATGCTGCATTCTGGCAAGGTGGCTCTTTTAGTTATTGGTGCAGTCAAAGCAGAAATAAAGCGTTTTATAATTTCGCAAAAATACCTGTTTTTAGCCCTGGAGGCAGGTCTTAACCCCCCTGCTGCACACACCACACTGCCGTCACTCAAGGCTTCTTCAGTGCCGGGCGCCGCCCCCGCCGCGCTGTTTTCAAGTCAAATCCGGCGCCTGCACTGTTTTGTTCTGCCTGGGGCAGGCACAGTGAGCGCTGCCTGTCTGACCTCAGATGCAGTCTCGCAGACTGCACCTGTGTGGCCACCCAGCTTGTGAATCCCAGCCCCGCAGTGTGTTATGCATTATGCACAGTGTGGAGCTGGGATTCCTGGGCATGCGCACTGCATGTGTCAGCCACTCACCCAGGTCCCCCGCCTTACAGCGTGTGTATCTTCAGCTGATCGATCATCCTTGCAATCGCCGGGAACGAACCTTGCAACCTCGCACAGGCGCAGTCTGCAAGACTGCATCTGAGGTCAGACGGGCAGCGCTCACAGCGCCTGCCCCAGGCAGAACAAAACAGCGCAGGCGCCGGAATTGATTTGAAAACAGCGCGGAGGGGGCGGCGCCCGGCGCCGAAGAAGCCTTGAGTGACGGCAGTGTGGCGTGTGCAGCAGGGGGGTTAAGACCTGCCTCCAGGGCTAAAGACAGGTATTTTTGCGAAATTATAAAACGCTTTATTTCTGCTTTGACTGCACCAATAACTAAAAGAGCCACCTTGTCAGAATGCAGCATTTCTGCTGCACAAGGTGGCTCTTTTAGTTTCTAACGGCTGGAGTGGGGTGACAGGTTCCCTTTAAGAGAGGCATAGAGTCTAGATCACGTGAAGTAATTATCCCCTTCTGCTCCTCCTTGGTCAAGCTTCATCTGGAATACTGTGTCCAGTTCTGGGCACCACATTGTAAAAAAGACGTTGAAAAACTGGAACAAGTTCAGAGAACAGCGACCAGAATGGTGAGTGGACTGCAAAGTATGTTCTACTAGGAATGTTTAAAGGATCTGGGAATGTTTAGCTGCAAAAAAAGAAGGCTAGGAGGAGACTTAATAGCTGTCTACAAATATCTGAAGGGCTGTCACAGTGTAGAGGGATCATCATTATTCTCATTCGCACATGGAAACACGAGAAGCAATGGAATGAAACTGAAAGGGAGAAGATACAGATTATATATTAGAGAAATCTTTTTGACAGTGAGGGCGATCAATGAGTGGAACAGGCTGCCACGAGAGGTGGTGAGTTCTCCTTCAATGGAAGTCTTCAAACAGAGGCTGGACAGACATCTGTCTGAGATGGTTTATTGAGTCCTGCATTGAGCAGGGGGTTGGACACAATGACCCTGGAGGACCTTTCACACTCTGATTCTAAGATTCTGTCTCATGTCTCTCAATATTATGTCAAAAGATGCAGTAATTAGTGAAACTCTTGAAAGCCGTGATCCGACCTAAGCATTTATCCTCATCCAAACGCAAATTAGAATAATTCAGCAATCACGATATCTGTGGTCATCCAGTTCTCATAGATCAGTCTAGTGGAGGTGCGGTCAGACCTGGATTCACTCGGAGTACACCAGATGTCCTTTTGATAAAAACCATAGTCTTTTTCTTAGTGCAGTCTAGATTTTCTGTTTTGTGGTCTTAACACAAAAGTCTTTACTGTACATCAAAGCGTTATAGGTCTGATGTATCTCACAGAGTGTACCGGAGGAGGGAGAGGACGCGCACATTTCCTCTACAGGGAAAACAAATAACAGATTGTTCTAATTAGTAATTTAGTGCTAATTAGTATATGTATGCATTGTATGGGCCTATTATGATCAAGTAGGCATCTGCGGTGTACCATAGGCTGCCAGCATCGGGGGCGAGGCAAATATTTTGCACTCCTTAACCCATGGACCATTAGCACTTCTTGAATTTCTTCTCCCAGTTGAGTACCGATGAACCCTTTATCCAACATGCACATTTATTGTATTTTAAGAAAATATTAAGGTAATTATTTTTTCTGATTTTGGTAAAATTTAGCAATAAATAGCTAAGCATTGTTTATTTTCGGAATATATCTAAAATTTATGTTACTATGCAAGATTTAATTCTCTCTTTGTTCAATACTAAGAGACGGTTTTAAGCCATTACACTTTGTGCAACCCAACCGAGTGTAGGGCATGGGTAAGTGCTTGATATGCCTTTAAGAGGCCACAATCCCAAAAAGGCTGCCTCAGACCGACTTATCACGAGTCACTCCATCTGGCAGATACCAGGAAAACCCCGAACTTCACCCTTTAACCACTGTACAGGGATCTTGTTTTAAAACAGGGTCCACTGGATTTCTTCCATGGAAGCGCTGCTGTCCGGAAGAGAGAGCTAGGGCAAGAGAAGGGTTAGGCGGCCAGGTCAAAACCAAGAGGGCAGCGAAGGTATCGAGAGACGGGAGAAAGGTCAATAAACAAGCAAAGGTCAAAACAGGGAACACATAGTGTATACTATACAAGAGCAGAGACACAGAATTTAACTTGGGGTGCACACAATTATAATGTATCTGGCTGCTTCCAGCAGTAAGCTGGAAGATTGAGTATGGTTTGGTGCTATCCAGTTGGCTGAAGCCAGGAGACGATCACTCCAGCTGGAAAGCACACACACTCATACTGTGAGAATGGACAGCAGTTAAGGGCCCAGCTACCCAAACCTTAGTCGCTGGAAAGAGCTTGCGCCATCTAGAGCTTCATCTCTTCTGTCACCAGGCGACAGAAGCAGATGTTGCAGGACAAGGTCCATGAGGAGATGTGACAGTGCTAAAGCTAGGGATAGGGTAAGGGCTTGGGCTATGGCTAGAAAAAAAGGGTTAGTAATATGGTTATTATTATTTATTTATTTATTTATAGATCACCGTTAATTCCATGGTGCTGTGCATGAGAAAGGGGTTACATGCAAAGTTATAGATATTGTTTACAGTAAATAAATTTACAATAACAGACTGGTACAGAGGGAAGAGGACCCTGTCCTTGCAGACTTACATTCTACAGGGTAATGTGGAAGAGACAGAAGGTTGAGAGTGCGGAAGCTCTGGTGGTGGTGAGGTGGCCGCTCAGGTGGGGGTGAGGCGGCAGCTCGGGTGGTGGTGAGGCGGCAGCTCTGGTGGTGGTGAGGTGGTAGCTCTGGTGGTGGTGAGGTGGCAGCTCGGGTGGTGGTGAGGCGGCAGCTCGGGTGGTGGTGAGGCAGCAGCTCTGGTGCTGGTGAGGTGGTAGCTCTGCTCTGGTGGTGGTGAGGTGGCAGCTCTGGTGGTGGTGAGGCGGCAGATGTGGTGGTGAGGTGGTAGCTCTGCTCTGATGGTGGTGAGGTGGCAGCTCTGGTGGTGGTGAGGTGGCAGCTCTGGTGGTGGTGAGGTGGCAGCTATGGTGGTGGTGAGGCGGCAGCTCAGGTGGCGGTGAGGGGCAGAATGGATATTGCAGGCTGTAGGCTTTCCTAAAGAGATGGGTTATCAGGTTCCGTCTGAAGGATCCGAGAGTGTTGGATAATCAGATGTGTTGAGGCGTGGAATTCCAGAGGACGGGGGATATTCGGGAGATATATAGATCTATAGATAGGGCTATGGTTAGGATTTGGGCTAGAGATAGGGTTAGGGATAGAGCTAAGATGAGAAAATTGTCACTTAAAAAAATGTAATTAAAAAATATTTTAAAATTTGATGTCTGACTTTAGCAAAAAGCTAAGAAAAACTAAAGGGTCGGAGGGGAAAACTATAATGAGATCAGTAATCATGAGTAATATATACATGCTTACGAGAAAAGGGATTCAACATTGGACTGATGGAAAGGACTAATAATACATGGGTTAGGGGTGCAAAATATTTGCCTTGTCCTGGGTTCTGGCAACTCACTCTACTCCATTGGGTCCATTTCATTAGATACCAAGCCAGTTCCGGACTGGAGTGCCAAGGGCCCACGGGTAGCACTGACTCTGGGGGGTTCACTGCTCAGCTACATATAAATATCACATGAGCTTACTTATGTTTCTATATATTAATAAACAGGGTAGTTTGATAAATGAACGATGAGATGCTGCCCTAGTCTGTACTTTGTGAAACAAAGCCAATTATTTCTCAAATAGGTGGAGTGGGGCCCTCCAGGGGATTCTCCTGTTCTCCTGACAGCCAGTCCGAGCCTGTTCCAAGCCATTTGCTTGTGCCTATCGCAGCTCATTTCAATCTACTTGAATGACATTGCACTTCAGAGAGCTGCATACCGAGCCCAACCACTGCAAAATGTACCGAGCTGTGCCTGGTAATCAATGGGGGTCAACTAATTTGTGGAGGTGCACTGACCACCCCATCGACTTGATATTCTATGCATAGGTCATCAAAATCCAAAAAGTTTTGGAAAACTCCCAAGCAAGTCCTACCTGGATGAAAGTTTATATTTTACAAATTTCCATTTCATTGACCAAAGAGTGCACTTTATAAATCTTCAAAGCGCCGATGTGCAGCTGTGAATCCGACACCTTGTAGAAGGTGACAGACGCATGAGCCATCATTGAATAATATGGTGTCCTCCTGATACTGCAAGAAAGACATTAAGTCAGATCCGGACTATTATCTCCTGATGACTGTCTGGTCAGTGATGACAGCTTTCATATCAGGAAATCGGCAGAGGCAGTGAATGAGTACTGAGAACGCCTGTTATTAGAGATCAGACCTTTAAACAAAGACACACAGACAGAAGAGACAATTACATATCACAAGAGACATTTCCTGCAAACACAGCGTAAAGCAGGTGAAGGTTGTCAGCTGGGCGAGTCACGAGAGAGATGGAATGAAGCCACTGGATCTGTCGGATCCACAGAAATCCAACATGATAAAGTCTCAGAATCCAAAATTCTACAATAACATTTAAAGTGAAGCACGGGAGGAAGTTTCGGATTTTGCCCGGTAAAGAAGAAACCTAAAAGTTATGCTTGCCTAATCTCCTGGTTCCGAGATCAACCATGACCGTCTTGCATGCTACTCTCATCCAAGGAACTAAGTAGAGAACTTGGCACACGCAAGAGTAACTTTTGGAACTGTTTCATGCAAAAACTGCTCTACGGGACGTAATATGGTCAGGAGGTAGATTTGCTCAGAAAGTCATATAACTACCAATAACATAAATATATTCCCATTGGCCTCATGTATTAGACACCTGATTGGATATTGATGTTCTGCTGACAGTTCAAGTGAGTGTTTAGTAAAAGTTTGTTCTTACTCTAAACTGGTTACTACTAAATAGCATGGTCATTAGGGAATGAAGCCTTTATTGACCTGGGCTGTGCCCTTGAGCCTCTTTAGTCACTAGCATTCAGGTGTTGTGCCCCTATAGTCCCACCTTTTCTTATCCAGCCATCTCACATACTTGGTCTGGCCTTCAGACCTTCAGGCCCCAGAGTCCTAGTACAATGTCCCCTTGCTGCCTCCTATAGTCTCACCTGCTGTTCTGTTCATTGCATTTAATGCATATTATGAGCTTGTGTCCAGTTCTGTCCCTGTGCACCCATTCCCATTGTGCTTTACTTGTCTTTGCTTTCTCCATAGCTGTGTTTCCCCAATGGTCACACCTGTT
Source organism: Ranitomeya variabilis (assembly GCF_051348905.1). Taxonomy (NCBI): domain Eukaryota; kingdom Metazoa; phylum Chordata; class Amphibia; order Anura; family Dendrobatidae; genus Ranitomeya; species Ranitomeya variabilis. The sequence goes on from NC_135235.1 coordinate 222,162,479, forward strand.
CTATTCACATTTGATGCACATTACAAGTTATTGGTGGCACCTCTGCTGCCACAGATTTGGTCTGACCTTGCATCTCTAGAAAGTATAGGTGTGATGCAACCTTTCTGTTAGCTTATTTTGAGGTTAAGCCGAGCCCTGTACCCCCAATAGTCACATCTGTTCTGATATAATTTAAAGACCATTGTGAGGTAATATCTCAATCTTCTCTCCGCTTTGTTGGACTTGATATGAATCCAGTGTAGATGTCTAGATGCAATGCAATATCTCTGCCCCTCTATAGTTTTACCTGTTCTCCTCCTACAAAAAATGTAGATGTGATGTGCCTTTTTGTCCCTCCTATGTGTGATACCTGTTCATTCTGTTTGATGCACATTATGAGCAAAGGGGGTTTTAGATGTGATGTAATGTTTTTGCCTCCATTATACTGTAGTAGTAACTGTTCCATTCATTCTGTTTGATGCACATTATGAGCAGAGTATTCTAGATGTGATGCAACCACTTTGCACCCCTATAGTCATACCTGTTCCGTTCACTGTGTTTAATGTACATTTTGGGTGAAGGTGAATCTAGATGTGATGCAATATTTTGCCCCCCTATAGTCATACCTGTATTGTATATTCTGTTTGATGCACATTATGGGCAAAGAGGATTCTAAATGCAATGCAATGCAATCTCCCCCCTATAATCATGCCTGTGCTGTTTATTCCATTTGATACACTTTATAAGTGAAGGTGAATCTAGATGTGATGCAATGTTTTGCCCCCGTATAGTCATACCTTTTGTTAGGTGTCAGGATTCTCCTGCTGCACGGGATAGATCCCAGGCCTTATCTGCTTCTGCAGTCTCCCATTCAGGTTGGGCCGCTGCTGATCATAGAAGTCGGTCTCAGCGTCTTGCTCAGGCTCGTGGTGTTCACTTGATTACTCCTGGCTCTCCAGCCAAGTCTATAGTAACCAGCCATAAGCAGCAGCGACCTGACGCTCTGGAGTCCAAGTCCAGAAATCACCCAACTGAGCATGTCCGTGAGGTGGCGTCTTCTCATTGGTGGTCGGTTGTCAGCTGCTCTGGTGATGTGCAGCTCCGGATTGGTCCACGGGCAAGGTCCTGTCCATCCGGACATGAGTCTAGTGTATAAAAGGCTCTCAGAGATGCACGCCGGTGAACAAGTATTAATCTCTTTACAGTATATGTGTGTATGGGTCATTTTATCAGTATGGTCTTTTTCAGCATGTACTCAAGGTCGGCCTTAAGCCGTTAGAATTCCTGTTCTCCAGATAGGAGATTGTCTGAATTAATTCAGGGCTGGCGTCTAGCCATTAGAATTCTGGCACCTCGGAGAGGAGTTGGTTGAGTTCTTTTGCTGGCTGTGTGACCACTGTTTGATTCTTATCCTGTGAGCGGGCTTCGTTCCCCTGTGAGGTTAACATGGATCTTATCTAGCGTCATTTCTATTTCATTACTGTGTGCGATGTGACACAGCTCTATAGCAGAGCATCTATTCCATTACTGTGTGCGAGTGACACAGCTCTACATCAGAGCAACTTTTCCGTTACTGTGTGCGAGTAACACAGCTCTATAGCAGACCATCTATTCTGTTACTGTGTGCGAAGTGACACAGCTGTATAGCAGAGCATCTATTTCATTACTGTGTGCAAGTGACAGAGCTCTATAGCAGAGCATCTATTCCGTTACTGTGTGCGAAGTGACACAGCTCTATACCAGAGCATCTATTCCATTATGGGTGAAGGTGAACCTAGATGTGATGCAGTGGTTTTGCCCCCATGTAGTCATTCCTGTGCTGTTGATCCCATTTGATGCACAGTATGAGCTTGTCCCTGATCTTATCCCTGCCTTCCTCCGCTCTGCTGCTTTCTTGCCTCGGAGTTATACATAGCTCAGGTACACATCATCCTGTCCCCAGCACAATACATATTGCTGCCAATTCTTCTCCCTCTTCCCGTCATGTCTGCAGATGTTTGAAAATGAGTTGATAAATACAAGACACCAAAATATTGTTGGACAATTAGCACTGAAGCTTCCAGGTCTGCCGGCTAGAAATGTATCAGTGCCAGAGGCAGAATGCTAGCCAGGACCGATGTTTGCTCCATGTTCTTATGGACTCTTCACTCCCTGGCAGGTTGTTTCCAGCCGATATGAAGCGATAGGGAAACGAATGTGAAATGCGTTTGGGACGTGAGTTGCCGGTGAGCTGCTGATGGATCTGTTATTGTCTCAGAAATTGTTCAGTGCAAGCAGTTTTTGGATTTATAATCAAGGCACGGAAAATAATCTAGCTTTACAGATATTGGCGTGGCTCTGTTTATTCTAGGGGCGGCTCAGAGTAAACCAAACACTTCCTGGCAAATAGAAGATATGCTGAGGAATTAAAGGTTATTTGTAAGAAAAAAAATAAAAGGAAATAATAAATACAAGAATAATGTAACATGAAGGTGGAGTGCCCCCACGTTAAGGGCAATGGGGTACTCGGTACCGGGTCCCTCTGTCTCAGTTCTGGGGATGTCACGGTGGCCCGACCCGGTCCGTGGCCCTTTGAGGGGCGCACAATTAAAAGGGTAAAGTTTGTACGGTGTTCGTGACGCCACCTGTGGTACTCGGTCAGGGTGACCGACGCTGCTTAGGGGTCCGCTGGGGTGATGGATTGGCAGCTAGATGGTATACCTTCCCACAGGTGAAGTATGTCCCCAGGGCTTCCCAGATGTGTAGGTGGTGATGGTGGATGTAAGGCGCAATGAATAACGAGGACACAAAGGTTGCAGTCTCTTTACCTTTTACTGAAGACTTCAGCGTCCACAATCCAGAGTACCATTCACAGGGCAGGCAGAGTCCAGCTGGTCCGAAGGCATATCCAGAGTTCTCTTCACCAGGTGGAAATCAGTAGCCTTCCTACTAGCGCCTGTGTGTTGTAGTACCTCCCTGCTGAGCACCACGGGATAGTCCTCACAACTTTCGTGGATGTTTCTGATGTTCTCTCTCTCTTTCCCCCAGATGGTATGGATAGGACAAACCCGTATGACTGGGATGGCCTGAGGCTTGTTTTTAGGGACCCTAGAGACGCCCCGACCCCCACAATTTGCCACCGTGTCTTCTTAGGTATTTAGGTCGGGCAGCCAACTTGGAATTGACTGTCCTGCTGGTCTCTGAAGTAATGCGTAGAGTCAATTACTCCCTCGGTGTTCCGGTCACCGGCTACGCGCCTCAGAAGGAGGCTGCCAATCTCACGGCAGAACTCCTCCCGGTATTATCTCCTTGTGCTGTGACTTCATTTCTCACTCTCTACAATACAGTTCTCTTCGTGTCCTTTCTTAGGAGACTGCCGCATGTGGGGCAGGTGCAGCTCCGTGTCTTTCTATCTTGCTAGGCCTCTGTCAGGATCCCACCCCTGACAGGGACCCTCTGTCTGCAGCTCAGATGTTCCTCCTTTCCCCCTGTCTGCCTGACAGGTGTTGCCTGGGCCGAGCCCAGTCAGCTTCTCTCTAACTTTCTATCCAAGCCACCAGTTTTACCCATCTGTGAGGAGTCCCCTACTAGATAGGAGCATGGCTCCCCCTGGTGGATTGGAGTATGAAATGTGTTGTGATGCCGTGATACCTGGAAAGACTAACTCCTTTAGTGCCATCAGACGTAATATCACTCCTCCTGGTGGAAGAACGACATTACTGCAGCAACCAGGACTCTGGGGCGCTGCACTGGAACCCCCCTAAGTCTCCCACCACCACCACCAATACATACTGGCTGACTCCTATACCTTCTAAAGTGTGTTCGTGAGCCCAAAAGGTGGCCGGAGAGAACTAGTTTTCTTCCTATTGGAAAAAGGTTACCGTAATATACAAACTTTTTTTTACCCAGGGAGCATTACAAGGCATATAAGTCTCTTTATACCACCAAATCCTGTATCCTACTTTGCACTGATGAGGAGCAACTACCCAAAACAGTGCACTGCAGCTGAGGTTATTATGGTTTTGGCAAGGTTCAATATAGGGCATAGCTAAGCGTCTACCAAGTTTTCACTGGCCACACAAGCACAAGGACTGGGTGATGAGGTTCAGGCACTGGCCGCACAAGGACCGAGTGATGGGGTTCAGACACTGGCCACTCAAGGACTGGGTGATGAGGTTCAGGCACTAGCCACACAAGGACCGAGTGCTGGGGTTCAGACACTGGCCGCACAAGGACTGAGTGACAAGGTTCAGGCCCTGGCAGCACAAGGACCAAGTGATGAGGTTCAGGCACTGGCCGCACAAGGACCGAGTGACGGGGTTCAGGCACTGGCCGCACATGGACTGGGTGACGAGGTTCAGGCCCTGGCAGCACAAGGACCAAGTGATGAGGTTCAGGCACTGGCCACACAAGGACCGAGTGATGGGGTTCAGACACTGGCCACACAAGGACTGAGTGACGAGGTTCAGGCCCTGGCAGCACAAGGACCAAGTGATGAGATTCAGGCACTGGCCGCACAAGGACTGGGTGATGAGCTTCAGGTTCTGGCCTCACAACGATCAGGAACTTCGGGCTCAGGACACTGGCCACACCAGGACCAGAGGACCTCACAACATCAATAGTAGACTGCACACTACCTAATGAAACTTTGCTCTTGGCACCTTCCATTGGCTGGGGGCATTTAACTATGTGTGCTCACTGCCTTTTAAGAGCATGGGCGCACGCTCGTACTAGGCACAGTGCGCATTGGGACTTAGGTGCAGCTGCTAAATGTCCACATAGCTATCAAGTTTAATATTTTCTGTATTATTATTATTATATTAATTTTTATCGATGGTCTGTTGCAATAAACCGCACAATACCAATGCTTTAGATCTGCACTTGACATTTTATATACTCCGTGATTCATAAAACACTCATCACTTAGTACAAAGGACATGGCGTATCTTCTGGTGACCTCACAATTTCTCTTTTATGCTCTTAGTCATCAGGGATGTTCAATTCTATCATTTCAGTAATTCTTTAGCTGCAGTAGTAGAGGAGGCCTGCAGGATAGCATCGCCCTTTGATACTTGAATTGAAAGAACTTTAGATGGTTGAGTACTTGAGTGAGTCCATTAGCAGATGTGAGCAGGTGCTGCTGGAAGGATATGTCACCGCTGTGTGATCTGAAAGGCACATGGTACTCTGGGAGTTTATTATATATTTTTTAGTGTTTGTCAATTTGATTAATATTTATTTTCAAATTTCCTAGTATTTAGATATTGATTTTTTTTTTATCTCCTTCCTTTTTGTCCTTCTTCCTACTTCTTCCTTTTTCTTCCTTCTTCCTCTTTGTTCTTTTTTCTACTTCTTCCCTCTTCTTCATCATTCTTTCTTCTTCTTTTCCTTTTTCTTCTTCCACCTTTCTTTTTTTTCTTCCTACTTCCTCTTTGTCCTTCTTCCCCCTTTTTCTTCTTCCTTCTACTTCCTTCTTAACTCTTTCTTCTTCCTTGTTCCATTTTTCTTCTTCTTTTTCTTTCTTCTGCCTCTTTGTCCTTTTTCCCCTTCTTCCTTCCTCTTCTTCTGCTCATTCTTCTCAACCTTTCTGCAGCTTTTGACACTGTTGACCACCCTCTCCTACTCTCTAGGCTCCAGTCACTAGGCATTAAGGACACTGCTCTCTCCTGGTTCTCCTCCTATCTTTCTGACAGCTCCTTCAGTGTTCTGTTCTCTGGTTCCACTTCATCTCCTCTTCCTCTCACTGTCGGGGTACCCCAGGGCTCAGTCCTTGGCCCCCTTCTCTTCTCCCTCTACATAGCCCCAGTTGGACAGACCATCAGAAGATTTGGCTTTCAGTACCATCTTTATGCCGACGACACACAACTATACATGTCATTCTCTGACCTTACCCCCGCTGTACTACGGAATGCCAGTGACTGTCTGTCCGCAGTCTCCGACATCATTTCCGCTCTCTATCTGAAACTCAACCTCTCCAAAACAGAACTTCTTCTGCTCCCACCATCTACTAAGCTCCCTAAACCTGACGTTTCCCTCTCCGTGGGTGGCACCATAATAACACCCCAGCAGCAGGCGTACTGTCTGGGTGTTATGTTTGACTCCGATCTCTCCTTCACCTCCCACATACAATCTCTTGCCCGCTCATGCCGCTTACACCTAAAGAACATCTCTAGAATCCGCCCTTTTCTCACCATGGAAAAAACAAAAACCCTCACTGTCGCCCTGATCCACTCCCGCCTGGACTACTGCATCACTCTATTAATTGGCCTCCCCCTCACTCGACTTTCCCCTCTCCAGTCCATCCTTAATTCAGCAGCCAGGCTTGTCCATCTAGTTAATTGGTATTCAGATGTATCCGCTCTTCGCCAGTTGTTACACTGGCTGCCCATTCATTATAGAATCCAATTCAAAGTACTTGTTCTCACCCACAAAGCTCTCCACAGTGTGGCACCCCCTTATATCTCCTCCCTCATTTCTCTCTAACGGCCTAACCGACCGCTGCGCTCTGCAAATGACTTTCGACTAACCTCTGCACTAATCCATACCTCCCACTCCCGACTCCAAGACTTCTCCCGTGCTGCGCCAATCCTCTAGAATGCTCTACCCCAACATATTAGGACCATCCACAATTTGCATAGTTTTAGGAGCTCGCTCAAAACACATTTGTTTAGAGCGGCCTATCACGTTCACTAATCAAACTCATTTTATGTGTGTGTGTGTAGCCCAATTCTCTATCTTCATCTATCCCCCACCCCCTGAAGATGGCTGGACCATCATTGTAAATACATCATTGTAAATACACACCTGTACTTTGTATCTCCCCCACCCCATTGTAGATTGTAAGGGTCATCTTATTGTGCTTTAATTATTGTATTGTTAACGTTGTTACTTATGACTGTTGTGTTTGAAACTGTTAAACTGTAAAGCGTTGAAGAATATGTTGACGCTATATAAATAAAGATTATTATTATTATTATTATTATTATTATTAATATTATTATTCCTTCTTCTAGAAATCTTCTTCCATCTTCTCCTTCTTCTTCCTTCTTTTTCTTCTTCCATCTTCCTTCTTCATCATCATCTTCTTTTTGATTTGGTGTTGGCCTTCATTATACTGCGGGTTCTTCCAAGGAACTTAGGATCTGATATTGTATCTACGCAAATTAAGAAGAGCAGCTTTTTCAGTTGACTCATGGTGATCTTACCAAATTAAGTATTTTGTAAGTGCTTTCCGAGATTTTTTGAGATAGCACCCAGTGCGCTGATGATCACTGGTACCACAGCTACTGATAAATGCTATATCTTTGGATCTTCAGGTTTTGATATTTTTTTTTAGGTTTTTTTCCACTTCTGATGCCTCAAATCTGTTTTATTATTATTATTATTATTATTTATCCTGGATAAATGCTCTTTCTGTTCATTTCTATGAGAAAAAGTGGAAGGTTTTTCAAAGAAAGTTCCGAGGGGTAACATTTCTTTTTGCGGAGTGTGACATGTCAAGGCTGACATGCCAAGGTGAGGAGACTTTTAAGCCTGAGAAATATGCAAATTGTTTCTTCAGACAAGAAGAGGACTAGAACTCTAGTTCCACCTGTTGGAAGCAGCATTTAAGGGGTTAGACAAAGGGATGCAACCGTATTATAGGCGCCAAATAAAAAAGTGGAAGATTTTTCAAAGAAAATTCTGAGGGATAACATTTCTTTTTGCGGAGAGTTACATGTCAAGCCTGACATGCCAAGGTGAGGAGACTTTTAAGCCTGAGAAATATGCAAATTGTTTCTTCAGCTAAGAAGAGGACTAGAACTCTAGTTCCACCTGTTGGAAGCAGCATTTAAGGGGTTAGACAAAGGGATGCAACTGTATTATAGGCGCCAAATAAAAAAGTGGAAGATTTTTCAAAGAAAGCTCCGACGAGTAACATTTCTTTTTGCGGAGAGTTACATGTCAAGCCTGACATGCCAAAGTGAGACTTTTAAGCCTGAGAAATATGCAAATTCTTCTTCAGACAAGAAGAGGACTAGAACTCTAGTGCCACCTGTTGGAAGCAGCGATCCTAAAAGTAAAAAAAAATAAAACAAACTTTTAATATAATTACATAATTGTTCACGTATATGATATGCTGAACGTTGTAACAATGGGGCAAAAAAAATGCAGATTTGATGTATTCCTTCCATCCTCTAAACTAAAAATAAGTTTCATGTTTAATATATATTCTTTATACTCTAGAGAAAAAAAAGTGTAATTTGGCCACATTGAGGGAAAAGTGAAAAATGTTATCACGGCCTCCCGAAAGTCAAAATAGGCCAAGTCTTTTATTGTGAAGTATGCAGACTAGACACATCTGCATAAATAAACACACCCTGTCCGTAGAGCTCTGAAACCAAAATCTCGTCTCCGGGGGACCAAATTTCCAATTAATTAAAAAATAAATAAATATAAAGGTAAAAAAAAAATGCTTTTTGCTCATTCAAATAATAAAACTTTAAACAATATTGATTTTTTTTTAAGGCTACGTGAGCAAATTCTACATAATTCAAGGAAACATCTTATTGACTCCATGTATAAAAGAATAAGTGGGAGGAATAAAGGAAATATCCCGGAGTCGGTGTAGGGTTAAGAGCTCTCCCGAAAAGCCTCATTGGCGGTGACACAGAGGAAACAGTGCGGATTGTTGCCTATCCACGTGTATAACACATTGCCTCTGTATAACAATGCACGGCTATTATACACCTCGACGAGTGATTAGCATATACAAAATGAATCATATAATCACTGGGTGCAGAAAGGAGAGAGCCCATGTAATCGACATTACTATAGCAACTCCGGGGAACCTAAAGTGTATTTACTCTCTGCTCCTCCGCCTATGGGGAAATCAATGAGGCATGCTCTTCTTTCTTCTGCCTGTTTTTCAGATACTATAGGGCTTGTGGAGAACATTTTGCTTTTTTCCTAGAAAATCTTGGTGTAATAGACCATACACTCGATAAGCACTTCGTAAGCAAGGACTTAGACCCCATACTTATCTCCGATGGTGCCAATTATTGACCTTACTGGGATATTCCGGTGCATGTTTAGAATTGAAATAATTGTCATGTTTATCATCCTCCTAATATTCAGTAAATATGTTCTGCATCAGCTTTGATGGTCTATTAACTTACATGGGGGACTTATCCTTAAGGTGGGTCTAGCTAAAGAGTAAAAGATCTCACGAGTCCAGGTCTAGCCAGTCCCAGTTCACTTATCTGTTTGTTCGATCTCCACTCTCCCCCTCCATCTGGACTTACAGGTGCAGCTTGCACTGAGCAGTGTGAGAACTCAGTAGTAGCAAGATGAAGGATGGGCACTGAGGAATTTCTTATCAGGCTAAGTGGGAAGAGATTCTGGAGGACCAAGGAGGAAGGACTCTGAAGAGCTGTCAATCAGGGCAGATGACCTCCTGTAGGAGTAGAGTGGAGGGACACTGAGAAGAGGTCTATCAGGTTAGGTGGGCAGAGATTTGTAGGAGTTGGGAGGAGGGATACTGGTGAGTCGACAATCAGGCTAGGTGGCGGAAGGAGCAAGGAACAAGGACCAATGTTGAGGAACTCTGAAAAACTGCCAATCAGGCTAGACAGGCAGATAATTGCATAAGCTTGGAGGAAGAACTCTGAAGAGCAGTCAATCAGGGTTGGATATTTTGCAGGAGCAAGAAGGTGGGAGGCTGAGGAGTTGTCAATAAGGCTAGTTGGGTAGAGGTTCTTCAAGAGCAGTGAGGTGGGACTCTGATGAAATGTAAGTCGAGCTAGGTGGGCGGAAATTTGCAGAGACTTGAAGGAGGAACTGAGATTTGCAGATTCTGCGAAGTGGAACTCTGTTAAAATGTCAGTCAAGCTGGGTGGCCGGATACTCTGCCAGAGGAAGGAGGAGGAACTCTGAAAAAATGTCAATCAGGCTAGGTGGGTGAAACTTTGCAGGTTCTGGGATGAGGAACTCTTAGGAGCTGTCAGTCAGACAAGATTGGCAAAGAATTGCAAGGGTTTGGAGGAGTAAGTGCTATAAGAAGTTAGTCAAGGATGGTGGAGAATATGCTGGAGAATTGTGGAGTGACACTGATGATCTGCTGCTCAGGCTGGATGGGTGGACATTGATTTAATTTGAGTGGATGACATAACTATTGCCGAAGAGAGAACAGCAGCTTTATTAGGTCTAAGACCTATATATGTAATGTTGTGTACACGGTAAGATTGGCATCTGGATAGTCATCTCGCTGGTCATCTATTTAAATTCTGTGGTCATCTTACAAATTGAAATTATAAATATTAACTCTTTGAAGAGTTGTGTAATGTCTTATTACTTCTGGTATTAAAGAAAGGGTATAACTTAACAAAAGAAAACTTTTGTGCCGATCAGTATGAGTTCAGGGGTCATCCGCTCACAACAATCTATTTTTCCACATTCTATTCTGTTATATAAAGAGGAGATCCTTACAAAAACTAAATATTACCTTGGATTACATAAACAGACTCCTATTAACTCAATCGATCCATGGAATTTTTTTTTTGTATCCCAGTGTTATGCTGTAAGAATCAGGCTGCACTCAGATGTCATCCGAGTGCAGTCCTATAGTGAGTGTGACGATTCAAAGAGGGAAAACGGAAAGTGGACCCTCTAGACCGTGATGACAAACCCCTCATGGACGAGCTAACCAGATAGACCGCCCCCTATACAGAATTAACGCAACCACAGATACATCAATCACTGTATATCAGATAATCTATAACCAAAATATAAAGAATTTTTTATATATTTCTATATTATACAGGTATACTGCGCCTGTCTGTGGTTTTGACATTCCTATGAGACCTCCTATTAGACACTGTGGTATATGGTGCAATCTCCAGCTACTTGATTTGTCACTGGCACCTTTATATTCATGTTCGCAAATTGTGCACTTGGTGCGGATACTTTAATTATATAATTTATGATTTTTGCACTGTTTTGTATATTTGTATATTTGATCTTGCCAAATTTTTTTGCACAATTTTTTTTGCATATTTTTTCTGCACATATTTTGTGAGTAAGCACACGATACCACAATTAAATATTGTAGTATCTAATCTTTTTAATAATTATATACTACTGTGCACTTGCTGCGGATACCATTTTTATATACCTTGTGGTTTTAGCACAGTATTGTATATTGCGCTTTATTTTGCTTAGTTTTTGCACATATATTATGAATTAACATATACTACATATATACCACTCCCAATTCTACAGTATACAATTTTCATATTTATTTATCACATGGTACCTTAACGATTCTTACACAATCCTCCGCACTATCAGTAGTATTTAATGAACTTCACATATTTATATGTTCTTATGTACTTTGTATTCTTGGAGGTCACATTAACCTGAGATTACAATATAAAAGGGTCAGCCTGTATTTATTCCCCTATTGGTTTTAGTATTTTTTATATTTATTCCCATTGCGCGCACAATTGCTATATTTTATATATGTTATATTGCTGCCAATTTAAATAAAGGCATTTTATATCTCACTCCTGCTTGGTGTTATCTCTGGGTGGCTCCATATTGGCTGTGGCTGCTATCTTCGCCCCCTATACAGGGAGAGTTAGGGGCAGGCCCGTGAGGGACCATCGCCACGGAAGCTGGAGGACCAGGACGGGAGAAGACCAAGAAGAGGCGGCGATAGTAGGACCACAGGATAGGTGAGTACTGCAGAGACACCGGACTGGTGGGTAAACTGCAGCAGTGCAGGGACTGGCAGAGGAACTGAGGGAACGCAGAGGCTAGCAGGATACAGGAAAGACAGGATAAACCCAAAGTCAGAGGGAAAATGAACTTCACAGAGACTAAGAGCGGCCAGGAACACCTGAAGGAACAAATGATAACCAGGCACAGAGGAACGGCAGGAAGCAGTTTAAATACCTAAAGGCAGGGTAGCACTTCCGGGTAACAGACCTCCAGAACCATAGAGAGGACAATAAGGAGGACCGACTTCCGGGTACTAGTCCTCCAGGACCATAGAGGAGACAAAGATGAGCGCCGACAGAAGATCAGAAGTGCACATGCGCAGCACTGAACCTGGTATGCGCACGCGCACGAGAAGCAGAGGCCGGGAGCGAGCGAGGAGGCGGCAGCAGCGGTATGATACCCAAGACTCCATTAAACTATATTATCCTGGCTTCTAAACAGATTCTGTTTAAATCCAAAAATGAAAACTATTAAAATGCCATTACTGTTAATTAGGAAGTAATTTTTCTCCTTATCTAGACCGCCAAGCTGGTACAGGAAGTGCCATCAGCCAGGCAATGCTTCCTGGGAAAAAAAGACAAGCAAATTAGGAAAAAAAAATCTTGTTCTTTGTTGTTATTTATTTGAGGTAGCCATCAATGCTTCCAGATATTAATGCGCTGGCCCACCAGTCTCTCGAAATGATGGAGACCTCCTAATAGATGAAATTTTTTATATTTAATAATTTCATTATACTGTAACAGATTATAGAGAAGACAGAATATATCAGCAGTGAGTGAAATAGATGGCATTAAGAACTTACAGTCAAGACTGAAAGGTCAGTTCATTATCAAGGGTTCACATCACATTGGAAGTCGGCATCAATCTGCAGGGTATAGTACAAAGTATAATGGTTTACTGTATAATTTCCAAGACTGAGAGAACTGACTTGTTATTACTCTTCCATAAATATTTATTCCTAGCTACCGTTGAGTATAATTTGGGCAGTAGAGCTGTTGGATGGTATCTTGATGCTCCCAGAAGATGAGGAAACGGAGCCTATAGTGCTGTGTCTGTCATCTCAACAATGGAAGAGTTTACTACAAGTCTGGTTGTGCCGGGCTGCCTGTAAGCTTTTGACTTGTCTTACTGTGCCATAGAGCTAACGTCTTCCTCAGCCTTCTCCATCACACACTACTACCGGTGATGTAACAGCAACTTGGGTGGAACACCCTGCATGTCTGTGATTTTCAGTGGTCACTACGCTTCTACCTTTCAAAGATCCCAATCTCTCTTGAATGGAAACGCTCAAAGTCCATGTTGTGCAAACTTATGCAACAATTAAGAGAACAGACCTTGGTCCAACAACAGGGTAATAAGAGCTGCAATTCAAGTACCATCAACAGAAATAATAACCCTTTATTCAGTTTGAGAACACTAGAGACTATTCACAAACCCCATCAGTGTGATCTTTCAGGAACCCTCTCAGAAGAATAGGTCTTCTACTCAATTTATAACACAAACATTGTGTCTGTCCTTTCCTCAGAACCAACTAGTGTGTCCTGGAAACTTGCCTTTCTACCAGGGGTTGGAACAGATCTGCTGTTATAGCACTCACATCAGGTTTCCCTGACTTCACTTATTGCTACGTTCTTCATGCAGAGTATTGAACTCCCCTGGGACCTGCAGAGAAGCCTGGTTCCTTCATCCAACCCCATTTCATGGTCACCAGTGACATCGTATGTTACGGACTGACCTGGTTGGAGTAATCATATTGCAACCACTAGGGGCAGCACCGGGCAGGTAACGTAGTCTGGAACAGCCAAGGAGTTGAAACTCAGGAACAGCAATGTAGTTTGAAGGAATAAGCAGGAATCGTAGTCAAAGAAGCCAGAGATCATTTACCAGGAGCAGTAGCATCGTTTGAAGGAATAGCAGGTAGAAGGAAGCTTGACTAAAGGCAGGTAGCTCAATAATCACGCAAGGAACTGAGAGCAAGGCCAAGTTTAAATAGGGTGTGAAATCAGAATGAGCCAATCAGGAACTCAGGGTAGTAACCAACAGGAAACTCAGGGTCGAGACATCAGCAACAGCATAGGTTCAAGTATTTGGATAAGCACAGAACTGTCCAGCGAGCTGAATAGCTCAGAAGGAAGAGCTGCCGACTGTTGGACTGCTAGGTTCGAATCCTGACACCATATATTTGGCAACTACACCATATTCAATAACCCACCTAATATAGAAAAATAGAGGGCTTAGTATGGAGAAAAATAAAGCAAAAGAGAAAGCTAAAGACAATAAGGATGACAGGGCTTCCTTACAAATTTAGTGTAGGACATCTGACTTCGACATTGATACCCTAACGGAGCCTCAGTCTAGCTGCTCAAACACCATATTGTGTCGATCAGAGTGCTTTATTCGGAATTTAACATGTCATTCTTGCATGGAAATTATAGTATCTCCTTTTGAGATTTGATGTCAACAATAGTTATCGAAAAATGAAATCCTTGACAGAAATAACTTGTCTGGACAACCAGAACACAATACTCATCCTCGAAGATTTCAATGATTCATCTAATACTGGTCTTTCTCCAGTTCCCTAGAAGAATAATGTAGTTCTCACAATGCTTTCAGCTTCTCCATCTGCCAATTTTTTAACGTCGTAGTCCAAGATGTTACAAAATATTGTTATTCTTCACTTCTTGGATGGATTTTGAGAAGAGTCATATGAAATTCTTTATGGGTGATTAGATTCCAAAATGCAATATTGTGATCAGTAATGATTTACATTAATTTGCAAGGTCAATAATGTTATTACATTATATAGATATGCGGACTAACTATAGGCTATACTATTTTTCACAGAAGGGCTCATTCTTCTACATTCGTGTATTCCCCGTAATACTTGGCTGGTTCTTTTCCACCTCTTCTTACTCTACATCCTCCACACTGCCCAGCCTAATCCCATCAGTGGGAAATCCCTGTCCATTAATAGATTATAATTATTACAAATTTCCTTCTTCCTCTGAAGCAGGAAACGTTTTTGCACAAGCCGTAGTTGTGAACTCACATATCTAGCATGTGGACCTTGAGTGCTTAGCCACATTTAAGGACCATGTTCACCAGATCCCAGTGGCTGAGGTGTTGGCATTTAAAAAATATATATATATACATTTGCCTTTGCCGCCTCTGCCTAATTGCCGCCTTATGCACTGGCCTCCATTTTGTGGGGCAAAATATGTCAATTACAAAGAGTTACCGTACTTCTAGTGCCTCCATATTTTACATGATCACTGATACATTTTATTGGGTACCATCTAATGTCACTGGCTTCTGCAGGAGACCACAAGCAGCTTGTTCAAGTGACTCAACTGATCAGATTATTACCAGCGGATATTTGGAGAATAAAATTATTTTTAAGCGCCAAAGTCAAGAGCTTATACATTGTCAATAAAAATCAATGGCCATCCATTGATTTCAGTGAAGGGTGCTTGTACACTACTTCCCCAATTTTGGGCCATAAGGCCCTCTTTCAGCCAAATGCAGGACCTGCAGCTGTACAGTCATGTCTGTGTGCTCCTCTGAAGTGCCACTTGCCGTCTTATGCAGATCCAAAATAACTATCCATTACTGTGGATCATCCACTACTCTGCATGAGACTTTTGGTATGTATATCATAATAGTAACATAAATTCCTGAAAGCCGCTCTGTAGATCCTTGTCTAGCTAAGTCTGTTCATAGTCAGATGTGAAGTGGATAGTGTTAAAACGAGACTTTATACAGTCAAACTTTAGATCAGTCAAGTGCTGGAACACAATCCGTAAACAGAATACAACCGCAGAGCCAAATAACCTACTGCAAAGTTCACGGCACACTAAGCCTGTAAAACTACAAATTCATTTCCAACAATATATCATCTTCCATTAAATAAACTTTGCAAATTATTTGCATCACTTTTTTTTGTTACTTTGAGTAATGCAATTTTCTCCCATCACAACCAAAGCGGATTTCTGGTAGTAGAAAATAGCTAAAAGTCAGCACCACCCCCAAAGTCAGACATGTGACCCAATAGCTAAACCCTTTCTGCTGTGTCTGTCATCTGAATTCCTACAATGTGTTGCATAGCCATTAGCGAGAAACCAATAGAATTCTGCAATAAATGTAGACTAGAGATGAGCGCACCCAAACGTACAAGTTCGGCGTTCATATCGGACAATTAATGGCTGGTCCTAAACACCCAATATTGACTTTCCCTAGAACTTTGTAGCAATGATGAGAGTTCCATGGGAAGTCCACTGCAGGAGCGAGAGAGGGAGACAGAGTTTTTTCCTTTCTAGTTCGGGTTGCCTTTATTTTCAATGAGGTTTGAGGTTCTGGTTGAAGTTCTAGTACGGTTCCAGAACCCAAACCGACCTTTGAAATAAAGGTTGAGTTGGGTACCAGACCCTGAACTTCCTTCGGTCATCCCTCATGTAGAGATAAATAGAAAAGAAAACTTCATGTGAGTGAAGGAAACATTTACAAAGTAAAATTTTGGAAAAGTAGAGTGTTGGTTTAAAATGTTCCGCTACAGACAACCTTTTCTATATGTGGCCATTGGATGATCAACCAAGATCCTTCTCCTGGCACCCTTTGTAAATTGTTGTTTTTGTTGGAAGAAATCAGGATGAGCCAAACATTTCCTTCTGTATGATGAGCGGTCTCTATTTTGTCTCATATTGAGAGTTCACGAATAGAGGACCCTCTTGTATGATTTCCATTTTCCTTAATTTACTTTCTGTTGAAGGTTCAAGGGAAGATTGGGGTTTCGTGAAAATAAACTTGTCCCAATATATGATCCATAATTGGCCATTTTCATCCTGCGTTCATGCTTACCTCCCAGAAACGTCTACCGTGGAGCCCATTTGCACAAGTCACTGCCTCTGGACAATGACAGGAATAATGGAACAAATGGAAAGTAGGAAAGGATCCACAAATAACCTTTTGTGAGTTCATTTAAAAGCATTCTGATTGCTCAAAATTGCAACTGAAAATGTTCAAAAACTTTACCACACGGTATTTTTCAATTGATTTGGCTATAAGTGATTTTAGAGTTCAATAAAAAGCTCCCAATTTATACCGAAATTAAATTTTCCTTCCATCAAAACTCTTGGATGATCGAATATTGATGCATCGTTTCACTTTTGTTGAGCAAGTTGTGAAAAGCTCTCAGCACCAAGATATCAAGTAGTAGAGCAGCTCAGCTTTTTGCAAACCGTAATGTGGCCTCTCCGAATACTCATTCCTAGCACAATCCTTCTCACAGATGACAGTCGACATATAAAAAGGAATTAATGGATTTTCGGAGGATGATGGTAGGGGAGAAATATTGAAGCCAAGATGACAGACTTGTATAATAAAGTTTGACAAGTACCCTGGAGAGCTCTTGAACTTACGACCGTAAAATATGAAAAATAAAATGATTGGAAATATAAAACGATCTAAAAATGGATGACAAACCATAAGGTAGGAACATTTGCCTTTGGTTCGAAGGAAGTGATGGTCAAATTGGAGGGAGTTTTGTTTTGCCTGACTAAATGCATTCACAAGAGTAAAAGGAGGTTTGCAGTTCTTCGTAGCCAGAGGCAAAGCCATCTATCTGAACAAGTCCAAAGTCATTGCACTTGTAGTCCAAACTCATGAGTGGCGAGTAGTTGAGGGAGATCATATGATGCTTCCAATAAAATCTAGAAACAGACTTTAGAAGTTCTGGATTGGATTGCAATTTTATCAGTTGTCTTAAAAGGAAGGATGTGGCAACAGAACATACGGAAATCTAAAATGGGGCCCTTCTGTTTGTTTTGTTTCATGCCACTTCTACATACATCTATGGATAGTAGAGCCAGCACTAGTTCCAGGTCCTTCTTCATTTCTTGCTGGAGGGGCAACATGACATTCAGACTAGTTTTAAAAACTTTTGTTCCCTACTCTTCGGGAGTGTCATAGGCAAAATACTAATTGCCCATTCCACCACCTTTAAAACAATATTCAGCAGAGCAGGCTGTTAGGGTTGGCGAAACACACTAAATATGAAAATAAAGTGCGTTTGCCACCCGGGGTCCACCATGCAGAGATGGCAACCTGCAGCTTGGAGACAATGGCGAATACAAGCAGCGAACGAAAGTGACTCGCACTGAGTTAACATCACTCAGTGGACAACCACGTGGCTGAGCCAATCGCACACAGTGACAGAAAAGGAACTCTGTTTCAGCACTGTGTTTATTGGCACACAGCCGCAGAGAAATATGGTGCTAAATGCGCACCCTGTTAACTCCATAGGAGTACGCAAACCCCACTGGGGCAAGGGAACCGGTAGTGGACTCCAATCACTCTCAGAACCCCTCTCCGGAGGGGTTGGAATTCTAAAGGCACTAGCGCCTGCCCTGAGCACATACAGCAGAGTCTACACTACCGTTAGGTTCCTCACACACAAACATAAGAGATCTTAGCGCACCAATGGGCGCGCCAAAGATCCTTTTATAGTTTCTGTCAATCTGACAGGACGTTGCTGACTGACCAATCCAGAGCCGGACCAGGACCTGAGCATGTGACTGGCGAGCACCAACGAGAAGTCGTCCCACGAGCATGCTCAGTAGAGTGAAACCAGGACTTAGACTCAGAAGTGATCGCTCTCTGCAGTCTACTATTGGGAAGGCAGCGGTAACCAGGTGCACAGATTGAGTCTGAGCAAGACGCCGAGACCGAAGTCTTTGCTGAGCAGCGTCCACTACGGTCGGAACTGAATGGAAGACCGCAGAGAAAGATAAGGCTTGGGATCCATCCTGTGCAGAGGGAGAATCCAGTGCCTAACACAGGCAAAGTCAAAGCTGCCATCACATAAGGCTTGGATCCCAATTGCTAAAGACTCGGAGAGGAACATGTACTGTGGCATGAACACAGTAATTGTGTCCATTCTAAAGCCACTTAGTGTTCTCACCAACAATCATCCCACCTATAATATGATGCCCAGTTACACACAATATGATGTCCTCACAGCTCCCACACTGTGTAATGCCCACATAGTTCCTCACACTGTATATTGACCCCCACACAGTATAACGGCCTTCCACCATCAATTCACCTGTATCCGCATATTGAGGATGCAGATACCAATGAAACTGTGATTCCATGGTGAAGGGGGCCTTGTGGCCTTCAGAATTTGGCCTCTCTATGACTTATGGGTCTCCAAATGAATGCATAGTTTTTCATCATTAGCGGTACATCACTGCTATTTTTCACAGTTATGCGAAGGAAGAAAATCAGCGGTTTACTCCACCCATGAGGAAGTTGGAGGAAAATTCCTTGAGTTAAGGTTTGTACTGTGATTGGCTTGAGAACTATAGCATGTACACCAAAAACAAGAACCATCAGTGTGGACAATATCAAGGCATCTCAGAATACAGATAGAAAACCCAGTATTTAGTTTTCTAGATTTCTTAATATAAAACATCCTTATTTCTTGAGATGTTGTAACCTTCCTTTCATTCTTTCCTACCATCCATCATTGTAAACTATTTCTTTGAAGACCATCACAGCACATCTGAGATCATACTCCTGGACCTTGTTCCAGATAGGACTGATATACAGCAGCTAAGGGAAGAAATGAAATCCTGAAATATCAGATAGGTGTGAAAGAATTCACATTTTTAGTGGGTTTGTTTTGGAGGTTGTGTAAGATTTACCGAGAAACAGATGTGGAGAAATGTTCTGGAAGACAAGAGTAACGTGAACAGGAGTTATCAACTAAACAAATCAAAGCCAAAGAGTAGTATGAGGAACATATTTCATCCAATTAAGATGTAAGTCCTGGACAATTCTCCCGTTTTTGAAGTTTTCAGAAGAAAATAAGGGAATAAGAGGGAATTGAAAGAATCAAAGTAGTTTTTATAATGTTTATTGAAATGTGCTTTAAATTATATCTTTGTTGGTAACTTGAAAGGCGGATTTTGAGGAGCACTTTTCTTGGGAAACCATAGACATGACGAGAGAACCAGGGACGCAAGCTCCCGATAGAAAGTATTTTGTACCAGCTAATCTAGTCTATGAATTGTTAGCACTCCATGAGTCAATCAACCAGTCCAGTATTAAATTCCATTTCCCGCAATCACATGTATGTTAATTTGAGGAAATTACTGACCTTTTTAGAGTCCTAATTTTATTCTGTATTTTTGCTACAATTTTAAAATCTAAATATTATACCTTCTATTTTTTTCTTTTTTCTTTAATACATTTTTTAAACAGTAATTTTATTACTTTATTACCCCAGCCCTATCCTTATCTCTAACCTTACCTCTTTTCCTAACCCTAACCCTAAACCACTCTCTAGCCCTGACCTTAACCCTAGTTGCGAATAAATTTGTAAAAAAAAAAATATGAAGACTGTCATTATACAGACCTTTTATTTTGGTCACTGTCTGTATAGACCACTGCTGCCGATGACATATTTAATGTCTCCTGTTGTTCTATGTAGAAGTATCTCCAGGTGGGCACTCACTGCCCCACGTCAAGTTGAAGAGGCAGTTTCAGGCATTGATCAGTTACTTTTCATTGGGGTCGGATTAGAGGAGGAAGTTGAAAATGGTGAAAATACTGATGGTCCTGATCTGTCACATGATGGGAAACAACCGTGCTTAATAGACCTAGTGACTTATAATGAGGTCCGGTGGGATCCTTCTGGTTAGCTGCCATTTTCCCAGAAAAAAATAGCACTGCATTTAAAATGGCAAATTTTTAATGAAGGCTTTTGTTTAATTTTTATTTTGATGCAGTGGCACAATAATTACAAAAGTATTTATATCCTTTTTAGTTCAATTTCATCAACCATGCTAATTAACTAATTTACTCCATTTTATTAAATCATCATTATATTATTATTTTAATTAAAGTATTTTTCGCTTTGTAAGACGCTCCGGATTATTAGACACACCCCAAATTTTGAGAAGAGAAATAGGAATAAACTTTAATAAATTGGTGGTGCTTCTTATAATCCATGCATCTTATTGCTTACTGGGGGTGGTGGCTGTGGAGAAGCGGGGTCCCTGGGTCGCTGATGGAGGAGGCAGGAGTGGAGCTGAAATCTCATCTCCCGAGATCTTGGTGCCGAGATTTCTATCTACGCATGCGCCACCTCCCGGCAGCCATTTTCCCGAAGTCCACCGCACAGGAAAGCATGGACGAACTGCTGGGGGGCTCTGACCTTTCACAAAATGTCAGCAGAGCCCCCCGCAGCACCGGAGATGCCAGCATCACCCTGGGCAGCGGCGGCGGACACCCCCTCATCCCA
The DNA here is from genome assembly GCF_051348905.1 of Ranitomeya variabilis. NCBI lineage: Eukaryota > Metazoa > Chordata > Amphibia > Anura > Dendrobatidae > Ranitomeya > Ranitomeya variabilis. The sequence goes on from NC_135235.1 coordinate 222,183,498, forward strand.
GCCTGCAACGGTAACGGTAGCGGTATCCGCATTGTAAGACACACCCCAATTTCCCAAAAAAAATTTGGGGAAAAAAAGAGCGTCTTACAAAGCAAAAAATATGGTACATTAAATTATCCAACTTTACATCTTTTACTTTTTTTTTGTTATATTGGATAAACCTTCAATGCCAAAACTCCTTTGGGGAATCTTGGTCGGTTTATTATTTTCTTTCTCTCTTTTGTGTTCTTAGTTATCTGTTGAGAACATCGGCTAAGGATAAAGTATTGAAAAAGTTTTTTGGTTCATTGCAACATTGTACCCTTTATTTTTTTGTCTTTGAAAGATAAGAGCATGCTAAAAAGAATTATGTTCATGAGTATCACGGACACTGACCATATGAGATACCTAGTCTACATTCATAGGGTTTAGAGTATAACGTTTTTTAGATACTTTCAGCCTCAAGGACTTAATATGAAGAGATGAAAGGACTGAAAAAAATTATAATAAGAAGTGGTATTCTCAGACCATTTTATGGATATCATAAGTCTTTGCTATTTCTTATTTGCTAGAAAAAAACATAATGTAGAATAAGTTTGTAAAATGAAGACATCATCATGGAGTAAAGTGATATTGACACTTAAGCCATCGATTGAAATATCACTGTACTCTAGGATGAGATAGGAAAAAGTTTTAGATTCACGTTTCTCGGAAACATAAGGATAATAAAAAAAAACCTTACTTTTTGTAAGCAAAATTGGAGATGAAACCCACGCTGGCAAGGATATGGAACCAGATGCGGTATGGAATGCGGATTCATTTGTCAACGCGTATCGAGGTGATCATACCTCTTCATCGGGACCAACCACAATTATCATGATCGATGATAAAACCTCATTTGGTTTCCTATCATATATTGGATCCTCGGCAGTGCGGGTTTTATATCCACTTTCATCTCCAAGTTTGCTTACTGTTTGGTGGATCTGCGGCAGCCGTCTCTGCTTAAAAGCTAATAAGGGGAATGTGACTTTCACAACCTCCGTCGTGAGCAAATTCCATTTTAGTCTTTAATTTCTAATCCGAATGAGACCCTATTGCACTTATTGTCATTCAAGTTATCTAAACATATACTTTTTTTTGGTGGGGGGGGGGGGGCATTTCTCTGTTAGCTAAAAGCCTGATGACAATTTTTGGTTTCTGTGGCCCATTGTCAATAGTGGAACTTATGTCTTCAGGATACTTGACCTACAGAAGTATTCCTTAAATCTGAGCCACATTGTGATGGTTTAAAGCCACTTTCAATTAAAACATTAAGAAACATATTTTATGTAGAGAAACAAGAATCAATGAGTTTGCAAATATTGGTGGACTTTAATATGACACTTGCTATATCCTAACAACAACGCTAGATTGTATGTTATATGTCTAACAACAATGTAAATTGCCACTATGACCAAAATTCTGGACATCTATGGGATCAAAAACCATTACCATACCACTAGTTAGGGACAACTTAAATAGAGAATGTCTATCCAGATGGTCCGAAAATCCAGTAGTTTTTGCTTGTAACCAACCCTTTCACTGATGATATTAGTACAAAGCTCCCTGTCAGGACTCTGAACATTTTTATTACCTTTTGTGCATTACTGCCCTTTTCCAAGATGGCGTCTTTGGTCTCATGTGCACTGTGTCTTCCTGCTATAAAACTCCAACCCAGCCTTCAGTCTGTGCTAGAGTATTCTGCCTTGCATCCAGCTCCTGACCCTGTTGACTCCCTGGCTGTATACCTGCTCCTGTGAACCTGTGTGGTGATCCTGTTACTCTGCTCTGAGTTCCTGCTGCATACACCAGTTTCCAGTAATCCTCCTTCATCTGCTGCTCGTGTTTACTTCCATCTGCATTTGCTGGACATGTAAGCTGTTGCTGCTCTGCTTAAACCTGAGACTATTACCCAGGCCTTCCTGGTTGAGATAAGACATTGCTTGAACTGCCTTATAAGCATATCTATCTGTGTTTGGACTAAAACAAGGACTTATTCATGTCAAGTATCCTAAAGAATAACTGTGCTTCATAGACTTTCTGCGTGATTGCATTTTCCTCTGAAGTTCCACATAGACTGCTAAGCTGCATTTAATATTTACACCAATTGTTGTAGACTTGAGTTTCTCTCTGCACCTGTTTGAATCACCGTGTGATAATATAGACTTTACCACTTATAAAACTGTGTCCTGTAGTTGTCTTGTTCCTCGCAAAGTCTCCTGAGTTATCCCCTATAATTATTACACTCCCAAAGCCTAACTTTTATTATTATTATTATTATTATTATTATTATTTATTTATTTATATAGCACCATTGATTCCATGGTGCTGTACATGAGAAGGGGTATCATACAAATTACAGATATCACTGACAGTAAGCAAACTAACAATTACAGACTGATACAGAGGGGCGAGGACCCTGCCCTTGCGGGCTTACATTCTACAGGATGGTGGGGATGGAGACAATAGGTTGAGGGTTGTAGGAGCAATGTTGTTGGTGAGGCGGTAGCTCCGGTAGTGGTGAGGAGGCAGCAGGGTCAGTGCAGGCAGAATGCTTTCCTGGAGAGATGGGTTTTCAGGTTTCGTCTGAAGGATCCAAATGTGGTTGATAGTCGGATGTATTGGGGCAAAGAATTACAATGGATGGGGATATTCTGGAGAAGTCTTGGAGGCGGTTGGGTGAAGAGCGGATAAGTGTGGAGGAGAGAAGGAGGTCTTGGGAGGACCGGAGCTTACGTGAGGGAAGATATCGGGAGATTAGTTCAGAGATATTTGGAGGAGACAGGTTATGGATGGTTTTGTAGGTCAGTATTAGTAATTTAAGGGAAAAGAAAGCGGTCACTGGGGAGCGCTGTGAGGGTCACAGTTAAAATTGAAAGCAAAGGGTCCACCGCAGCTCCAGCCGTTAACCTTCTAGGAGGATACAAAATGCAGTAAAGTATAGTAATAACGGTCCTAGGAGCACTGGAAATAAGACCAAAACAAGGATTTTAGTGTTGAACCACAACGCGTTTCAACGGTTTTAACCGTTGAAACGCGTTGTGGTTCAACACTAAAATCCTTGTTTTGGTCTCATTTCCAGCGCTCCTAGGATGGGTATTACTATTCTTTACAGTATTAGTAATTTGAACTGGATACGCTGAGGGAATGGGAGTCAGTGAAGAGATTTCAGTTCTCAAATGACATTCCTTCTGAAGAAAAAGGTTTTTTTTAGATTTATGTAAAAATGTCCCAGTTCTGTCATTCAACACTTAACACTTTGCTGTTAGCCATGATTCAGTGATCAATATTCCATTCTGAAAGCTTCAAGTATGTCTTCGATGTTCTCTGGGATCTAGTGCTCTTTAGTTCACATAATAGGATCTGTTTTCTTCTTTGAGGTTATTATTAGTAAAAATTGCAAAAAAAAAGCCCAATAAATGCAAAAGGCCAAGGTCTACATTTCCAGAACTTAATCCATGATTTCTATTATAGATTTTTTGTTGAAGAGTGAAGTCAAGTGTTTCTAATAAAGCTGAAACTAAAATTCTGTTCTCCCTCAGCCTTGACAACCAACTAAAAACTGCTTGCAATGGATCTCATACTGGGTTATTGTCCATCCATGATCTGATTTTCTTGGGTGGAACCATTGAGCAAAATATAAGGGATTATGTGTTCTTCACAAGGAAGCTTTGAGTTGCCTGTGCTGGCAACATCTGTCATGCCAGAGGGCTAAATATTCCTAGATAGTAGTCAGGAGGAGTTTGGTCAGAAGCAGTAGACAATCAAAGCTCAGGATAGGCAACAGGTAAAAATAAATTGTCAATAGCAAATAGATCAGGGACAAATAAGTGATTAGAGTCCTTAAAGATCCATGAGTACTTGGACTGGAATTTAAAAGACTTGGAGCTGGAGCATGCATCATGGCAAAAGCAGCAGAAAAGTGGCCAGGAAGTGGTCAGAAATTCGAGAAGGAAGACTAGGTCTGTCACACTTTTTTCCAAGTACTGGATTTCTTTCATCCTGTCCATTTGTAAAGATGATTGTTTCTTTGCTGCTTGAAATTTGACCTGATATGTTTTTTTAACTTGAGGTTGATACCTGCCCTGACCTGTATCTGGAGATTTATGTTCTATGAATTCTGCTAGCTCCGACCTCAGATTTATGTAACTATTCATTTGCTTTTCGATTCTGGTGTTCCACATTGAAAATACCATCTGAAAGTCATCAGTGGGTGTTTTTGTTCAATATATTTTAGATACCATGTTCTCATAGGGAATGTTTTAAAGTGAATATTGTACAATTCCTTACTCCCCAACCCTTTTTTTTTTAGACTGAAACCAGATCTAACAGTGAGAAAGGACTTACATACTTTTGTCAACATGCGAGAAGACCAAGGAAAAGAGGCAAAGTTACTGTTGGTGGCATCTTATTGTAGGACCACATGGTTCCTTATAATGCTGCTAAAGAACTATTCCCATATTAATAAACATTACCTGTTCACAAGAGATAGGTGATGACGTGCTGAACCACATGGATCTCAAACCGAAGACACCCAATAAGCCAGACAATGGGACTTTAAGAAGCTCCTTTATGCCCAATAGTCCTAGAAACCAGTTCTTAAGAACAAGGGTTTGAAATGTCTCGTTGGAACGGCATGGTGGCCATGCATGAACGTAATTGCTACATTCTCTTTCAATCTGTCTATCAGAGATAGCCAAGCTATGTTCCCGGCTGTCTCCAGTGGTACACCTCCCCTCAGTTTATAGTCTGTAGGCCTGCTGGAGTTAGCCAAACATTGTACATATCTATCTCCATCAGTCAGAATGAATTGATCAATGATGTTCATGTGTGGCCACTGTTCTATTCCAATTTTAAAGCCTTTTTCTCAAGAACTAGGTTCCAGCATTCCTGTGCATAACTGATAAACTGTTCAGATGGGAATAATCATTTTAACCTTCTACATTTTTTAATCTCATACTATCATGCTACATTCATTACTCTCTGTATCCCATGACCCTGGAACGTCGTCACATAGGTTAAGATCTAGGTTACTGAGCTGGAACATTCTGAACTCGTTGAGTTTGTTGACTACCCGTCCAAGTTTGCCAATTTCTTCTTAAAACACAATGTACACGGAGAAGCTGATAGCTAAAATTATAGCCAGGATGCTAATACAAAGAAAATTGAAATGAAATTGCAGTTTCCAAAAAGTACCTATTTCTGCTCTTCTCTCATTTCTTTTCGTCTGTTCTTTGATGCGCACCAAATTATTATGAATCCGCTCTTTCTAAAGAAGGTTGAATTATGAATGTTATTTTCTTTATATTCAAAGCAATCAGCAAGGAGACACAAGCTTCAAGACTGGGTCAACGGGACCTAGAAGACGGATCTTGTCATGACTTTTGAGTAGTTGCTAGGCGCCTGGATAATTTTCAGAAGTAGAAAAAGGGATTTCAATGTTAAACATTTACTGGAGTAGATGAAGAAGAGGAAACGAGAGAGTAATTAGGGGAAGTGCAACACAGGATCTTAATAATGAAAGGACGAGTGGAGTGGATGGGAGGCATGAGTGGCACACTTGTCAAGAGCGTTGGTAGCTTGAGAATATCTAAAATAAACTCTTGCATCAGACTGAGAGGTAATTGGAAAATCATTTATTTTTACATAGGAACAAGCGTGCCGTGACTGCTTTTAAGAGATGTAATAAAACAAGTGGTCGTGCAATAAAGCTTCAAGGCTTTGTTCATTATGTCCCTTGTAAAAGACACCTGGAATAAAGTGCCATCAAACGTCTACAAAAATGGATACTAGTGCACGAAGAGCAAAATTTACTAGATACTTCCGTTAAGTGATATTACAGTGGAAGAGAGAGCATTTGACACTGGCAGTACCAGACATTACCATACCTTCGAAGTGGTATCTACAAATAGATACTAAAAAATGACTTTAATGGCTGCGACTAGAGATGAGCAAATTGATTAGAGGCAAATCGAATTCACTTCTAATTTGTCAAAAATTTGGATTTACCAGAACCTTTTGTTTTTTTGTGATTCAGTTCATTGCTGGCTCCATTTTTCTTGAGACTTTTTAGTTTCTGGGAAGGGGATAAAAAGTAAAATCTTGCCTTGCACTTAACCTGTCTTGGTACCAAAGCTCTGCATCCGGTCCTTCACTACTTCATGTCCTCCTCTGTTATGATCCGGTGGTAGGATCACCAAACTGACCTGATAGGTAAACCAGAATATTAGGACGAGCTCTGGGGATGTGGAAACTATACTGACCGCAACACTGAACTTATCCAATACACACTAAAGGCAGCCGTGGAGCGTTACCTAAAAACCTAGATGCCTCGTCACAGCCTGAGGAACTAACTACCCCTAGAGAGAAAGCCAAGCCTCACTTGCCTCAGAGAAATGACCCCAAAGTTTAGTCAGCCCCCACAAATAATAACGGTGAGTTAAGGGGAAAATACAAACGTAGTAATGAAAAACAGGTTTAAGCAAATGAGGCCCGCTAAAGCTAAATAGACTGAAGATAGCAAGGGATCTGTGCGGTCAGTACAAAAACTATCAAAAACTATCAACGCAGAAAATACAAGAACCCCCACACCGACTCACGATGTGAGGGGCGCACTCTGCACCCCAGAACTTCCAGCAAGCAAAAAATCACATATAAGCAAGCTGGACTGAACTCATCATTAGTGTTGAGCATTCCGATACCGCAAGTATCGGGTATCGGCCGATATTTGCTGTATCGGAATTCCGATACCGAGATCCGATACTTTTGTGGTATCGGGTATCGGTATCGAAACAACATTAATGTAAAAATGTGTAAAAGAAAGAATTAAAATAAAAAATATTGCTATACTCACCTCTCCGACGCAGCCTGCACCTTACCGAGGGAAGCGGCAGCGTTCTTTGTTTAAAATTCGCGCTTTTCTTTCCTTACGTGAAGTCCCGGCTTTGTGATTGGTTGCGTCGCAGTCACATGGGCGACGCAACCAATCACAGCAAGCCGTGACGTAATTTCAGGTCCTTAAGGATTTTAAAATTACGTCCCGGCTTTGTGATTGGTTGCGTCGCGGCTTTGTGATTGGTTGCGTCGCAGTCACATGGGCGACGCAACCAATCACAAGCCGTGACGTCACGGGAGGCTGGACACGCGCGCATTTTAAAATGCGCGCTTGTCCAGCCTCCGTGACGTCACGGCTTGTGATTGGTTGCGTCGCGATCAACCAATCACAAGCCGGGAGGCTGGACACGCGCGCATTTTAAAATGCGCGCTTGTCCAGCCTCCCGTGACGTCCCGGCTTGTGATTGGTTGCGTCGCGATCAACCAATCACAAGCCGGGAGGCTGGACAAGCGCGCATTTTAAAATGCGCGCGTGTCCAGCCTCCCGGCTTGTGATTGGTTGACCGCGAAGCAACCAATCACAAGCCGGGACGTCACGGGAGGTTGGACAAGCGCGCATTTTAAAATGCGCGCGTGTCCAGCCTCCCGGCTTGTGATTGGTTGACCGCGAAGCAACCAATCACAAGCCGGGACGTAATTTTAAAATCCTGAAGGACCTGAAATTACGTCACGGCTTGCTGTGATTGGTTGCGTCGCCCATGTGACAGCGACGCAACCAATCACAACGCCGGAACGTAATTTTAAAATCCTGAAGGACCTGAAATTACGTCACGGCTTGCTGTGATTGGTTGCGTCCCGGCCACATGGGCGGCACGCGACCAATCACAAGCCGGGACTTCACGTAAAGGAAAGAAAAGCGCGAATTTTAAACAAAGAACGCTGCCGCTTCCCTCGGTAAGGTGCAGGCTGCGTCGGAGAGGTGAGTATATCATTATTTTTTATTTTAATTCTTTCTTTTACACATTAATATGGTTCCCAGGGCCTGAAGGAGAGTTTCCTCTCCTTCAGACCCTGGGAACCATCAGGGATACCGTCCGATACATGAGTCCCATTGACTTGTATTGGTATCGGGTATCGGTATCGGATTGGATCCGATACTTTGCCGGTATCGGCCGATACTTTCCGATACCGATACTTTCAAGTATCGGACGGTATCGCTCACACTACTCATCATATAATGAAACATATTTTCAAGAGAAAAATGAGCAACATGAACTAGCAAGACTTAGCTTCTCCGGATGGAGACAGGTCACAAGGAAGTCCAGAGAGATCAGAACCAGTACTGAATACAACGACAGCAGGCAACAAACAAAGGTGCAGGTGGAGTTAAATAGGAACCAGCAAAGCAGGAAATGAGGCAGCTGAGCCCATCTCCAGACCCGCAGTATCGCTAAAGGCCACCAGAGGGAGCCCAGACGGAATTCACAACAGTACCCCCCCCTTTAGGAGGGGTCACCGAACCCTCACCAGAGCCCCCAGGCTGATCAGGATGAGCCGAATGAAAGGCACGAACCAAATTGGCCGCATGGACATCAGAGGCGACAACCCAGGAATTATCCTCCTGACCATAGCCCTTCCATTTAACTAAGTACTGAAGCCTTCATCTCGAAACATGAGAATCCAAGATCTTCTCCACCACATACTCCAATTCTCCCTCGACCAAGACCGGAGCAGGAGGATCAACAGAAGGAACCACAGGCACCACATATCTCCGCAACAATGACCTATGGAACACATTGTGAATGGCAAATGATGCTGGGAGGTCCAAACGAAATGACACAGGGTTGAGGATTTCCAAAATCTTATAAGGACCAATGAAACGAGGCTTGAACTTAGGAGAGGAAACCTTCATCGGAACATAACGAGAAGACAACCACACCAAATCCCCCACACGAAGTCGGGGACCCACACAGCGACGGCGGTTAGCAAAGCACTGAGCCTTCTCTTGTGACAACGTCAAATTGTCCACCACGTGGTTCCAAATCTGCTGCAACCTATCCACCACAGAATCCACCCCAGGACAGTCAGAAGGCTCAACCTGACCCGAGGAAAAAACGAGGATGAAAACCAGAATTGCAAAAAAAAGGCGAAACCAAAGTAGCAGAACTAGCCCGATTATTGAGGGCAAACTCAGCCAATGGCAAAAAAGTCACCCAGTCATCCTGATCAGCAGAAACAAAACATCTCAGATAAGTCTCCAAGGTCTGATTAGTACGTTCGGTTTGGCCATTTGTCTGAGGATGGAAGGCCGATGAAAAAGACAATTCAATGCCCATCTTTACACAAAAGGACCGCCAAAATCTGGACACAAACTGGGATCCTCTATCAGACACAATATTCTCAGGAATACCATGCAAACGAACCACATTCTGTAAAAACAGTGGAACCAAATCAGAGGAGGAAGGCAGCTTAGGCAAGGTCACCAAATTGACCATTTTAGAAAAACGATCACAAACCACCCAGATAACAGACATCTTCTGAGAGACTGGAAGATCCGAAATAAAATCCATGGAAATATGCGTCCAGGGCCTCTTCGGGACAGGCAAAGGCAAAAGCAAACCACTGGCACGAGAACAGCAAGGCTTGGCCCGAGCACAAATCCCACAGGACTGTACAAAGGAACGCTCATCCCGCGACAAGGAAGGCCACCAGAAGGACCTAGCCACCAAATCTCTGGTACCAAAAATCCCAGGATGACCTGCCAACACCGAAGAATGAACCTCGGAAATAACTCTGCTGGTCCATCTATCAGGGACAAACAGTCTCTCTGGTGGGCAACGGTCAGGTCTATCCGCCTGAAATTTCTGCAGCACTCGTCGCAAATCTGGGGAAATGGCAGACAAAATCACTCCCTCTCTGAGGACACCAGCCGGTTCAGAAACTCCAGGAGAGTCAGGCACAAAGCTTCTAGAAAGAGCATCAGCCTTCATGTTCTTCAAACCCGGAAGGTATGAAACCACGAAATTGAAACGGGAGAAAAACAGCGACCATCGAGCCTGTCTAGGATTTAGCCGTTTAGCAGACTCAAGATAAGTCAAATTCTTGTGATCAGTCAAGACCGCCACACGATGCTTGGCTCCCTCAAGCCAATGTCGCCATTCCTCAAATGCCCACTTCATTGCCAACAACTTCCGATTACCAACATCATAATTCCGCTCGGCAGGCGAAAACTTTCTTGAAAAGAAAGCACATGGCCTCATCACAGAGCCATCAGAGTTTCTCTGTGACAAGACAGCCCCTGCTCCAATCTCAGAAGCATCAACCTCGACCTGGAATGGTAGAGAGACATCCAGCTGACGCAAGATAGGAGCTGAAGAGAACCGATGTTTGAGCTCCTGAAAGGCCTCCACGGCCGCAGGAGACCAATTCGTCACATCAGAACCCTTCTTAGTCAAATCCGTCAAAGGCTTAACCACACTGGAAAAATTAGTGATGAAGCGACGGTAAAAATTAGCAAAAGCCAAGAACTTCTGAAGACTTTTTACCGATGTAGGTTGAGTCCAGTCATGAATAGCCTGGACCTTGACTGGATCCATCTCAATGGTAGAAGGAGAAAAAATAAAGTCCAAAAAGGAAACCTTCTGGACTCCGAAGAGACATTTAGAGCCCTTCACAAACAAGGCATTGGCTCGCAGGACCCGAAATACCATCCGGACCTGCTTCATATGAGATTCCCAATCATCAGAAAAGACCAAAATATCATCCAGGTACACAATCATAAACCTATCCAGATACTCTCGGAAGATGTCGTGCATGAAGGACTGGAACACAGAAGGGGCATTAGAAAGCCCAAAAGGCATCACCAAGTACTCAAAATGGCCTTCGGGAAAATTAAATGCTGTTTTCCATTCATCGCCCTGCTTTATACGCACAAGATTATATGCTCCACGAAGATCTATCTTGGTGAACCAACTGGCCCCCCTAATCCGAGCAAACAGATCGGACAACAGTGGCAAAGGATACTGAAATTTGACCGTGATGTTATTTAGAAGGCGATAATCTATACAGGGTCTTGAGAACCATCCTTCTTGGCCACAAAAAAGAACCCCACACCCAAAGGGGACGAGGACGGGCGAATATGCCCCTTCTCCAAAGACTCCTTGATATTACTCCGCATAGCGGCATGTTCTGGTACAGACAAATTAAAAAGTCGTCCCTTAGGGAACTTACTACCAGGAATCAAATTTATGGCGCAATCACAATCCCTATGAGGAGGTAGGGCACTGGACTTGGGCTCATCAAATACATCCTGGTAGTCCGACAAAAATTCAGGGACTTCAGAAGGAGTAGAAGAAGCAATTGACACCAAAGGAGCATCGCCATGAATCCCCTGGCAACCCCAACTTGACACAGACATTGCTTTCCAATCCAGGACTGGATTATGAGCCTGCAGCCATGGCAGACCCAACACGACAACATCATGCAAATTATGTAACACAAGAAAGCGAATCACCTCCTGATGTGCAGGAGTCATGCACATAGTCATTTGAGCCCAGTACTGAGGTTTATTCTTGGCCAATGGCGTGGCATCAATTCCCTTTAGTGGAATAGGGAATTGCAAAGGCTCCAAGACAAAACCACAGCGCCTGGCAAAAGACAAATCCATCAAATTCAGGGCGGCACCTGAATCCACAAAAGCCATAACTGAGTAGGATGACAGAGAGCAAATTAAAGTAACAGACAAAATGAATTTAGGTTGTACAGTACCAATGGTGACAGACCTAGCAAAGTTTTTTGTGCGCTGAGAACAATCTGAGATAACATGAGCAGAATCACCACAGTAAAAGCACAACCCATTCTGGCGTCTGTGATTTTGCCGTTCAATTCTGGTCAGAATCCTGTCACATTGCATAGACTCAGGCTTCTGCTCAGAAAATACCGCCAGATGGTGCACTGGTTTGCGCTCCCGCAAACGCCAATCAATCTGAATGGCCAAAGACATTGACTCACTCAGACCTGCAGGCGTGGGAAACCCCACCATAACATCCTTAATGGCTTCAGAAAGACCCTTTCTGAAAATCGCTGCCAGGGCACACTCATTCCATTGAGTGAGCACAGACCATTTCCTAAACTTCTGACAGTAAACCTCTGCTTCATCCTGACCCTGACACAAAGCCAGCAAGATTTTCTCTGCCTGATCCACAGAATTAGGTTCATCATAAAGCAAACCCAGCACCAGAAAAAAACACATCTACATTACGCAATGCAGGATCTCCTGGCGCCAGGGCGAATGCCCAGTCTTGAGGGTCGCCACGCAACAAAGAAATAATAATTTTAACTTGCTGAACCGGATCACCAGAGGAACGAGGTCTCAGAGAAAGAAATAATTTGCAAATATTTTTAAAGTTCAAAAACCTAGATCTGTCTCCAGAGAACAACTCAGGAATAAATACCTTAGGCTCTGACATAGGACTGCGAACTACATAATCCTGAATGTCTTGTACTCTAGCAGTGAGATGATCCACACTAGAAGACAGACTCTGAAGGTCCATAGCTGCAGCTGAATTCTGAACCACCCAGAGATTAAGGGGAGGAGAGAGGCAAGACACACTGCAGAAAAAAAAAAAAAAAAAAATGAACTCAGGATTTCTCTTATCCCTCTTTTGCGATGCATTAACTCTTTACTGGCCTGCTGTACTGTTATGATCCGGTGGTAGGACCACCAAACTGGCCTGATAGGTAAACCAGAATATTAGGACGAGCTCTGGGGATGTGGAAACTATACTGACCGCAACACTGAACCTATCCAATACACACTAAAGGCAGCCATGGAGCGTTTCCTAAAAACCTAGACGCCTCGTCACAGCCTGAGGAACTAACTACCCCTAGAGAGAAAGCCAAGCCTCACTTGCCTCAGAGAAATGACCCCAAAGTTTAGTCAGCCCCCACAAATAATAATGGTGAGTTAAGAGGAAAATACAAACGTAGTAATGAAAAACAGGTTTAAGCAAATGAGGCCTGCTAAAGCTAAATAGACTGAAGATAGCAAGGGATCTGTGCAGTCAGTACAAAAACTATCAAAAACTATCCACGCAGAAAATACAAGAACCCCCACACCGACTCACGATGTGAGGGACGCACTCTGCACCCCAGAACTTCCAGCAAGCAAAAAATCACATATAAGCAAGCTGGAATGAACTCATCATATAATGAAACATATTTTCAAGAGAAAAATGAGCAACATGAACTAGCAAGACTTAGCTTCTCCGGATGGAGACAGGTCACAAGGAAGTCCAGAGAGATCAGAACCAGTACTGAATACGACAGCAGGCAACAACCAAAGGTGCAGGTGGAGATAAATAGGAACCAGCAAAGCAGGAAATGAGGCAGCTGAGCCCATCTCCAGACCCGCAGTATCGCTAAAGGCCACCAGAGGGAGCCCAGACGGAATTCACAACACTCCTCCAATATTCCATCTGGTCTTCAGTCTTTTTTTATTTTTCGCTGCTGACTAGATCACATGCAATGTCATGACTAGAGCGAATTTCAGTATTCAGTTTGGATTACGATCGCCGGCGAATATTGTATTTGCAATGTTTGCCGAACACAGCCGAATGCCATTGGAGTCAATGTGAGTAGAAATGAGCAAATATGTTTGGAAACGATCATCAAACATAAATTCGGCATGGATAGGGTACCAATATGGCACGAATATGGCAAATTTGGATTCGGCGATCATTTCCGAACACATTCACTCAACTCTAGTCATATGACATCTCATGAGGTCTATTCATTACCATCGGCGTCGAAGAGTAAAGAAGACTGACGCCAGAAAGGAAGATTGGAACCGGATGGAGGAAGAAGGACATCGGACAACTGGACAAGAAGCTGAGATGTCAGGACAGGTGAGGGGCAACAAGAGTATCATATTTTTTAATCCCTCTGTTTATTATACTATAGGATCTTGAGAGAACTCAGTATATAATAGATTTTTATCTGCAATTTGATTCACGTTAAATAATTTAGACGCAAATCAAACAGATCTGGTGAATCACATTTAATCAGTTTTCACTCTTTTCTAATTGTGAAGATCAGAAATTTTAGCCTCTGCTTTATGCAGCTCAGAGGCAGGGTGGGATTTTACTTAACCAATAAGAGCGCAGGAATCTAGAGTTTACCACACTCTAATTGGCTGAGACTTTTTGGTGCCGCCCCTGCTTAAATACTGTGAAAATGTAAATGAGCAGAGATGTAAGTTCACCCAGGGCAAATATTTGTTTAGCTACCTATGCCCTATACTTACATACCGTGATTGGATGGAAAACATTTGTGTTACAGAAGCCAGTAGTGAAAAAAGACTTCTGGTCATTCCCAACTCCGGTGCAGAACTAGTATTCTTGTGTAATGCTGAGTAATGTATTTTTAAGAATAATTTATACTTATGTTCTATCTGTCCGAGAAAATATGCAAGCCCAATACCAGGAGATGTGGGGGCATGTGGGGGATCCGTACCAAAGCCTTGCAGACATCAATGATATACAAGTTAGCATCAGAGATATATATTGGAAATACTGAGCCGCTGTAGATGAAAATCTACATACTCACAGCTGAAGTCACAAAATCCGGAGGAGCCTGATACAGGCCATCAGCTAGATATGTACTCGGCAATGACAGCGCACAGAGATAGTAAAAGAACAACATGATCAGCATAAAAGTATTTATCAAAATGTCTGTTATCTGTTTTTTATGCACCGCCAAACCCTTTAGCATTTAGATAAATCAGACACTTTGGAAGGTTTGAGACCAGGATTCAGCTGTCTAGGATCTTCTGTTCTAGACATAATTGCCAAAAAGGAACCCAAAAGCAAATATTAAGTGAATTCTTTTTTGGATACCAATAGAGAAATTAAACTACTGTGTTATACATGTGCCCCGGATATCCAAGGCTCTGTTTCTTTCACCTTGTCCTGCTGCCCTCGGTTGTGCTCCACATTGGGTTTTTCAGGTTGGCTTAATGATGTCATCTCACTAATTCTATTTGGAAGAGGGGAAATCAAAAAGTTATGCCTCCTCGAAAAAGGAGAGGAAAAAATGAAAGCGCTCAATCTCCATGTCGTGACGGAGTTAATTATCTATTTTCGAAGGGACGGCCCCATTCAGAAGAGACAGAGCTCTTTATTGCTGCATTTTTCATTGTTATAAACATAGTTACATTGTGGCTGTCCTTGGTACTGCAGCTCCTTACCATTTTTTTTAATTGCAGTATCGGGCAAAACTTCCAGAATCTTCCGTGATTTAGTTTATCTCCTACATTCCTGATTTGGACACTTTGTGTCATTTGGCACATATTCAGGAAAAATAATGTATTTTTAAATTTTCCGGTTTGTTTTATTGGTGTGATTTTTCTTTTTTTTTTTTTTTACAAGGACGTAAAAACCATCAGAGTGACATTTACGAGGGAGTGTGAGAAAAGTATTACCATTCTGGGAGAGGATGTCAATTTGTCACTTTCATTTGAATTATTTGTTTTATTTTATTTTATTTTTTTTACTGTATTTTTTCTGTTGACTGAAAATCCAGAAAACACTGAGATCCCAGAGGAAACGGCAGCTACAATTTCCCAGTGAAAATGAGAAATGTCCTTATGTTTATGTTCTGCAATACTCAGAGGAGTCCTTACATTATCAGACAGACCACAAACCGGTGGCAAAAATGCTTCAAGAAATAAGTCAGCGGCTTTCATCTTGGCTCAATTAGTGCGGAGTGTAGGATGAGCTTATATAATCGTCTGCTTACTTAGGACATTCCTGATTGTGGCTGTGTATGGGAAGCCAGCTATTGAAAATAAAATTTTTCAGTCATTCGTGAATTCATTCATTCATTCATTCACTCATTTAATCATGACTTTAAGTAATTGGTTGATTCCTTCATTTTATTATTCACTTACTTATGAAATTAATTAGTTGAATAGTTCATTGAATGTGTTGAATAATTAAATTTTTCATTCCATAATTCAAATAAAGATAAGTCTTGAGCAATTCATTATTATTATTATTATTATAGCAGCGCCATTTATTCCTTGGCACTTTTCATGTGAGGAGGGGTATACATAATAAAAGCAGGTACAATAATCTTGAACTATACACGTCACCAACTGGTACAGTAGGAGAGAGGATCCTGCCCGCGAAGGCTTACAATCTACAAGGGATGGGTGAGAATACAGTAGGCGAGGATAGAGCTGGTCATGCAGCGGTTTGGTCGATCGTTGGTTACTGCTGGTTGTAGGCTTGTCGGAAGAGGTGGGTCTTCACGTTCTTTTTGAAGGTTTCGATGGTAGGCGAGAGTCTGATATGTTGTGGTAGAGAGTTCCAGAGGAGGGGGGATGCGCGGGAGAAATCTTGTATACGATTGTGGGAAGAGGGGAGTAGAGAAGGAGATCTTGTGAGGATCGGAGGTTACGTACAGGTAACTACCGGGAGACAAGGTCATAGATGTATGGAGGACACAGACTGTGGATCGCTTTGTATGTCATGGTTAGGGTTTTGAACTGGAGTCTCTGGGTAATGGGGAGCCAGTGCAGGGATTGACAGAGGCGAGAGGCCGGGGAATAGCGGGGGGACAGGTGGATTAGCGGGCAGCAGAGTTTAGAATACATTGGAAGGGTCCGAGAGTATTTGAGGGGAGGCCACGGAGCAGGAGGTTACAGTAGTCAAGGCTGGAGATGATGAGGGCATGGACTAGGGGCTTTTGCAGATTCTTGGTTGAGGAATGTACGGATCCGGGAAATACTTTTGCGTTGAAGTCGGAAGGAAGTGGAAAGGGCTTGGATATGTGGTTTGAAGGAGATAATTTATCAGTTTATTGAGTCATAAACTCATTCAATTACATATGAAAGTCTTTATTCATTCATTCATCTCATTATTAACATTATTGGTTGGCTGCATGTTTTGCGGCTGTTCTACAGCCACAACACATGCAAACTCAATATGTGCCTTACAATTTTTTGTGTAAGTAAAGATTTTTTTATACCTACTCTTCCATAAAGACTTACTGTGGTCATATGGGCAGATACCCCAGTCTCTGCTTGGGAACTCTGCAGCTACTTCAGGGTTACCATTGATCTTGTAGATTGTGAGCCCTCACGGGCAGGGTCCTCTCTCCTCCTGTACCAGTCTTGACTTGTATTGTTTAAGATTACTGTACTTTTTTTTATTATGTACAGTGCCTACAAGTAGTATTCAACCCCCTGCAGATTTTAGCAGGTTTACACATTTGGAATTAACTTGGCATTGTGACATTTGGACTGTAGATCAGCCTGGAAGTGTGAAATGCACTGCAGCAAAAAAGAATGTTATTTCTTTGTTTATTTTTTTTTAAATTGTGAAAAGTCTTTTCAGAGGGTCATTTATTATTCAACCCCTCAACCCACCAGAATTCTGTTTGGTTCCCCTAAAGTATTAAGAAGTAGTTCAGGCACAAAGAACAATGAGCTTCACATGTTTGGATTAATTATCTCTTTTTCCAGCCTTTTCTGACTATTTAAGACCCTCCCCAAACTTGTGAACAGCACTCATACATGGTCAACATGGGAAAGACAAAGGAGCATTCCAAGGCCATCAGAGACAAGATCGTGGAGGGTCACAAGGCTGGCAAGGGGTACAAAACTTTTTCCAAGGAGTTGGGCCTACCTGTCTCCACTGTTGGGAGCATCATCCGGAAGTGGAAGGCTTATGGAACTACTGTTAGCCTTCCACGGCCTGGACAGCCTTTGAAAGTTTCCTCCCGTACCGAGGCCAGGCTTGTCCGAAGAGTCAAGGCTAACCCAAGGACAACAAGGAAGGAGCTCCGGGAAGATCTCATGGCAGTGGAGACATTGGTTTCAGTCAATACCATAAGTAACGTACTCCACCACAATGGTCTCCGTTCCAGACGAGCCCGTAAGGTACCTTTACTTTCAAAGCGTCATGTCAAGGCTCGTCTACAGTTTGCTCATGATCACTTGGAGGACTCTGAGACTGACTGGTTCAAGGTTCTCTGGTCTGATGAGACCAAGATCGAGATCTTTGGTGCCAACCACACACGTGACGTTTGGAGACTGGATGGCACTGTGTTGTGGATTCTGTTTGTGGGCTCCCTCTGGTGGTTACTGCTGGTACTGGGTGACTTTGGTGGGTTGCGGCCTTTGGTTTCCACCTGTCCATCAGTGGCTGGGTGTTTCCTATTTTACCTGGCCTTTCTGTCATTTCCCTTGCCGGCTATCAATGTATTCAGATGTGCTCTGTTTGGTTCCTGCCTACCTGCTCCCAGATCTTTCAGGATAAGCTAAGTGCTGATTTTCAGTTGTTTGGTTTTTGTCCAGCTTGCTTATTATGTCTCTATGCTAGCTGGTAGCTCTAGTGGACTGAGGTTCTCCCCATGTGCCATTAGTTGGCACATGGGTTCTTGTAATCTCAGGATGGTTTTTTTGATTAGGGTTTTTTGCTGACCGCTCAGTCCCCTTTTGTATCGTTCTGCTTTCTAGTTTACAGCGGGCCTCAATTTGCTAAAACTATATATATCATCTCTATGTGTGTGCCTTCCTCTCATTTCACCGTCAATACATGTGGGGGGCAACTATATCTTTTGGGGTTCATTCCGCTGGAGGCAAGTGAGGTCTTTATTTTCTCTGCAGTGCTAGTTAGCTCTTAGGCTGGTGCGTGGCATCTAGAACCAACGTAGGCACGCTCCCTGGCTATCTCTAGTTGCGTTTGTCAGGCGTAGGGCAGCGGTCAGCCCAGGTTCCATCACCCTAGAGCTCGTCCGTAATATATTTGTACTTTGCTTGTCCTGTGCTATCCCTAGCCATTGGGATTCATGACAGTATAGTCGGCCCACAAAGTGTTAATTGTTTGGGCTGAAGCAGGAGAAAGAGAAGTGTTTAAGGGAATTTTTTTTTTTTTTTTTTCCATTCAGAGTTTTGCTGCCTAGCCTTAATTGCTGTCTAGCTGCTTCTTACCTCCTCTTAACCCTTGAATGGCTCTGATCTTAGCTGTTTAACATGGATGTCCAGAGTTTGGCTTCCAGCCTGAGTAATCTCGCGGCAAAAGTTCAAAACATACAGGATTTTGTTGTTCACACTCCCATGTCTGAACCTAGAATTCCTATTCCAGAGTTCTTTTCTGGAGATAGATCTACCTTCCTGAATTTCAGGAACAATTGTAAATTGTTTCTTTCTTTAAAATCTCGCTCCTCTGGAGACCCTGCTCAACAGGTCAAGATTGTAATATCTTTCCTGCGGGGCGACCCTCAGAATTGGGCATTTGCATTGGCACCAGGGGATCCTGCATTGCTCAGTGTGGATGCGTTTTTTCTGGCATTGGGATTGCTCTATGAGGAACCTAACCTGGAGATTCAGGCTGAAAAGGCTTTATTAGCCCTCTCTCAGGGGCATGATGAAGCGGAGATATATTGTCAGAAGTTTCGGAAATGGTCGGTGCTTACTCAGTGGAATGAGTGCGCCCTGGCTGCAAACTTCAGAAATGGTCTTTCTGAGGCCATTAAGGATATTATGGTGGGGTTCCCTACGCCTACAGGTCTGAATGAGTCTATGGCTATGGCCATTCAGATTGATCGGCGTTTACGGGAGCGCAAACCCGTGCACCAGTTGGCGGTGTCTTCTGAACAGGCACCTGAGACTATGCAATGTGATAGAATTCAGTCCAGAAGTGAACGGCAAAATTATAGGCGGAAAAATGGATTGTGTTTCTATTGTGGTGATTCAGCTCATGTTATATCAGCATGCTCTAAACGCACAAAAAGGGTTGATAAATCTTTTGCCATTGGTACTCTGCAGCCTAAGTTCATTTTGTCTGTGACTCTGATTTTTTCACTGTCTTCCATTTCCGTCGATGCCTATGTGGATTCGGGCGCTGCCCTGAGTCTTATGGATTGGTCATTTGCTAAACGCTGCGGTTTTAGTCTGGAACCTCTGGAAGTTCCTATTCCTCTGAAGGGAATTGACTCTACACCATTGGCTATGAATAAACCGCAGTATTGGACACAAGTGACCATGCGCATGACTCCCGTTCATCAGGAGGTGATTCGCTTCCTTGTACTTTATAATTTACATGATGTACTAGTGCTTGGTCTGCCATGGTTACAAACTCATAATCCTGTCCTGGACTGGAAAACAATGTCTGTGTTAAGCTGGGGATGTCAGGGGGTTCATGATGATGCACCTCCGATTTCTATCGCTTCATCTACTCCTTCTGAGATCCCTGCGTTTTTGTCTGACTATAGGGATGTTTTTGAGGAGCCTAAGCTCAATTCGCTCCCTCCGCATAGAGATTGTGACTGTGCTATAGAATTGATTCCTGGCAGTAAGTTCCCTAAGGGTCGTTTATTTAATCTGTCACTGCCAGAGCATACTGCTATGCGGAATTATATTAAGGAGTCCTTGGAAAAGGGACATATTCGTCCATCTTCGTCCCCTCTGGGAGCAGGTTTTTTTTTTGTGGCAAAAAAAGATGGTTCCCTGAGGCCTTGTATAGATTATCGCCTTCTGAATAAGATTACAGTCAAGTATCAGTATCCATTGCCATTATTGACTGATTTGTTTGCTCGCATTAAGGGGGCTAGGTGGTTCACTAAGATAGATCTTCGCGGTGCGTATAATCTGGTGCGGATAAAACAGGGTGATGAGTGGAAGACCGCATTTAATACGCCTGAGGGCCATTTTGAGTATTTGGTAATGCCTTTTGGACTCTCCAATGCTCCGTCAGTCTTTCAGTCCTTTATGCACAATATTTTCCGTGAATATCTGGATAAGTTTATGATTGTGTATTTGGATGATATTTTGGTGTTTTCTGATGACTGGGAGTCTCATGTTCTACAGGTCAGGAAGGTGTTTCAGGTTCTGCGGGCCAATTCTCTGTTTGTGAAGGGCTCAAAGTGTCTCTTCGGAGTCCAGAAGATTTCTTTTTTGGGGTACATTTTTTCTCCTTCTACTATTGAGATGGATCCCGTCAAGGTTCAGGCGATTTGTGACTGGACACAACCTACATCTGTTAAGAGCCTTCAGAAGTTCTTGGGGTTTGCTAATTTTTATCGTCGGTTCATTGCTAATTTTTCCAGTATTGTTAAACCTTTGACTGATTTGACTAAAAAGGGTGCTGATGTTGCTGATTGGTCTCCTGCGGCCGTGGAGGCCTTTCAGGAACTTAAGTGTTGTGAATTTGCTTTTTGCTCCCTCTAGTGGTTACTAGTTTTTTGACTCTGGTTTTTCTGTCATTCCTTTTATCCGCACCTGGGTCGTTAGTTAGGGGTGTTGCTATATAAGCTCCCTAGACCTTCAGTTCAATGCCTGGCAACGTAGTTATCAGAGCTAGTCTGCTGTGCTCTTGTCTACTGATCCTGGTTCCAGTTATATCAGCTAAGTCTGCCTTTTGCTTTTTGCTATTTGTTTTGGTTTTGTATTTTTGTCCAGCTTGTTCCAAATCTATATCCTGACCTTTGCTGGAAGCTCTAGGGGGCTGGTGTTCTCCCCCCGGACCGTTAGACGGTTCGGGGGTTCTTGAATTTCCAGTGTGGATTTTGATAGGGTTTTTGTTGACCATATAAGTTACCTTTCTTTATTCTGCTATCAGTAAGCGGGCCTCTCTGTGCTAAACCTGGTTCATTTCTGTGTTTGTCATTTCCTCTTACCTCACCGTTATTATTTGTGGGGGGCTTCTATCCAGCTTTGGGGTCCCCTTCTCTGGAGGCAAGAAAGGTCTTTTGTTTTCCTCTACTAGGGGTAGCTAGATTCTCCGGCTGGAGCGTGTCATCTAGAATCAACGTAGGAATGATCCCCGGCTACTTCTAGTGTTGGCGTTAGGAGTAGATATATGGTCAACCCAGTTACCACTGCCCTATGAGCTGGATTTTTGTATTCTGCAGACTTCCACGTACCTCTGAGACCCTCGCCATTGGGGTCATAACAGTTTGCCAGGCCAGTATTAAATGTTTAATGCGTTGCAGAAGAGGGATTATAAGAAAGAAGATTCTGAGTTTTTTTTTTTTTTTTTTCTTTCTTCCCCTTTACCTCAGAGTGGCTATGCTTGCTGCAGACATGAATGTCCAGACCTTGATTACAAGTGTGGACCAGCTGGCTACTCGTGTGCAGGGCATACAAGACTATGTTATCAGAAATCCTAGGTCAGAACCTAAAATACCGATTCCTGAACTGTTTTCCGGAGACAGGTTTAAGTTTAGGAATTTTGTGAATAATTGTAAATTGTTTTTGTCCCTGAGACCCTGTTCATCTGGAGACTCTGCTCAGCAAGTAAAAATAGTTATTTCGTTCTTACGGGGCGACCCTCAGGATTGGGCTTTTTCGCTGGCGCCAGGAGATCCGGCATTGGCTGATATTGATGCGTTTTTTCTGGCGCTCGGTTTACTTTATGAGGAACCCAATCTTGAGATTCAGGCAGAAAAGGCCTTGCTGGCTATGTCTCAGGGGCAGGACGAGGCTGAAGTGTATTGCCAAAAATTTCGGAAATGGTCCGTGCTGACACATTGGAACGAGTGTGCACTGGCCGCTAATTTTAGAAATGGCCTATCTGAAGCCATTAAGAATGTTATGGTGGGTTTTCCCATTCCCACAGGTCTCAATGATACTATGGCACTGGCTATTCAAATTGACCGGCAGTTGCGGGAGCGCAAAACCGCAAATTCCCTCATGGTGTTGTCTGAACAGACACCTAATTCGGTGCAATGTGATAGAAAAACCGCAAATTCCCTCATGGTGTTGTCTGAACAGACACCTGATTTAATGCAATGTGATAGAATCCTGACTAGAAATGAGCGGAAAATTCATAGACGCCGGAATGGCTTGTGCTACTACTGTGGTGATTCTACACATGTTATCTCAGCATGCTCTAAACGTATAGCTAAGGTTGTTAGTCCTGTCACCGTTGGTAATTTGCAACCTAAATTTATTCTGTCTGTAACTTTGATTTGCTCACTGTCGTCTTATCCTGTCATGGCGTTTGTAGATTCAGGTGCTGCCCTGAGTCTTATGGATCTGTCATTTGCTAAGCACTGTGGTTTTACTCTTGAACCATTAGAAAATCCTATTCCTCTTAGGGGTATTGATGCTACGCCATTGGCAGCAAATAAACCGCAGTATTGGACACAGGTTATCATGTGCATGACTCCTGAACACCGCGAGGTGATACGTTTCCTGGTTTTACATAAAATGCATGATTTGGTTGTTTTAGGGCTGCCATGGTTACAGACCCATAATCCAGTCCTGGACTGGAAGGCTATGTCAGTCTCAAGTTGGGGCTGTCGTGGTATTCATGGGGATTCCCTGCCTGTGTCTATTGCTTCTTCTACGCCTTCGGAAGTTCCGGAGTATTTGTCTGATTATCAGGATGTCTTCAGTGAGTCTGAGTCCAGTGCACTGCCTCCTCATAGGGACTGTGACTGTGCTATAGATTTGATCCCAGGCAGTAAGTTTCCTAAGGGAAGACTGTTTAATCTGTCGGTACCTGAACATACCGCTATGCGTTCATATATCAGGGAGTCTCTGGAGAAAGGACATATTCGTCCGTCTTCTTCCCCCCTTGGTGCGGGATTCTTTTTTGTGGCAAAAAAGGACGGATCTTTGAGACCTTGTATTGATTATCGGCTTTTAAATAAGATCACTGTCAAATTTCAGTATCCTTTACCGCTGTTGTCTGACTTGTTTGCCCGGATTAAAGGTGCCAAGTGGTTCACCAAGATAGACCTTCGTGGTGCGTACAACCTTGTGCGCATTAAGCAAGGTGATGAATGGAAAACCGCATTCAATACGCCCGAAGGTCATTTTGAGTACTTGGTGATGCCTTTTGGGCTCTCCAATGCGCCTTCAGTTTTTCAGTCCTTTATGCATGACATTTTCCGGAAGTATCTGGATAAATTTTTGATTGTTTATCTGGATGATATTTTGGTTTTTTCTGATGATTGGGATTCGCATGTGGAGCAGGTCAGGTTGGTCTTTAAAATTTTGCGTGAAAATTCTTTGTTTGTCAAGGGCTCAAAGTGTCTCTTTGGTGTACAGAAGGTTCCCTTTTTGGGGTTCATTTTTTCCCCTTCTGCTGTGGAGATGGACCCAGTCAAGGTCCGAGCTATTCTTGATTGGACTCAGCCCTCGTCGGTTAAGAGTCTTCAGAAGTTCTTGGGTTTCGCTAACTTCTACCGTCGTTTTATCGCTAATTTTTCTAGCATTGTGAAACCGTTGACGGATATGACCAAGAAGGGCTCCGATGTAGCTAACTGGGCTCCTGCTGCCGTGGAGGCTTTCCAGGAGTTGAAGCGCCGGTTTACTTCGGCGCCTGTTTTGTGCCAGCCCGATGTCTCACTTCCCTTTCAGGTTGAGGTGGATGCTTCAGAGATTGGAGCAGGGGCCGTTTTGTCGCAGAGAGGCCCTGGTTGCTCTGTTATGAAACCTTGTGCCTTTTTCTCCAGGAAGTTTTCGCCTGCCGAGCGAAATTATGATGTGGGCAATCGGGAGTTGTTGGCCATGAAATGGGCATTTGAGGAGTGGCGTCATTGGCTCGAGGGTGCTAAGCATCGTGTGGTGGTCTTGACTGATCACAAAAATCTGATGTATCTCGAGTCTGCTAAACGCCTTAATCCGAGACAGGCCCGCTGGTCATTGTTTTTCTCCCGCTTTGATTTTGTTGTCTCGTATTTACCAGGTTCAAAGAATGTGAAGGCCGATGCTCTTTCTAGGAGCTTTGTGCCTGATGCTCCTGGAGTTGCTGATCCTGTTGGTATTCTTAAAGATGGAGTTATCTTGTCAGCTATTTCTCCGGATCTGCGACGTGTGTTGCAGAGATTTCAGGCTGATAGGCCTGAGTCTTGTCCACCTGACAGACTGTTTGTCCCGGATAAATGGACCAGCAGAGTCATTTCCGAGGTTCATTCCTCGGTGTTGGCAGGTCACCCGGGAATTTTTGGCACCAGAGATCTGGTGGCCAGGTCCTTTTGGTGGCCTTCCTTGTCAAGGGATGTGCGGTCATTTGTGCAGTCCTGTGGGACTTGTGCTCGAGCTAAGCCTTGCTGTTCTCGTGCCAGCGGTTTGCTCTTGCCCTTGCCTGTCCCAAAGAGACCTTGGACACATATCTCCATGGATTTCATTTCTGATCTTCCGCTATCTCAGGGCATGTCCGTTATCTGGGTGATATGTGATCGCTTCTCCAAGATGGTCCATTTGGTTCCTTTGCCTAAGCTGCCTTCCTCTTCCGATCTGGTTCCTGTGTTTTTCCAGAACGTGGTTCGTTTGCACGGCATCCCTGAGAATATTGTGTCAGACAGAGGATCCCAGTTCGTTTCTAGGTTCTGGCGATCCTTTTGTGGTAGGATGGGCATTGATTTGTCGTTTTCGTCTGCTTTCCATCCTCAGACTAATGGACAGACGGAGCGAACCAATCAGACTTTGGAGGCTTATTTGAGGTGTTTTGTCTCTGCTGATCAGGACGATTGGGTGACATTCTTGCCGTTGGCTGAGTTTGCCCTTAATAATCGGGCTAGTTCCGCCACCTTGGTTTCGCCTTTTTTCTGCAACTCTGGTTTCCATCCTCGCTTTTCTTCGGGTCATGTGGAGCCTTCTGACTGTCCTGGGGTGGATTCTGTGGTAGATAGGTTGCAGCGGATCTGGAATCATGTGGTGGACAACTTGAAGTTGTCACAGGAGAGGGCTCAGCGCTTTGCCAACCGCCGCCGCGGTGTGGGTCCCCGACTACGCGTTGGAGATTTGGTATGGCTTTCTTCCCGCTTTGTTCCTATGAAGGTCTCCTCTCCCAAATTTAAACCTCGTTTTATTGGGCCTTACAAGATATTGGAAATCCTTAATCCTGTATCTTTTCGTCTGGATCTTCCTGTGTCGTTTGCTATTCACAATGTATTTCATAGGTCCTTGTTGCGGCGGTACATTGTGCCTGTAGTTCCTTCTGCTGAGCCTCCTGCTCCGGTGTTGGTTGAGGGCGAGTTGGAGTACGTGGTGGAGAAGATCTTGGATTCTCGCCTCTCCAGGCGGAGGCTTCAGTACCTGGTCAAGTGGAAGGGCTATGGTCAGGAGGATAATTCCTGGGTGGTCGCCTCTGATGTTCATGCGGCCGATTTAGTTCGTGCCTTTCATGCCGCTCATCCTGATCGCCCTGGTGGTCGTGGTGAGGGTTCGGTGACCCCTCACTAAGGGGGGGGTACTGTTGTGAATTTGCTTTTTGCTCCCTCTAGTGGTTACTAGTTTTTTGACTCTGGTTTTTCTGTCATTCCTTTTATCCGCACCTGGGTCGTTAGTTAGGGGTGTTGCTATATAAGCTCCCTAGACCTTCAGTTCAATGCCTGGCAACGTAGTTATCAGAGCTAGTCTGCTGTGCTCTTGTCTACTGATCCTGGTTCCAGTTATATCAGCTAAGTCTGCCTTTTGCTTTTTGCTATTTGTTTTGGTTTTGTATTTTTGTCCAGCTTGTTCCAAATCTATATCCTGACCTTTGCTGGAAGCTCTAGGGGGCTGGTGTTCTCCCCCCGGACCGTTAGACGGTTCGGGGGTTCTTGAATTTCCAGTGTGGATTTTGATAGGGTTTTTGTTGACCATATAAGTTACCTTTCTTTATTCTGCTATCAGTAAGCGGGCCTCTCTGTGCTAAACCTGGTTCATTTCTGTGTTTGTCATTTCCTCTTACCTCACCGTTATTATTTGTGGGGGGCTTCTATCCAGCTTTGGGGTCCCCTTCTCTGGAGGCAAGAAAGGTCTTTTGTTTTCCTCTACTAGGGGTAGCTAGATTCTCCGGCTGGAGCGTGTCATCTAGAATCAACGTAGGAATGATCCCCGGCTACTTCTAGTGTTGGCGTTAGGAGTAGATATATGGTCAACCCAGTTACCACTGCCCTATGAGCTGGATTTTTGTATTCTGCAGACTTCCACGTACCTCTGAGACCCTCGCCATTGGGGTCATAACACTTAAGCGCCGGTTTTCTTCTGCTCCTGTGTTGTGTCAACCAGATGTTTCACTTCCTTTTCAGGTTGAGGTTGATGCTTCCGAGATTGGAGCGGGGGCGGTTTTGTCACAGAGAAGTTCTAATGGCTCGGTGATGAAGCCATGTGCATTCTTCTCTAGAAAATTCTCGCCCGCCGAGCGCAATTATGATGTGGGTAATCGGGAGCTTTTGGCCATGAAGTGGGCATTTGAGGAGTGGCGTCATTGGCTTGAGGGTGCTAAACATCGTGTGATGGTCTTGACTGATCACAAGAATCTCATTTACCTTGAGTCTGCCAGGCGTTTGAATCCTAGACAGGCTCGTTGGTCATTGTTTTTTTCTCGTTTCAATTTCGTGGTTTCATACCTGCCAGGTTCAAAGAATGTGAAGGCAGATGCTCTTTCCAGGAGTTTTGTGCCTGACTCTCCTGGAGACTCTGGGCCTACTGGTATCCTTAGGGATGGGGTAATATTGTCCGCCGTATCCCCAGACTTGCGACGTGCATTGCAAGAGTTTCAGGTGGATAAACCGGATCGTTGTCCACCAGAAAGACTGTTTGTTCCGGATGATTGGACCAGTAGAGTCATCTCCGAGGTCCATTCTTCTGTGTTGGCTGGTCATCCTGGAATTTTTGGTACTAGAGACTTGGTGGCCAGGTCATTTAGGTGGCCTTCCTTGTCTAGGGATGTGCGTACCTTTGTGAAGTCTTGTGAAGTGTGTGCTCGAGCTAAGCCTTGCTGTTCTCGGGCCATTGGGTTGTTGTTGTCCTTGCCCATCCCGAAGAGGCCTTGGACGCACATTTCCATGGATTTTATTTCTGATCTCCCGGTTTCACAGAAAATGTCCGTTATCTGGGTTGTGTGTGACCGCTTTTCTAAGATGGTTCATTTGGTGCCCTTGCCTAAGTTGCCTTCCTCCTCTGAGTTGGTCCCTTTATTTTTTCAGAACGTGGTTCGTTTGCATGGGATTCCGGAGAATATCGTTTCTGACAGGGGATCCCAGTTTGTGTCTAGATTTTGGCGGACGTTTTGTGCCAAGATGGGCATTGATTTGTCTTTCTCGTCTGCATTCCATCCTCAGACGAATGGCCAGATGGAGCGAACTAATCAGACCTTGGAAACTTATTTGAGGTGTTTTGTTTCTGCTGATCAAGATGACTGGGTTGCTTTTTTGCCACTGGCCGAATTTGCTCTTAATAATCGGGCTAGTTCGGCCACGTTGGTCTCTCCTTTTTTTTGTAATTCGGGGTTTCATCCTCGTTTTTCCTCTGGTCAGGTGGAGCCTTCGGATTGTCCTGGAGTGGACGTGGTGGTGGACAGGCTACATAAGATTTGGAATCAGGTGGTGGACAATTTGAAGTTATCTCAGGAGAAGACTCAGCAGTTTGCTAATCGCCGTCGCCGCGTGGGTCCCCGACTTCTTGTTGGGGATTTGGTGTGGTTGTCTTCTCGTTTTGTCCCTATGAAGGTCTCTTCTCCTAAGTTCAAGCCTCAGTTCATCGGTCCTTATAGGATCTCGGAGATTCTTAACCCTGTATCTTTTCGTTTGGATCTCCCAGCATCGTTTGCTATTCATAATGTGTTCCATCGGTCGTTGTTGCGGAGGTATGAGGTGCCCGTTGTTCCTTCGGTTGAGCCTCCTGCTCCGGTGCTGGTGGAGGGAGAATTGGAGTATGTTGTTGAGAAGATCTTGGATTCTCGTGTTTCCAGACGCAAACTCCAGTATTTGGTTAAGTGGAAGGGTTATGGTCAGGAGGATAATTCCTGGGTGGTCGCCTCCGATGTTCATGCGACTGATTTGGTCCGCGCCTTCCATAGAGCTCACCCTGATCGCCCTGGGGGTTCTCGTGAGGGTTCGGTGACCCCTCCTCAAGGGGGGGGTACTGTTGTGGATTCTGTTTGTGGGCTCCCTCTGGTGGTTACTGCTGGTACTGGGTGACTTTGGTGGGTTGCGGCCTTTGGTTTCCACCTGTCCATCAGTGGCTGGGTGTTTCCTATTTTACCTGGCCTTTCTGTCATTTCCCTTGCCGGCTATCAATGTATTCAGATGTGCTCTGTTTGGTTCCTGCCTACCTGCTCCCAGATCTTTCAGGATAAGCTAAGTGCTGATTTTCAGTTGTTTGGTTTTTGTCCAGCTTGCTTATTATGTCTCTATGCTAGCTGGTAGCTCTAGTGGACTGAGGTTCTCCCCATGTGCCATGAGTTGGCACATGGGTTCTTGTAATCTCAGGATGGTTTTTTTGATTAGGGTTTTTTGCTGACCGCTCAGTCCCCTTTTGTATCGTTCTGCTTTCTAGTTTACAGCGGGCCTCAATTTGCTAAAACTATATATATCATCTCTATGTGTGTGCCTTCCTCTCATTTCACCGTCAATACATGTGGGGGGCAACTATATCTTTTCGGGTTCATTCCGCTGGAGGCAAGTGAGGTCTTTATTTTCTCTGCAGTGCTAGTTAGCTCTTAGGCTGGTGCGTGGCGTCTAGAACCAACGTAGGCACGCTCCCTGGCTATCTCTAGTTGCGTTTGTCAGGCGTAGGGCAGCGGTCAGCCCAGGTTCCATCACCCTAGAGCTCGTCCGTAATATATTTGTACTTTGCTTGTCCTGTGCTATCCCTAGCCATTGGGATTCATGACAGCACTGCATACGACCCCAAGAATACCATCCCTACAGTCAAGCATGGTGGTGGCAGCATCATGCTGTGGGGCTGTTTCTCAGCCAAGGGGCCTGGCCATCTGGTCCGCATCCATGGGAAGATGGATAGCACGGCCTACCTGGAGATTTTGGCCAAGAACCTCCACTCCTCCATCAAGGATCTTAAGATGGGTCGTCATTTCATCTTCCAACAAGACAACGACCCAAAGCACACAGCCAAGAAAACCAAGGCCTGGTTCAAGAGGCAAAAAATCAAGGTGTTGCAGTGGCCTAGTCAGTCTCCTGACCTTAACCCAATTGAAAACTTGTGGAAGGAGCTCAAGATTAAAGTCCACATGAGACACCCAAAGAACCTAGATAACTTGGAGAAGATCTGCATGGAGGAGTGGGCCAAGATAACTCCAGAGACCTGTGCCGGCCTGATCAGGTCTTATAAAAGACGATTATTAGCTGTAATTGCAAACAAAGGTTATTCCACAAAATATTAAACCTAGGGGTTGAATAATAATTGACCCACACTTTTATGTTTAAAATTTATAAAAATTTAACTGAGCAACAAAACTTTTTGTTTTGTAAGATTTATGCATCTGTTAATAAATCCTGCTCTTGTTTGAAGTTTGAAGGCTCTAACTTATTTGCATCTTATTAAACCTGCTAAATCTGCAGGGGGTTGAATACTAATTGTAGGCATTGTATTCCCCTCCTCACATGTAAAGCACCATGAAATAAATGGCGCTATAATAATAAATAATAGTAATCTCTGTGCTGCCTCTATGATTAATGCCCTCCTTACCTGGGTTGAGAGTTTTGGTGGACAGCCCTCTCTTGTTAAAGTTTGTTGTGGTACCATGTTCTTTCCATTTGAGGATAATGGATTTTATAGTACTTTGGGGAGTCATCAGCGTTTGGGAATTTTTTAATTTTTTTTAAATAACCCAACCCTGACTTGTACTTCTCAACTACTTTGTCCTTGATCTTCATGTTGTTGTCTGGAGAGCTCCTTGGTCTTCTTGGTGTTGTCTGGAGATCTCCTTGGTCTTCATGGTGTTGTTTGGAGATCTCCTTGGTCTTCATGGTGTTGTTTGGAGATCTCCTTGGTCTTCATGGTGTTATGAGATCTCTTTTGTCTTTATGGTGGTGTTTGGTTAGTGGTGCTTCTTGTTAATGGTGTTGCAGCCTCTGTGGCCTTTCAGAAATGGTGAAGTGTATATACTGACAGACATGTGACACTTAGATTGTACACAGGGGGACATCCTGTCACTAAGCATGCGACTTATGAAAGTAATTGCTTGCACCAGAAATTTTTAGGGACTTAATTGCAAAAGGCGTGAATACATATGTATATGTCAATTTTTAGTTATTTAATCCCATAAATTTAATTTATGCCTATATTTTTTTCACTTCACCAACTTTTACTATTAGTGCTGATGCATCACACACAAATTAGTATGCAAAAATATTTAAACACAAGATGTAATGTAACAAAATATGTACAAAGCCAAGAGTCTGAATACTGTACTTGCTCAGCCATTGTTTTAGGGGGAAGCTGTATTTATGTCTATTCTTTGACTGAAAAAAAGTTAAAACACCAGAGCTCAGAGAATGAGTAAACAGCAATCTGCATTTTTATTAGCCCATTTTGACATGATTGAGCCTGTGCATGACTAATGCTTCATCTCATAATGTTGTTCGTGCATATAATAAATATTTATTTTGCATACAGATGTAGCCTAACAGTGACGGACTTTAGGGGAGTGCAACTTGTGCAGCCAGACAGAACTTATCAGCTGCCATTATTGAAGAGGGCACCAAAGATGGTTGCCACTGTTGAAAAGGGTCCTGAGCTGTTACTTGGTCTACTAGAATTTACATTGGATGGAAAATCCCATTTGCATCTGTTGTGCTACATACAAATTGAAAGAACCTCAATTGCCATAAAAACAGACGTTTATTATGCCTTGATAAACATATGCCCAGGGATGGAGTCCTAAGTTACTAAAATGCAAATATGAGGAGGAAGTGGTACAGGCATGCACTGTCCCATTTATGGCTTTTATTTGGAAATCACATAAAAACAGCAAGGAAATGTGAAGAGGAGATGCAACGGACGACAGCCGTTTCGCCCCAGTATGTGCTTCTGAGGGTCCTACTAGGACTTTATGTGGAGTGGCACCCGAGGTCCCAGAGCTGGCATCTATTCATGGTCCTGGAGCAGTGCAGCTGTGCCTGGCCATTCTGATCACTCCTACTAAGTTACTAAAAGTTACACCTTTTCTTCTAGCTCCCCACCAGTCCTCCGCTGGCTTCCTATGTAGCTGCTCCACTCTGGACCATTCTTCACTTTTTTCCAGCATTGTTTCTAATGTCATGACATTGTAACTCATGTCTCCCCATGTGGACATGTGGGGTGCCGAATATTGTGGCATCAGAACGTACGTCGTGGCTCAACTGGCACCAGAAGCTCCAGTGAAATGTGAAGCGGAATCCAGCAGTGTAACAAAGACCTACCGATAGGGAGAGACGGCGCTAGGGACAGGTGAGGGGCTGGGTGAATATAAAGTTTTTATGTTTTATCCAATTCTTAGTTTATATGAATCCAGCAAAATGGCGTCGGACTAGCCAAAATTTTGTTGGATTTGCACAAATAGAATTTCCCAAAATTCACTTGAAATTGCAAATTTTGGCAAATTTGAAGCAATGAGAATTGATTGTCTCATCCCTATTGGTTGCTGTATTTTGCTATTTGAGTGTTATATCGTGGTATATACTTAGGCATATCATTTTTGGACTGTATTATGGCATTGTGACAGTATCTAATTGGTAATTTGGCAATGAGATAATTTGGCTGATGTTTGGCACAAATATTAGGGCACTGTACCGTACGGTATTTTCATAACTGGGCACTGTGTAATAAGTATAATTACTTATATTACATATAATAAGCACAACTTGAGGCATTTTTCAGCAGAAGTAGCCTTAAGTTAAAAACAGTGGACGGACTTGTGAAAAAATTAATTAACCTCTTTCTGACCTCGGACGGGATGGTACGTCCGAGGTCAGAACCCCGGCTTTGATGCGAGCTCCGACGGTGAGCCCGCATCAAAGCCGGGACATGTCAGCTGTTTTGAACAGCTGACATGTGCCCGCAATAGCGGCTGGTGGAATCACGATCCACCCGCTGCTATTAACTAGTTAAATACCGCTGTCAAACGCTGACAGCGGCATTTAACTAGTGCTTCTGGCCATCGGGCCGGAAATGAGCTCATCGCTGACCCCCCGTCACGTGATCGGGGGTCAGCGATGCGTCGGCATGACAACAGAAGTCTATTGAAGACCTCTATGGTTGTTGATGCCGGATTGTTGTGAGCGCCACCCTGTGGTCGGCGCTAATAGCAATGCAGTAATTCAGCTACATAGGAGAGATCTATACATCACTCCTATGTAGCAGAGCCGATCGAGTTGTGCCAGCTTCTAGCCTCCCATGGAGGCTATTGAAGCATGGCAAAAGTTTAAAAAAAGGTTTTAAAAAATATGTAAAAAAAAAAAAAACATTTAAATCACCCCCCTTTCGCCCCATTAAAAATAGCACAATAAAAAAAAAAAACCTACATATATTTGCTATCGCCGTGGTCAGAATCGCCCAATCTATCGATAAAAAAAAGTATTAACCTGATCGCTAAACAGCGTAGCGAGAAAAAAAAAAATGCCAGAATTACGTTTTTTGGTCACCGCGACATTGCATTAAAATCCAATAACAGGTGATCAAAAGAAGTTATCTGCACCAAAATGGCAGCATTAAAAACGTCAGCTCGGCTCGCAAAAAATAAGCCCTCACCCAACCCGAGATCACAAAAAATGGAGACGCTGCGGGTATCGGAAAATTGGGCAATTTTTTTTAATTTTTTTTTTAGCAAAGTTTGGAATTTTTTTTTACCACTTAGATAAAAAAGGACCTAGACATGTTGGGTGTCTATGATCTTGTAATGACCTGAAGAATCAAAATGGCAGCTCAGTTTTTGCATTTAGTGAACCTAGCAAAAAAGCCAAACAAAAAACAAGTGTGGGATTGCACTTTTTTTGCAATTTCACCGCAGTTGTTTTTTTCCCCCCCATTTTCTAGTATACAACATGGTAAAACCAATGTTGTCGTTCAAAAGTACAACTCGTCTCACAAAAAATAAGCCCTATTGACATGGCCATATTGACAGAAAAATAAAAAAGTTATGGCTCTGGGAAGGAGGGGAGCGAAAAACTAAAACGCAAAACCTAAAAAAGCTGGGGTCATGAAGCTCTTTCTATAGGACCTATTTGTGCTCATAAATGGGAGCCTACTGTAAAGTGTTGAGATGCGTCATCCATTCCCTTTAACCTTCTCATTCTAGGGCCGTTCTATTGTGTTTCTACATTCGAGAAGTGCATCTTAGATTTATTGTATTAGAAATAACAGCTGGCTGCAAAAATTCCACAGACCTGTTAATAGCCCCAGTTGTCTTTGTGATTGGAAATTATAATTATAGATACTGTCCACCGTATAGTCTGTACATTGAGATCTGGAGATCAATCCCTCCGTGTTGATGAATGATAAGTGTCTCTGATTCTCGGAAGATGTTGCCAGTCTCTGACATAAATTGAAACAGATGAACCACACGAGCTAAGGAAATGGGTATGTCGAGCCGTAGTGCTCATCATGCTATGCGGATGTATGTGGCCAGAAGTCCCATATGGTTATAATTTGTACCAGAGCACAGCTGCCTGCTTATATTCATCACCCATCAGGGGATCCCGCTATTTAGAAGAACAAACCAATGTGTTATGTTCCCTTAACAGCTCCAACAATAAAATAGAAATATTCTCTGGGAAATCTGTATTGGCTAACCTCTGCTGATTTGGATAAAGTTGTAGGTTTCCAAATAAACTCGCTAAAAAAAAGTGAAAAATAAAATAAAGTTTAAAGAGCAACTCAATCTGATCAGTGATCGCCTCCTCCACTGCACCGAATCTGGACAGTTTGGTTCCCAATTCACTTCTCTGATGATGCCAAGTTGACCAGCAACTCAACCATGCCACTAGTCTGAACTGTCAATCATCAGGAGCACGCCGCCCCCGGCAAACAGGAAATGAAGAGGCAGAGGAGCAGTGCGCTCCTGAAGATTAATGATGAGAAAATCCTTTTGATATAAGAACAGTTTAAGGTTATATAGGCCTCCAAACACCAATTTAATACCTGTTATCCCTCCCACGTCTGCTCTCCTCCATCTGGACTAGATTTATTGGCAAGTAAGAATGTTTCTGAATGTTTATAGAGCATGAACTTCATGGAAAAGGTGAATAACAGATCCAACGTCTAACAACCGAACCACATGAATTGAATTGGATGCAGCTCCGGAGGTAACTAGAGTGTAAAACATTATGTAACTCAAGATGAGTAGATCACTAAAGCGAAAATATTAAGAAAAAAAACACAACCAAATGTTCAAAAGTCTTTGATCTAAAAAAAATAAATAAACCCACAATCTGCTTCTATTTCTATTTCAGGGTAAAGTATAATGATTGCAGTGCGCAGTAAATGGACAGATTAAATCCAGACCTGCCGCAAGTCCTAGAATAGAGTCGTGTTTGTTTTACCCAGGAACAAAAAATAAACTCACAGCTAAACCTGCATTAACACTGACATGAAGATAATCCGGGTCTGGCAGAAGAAAACGTTCACATAGAAGTGATAACGAACAGGCAAAGAAAATATATATATAAAAAAATCTAAAGTAATAGTGGTAGCAAAAGTATGGATATTAATATAAGTAATATTCTGCAAAAGTAATAACAATTCTATAGAATTAACAGGGGTGATTGGATGGTGGTGGCCTCTTTAAATGTATAACTTACACTGTCCCTTGGTGAAAAAGTAGTTTCTCACTTAAGTATGGTGAGAAGATTGCATGTGAATAGTTTTTTTTAGCTTGTCTGGCAATCTCATGCACTTCCGCGGTGTAACTATATAGTTATGATGTATTAGTCACTCCCACGAATGTGCCATGATCATCATCTTCTCCGTGGTGGCATTCCTCTTCACAGTCAGGCATCGGCATACAGATTCCCTTTGACATGCTAGATCTTTGCCCGTTTGTGGGCAGCTAATTGAGAAATCTACACCAACTGTATTACCTGGAGATTTAAGCTTCTAGCTTTGCTCCCCACACTATATAAAACCAGTACTACTCACCCCTACTTCTATCTAGCTATGATGCAGCCATTTTCTACTGAGCTCCATTGCTTCTCCTTTTTCCTTCTGCTACGCTGTGAGTATATATTTGCTTGACTTCTACTGTGAGAAAACAAGAACCTTATTTAAATTGAGACATCACACTGCTCCGACAAAGCTCTATCACCAACAGCTCAGTATATTAACTCTTCAAATACACATCCCAATCCTTACTCCAGGTGGTTCTTAATCCTTGCATACCATCCTGAACAAAAAACAACCTTAAATACCACATCCTATCCCAGTAATGTTATTGTTCCCACATAATCACTATGTTATGGACTGGCCTGTTTGGAGTAGTGATATTGCAACCACTAGAGGCAGCACCGGGCAGGTAACATAGTCTGGAACAGCCAAGGAGTCGATACACAGGAACAGCAATGTAGTTTGAAGGAATAAGCAGGAATCGGAGTCAAGGAAACCAGAGGTCGTTTACCAGGAGCAGTAGTGTCGCTTGAAGGAATAAGCAGGAATCGGAGTCAAGGAAACCAGAGGTTGTTTACCAGGAGCAGTAGTGTCGCTTGAAGGAATAAGCAGGAATCGTAGTCAAGGAAGCCAGAGGTCGTTTACCAGGAGCAGTAGTGTCACTTGAAGGAATAAGCAGGAATCGGAGTCAAGGAAGCCAGAGGTCGTTTACCAGAAGCAGTAGTATTGCTTGAAGGAATAAGCAGGAATCGTAGTCAAGGAAGCCAGAGGTCGTTTACCAGGAGCAGTATTGTTGCTTGAAGGAATAAGCGGGAATCGTAGTCAAGGAAACCAGAGGTCTTTACCAGGAATAGTGTTGCTTGAAGGAATAAGCAGGAATCGTAGTCAAGGAAGCCAGAGGTCGTTTACCAGGAGCAGTAGTGTTGTTTGAAGGAATAGCAGGTGGAAGGCCGCTTGACTAAGGGCAGGTAGCTCAATAATCACACAAGTTACTGAGAGCAAGGCCAGGTTTAATTAAGGTGTGCAATCTGAATGAGCCAATCAGGACCTCAGGGTGGTGACTAACCGGAAACTCAGGAAGGAGACATCAGCAACAACATAGGTTCAAGTATTTGGATCAGCACAGAACTGTCCAGCTAGCTGAATAGCTCAGAATGAAGAGCTGCCGACTGGTGCACAGGAGCTGCTAGGTTCAAATCCTGACGCACCAATGGTATTCTTTACCTGTTGAGAAATATCCATTACTTAGTTAACTCACAATATAAGTTAAATATTTTTTTTTATAAAACACATATACACGATAGACTTAAAAATTAAATGCTGCAATAAATCTAGAAATGTATACATATTGTTGTGTCATTTCCTGTTTAATATTCATCCCTAAAGGTGCTCTAGTTTGCAACATATAGATCCACCACGATTCCCTATTTAAAAGTTTTGTATGGTGGTCCCCTCCTCTACAGGGTTTAGACACCTTTCCTATTCCAATAACCCTGCACATAGTGGTGTCTCCATTATGGTGTGATGAAAAATGTCTTGAGCATCTTAACATTTGCTGCATCAGATAGATGGTGTCTAATCCTGACTTTTTGTTGATTAGTGGAACATCCCACATATTGGATTTTACTAATTAAACAAGTTAATAAATATACTACATAAGTAGTTTTGCTATTAATACATTTCTTATCTTTATATGATTTAATGGTAACTGGGGAGTTGAATTCCCTAGTATTCTCGCCATGATTGCAACATATACAAGTGCGATGTCCACATTTATAAAAGTGCACTGAATGGAGCCAAGTTCTCTCATTTCCTATATTATTGTTATATTATAAACTTGGGGACATAATATCTCCTAGAGATGGTGGTCTCTTGGCCGAAAATCTTATAGGCCGAGACAATATATTTTTTAACATATCATTTTGATGTAATATGGGAACATATTTTTGTATACTATTCTTAATTTCTGTAAATTGTGGGCTATATTGTGTTACAAACGCAATATGATCTTTGTGTGATTTTCCTGTTGTTTTTTCTTTCAACATGTCCTGTCTATTTTTATTAGCGATCGAATTATTCGCTCTGTCCAACATCCATTGTGAATAGCCACTTTTTTTAGTCTTTTATTGACTTGAATCAATGCATTGCTATATGTAATATCCGAGGAAGTATTCCTTCTTACATGTGTTAATTCCCCTAATGGAACATTTTGTATTGTTTTTTTTTAGAGTGGCAGAATGTTGCAGAGTGTAGAATTCATCACCGTATCCTTTCTAAACGGGGTAATTATTAATCCCTTTGGATACTGCGACGAATTCAGTGTACACCTGATGAAGGTCTACAAGGGTGAAACGCGTTGTGTTCTTTTTTAAATAAGTTTTTGTTGTCTTTTAGTCTTTTATTATGTTTTTTATTTGCTACACGTACCCAATAAAATAATATCTGATCCAACATGAGAGATACATAGTGTTTTGGCTATACAACGCTCATTTTCACAATTGGGTTAAGGATCATCTGAAGTAAGCGCCCTGAATCATCTTCATCCACCAATATAGAGCTAGATACTCTAGGTTCATTATTATTCCATTCAATCTTACTAATTGAGTTTGTAATCTCCTAAACCAAATTTTAGGAATAAATATTGGAATGGCTGTCAGTACATACAATAGTTTGGGTAGTATTATTGTTTTGTAGGAAATGTGTCAGGCCGCTGCAATACAGGTATTTGCAAGCTCCCCTAGGTGGCAATAGAGTGGAGAGAGGACTGCACACAGCAGGACCATACCTTCAATGCAGCGGCGAGGTCGCCACCAGGTGGCAGCAGAATTGTCAAAACAAGCTGGGTCAAATATTAGACTGTTGCGCAGTACAAAGGGAATAAGCAAATATAGAGTCAGAGACAAGCCAAAAGGACAGTAACAGTCAGGAGTGGATAAGCCAAAGACAGAATCTGGTCAGGATACAAGCTGAGTCAAAAACAGGGAGTAAGCACATGAAAGGGAAACACTGAGTAAAGACCGGGATAGGGGAAAACAGAGACAGGGGTTCAGGCAGTTATCACAGCAGGACAAATCAGGATGTGCCAGTCAGCTACACACCCGAAAGCAGAACTATAACTGGCATGGTCTGCAGGACACAGCAAATAGAAAAACCTGAGACCAGACTGAGGCTAAAAATGTTAACCCCTGGCATGACCAGACCGGAAAAAGGGGAAGACAGGACTCAAAACCCGGTCCGGATCATGACAAAATGATTTTATCTATGCTGGAAAGTTCAACCTTAGAAATATTCAATAAATCAGATTGAATAGTTTTCTGGATATTGGAGAGATTTTTTTTGATCAGTTGAGGGAGGTCAGTTGGATTCCAAGATAAGACATTTTTGGTTGTCCCCATTTAATGGAAAACATATGGACAACGTTAACCTTGCAACAGAAAAATATTCCAGCCTTTTGAATCCTTTATGTCTACTACATTGTGCTGGTATAGATGTCTGTAAAAGGACTGGAGGGACTTGGAATGTGAA
Organism: Ranitomeya variabilis; assembly: GCF_051348905.1. Taxonomy (NCBI): domain Eukaryota; kingdom Metazoa; phylum Chordata; class Amphibia; order Anura; family Dendrobatidae; genus Ranitomeya; species Ranitomeya variabilis. The sequence continues at coordinate 222,222,697 of NC_135235.1, forward strand.
GTCGATGAGGTGGAGGTCCATGGGTAATTTTCGAATTACTATTTCCACCCTGGGAGGATAAGCCTTCACTTTAAATATATTCATATACTGTATTTGGCTCAAAGTTTATTTTAGGATTTAAGGGATTAATGATATTATCCTTTCTTTCCATTTTCATGGGAACGGCAATGGTTCCATTTACGAGATGCTTCCTGGTGATGGGTGGATAATTCTACAGTACACTCACTGGTTCATGACTTCTTACAAAGGAAATTATAAAAAACAATACAGAAAGCCATATTTCATTCCTATAAGAATAAAGCGTTTACTTTTTCAGTATCTGTGATTAGTGACATTTAAGATACAGCAAAGTAATTACAAGTCTACGACAACATTACCTTTGTTGAGGTGCACATTTACGAAGATTATGTGGCAGATAGTGTTGAGCGATACCGTCCGATACTTGAAAGTATCGGTATCGGAAAGTATCGGCCGATACCGGCAAAGTATCGGATCTAATCCGATACCGATACCCGATACCAATACAAGTCAATGGGACTCAAGTATCGGACGGTATCCATGATGGTTCCCAGGGTCTGAAGGAGAGGAAACTCTCCTTCAGGCCCTGGGAACCATATTAATGTGTAAAATAAAGAATTAAAATAAAAAATATTGCTATACTCACCTCTCCGACGCAGCCTGGACCTCACCGAGGGAACCGGCAGCGTTCTTTGCTTAAAATGCGCGCTTTTCCTTCCTTCCGTGACGTCACGGCTTGTGATTGGTCGCGTGCCGCCCATGTGGCCGCGACGTGACCAATCACAGCAAGCCGTGACGTAATTTTCAGGTCCTTCTAGGCATTCAGTATTTTAAAATTACGTTCCGGCTTTGTGATTGGTCGCGTCGCGGTCACATGGGCGACCCGACCAATCACAAGCCATGACGTCACGGGAGGCAGGAAACGCGCGCATTTTTAAAATTACGTCGCGGCTTGTGATTGGTTGCGTGCCGCCCATGTGACCGCGACGCGACCAATGACAGCAAGCCGTGACGTAATTTCAGGTCCTGAATGCAGAAATAGGCATTCAGGACCTGAAAATTACGTCACAGCTTGCTGTGATTGGTCGCGTCGCGGCCACATGGGCGGCACGCGACCAATCACAAGCCATGACGTCACGGAAGGAAGGAAAAGTGCGCATTTTAAGCAAAGAACGCTGCCGGTTCCCTCGGTGAGGTCCAGGCTGCGTCGGAGAGGTGAGTATAGCAATATTTTTTATTTTAATTCTTTATTTTACACATTAATGTTGTTTCGATACCGATACCCGATACCACAAAAGTATCGGATCTCGGTATCGGAATTCCGATACCCGCAAGTATCGGCCGATACCCGATACTTGCGGTATCGGAATGCTCAACACTAGTGGCAGATACTTTTTCACATTGTTCATTTTAGACAGGAATAGGGGATAGCTGAAAGGGAGAAATCATTTTTCACACCCCTGTATGCCATAATGAAGGGGTATATAGTCAGAAATAGCAAATCAAGCTCACATTCGAGAGGATCTATGACCTGAGACAGACAGCTATTTCCAGAATGAAGGGGCTCTACATAGTGTTCCAAATTATTATGCAAATTGGATTTAAGGGTCATAAACATTTAATTGTTTTATTTTTCAAATAAACTCATGGATGGTATTGTATGTCAGGGCTCAATGGATTACTGAAATCAATCTTAAACACATGTGATAATTGGTTTTCCAGGTGATTCTAATTAAAGGAAAACTACTTGAAAATGATGTTCCACATTATTAAGCAGGCCACAGTTTTCAATTGACATTGGAAAGAAAAAGGATCTCTCTGCTGCCGAAAAGCATCAAATAGTGCAATGCCTTGGTCAAGGGATGAAAACATTAGATATTTCCCAAAAACTTAAGTGTGATCATCGTACTGTTAAGAGATTTGTGGCTGTATCTGAGCACAGATGTGATCGTGATGATAAAGGCATAATGAGGAAGGTTTCTGCCAGGCAAATTCATCGGATAAAGAGAGCAGCTGCTATAAAGCCATTACAAACCAGCAAACAGATATTTGAAGCCGCTGATGCCTCTGGAGTCCCTTGAACCTCAAGGTGTAGGATCCTTCAAAGGCTTGCTGTGGTGCATAAACCTACTATTCGGCCACCCCTAAACAGTGTTCACAAGCAGAAACGGTTGCAGTGGGCCCAGACATACATGAAGACTGATTTGCAAACAGTCTTGTTTACTGATGAGTGTCGAGCAACCCTGGATGGTCCAGATGGATGTAGTGGATGGTTGGTGGATGGCCACCATGTCCCAACAAGTCTGCAACGTCAGCAAGGAGGTGGAGGAGTCATGTTTTGGGCCGGAATCATGGGAAAACAGTTGGTAGGGCCATTTAATATTCCTGAAGGTGTGAAAATGACCTCTGCAAATGATATAGAGTTTCTGACTGACAACTTTCCTCCATGGTATAAAAAGCAGAAATGTGCCTTCAGGAGCAAAATCATCTTCATGCATGACAATGCACCATCTCATGCTGCATAGAATACCTCCGAGTTATTGGCTGCTATGGGCATAAAAGGAGATAAACTCGTGGTGTGGCCACCATCTTCCCCTGACCTTAACCCTATAGAGAACCTTTGGAGTATCATCAAGCCAAAGATCTATGAGGGTGGAAGGCAGTTCACATCAAAACAGCAGCTCTGGGAGGCTATTCTGACTTCATGCAAAGAAATACAAGCAGAAACTCTCCAAAAACTCACAAGTTCAATGGATGCAAGAATTGTGAAGGTGATATCAAAGAAGCGTTCCTATGTTAACATGTAACTTGGCCTGTTAGGATGTTTTGGAGTTAAATAGCTTTTTTGTTCAGTGAGTGTGACCTCCTAATGCTGGAAATTCCACAAATGAGCATTTTCAGTTCTTTAAAACATATCAAATGTTTAGATATTCTACTGTGCCTAATAATTTGGAACAGTGCATTGTGAGTTTTTATTCATTTTGGAGATTATACTGTTATCATTGGGAGGTTTCTTCAATAATATTCGATGTATACTCTAACTGGTGATAACTTTTATTAGACTGACTGTCATTTGCACTGACCATTTAGGAAAATCTGAGAAAAATATAATTTGCATAATAATTTGGAACCTGGTGTATAAGACTCGAACCCCTCACTGATCACAGTTTTTGAAAAAGCTGAAAGTTCTGGATTCATTAGAGATCATATTTAGGGATGAGTGGAGCCGTGGAAGTTCAGATTCTGGCACTCGAATCGAACCTTATTCTAGGTGACCCAAATGTCATTGAAAAAACAGACCCAAATTTTTGAGCTGGACAATTATCTCTCTCTCTGGACTTCCCTCGGAACTCCAAACATTAAAATAGAATTCCGGCAGAATCCATGTTCGGAGTTTAGCACCGGACACTAATTGTCCTTTACGAACCCTGAACTTTTAATTTTTAGTTCCCTCATCTCTATTCATGTTTCTGTATGTCCACTGAATAGAAACTGAATCTCCCTCTAATGGAAAACCCTTACTCGAAATAACACTCATGGTAGTATCATGATATTACGCATCCTTTTCTGGTAGGTTAGAGAAGCACGAGTCCACTTCAGATTGATGAGTTATTTATTTTTGGACCCTACAGAGCCCCATCATTCAACGGAAGATTCAGACTCTGCATGAGTCTGATCTGCGGTACCAGGTACAGCCACATGTACTGTGTGGTGCTATCAAAGGGGCATCTTCTGATGATCAATGGGGCTTTGCTAGTCTGGAGTGTCTTTTCTCATCTTCATAACTTGCTCTAACCTCTTTGTTGGGAATCGTGATAAAGAACTCACATTTACTCATGCTGCATCATTCTGACAAACGGTGAATATTATTTTTTCTTCTGGGAAATTGCACACCTGTTATGGTAAATAAAACAGCGAGTCAGTGCCCAGTGGACATTAATATTTATGTAGAGCAGCAGTTAATCAGCCTTCACGTTTGCATTTCCTCCATTTATTCCATGTAGTTACTGTTCAACCAAGCGCCCCGAGCTTCCGATGCAGATTATCAACATGATTCCAGGTCACAGAACAAAGAAACCCAATAAAATCTGAAACTGATTGTTTTTTTTTTAAGATAGGTACTAAATAGATATTTTTGTCACCCCTAAAAGCTGCATTGTTTGTGTTTTATAACATGGCGCAATGTTAGAAGAGTGGAGAACAGACCTATAGAAAACCAGATATTCGAGCAATGTGCTAAATTGTGTTGTCAGAAAGTGTAAAAGTATTTACAATTTCACGTCAATGGAGGTTCTACAAAAATGTAAGGCTAATTCCGTCCCATAAGCATGAAAATTGTGTTTCTAGCAATTTTTGTTTTGGGATGGGATGTCTCTGGGATCAAGGAACATTTTGTAGAGGGTCTGTGAAAAGGAGAGAGACAGGTCTTGGAGCTTTAAACATGGGGTCTGGTCTGTGTTAAATGGGGGTGAGTTTGGATCTGGGATCCTTAGAGGAGGCTTGGTCTTTATAAATTGGGAATATCTGGTCTGGAGTCTGTAGACTTATTTTGGGGGTCTGGTCGGTGGTTTATATTAATTTTGGATTGGAAGAGGTGGCTAGCTGATGTTTGTGTGCCTCTAAGTATTTCATGGGATACAGAGGACCTTCATGATGGAGTGATGCAAGCTTATGCAGGAAAGAGTTTAATAATTGTATTCACGCAGATGGAATAAGCTTGATGGTTATAGTCTTGCATGAGGCAATGACATAGTCTTGAATGCTGGTAGATCAGGGTGGGGAACCTTAAGCCGGCAGGACATTTTCGACCTACGATGACTTTTTTTCTGGCTTCCGGGAAGATTCCCATAGACCCTAGTGTTCAAGCCGGCAGCTGCATTTTGATGGTTGCTAGCCCTTCAATTTCTCCTTACATTCAGAGCACACTACTGAACACTGTGGCTTGTGTAATGGAAGATTACATTCTTAGTCTAGCCAGTGCCTATGTCAGGACATTTTTTGTGAGTGGTGTTAAACCACAATGCACTCTCTTCCCACAGAAAAAGACAACAGTGACAGCCCTATGTCTCCTGTGATGTCTATGCTGCATCCCCATGTCTGACTCCTGTGATGTAAATTTTGCAGCCCAATGCCTCATGTGATATATATACAGCAACTCTAGGTCACTCTACTGATGTCTATACTGCAGCTCCCTATCTCCTGTGATGTCTATGCCACAGCTCCAGCATCTCCTGTTTTGTATATACTCCAGCCACAGTGTATGCTATGTGATACATATACTTCAGCCATAGTGTCTCCTATTTGATGTATATACAACAGTTTTGGTGTCTCCTATGTGATGTGTATACAGCAGTCCTAGTGTCTCCTATGTGATGTGTATAAAGCAATCCTAGTGTCTCCGATGTGATGTTTGCTGCCGTCTCAGTGTCTCCTATGTGATATGTATACAACACTTTCGGTGTCTCCTATGTGATTACAGCAGTACCAGTGTCTCCGATGTGATGTACACAGCAGTCTTGCTGTCTCCTATGTAATGTATGCTGCAGATCTCCCACTTCTTGAGTTCTATAAATGTAATGGAAGCAGTGTTGACTTTCCCACTGTGAGGAGACCTGCAGTGTAACATACATCTGTGTTCAGTACCACTTACTGATGTGAGTTTTTACAAAACTTATCATCACAAATGGTAATCGTTGCCTAATTCCTTTAGCTGGGTATTAATGGGTAATTCCTTTAGCTGGGTAATTAATTTTTCTTATAGTAGCCCTTTCAGTGAATTTAATAGGATTTCCCAGTGATAAAGGTTGGGAGGTAAAAAAGACTGGGACTTTCGAGTTTGGTGAACCCTTTTATCGTTTAACACGTAATAAACCAATTTACTAATATAAACTATTCCATATGCATATTATACAATGATTATCTATGTCTTAAATTATATGGTCACTTTTTAACTTCATGTTGTATTAAGGTCCAAAATTTTATTTTGATTCCTTTTTAATATATCCTGATAGCAGTCAGAACACTGCTAAAATATAGGGGCGGGTTTATGAAAGCAGTCTGAATGAGTAACTGATTTTCTTGCCCAATCATAGGCCAGCTTTCATTTTATAAAATCCATGCTCTAATTGGCTGAAGGCTTTTCTTTATTAGGACGCTTTCATTAATTTCCCCCATAGCATTAATAGAAAGCTTTAAGGTAAAGATTCTCTGAACCTGGTGGACTCTTTCAACTAAGAGTTGCCTTAGAGGGTATTTTCGTTAGACTCGCACTTTCTAACCGACATAGAGCATGGCTCCGATCTATTGTCTGTACTCTTGAGGAAAGCATCATTTAACACCGTCTGGAAGATGGACACTATAGACTTCTTGAAGATATTTTTAAACTTTTCCACAATGAAAAGATATAGGATTGGAGTGAAACAGGCGTTAAAGCAAGCCGATATGGTGGCAAAGACCTTCAGAGCTTGTAGGGTTGTCTCTCCGAACAATCCCTTCTCGATGCTCATTCCATATGACAAGTGATAGGGCGTCCAAGAGATAAAGAAAGATATTATAGCAACTGTTATTATTTTATAAGGCTTCTTGGATTTCGTAAAGTTTTCTTTTTTAATCTTGAAGGCAATTTTAAGGTAGCATATAGTGATAATAACTAATGGGATGAAGAATCCTCCCAACAGACGAAGGAATAACATGACCCATTTAACCTTGGTTTCGTATACTACGTCTTGTTTACCAGTGAGGGTGTAGTCATTGTAACAAATGGTTATGTTCTTTTCATGATGGACCCGTCGAAAGGCAAGATATGGAGAACCACATAAAAAAGCTAAACCCCAAAGTAAAAGGCAGATCACTGAAGATTTGTGAGCGTGCATGTGTTTCCTGTAAAAATGAGGGTGAAAAACCAACCAGTACCGGTCAACGCTGATGATGGTGAGGAAGAATACAGATCCGTACATACTGAGGGACAAAAGGAAATTTAAAAATTTACACATGAATTCACCTAGAACCCAGTGAGGACTGTACAAAAACATAACAGCTAAAAAAGGTATGACGAAAATAAAGATTAAATTGCTGAGAATGAGGTGGGAAAACCAAATGATGTTGAGGTTTCTTCTCATCCTAAAGCACAAGATCCAGAGATGGAGAGCATTGATGACCAATCCAAAGAGGAACGTGATAAGAAGAAATGGTAGACAGATGATGCTAGAGGTTGAAAATACTTTGAAGTTTTCCTCGTTGATTGTGTTGTTATTGGAGAAATTTCCCATCATTGTGAACAAAATCCTAAAGAAAAAAAAAGGAAAAATATTATGCATTAAAATTCTAAGGAAACCTAAAAGAAAGTTTCTTTACACCACCACTACTATATGTTACAATAAACTTTCAGCATTTTAATGGACGCATCGCATTTTGTAAAAACATTTCACCCCTTCATGAGCCGTAAGTGAAGGCTCTCGATCGAAGAGTCAAGCTGACCATGACCCAAACCTGCCCAACATTGGAGAGTTTGCACTACTTAAGGTCCACGCATGTGCAGTTGTCTTCTAGTTCCATTGCATGCACAGTCAGGCCCGGCTTGGTGTACCATTCCTGCTTCATCTATATACTAAGCCACACGAGAACTTGACATGAGGTACACTCGGAAATGTCAGTCAAACAGATTAGGAAGGACGTGGCCAACTTGACTCTTCTCAGGAGCTTCTCCATTCCCTTAACTCAAGCAAATACATGCTTGGTTTTGTACTAAATTCTACTGTACATTTCCAAGTAAGGACACTTTAGAAATCAGAAGATGTTCTGGTTACTCCCTCAATAAGGAAGACAGTGTTGACCTTGAAGGGAAGGTCCACTTTGGCCATTAGCCCGAAGCTCCTCACAGGATGATTTTTTAATTACAATAACCCTTAACTTTTAGATGTAATTTCTGCTGGAAGCTCAGTTTGCCTGCCTCGCCTCCATAGAAAACATAAAGGATTACATGTTTATAGAAACCAGTGCCATGGCCGTTCATTGATTCCTTAATTGGGTATATGAAATTAACGTTTCTACACCAAAGTGCTGTTTTAAGTTGCATCCATCAATGAGATCCTACATGGCCTCCTACTCCGGCTACCTTTTGTCTCTCCTGTGCAAAGACCCTATGTATACTGTTAACTTTTTATTACCCGACCATCCTAAAATATGAAATGTTTGATAAGTTCTCATAGTGATCACATCGCTTTCCATTGTGTCATTTGAACACCCTGTTTGCAGAACAGGAAGAACAATGCTGAGGCATGGGTTGAAGTGAAAGCTTATTGTGGTCAGATACTGGCAGTAAATACTCATCTCTGTGCACAATTCTAATATTTATGTATCTGTTTCCAGTCATACAATCAAGTCAGTACATGTGGTCATAGAATAGTTATCACAATCGTACCACGCGACAAGCTTCTCTAGACTCTGGTAATAGGGTTATACCAGGAGTGGGGTAAGAACCAATGCGGATAAAACATCCATTAGATCTGAAGTTCAACACCATCATAGAATGTTAAGAGTTGGAAGGGACCTCCTGGGTCATCGTGTCCAACCCCCTGCTCAATGCAGGATTCACTAAATCATCTCAGACAGATGTCTGTCCAACCTCCGCTTGAAGTCTTCCATTGAAGGAGAACTCACCACCTCTCATGACCACTTGTTCCACTTATTGATCACCCTCACTTAAGACCCAATGAATAAGTATCTGTGTGGATTGAGCCCCACTCTTAGTATGAGGTCTAGTAATAGGTTGTTATTGTAAGTGTGGTGACCACTTGATGGACCAAATACATCTTCTCTAGGGCATTTAGGTGTGATCCATAGAGGCTTGACCACCAGACTTCTTACCAATATGTGAATGAGGGAACATTGGATCTCCATGGATCCTTCATTGGTAATCCAAGCATGAATAGAGCTTCAGCTCAGACACATGCAAGCTCTGTATCCTTCTGTTGGTAGGTAGGGATATTGGGGGTTCTCAAAGTAGTCCAAAAATGTTTTAAACTCCCCCAAAAACTTTTTTAAGCTAGATCAGGCAAAAACTGACAGATCTCTTGGCCACTAACAGAGAACTGATGCTGTCACCCTGTTGGCACAGTGATGTCATTTAAAAGTATTTTTCCCATTTGATAAAATTTTTCCATTAGCCCGCCCCCTAGGATCCTCACTGAAAAGCTAAATAAAGTGACAACAGAGCTCCAACGAGTGCTCGTCCCACTATGTCTTTTACTGTACTCCAGCCCAGTTCCCAGCCGAAACCTGATGCACTCCATCAATTTCTGGTTCCTCTTAGTTGGGCTGATTGTTGGGATCCAAAAAGGCAGACTCCCACCAATCACAAATTGTACACCTCTTTAAAGAGACAGGTCTAAAGTGGGCAGCTTTTTGTTTCTTCTTTTCTTCTTTCTCCTCCCCTGAACATTTGGGTTTTTGTTTGTTTTTAATCTTCCATATGGTTTCAAAGACATGCGCCTTTTTATCTATTGCTAATTTTTATGATCTTTGCCAAGGGGTGTGCCCCACAGGATCCTCAGGGGCGTGTCTTTAGGCTGCTGAGCTTTATTATCCTTTGAGTCACACCCACCTAATAGATGCATTAAAAAATAGCACTAAATTAAAAGGCCCATATCTCTAGGATCGCATGGCGGATTTAAAAAAAATCAAAAACCATAATGCTCAGAGGAGCAGCTGGAATAAAATAAGAGCAAACACTGAACACTTCTAACCAGATGCCTGTCCCCTTTAAATAGTAAAGATTAGATTTTCAATGTTACATAACAGTTTATGAAATGTGCATTTAATTAATAAACAGCAAGTTACATAAGCACCATCATATTTTACCTTGCTTTCTGAACGCACATTGTAATTTACATGGCACAAGCTCTGGACTAATGGATTATAAAAATAGATGATGGAGCTGCTAGAATGAAATAGATGCATGGCGACCTTGTATCCATTCATTGGCTTCCTACTCATCTCTTCTAATTGTGTTTTCCTTTGAATATGGAGTGATATGCTCTGCTTATAATTTAGAAATAAATTTATTACCAGCAGGATCAGACTAGGGCACCCTGCACCTTCCCTGTGTCCACTAGCAGCGATCACATTTATTAGAATAATATGTATTAACTATAATGTTCTGACTTTCTGTAGCCACCACAAGGGGGAGCTCAGGTTACTGCATACTGAGTTATTATTGGGTACAATGTATGTACTGTATGCAATGTGCTCCCTCTAGTGGTGGCTGGAGGCAGTCACAACTTTATATATTGAATCTATAACAGTGCAGGGGATTTGGACCATTGTATAAGAAAGATGTATGCAATACTGATATAAAAATGGTAAGAAATGAATCAGCACATGAGTCTAAACTAAAGAGAGATATTCACTTTAAACTTTTCTCCTCTCGTGAGGTTTTTGTAAGCTCAGAAATCTTCCTGTTCTCTTTGCAGAAGTTTGTGCTCCAGCAAGGTACAGAAAGATGCAAGATTTGGAGCCGATCTATATATTTAAATGCAGCATAAAACCATCTATGATTTATTAATTCACATCAGAGACCTCAAATGGAGCTTTTGATATGATAAGGTTTCAGGGTGGTGGAGGTGCTGGGAGGCACAAGACGTGCGAAAATGAGCAAGTGAAGCTTTGTCACACAAGCACAGAGCGGCCAACAAGAGTTTTAGGCTATGTGCACATGTTGCGGTTTTTTTTCAGCACAGATTTGGTGCGGAAAATACGCAGCGTTTTACATTACCAGAAAAGCAGATGAGATTTCAGAAATCTCCTTCACAAGTTGCTTATTTTTTCCCTTTCAGATTTCAAGCAATTTCAAATAGACAACGGTAGTAATAACTGGGGAAAAATATGTGATAAAGATGTGCGGACTATACACAGCAGTTCTCCTGCACATCCTGAATATGTGAACATACCCTATAGAGATATCACATGGCTATCTATCTATTATCTCTCTATTATCTATCTATCTATTATCTCTCTATTATCTATCTATTATCTATCTCTCTATTATCTCTCTATTATCTATCTATATATCTATTATCTATCATTATATATTATCTATATATCTATTATCTATCTATCATTATTATCTATCTATTATCTATCCATTATCTATCTATTATCTATCATTATTTTCTATCTATCTATTTATCTATTATCTATCTATCATTATTATCTATCTATTACCTATCATCTATCTATTATCTATCTATCTATTATCTATCTATTATCTATCTATCTATCTATCTATCTATCTATCTATCTATCTATCATTATTATCTATCTATTATCTATCTATTTATTATCTATCTATTATCTATCCATTATCTGTCTATTATCTATCTATTATCTATTATCTATCTTTCTATCTATCTATTATTTATCTATTATCTATCTATTATCTATCTATATATGATTTATCTATTATCTATCTTCCATAAATCTCACATCTTTCATTTCATTATTACTAACCAGTTGCTGAGTAATCGTGGACTTTACCTTTCAGCAGTGAGAATGATCCGGGCTCGGTACAATCTTCTCCATGCAGTTTGGTTATATGATTATTAGCATCTATGATGAGTCCGTGTGACAATGATAAATTCTGTGCAACGTACAATATATACTGTAAACGTTATATCTTTCATCCTTTAGTTTCATACCTTTTTATAGATGTGGTTTTGTAGCAGCTGAAGCCACAATACGTGACTGCAACAAGTAAATACGAAAGTAACAAGTGTAGATTATTATCATGCAAAGTGGAGCCACACGAGGACACAAACCGTAATAGCGCGAGGAGAGGTATAAGCACTCTGTGACCAACGTGTTCCTTTTTTTTTTTTAAAGTTTTCCACACCAGCTTTAAAGAAAACCCATAATTTTGCAACACTCTAAGGGAGATATTTCTCATATATGTGTCCTCCAAGCAGTTGTGATGACACCGAAAATGAGCCATTTTTAATTATAGAGCTAAGTAGTAAGGCAATATGTTTTTATAGGAGTAAACCAAGCACATGGGCAACCTGGGCAGCTGCATAGGGGCCCTTTGAGCAATGGGGCTCAATGGTACAAAAACTGAAATATCTATGCCTGTACTGCCTACTGAACTGCTTGTAAGGGATTGTGTCCAATGCTGTTATGCACGTTGGTGGCGCATGTGGTTCGTGGACCCACTGTGCCTGGAGGCCGGGCTTATCTAGTGGGACATAGCTAAGTGGCTACCTGGTGTTCACTAGAGTCTCTGATGGTGAAGTCAAGCTTGAGCTGCTGGAAGCCGCCTGGTACCGCTGCTACACAGTCCCCAGTACTGCATCTGCTGACCCCAAACAGGACCATGGTCACGGACTCTGAGTCTCTGATAGACAGGATTTGGATACTGGTATAACAGTCTGGCCAACATGAAATGCTGGAATAGGTTCAGGTTCAGACCACATGGGATTCTGGAGCTGATTCAGGTACCACAGGTGCAGTCTCAGGGTTCAGGAACTGGTGGTGTAGCTTCAGGGTCCAGTTACCACCGGAGAGGCTTCAAGGTACAGGTACTACTGGAGTGGCTTCAGGGTACAGGCACTACTGGAGTGGTTTATGGGCACAGGCACCACTGGAGTGGCTTCAGGGTACAGACACCACTGGAGTGGCTTCAGGGTACAGGCACCACTGGAGTGACTTCAGGGTACAGGTACCGCCAGAGCAGCTTTGGGGTACAGTCACTACTGGAGTGGCTTTGGGGTACAGGCACCACTGGAGTGACTTCAGGGTACAGGTACCGCCAGAGCAGATTTGGACTACAGGCACCACTGGAGTGGCTTTGTGGTACTGGCACCACTGGAGAGGCTTCAGGGTACAAGCATCACTGGAGAGGCTTCAGGGTACAGGTACCACTGGAATGGCTCCAGGGTTCAGATACCACCAGAGCAGATTTGGAGTACAGGCACCACTGGAGTGGCTTAAGGGTTCATTTACCACTGGAGTGGCTTCAGGGTACAGATACAACTGGAGTGGCTTCAGCGTACAGGTACCACTGGAGTGACTTCAGGGTTCAGTTACCATTGGAGTGGCTTCAGGGTACAGGTACTACTGGAGTGGCTTCAAGGTACAGGCACCACTGGAGTGGCTTCAGGGTACAGGTACCACTGGAGTGGCTTCAGGGTACAGGAACCACTGGAGTGGCTTCAGTGTACAGGTACCACTGGCATGGCTTCAGGATTCAGTTACCATGAGTGGCTTCAGGGTACAGGTACCACTGGCGTGGCTTCAGGGTTCAGTTACCACTGGAGTGGCTTCAGGGTTCAGTTACCACTGGAGTGGCTTCAGGGTTCAGTTACCACTGGAATGCCTTCAGGGTTCAGTTACCACTGCCGTGGCTTCAGGGTTCAGTTACCACTGGAGTGGCTTCAGGGTTCAGTTACCACTGGAGTGGCTCAGGTTTCAGTTTCCACTGCCGTGGCTTCAGGGTTCAGTTACCACTGGAGTGGCTTCAGGGTTCAGTTACCACTGGAGTGGCTTCAGGGCACAGGTACCACTGGAGTGGCTTCAGGGTACAGTTACCACTGCCGTGGCTTCAGGGTTCAGTTACCACTGGAGTGACTTCAGAGTTCAGTTACCACTGGAGTGGCTTCAGGGTTCAGTTACCACTGCCGTGGCTCCAGGGTTCAGTTACCACTGGCGTGGCTTCAGGGTTCAGTTACCACTGGAGTGGCTTCAGGGTTCAGTTACCACTGGAGTGGCTTCAGGGTACAGGTACCACTGGAGTGGCTTCAGGGTTCAGTTACCACTGGAGTGGCTTCAGGGTTCAGTTACCACTGGAGTGGCTTCAGGGTACAGGTACCACTGGCGTGGCTTCAGGGTTCAGTTACCACTGGAGTGGCTTCACAGTACAGGCACAGCCAGAGCGGCTTTTGGGTACAGGCACCACAGGAGTGGCATCAGGGTTACGTACGCAATATAAAAGATCACATGAACAGGTTCAGGATAACATAACTAACTACACAAGATTAGGACAAGGGACATGGCAACATATCGTTGTACACACATAATGTAGAGAAACTATAAGGGTGGTTCAGGCACCTACCTTTTATACAGAATGCTTTCCAGCTATTGGCTGGGGGCATTTTTCAAAGTGCGTGCACTGCCCATTTAAGACCACTTGAGCGTTGACGCGCCAGATGTGCGTGTGCTGCATGTACAGGAAGCCGGAGACAGGGAGCTCACCATGCATAGGGAGTGGTGAGTATCCCTGCATGGAGGGGACAGCCCACATGCACCGTTTTTGATCATATACAAATGCATTAAAGAATAAAGAAAACCTTTTTTATTTAATTATTGATCAGTCCTTGCAAATGTATTGATTTTTGTAATATGTTCCATTACCTTATTTTGCTTCCTTCCCTATCAAACACTATGAACAAAGTGCTGCTTTAACTGCCTACTAGGTCATGCTCCTTTAGAAGCTGCTTCGAGCTTTTGCTCTACCAGGAATGCATATTAAAACACACTTTCCAAACAATGTCCCTATGAAATCTCCTCTGCTCCCCTCCCTCATATGGTTATCCAGGGAAGCATTTGTAACTGGCATTTGAGCACTAATTCTTGTTAGAGCAGCAGTTCAAAGCAGCTTCTAAAAGAGCATGAACCAGACAGATAAAGCAGCACTTTAAACATGATTTTTGGGAAAGAAAGAAGCAAACTAAATAATGGAGTATATTTTAAAAATTCATAACTTTACAAAGCAAAATTATGTGTAAAAAGTTTGCTTACCCTTCAGGTTTTAATGGTTGCAGGGCTGTGTTCCTTATTTGACACAGAGATGGTCTCATTATTACTGCTGGAAGCTCTGACTGCAAATCAGCAAAGTAGACTTGAATGCAGAAATTCAGCCGCTACTTATATCTAATGAATTCTCTAATGACACAGCTTTGTGATTCCCTGTTATCCATTCCATGGTAGGCAGATCATTGGTACCGTTGGATAGTTGGTAGCATTTACAACAAATTGTCACAGGGGGCAGCATTGTACAATATTGTGTCCAGATAATTAAAAAAAAAGACAACAATGTGCAGTCATGGAAATTGAAAGCATGTAAGGCAAATGGTCAGAAGGGGGCAGTGTTGCCAGTGTGATTATGCAGCCAACTACTGAGGGTGCATATGTATTACTTGCTCTAGTTACCAAAATATAAACATAAGAAGTTATGAAAAGTTCTTATAATTATATTTTTGGATTCAGGAAATATAACAACACTAATTTCACTATCTGAAAGGGCATGTTAAAAGGTTGTATGCGGAATCACATTCAAGGTATAGGACTTAACTTGGGATCAGTACAGGATGAGTAATAATTATCATGTTGTTCTAACTGAATTGTTCCTTCTGTTTTTCCAGGATTACCTCCAGAAAACATTAGGATGAACTTCACCACAGATCCAGAAACTGCAGAACTGCGCCATGCGGTCCAAGTGGTGGTCACTGTGATTTTCAGCTTAATTTTTCTCCTAGGCATGATGGGTAATGGCACTGTGATCTGGATAACAGGCTGTCGCCTTCAACGAACTATTAACACTGTATGGTTTTTCAACCTAGCATTGGCAGATTTCATCTCTACCTTTTTGGTTCTTGTCACTGTCCTTTACTTGCTGCTTGACCTCCATTGGCCATTTGGGCCAATTTTATGTAAACTCGTCAACTGCACATTTGGCTTGAGCATCTACGCCAGCATCCTCTTACTGAGCGCCATCAGCATCGATCGCTGCGTTCTTGTCCTATTCCCGGTATGGTGCCAAAATTATCGTAACCCCAGGTTGGTTACGGCTGTGTGTTTAGTCATTTGGATTCTTTCCATTGCCTTGGTACCAGGTTCTTACACCCTTTCCGAAATGTCTACAGAAAGCAACCGAAGTTCTTGCAAGAACCTCGATATTTTTGAAGACTGGGAGAGAAGAGAAGCTGCTATTTTCACCGTGTGTATATTCCTCTACCAGTTCTTAGTCCCGCTGAGCATCATCCTAATTTCCTACGCCATTCTTCTCCTTACGCTCCGTAAGAAAAAATTGAACAGGAGTAGCAAGCCCTTCTTGGTGGTAACCGGGGTGGTTTTTTCATTTTTTTTATGTTGGCTTCCCTATCATGCCTTAGCCCTCTCCAGAGTGTCCCTTGGTGGGTTACCACTTTTGGTAAGTCTGGTGGCTGTGCCGCTCTCCAAGTGTTTAGCCATGTTCAACAGTTGTATCAACCCAATACTTTACGTTTTCATTGGCCGAGAATTCAAAGATGCCGTCAAGAGGTCACTGACACAAGTATTTAAAACTGTTTTTGAGGAAGTCCCACACTAAAGATGTTGCAAGTGGAAAACTTTTACGACAACTGGAGAAGATGCTCAACTTTTTTGGCATTTTGGAAGCTTCTAACAGCAAACAAATTGAGCTTCTTGGTAAGCGATAAACCAGAGTTTGGACAATTGACCAGAGTTTGGACAGTTCAAAACCAATTTTTGGCTAATGGAATGTTACTTAGTGAAGAAGGGAAGCAAATAAAGCTGTTCAGTTACAGGCGGAATCATCTTCTAATGGTGAATAACCAATAGATTTCATTAAACTGGAGACATTGTGATGGACTAGGAGATGCATCACAGCAGATTATTTCAATGATTTCTCAAGACGAGAGATTCAAAGTTTTTGAATTTTTGGGTGATATCTTGTTACTGCCTTTGCCTTTGTTCTTTTTAAACTCAGTTGTCTTGCTTATGTACTGGGAACTTCAGATACCGTGGACTGAGAGATTGTTGTGTTCATTCCGAAATCTCTGCCTTACGAAAAGGAAAAGTGGCTTGATTGTATCAAATGGAAATGGTCTATTTTAGCAACCCCAGGAATAGTTACAATATTTTGGTGGTTTATACCAAAAAAAAGAAACTTGTCATTGTAAAATGTAAAGTTCAGGGAATTTTTATGAACTCTGTGCTGCTAGCTTCTGTTGACTCGTCTTGCAATTTCTGTGACCTCTCTATTTAGTACTTTGAGTGCAAAAGGGTGTAATGTTGTTTATGAAAATCTACTGATGGACAAGTTAAGACATGAACATTCATGTCACGTAGTTAAAAATACAAATGTTCTCAGAAAAAGACTTCAAAGTGAGTGTGGGTTATGCAAATGAAGTATTATTTTAGGCATTGTTGACTCGGTGGGTCAAAACATGGTAATTCAAATATTGCCAGTTGACTTTCTCACAATTTCCACGATCTTTTCTTGCTATGAATTAATGGAGCATTCTACAAAGGCTTAATTAAAGGATATAGACACATTCTGGGGTATATTTTCTTTTTTAATTGAATACATGTATTTTGTGATTAAATTATTTTTGCAATTGATGGCTACAGAATAAGTTGTCAGAGAATCTGTCAGTGAGCTCGATCTGACAGGGAGTTTGTAAATCTTTTATCTGTTTTTTCTGAACTCCTTTCGGTTGATGTTTTCTGAACTCCTTTCAGTTGATGTTTTCTGAACTCCTTTCGGTTGATGTTTTCTGAACTCCTTTCGGTTGATGTTTTCTGAACTCCTTTCGGTTGATGTTTTTTCAACTTCTTTTGGTTGATGTTTTCTGAACTCCTTTCAGTTGATGTTTTCTGAACTCCAATCAGTTGATTAATGGCCATGATTCACGTTCTGCTCAAGTTTAATGTAGCCTGTGGTTATTATTCAGCTAAGAGGAGCTCAGTAAAAGAGCTACAACCCCCCCATCAGAAAAAGGTCACTGGCATAAAAAAAGTATGTATGAATGTATGTATATAGTACAGACCAAAAGTTTGGACACCTTCTCATTTAAAGATTTTTCTGTATTTTCATGACTAAGAAAATTGTACATTCACACTGAAGGCATCAAAACTATGAATTAACACATGTGGAATTATATACTTAAAAAAGTGTGAAACAACTGAAATTATGTCTTATATTCTAGGTTCTTCAAAGTAGCCACCTTTTGCTTTGATGACTGCTTTGCACACTCTTGGCATCCTCTTGATGAGCTTCCAGAGGTAATCACCGGGAATAGTTTTCACTTCACAGGTGTGCCCTGTCAGGTTTAATAAGTGGGATTTCTTGCCTTATAAATGGGGTTGGGACCATCAGTTGTGTTGTGCAGAAGTCTGGTGGATACACAGCTGATAGTCCTACTGAATAGACTGTTAGAATTTGTATTATGGCAAGAAAAAAGCAGCTAAGTAAAGAAAAACAATTGGCCATCATTACTTTAAGAAATTAAGGTCAGTCAGTCTGAAAAATTGGGAAAACTTTGAAAGTGTCCCCAAGTG
The DNA here is from genome assembly GCF_051348905.1 of Ranitomeya variabilis. NCBI lineage: Eukaryota > Metazoa > Chordata > Amphibia > Anura > Dendrobatidae > Ranitomeya > Ranitomeya variabilis. Next base: position 222,241,045 of record NC_135235.1, read on the forward strand.
CAGTGGCAAAAACCATCAAGTGCTACAAAGAAACTGGCTCACAAGAGGACCGCCCCAGGAAAGGAAGACCAAGAGTCACCTCTGCTTCTGAGGATGTTTATCCGAGTCACCAGCCTCAGAAATCGCAGGTTAACAGCAGCTCAGATTAGAGACCAGGTCAATGTCACGCAGAGTTCTAGCAGCAAACACATCTCTACAACAACTGTTGAGGAGATTTTGTGCAGCAGGCCTTCATGGTAAAATAGCTGCTAGGAAACCACTGGTAAGGACAGGCAACAAGCAGAAGAGACTTGTTTGGGCTAAAGAACACAAGGAATGGACATTAGACCAGTGGAAATCTGTGCTTTGGTCTGATGAGTCCAAATTTGAGATCTTTGGTTCCAACCACCGTGTCTTTGTGTGATGCAGAAAAGGTGAATAGATGAACTCTACATGCCTAGTTCCCACTGTGAAGCATGGAAGAGGAGGTGTGACGGTGTGGGGGTGCTTTGCTGGTGACACTTTTTGGAGATTTTTTCAAAATTGAAGGCATACTGAACCAGCATGGCTACCACAGAATCTTGCAGCAGCATGCTATTCCATCCGGTTTGCGTTTAGCTGGACCATCATTTATTTTTCAACAGGACAATGACCCCAAAAACACCTCCACGCTGTGTAAGGGCTATTTGACCAAGAAGGAGAGTCATGGGGTGCTACGCCAGATGTCCTGGCCTCCACAGTCACCAGACTTGAACCCAATCAAGATGGTTTGGGGTGAGCTGGACCGCAGAGTGAAGGCAAAAGGGCCAACAAGTGCTAAGCATCTCTGGGAACTCCTTCAAGATTGTTGGAAGACCATTTCCGGTGACTACCTCTTGAAGCTCATCGAGAGACTGCCAAGAGTGTGCAAAGCAGTCATCAAAGCAAAAGGTGGCTACTTTGAAGAACCTAGAATTTAAGACATATTTTCAGTTGTTTCACACTTTTTTGTTAAGTATATAATTCCACGTGTTAATTCATAGTTTTGATGCCTTCAGTGTGAATGTACAATTTTCATTGTCATGAAAATGCAGAAAAATCTTTAAATGAGAAGGTGTGTCCAAACTTTTGGTCTGTACTGTACATACATATATCTTTTTTTGTGTCAATGAGTTTGTTGTGATGGAGGAGTTTGGAGCTCTTTTACTGCTATATAGAATCTCATTTAGCAGCCTGCACTACTTAGGTAAACAAAGAGCATTAAAAGCCAAGTGGTGCAAAATTTTCAATGAAGTACAATTGCAAAAAATGCTTTAGCCCAAAATACATTTAAAGAATAGCAAAAATTGGTCCCTAAAGGTGTCTACCTTCTTGAAACTTGTATGAACCTTAAAGCATAAGTGATTGTTCACACTTTGCACTTTTAGTGCATTGTTGTGAAACATAAGACACAGCATGTTACAGTACTAGCAATACCAATGAGGCCTCTAAAATCTCAGGCACGCATTGCATCTTTCTTTTCCTTGCATATTTCCAGCTGTGGTGTGTTTCTTCAAATCTGCAGCATGTCAATTCTTTCAGCATTTTAACCCCTTCATGACCCAGCCTATTTTGGCCTTAATGACCTTGCCATTTTTTGCAATTCTGACCAGTGTCCCTTTATGAGGTAATAACTCAGGAACGCTTCAACGGATCCTTGCGGTTCTGAGATTGTTTTTTCGTGACATATTGGGCTTCATGTTAGTGGTAAACTTAGGTTGATAATTTCTGAGTTTATTTGTGAAAAAAACGGAAATTTGGCGAAAAATTTGAAAATTTTGCAATTTTCACATTTTGAATTTTTATTCTGTTAAACCAGAGAGTTATGTGACACAAAATAGTTAATAAATAACATTTCCCACATGTCTACTTTACATCAGCACAATTTTGGAAACAAATTTTTATTTTGCTAGGAAGTTATAAGGGTTAAAATTTGACCAGTGATTTCTCATTTTTACAACAAAATTTACAAAACCATTTTTTTTAGGGACCACCTCACATTTGAAGTCAGTTTGAGGGTTCTATATGGCTGAAAATACCCAAAAGTGACACCATTCTAAAAACTGCACCCCTCAAGGTGCTCAAAACCACATTCAAGAAGTTTATTAACCCTTCAGGTGTTTCACAGCAGCAGAAGCAACATGGAGGGGAAAAATTAACATTTAACTTTTTAGTCACAAAAATGATTTTTTCGCAACAATTTTTTTATTTTCCCAAGAGTAAAAGGAGAAACTGGACCACGAATGTTGTTGTCCAATTTGTCCTGAGTACGCAGATACCTCATATGTGGGGGTAAACCACTGTTTGGGCGCACGGCAGGGCTCGGAAGGGAAGGAGCGCCATTTGACTTTTTGAATGAAAAATTGGCTCCAATCTTTAGCGGACACCATGTCACGTTTGGAGAGCCCCCGTGTGCCTAAACATTGGAGCTCCCCCACAAGTGACCCCATTTTGGAAACTAGACCACCCAAGGAACTTATCTAGAAGCATAGTGAGCACTTTAAAACCTCAGGTGCTTCACAAATTAATCTGTAAAAATGAAAAAGTACTTTTTTTTCACACAAAATTTCTTTTAGCCTCAATTTTTTCATTTTCACATGGGCAACAGGATAAAATGGATCCTAAAATTGGTTGGGCAATTTCTCCTGAGTACGCCATTACCTCATATGTGGGGGTAAACTACTGTTTGGGCACATGGTAAGGCTCGGAAGGGAAGGAGCGCCATTTGACTTTTTGAATGAAAAATTATCTCCATAGTTAGCGGACACCATGTCAGGTTTGGAGAGGCCCTGTGTGCCTAAACATTGGAGCTCCCCAACAAGTGACCCCATTTTGGAAACTAGACCCCCCAAGGAACTTATCTAGATGCATAGTGAGCACTTTAAACCCTCAGGTGCTTCACAAATTGATCCGTAAAAATGAAAAAGTACTTTTTTTTCACACAAAATTTCTTTTAGCCTCAATTTTTTCATTTTCACATGGGCAACAGGATAAAATGGATCCTGAAATTTGTTGGGCAATTTCTCCTGAGTACGCCGATACCTCATATGTGGGGGTAAACCACTGTTTGGGTGCACGGCAAGGCTCGGAAGGGAAGGTGCGCCATTTGACTTTTTGAATGGAAAATTAGCTCCAATCGTTAGTGGACACCATGTCGCGTTTGGAGAGCCCCTGTGTGCCTAAACATCGGAGCTCCCCTACAATTGACCCCATTTTGGAAACTAGACCCCCCAAGAAACTAATCTAGATGCACAGTGAGCACTTAAAACCCCCAGGTGCTTCACAGAAGTTTATAACGCAGAGCCATGAAAATAAAAAAATTATTTTTCTTTCCTCAAAAATGATTTTTAGCCCGGAGTTTTTTATTTTCCCAAGGATAATAGGAGAAATTGGACCCCAAATGTTGTTGTCCAGTTTGTCCTGAGTACGATGATACCCCATATGTGGGGGTAAACCACTGTTTGGGCGCACGGCAGGGCTCGGAAGGGAAGGCACGCCATTTGGCTTTTTGAATGGAAAATTAGCTTCAATCATTAGCGGACACCATGTCGCGTTTGGAGAGCCCCTGTGTGCCTAAACATTGGAGCTCCTGCACAAGTGACCCCATTTTGGAAACTAGACCTCCCAAGGAACTAATCTAGATGTGTGGTGAGCACTTTGAACCCCCAAGTGCTTCACAGAAGTTTATAACGCAGAGCCATGAAAATAAAAAATTATTTTTCTTTCCTCAAAAATGATTTTTTAACCCACAATTTTTTATTTTCCCAAGGGTAACAGGAGAAATTGGACCCCAAAAGTTGTTGTCCAGTTTCTTCTGAGTACGCTGATACCCCATATGTGGGGGTAAACCACTGGGCACATGCCGGGGCTCGGAAGGGAAGTAGTGACGATTTGGAATGCAGACTTTGATGGAATGGTCTGCGGGAATCATGTTACGTTTGCAGAGCCCCTGATGTGCCTAAATAGTAGAAACCCCCCACAAGTGACCCCATTTTGGAAACTAGACCCCCCAAGGAACTGATCTAGATGTGTGGTGAGCACGTTCAACCCCCAAGTGCTCCACAGAAGTTTACAACGCAGAGCCGTGAAAATAAAAAATCATTTTTCTTTGCTCAAAAAAGATGTTTTAGCAAGCAATTGTTTATTTTCACAAGGGTAACAGGAGAAATTGGACCCCAATATTTTTTGCCCAGTTTGTTGTGAGTACGATGATACCTCATATGTGGGGGTAAACCACTGTTTGGGCGCATGTCAGGGCTCGGAAGGGAAGTAGTGACATTTGAAATGCAGACTTTGATGGAATGGTCTGCGGGCGTCACGTTGCATTTGCAGAGCCCCTGATGAGCCTAAACAGTAGAAACCCCCCCTAAGTGACGCCATTTTGGAAACTAGACCCCCCAAAGAACTTATCTAGATGTGTGGTGAGCACGTTCAACCCCCAAGTGCTTCACAGAAGTTTACAACGCAGAGCCGTGAAAATGAAAAATCATTTTTCTTTGCTCAAAAAAGATGTTTTAGCAAGCAATTTTTTTTTCACAAGGGTAGCAGGAGAAATTGGACCCCAATATTTGTTGCCCAGTTTGTTGTGAGTATGCTGGTACCCCATATGTGGGGGTAAACCACTGTTTAGGCGCACGTCAGGGCTTGGAAGGGAAGTAGTGACATTTGAAATGCAGACTTTGATGGAATAGTCTGCGGGCGTCACGTTGCATTTGCAGAGCCCCTGATGTGCCTAAACAGTAGAAACACCCCACAAGTGACCCCATTTTGGAAACTAGACCCCAAAAGGATCTTATCTAGATGTGTGGTGAGCACTTTCAACCCCAAGTGCTTCACATAAGTTTATAACGTAGAGCCATGAAAATAAAAAAATAATTGTTCTTTCCTCAAAAATTATGTTTTAGCAAGTAATTTTTTATTTTTGCAAGGGTAACAGGAGAAATTGGACACCAATAGTTGTTGCCCAGTTTGTCCTGAGTACGCTGGTATCCCATATGTGGGGGTAAGCCACTGTTTGGGCGCACGTCGGGGCTTGGAAGGGAGGGCGCACCATTTGACTTTTTGAACGCAAGATTGGCTGGAATCAATGGTGGTGCCATGTTGCGTTTGGAGACCCCTGATGTGCCTAAACAGTGGAAACCCCTCAATTCTAACTTCAACACTAACCCCAACACACCCCTAACCCTAATCCCAACTGTAGCCATAACCCTAATCACAACCCTAACCCCAACACACCCCTAACCACAACCCTAACCCCAACACACCCGTAACCCTAAATCCAACCCTAACCCTAATCCTAACCCTAATCCCAACCCTACCCACAACTGTAACCCCAACACAACCCTAACCCTATCCTTAACCCTAACCACAAGCCTAATCTTAACCCTATTTCCAACCCTAGCCCTAATCGCAGGGCCGCGCTTAGTAACCCGATGTTTACCGTGGTTACCAGCGTAAAAGTTAAAAAAAAAAACCGTACATACTCACATTTCGGTGTCCTTCAGGTCCCTTGCCGTCTGCTTCCCGCTCTGACTGAGTGCCGCCGTACAGTGAGAGCAGAGCGCAGCGGTGACGTCACTGCTGTGCTGTGTTCTCACTTGCTGGCCGGCAGACAGTCAGAGCGGGAAGCAGACGGCAAGGGACCTGAAGGACACCGACATGTGAGTATGTACGGTTTTATTTTTTTTACTTTTACGCTGGTAACCACGGTAAACATCGGGGTACTAAGCGCGGCCCTGCGCTTAGTAACCCGATGTTTACCCTGGTTACAAGCGAACGCATCACTGGATCGCTGTCACAACGATCCAGCGATGACAGCGGGAGATCCAGCGACGAAAGAAAGTTCCAAACGATCTGCTACGACGTACGATTCTCAGCAGGGTCCCTGATCGCTGCTGCGTGTCAGACACAGCGATATCGTATGGATATCGCTGGAACGTCACGGATCGTACCGTCGTAGCGATCAAAGTGCCACTGTGAGACGGTACCCTAACTCTAATTCCAACCCTAACCCTAAGGCTATGTGCCCACGTTGCGGATTCGTGTGAGATTTTTACGCACGATTTTTGAAAAATCCGCAGGTAAAAGGCACTGCGTTTTACCTGCAGATTTACAGCAGATTTCCAGTGTTTTTTTGTGCGGATTTCACCTGCGGATTCCTATTGAGGAACAGGTGTAAAACGCTGCGGAATCCGCACAAAGAATTGACATGCTGCAGAAAATACAACGCAGCGTTTCTGCACGGAATTTTCCGCACCATGGGCACAGTGGATTTGGTTTTCCATAGGTGTATATGGTACTGTAAACCTGATGGAAAACTGCAACGAATTCGCAGCGGCCAATCCGCTGCGGATCCGCAGCCAAATCCGCTGCGGATCCGCGGCCAAATCCGCTGCGGATCCGCGGCCAATCCGCTGCAGATCCGCGGCCAATCCGCTGCGGACCTGCAGCCAAATCCGCACATGCCATAACCCTAACCCTACCCCTAACCCTAACCCTACCCGTAACCCTAACCCTACCCCTAACCCTACCCCTAACCCTAACCCTAGTTCTAACCCTAACCCTAGTGGAAAACAAAAAAAAAAAAAAAAAATATTTTCTTTATTTTATTGCTCTCCCTACCTATGGGGGTGATAAAGGGGGGGGGGTATTTATTATTTTTTTTATTTTGATCGCTGTGATAGAACCTACCACAGCGATCAAAATGTACTTGTAAGGAATCTGCCGGCTGGCAGATTTCGGCGGGCGCACTGAGCATGCGCCCGCCATATTGGAAGATGGCGGCGCCCAGCGAGGAGACGTACGGACACCGGGAGGATCGGTAAGTATGAAGGGGTGGTGGGGGGGTGGATTGGAGCACAGGGGGGGTGATCGGACCACAGGGGGGGTGAATTCAAACAAGGATGGAGCGGACAGGAGGACGGGGGAGCCAGCAGGCGGACGGAGGGGACCGGACCCCATAACGGAGGACTGGGGGGGCGATCGGTGGGTGTGGGGGGGGGTCACTTAAGTATTTCCAGCCATGGCCGATGATATTGCAGCATCGGCCATGGCTGGATTGTAATATTTCACCATTTTTTTAGGTGAAATATTACAAATCGCTCTGATTGGCAGTTTCACTTTCAACAGCCAATCAGAGCGATCGTAGCCACGGGGGGGTGAAGCCACCCCCCCTGGGCTGAAGCACCACTCCCCCTGTCTCTGTAGATCGGGTAAAATGGGAGTTAACCCCTTCACCCGATCTGCAGGGACGCGATCATTCCATGACGCATACGCTGCGTCATAGGTCGGATTGGCACAGACTTTCATGACGCAGCGTATGCGTCAAAGGTCGGGAAGGGGTTAAGCAATTCAAATAAATAGGGGAAAAAAAGTATGTAAAAATGGAGCAAAATGCATATATTAAATATAGCATTTTTCCAGCCAAAATTATGGTTCTTCGTGCAGAAAATTTTGCTGCAAATACTTTACGTGCACATAGCCTAAGGGCGCAGTCAGACGGCCATATAACACGGATGACAATCGCATTGCAATGCTCAGACTGGCTGGTGGCTATCCTAACCCGAGCGCGACAGCATGTATTTATGTGTAGCTGTCACACTCGGGTCAGGAGAGCCACCGGCCATTCCAAGCATTGGTATGCGATCATCGACCGTGTTATGCAGCCATCTGATTTTGCCCAATGCTTCAATTATATACAATCTATAATTTTCACTGCAGGTTATGTACACACGTTAATAGTGAGGAGTCACCCGAACTTATAAAAGTTTGGGGTTCATACTGGACATTCACTGACCGGTGCTAAATGCCAAATACAGACCTCTCTGAGAAGTCCGCTACAAAGTACGGAGTTCTGGGGGAAGACCATTACAAAGTTCACAGTTCTGGGGGAAGACCATTACAAAGTTCACAGTTCCGGGGAAAGTCCATTACAGAGTTCTGGGGGAAGTCCATTACAGAGTTCCTGACGAAGTCCATTACAAAGTTTGGAGTTCCGGGGGAAGTCTGTTGCAATGTTCGGAGTTCCGGGGGAAGTCTGTTGCAGAGAGAAGAATTTTCCAGCTCCAAAGTTCAGGTCTCCATACATTTCAAAGGGATTCAAGTTCAGGTAGAGTTCTGGTATTCAAACCAAATTTTGGATTACAGTTCAAGACGGGTGCCAGAACCTGCACTCCATGGGTCCGCTCATCCCTACACGTTAATTATTTTCAGCAAATTAGATTTTTCTGCTGCAAAATCCAAAGGGTTGGCAGAGAAAACCTCGTAAAATAAATGCATTTTTACCACATTTTGATGCATTTCTATTTGCATTATTTCCCATTTATTAGAATGGGTGAACAATCCTGAACGAATTGACATGCTGCAGATTTGAATAAACACTTTGCAAGTTGAAAATTTGCAAGGAAAAAAATAAGCAGCCTGTGTGTAAGATTTCAGAAATCTCATTCACTTCACTGGTAGAAAAAAAACACAACGTGTGAACAAGTCCACTCCTAAGCTAAACAGTCTGGAATCCAGATTGGTAAAATGTATTAATCCAGATAAAGTGTAACAAACGATGAGAACAGGATAATTGTGTGATTGATGTATTTAGCTAGAGGTTTGTCTAGACTGGATATGATTGTGTCCAAAGCACATCTGTGGGAATTATTTAGGACCTTTTCGGTCCAGATTCAGTTCACTGAAGTTAAGCATATCAGGAATTTCGAAAAAGTTTCTTATTAAAAATTTTTAATTCCTCAGACCATTCAGAATATTAGGTACTAGTGCCCTTGAAGTACAAATTTAATGGAAATCATAAGAAAAACATATCTGTAGAAAACAACCTGTTTACAGCTAAGTGCAGCAGTTTTTTTTACGTTACACAAAAGGAAAAAAGTTAAAACATAGGTAAGTTATAAGACAGTTCCTTGAAGAACTCTACATCCTACATGTTACAACTCACATTCACATTTTTATTTCTCTATCAATCGTAACCAAAAGTAATGTTAGCTAATACTTCCTTCCCTTTTTAGAAGAACGTGAAAGTCCCAAAAATTCTCATACAGTCAAAAGCTACCCACTTGTTGGTCTATCACGTCTGTAGCAATTTCACTTCAAAACTAAAAGTATTATAAGCTTCTTGGTACCAAATACAACAAAAAATCCCCCCCCCCTTCTTTAAATATTTTGTTCTTTAAACGAAATAATCTTATGTTTTTTGAAGAATATTGTTGTAATTGTGGCTTTCAGGTATTGATGTTGCCAAATATGAATGTACGTGGTTACATCGTGACGTTTTGTGTCTTAACAATAAATATTTTTTGTGATCAGTTACAAAAATTAATTTGTTTCGACGTTTTTAGTTCATTTTAATCTAAAGTGGAAGAAACATTTTAGTATCCAGGGGTCTCGACTCCAGACTATCCGCAACAACCTTGTTCATCCCTTTATGTAGCCATAGAATTCCATAAAAATTTGTCAGTCCCGAAATTCCACTATGGGGCATTCACTAAGGTGTCCTTTCTTATCATGACTTTTGGTTTCAAATATCATGAGATGAGATAACCAGCTTAGAAAAAAACATATATTTATTTCACTATATTGGGTATTTGGAATAATGCAAAAGTTGCTTGCTTTTGCTAAAAATTTAATATCGAATATCTTGAGGGAAGAGGAAAGATGGGGGACTAGAGTTGAGCAAATCTCCTAAAATTCGGGAAAATTCACTTACAAGGGAAATTCAATTGTCACTGAATAATTAAAATGCAAAATGTCTCTTTAAGAGACAATTGCATATTGAAGGACAATTTGCATATTTCCCAGAGGAGCATTGCGGCTTTAAGTCTCCTCATCTTGGCATGCGTAACATGTCACTCTCCACAAACAGAAACGTTACCCCTTGGATAATAATTAAAATGCAAATGTAATGGGGTAAAAAAAAACTCTCACACTCACCTCTCATTGACCATCCCTTCTCCAACCTTACCAACACCAGTCCTTGGATTTTTCTTCTATCGCCTATTTTTCAATAGCATTAAGTGGGACACAAGACATGTCATTAACCCCTTCATGACCTTGGGGTTTTCCGTTTTTCCGTGTTCGTTTTTCGCTCTCCTCCTTCCCAGAGCCGTAACTTTTTTATTTTTCCGTCTATTTGGCCATGTGAGGGCTTATTTTTTGCGGGACGAGTTGTACTTTTGAACGACATCATTGGTTTTACCATGTCGTGTACTAGAAAACTGGAAAAAAAAAATTCCAAGTGTGGTGAAATTGCAAAAAAAGTGCAATCCCACACTTGTTTTTTGCTTGGCTTTTTTGCTAGGTTCACTAAATACTAAAACTGACCTGCCATTATGATTCTTCAGGTCAGTACGAGTTCATAGACACCTAACATGACTAGGTTATTTTTTATCTAAGTGGTGAAAAAAATGTCAAACTTTGCTAAAAAAAAAAAAAAAAAAATTGCGCCATTTTCCGATACTCGTAGCGTCTCCATTTTTCATGATCTGGGGTCGGTTGAGGGCTCAATTTTTGCGTGCCGAGCTGGTGTTTTTAATGATAGCATTTTGGTGCAGATATGTTCTTTTGATTGCCCGTTATTGCATTTTAATGCAATGTCGCGGCGACCAAAAAAACGTAATTCTAGCGTTTCAAATTTTTTTCCTGCTATGCCGTTTAGCGATCAAGTTAATGCTTTTTTTTTATTGATAGATCGGGCGATTCTGAACGCGGCGATACCAAATATGTGTAGGTTTGATTTTTTTATTGATTTATTTTGACTGGGTCTAAAGGGGGGTGATTTAAACTTTTATATTTTTTTATTTTTTTCACATTTTTTTTACTTTTTTTTTTACTTTTGCCATGCTTCAATAGCCTCCATAGGAGGCTAGAAGCCGGCACCACTCGATCGGCTCTGCTACATAGCAGCGATCTGATGTTCGCTGCTATGTAGCAGAATTGCAGGTGTGCTGTGAGCGCCGACCACAGGGTGGCTCTCACAGCTGCCGGGGATCAGTAACCATAGAGGTCTCAAGGACCTCTATGGTTACTATTCTGAAGCATCGCCGACCTCCGATCATGTGATGGGGGTCGGCGATGCGATCATTTCCGGCCGCCCGGCCGGATGCCGTAGTTAAATGCCGCTGTCTGCATTTGACAGCAGCATTTAACTAGTTAATAGGCGCGTGCAGATCGCGATTCTGCCCGCGCCTATTACAGGCACATGTCAACTGTTCAAAACATCAAGCGGGGCTTCTGACCTCGGACCTACTATCCCGTCCGAGGTCAGAAAGGGGTTAATGTGCGTCACTCAACATGTGGTCATGTGAGACGTGATGGAAGTCACTGGCAGCATGGGACCCAGAAAATGGAATACCTGGCTAGTAGGGTTGAGTTGACCTGTGGAATTTCAGGTTCTGGTACCCCGACCAAACTTTAGTCCAAAGTTTGGTTCGGGTACCAGAACTTGAACCTGAACCCCATTGAAATCAATGTGGACCCCAACTTTGGAGCTGGAAAATCTCTCTCCTCTCTCTCCCCTCTCTGGACTCCCGAACTGTAAAACAGACTTCCAGGAGGAGTCCATGTTCAGAGTTCAGCATCGGACATTATGTTTAAAGTTCGGGTTGGCTCATCTCTACTCGCTAGAAGTGGACAGAGGCCCAAAATGAAGATGGAAGAAAGAAGATAGAAGAGCAATTGGAGGACTGGCTGTGATGGGAGCAGTAATCACACAAAAAAATTTAATCCTTTAAAATCTGATTTTTTTTATAATTCCAAGCAAATTTAGCTTGTTTTGAATCAATTTGTTAATCTTTAAGAAGGGCGCGTTTATACACACAAATGCAATGTAGTCAGCAGGAGCAACAAAGATACATACAGAGCCATAATGGCATGATGGGCACCAATATTTTCACAACAGCTGACCAGTTGACCACACATGGATCTGGGGAGGTATCAAGTCTCTTTATACAGTAGACATTCTAAAAAGTATAGAAAAATGATACCTGGAGTAATTTGCAAAAAAAAATATTCTACAGAATATTAATTTTTATCCAGGACGACCTAGAAATGAGGTAAGGGGGATTAGCTGGCTTAGCATGCGAGAGGTAGCTGGATCATTACATTCTCCAAAACTATCGTTGGATTATTTTATCAGTGGGTGGAATGATAATAATTTTATGATTCTATCGTCTTCAAATGGAGGCTGGACAGACATCTATCTGAGATGGGTTAGTGAATCCTGCATTGAGCAGGGAGTTGAACACGATGACCTTGGAGGTCCCTTCTAACTCTAACATTCTAAAATTCCACCTATAATTGAGAACCTCGGAAGTCAATATCTGACCCTTTAAATAGCTTTGAAACTGCGTTTTTATTCCCTCATTAATTAAATTTTGCATTCATGTTTGTACTTGTGTAGGTGACAGAGCAGAGTGTGTTTCTTTTTTACAAAAAGTGAACCACTAATACCTTCTTTGGTTGGCTGATAGAATGTGATAGCATTAAGGTTACTTTTACGTAGGATTTATGGAGGTGAAAGTTTCATTGACCACTAACTCGATGACGGCCAGGATAGACTTTCTGAACATGTTTTTGAAACTCTCCACAATGAACAGATAAAGAATGGGAGTAAAGCAACTATTGATGCAGGTCAGACATATAGATAATACTTGCAATGAACTCAAGATGCTTTCTTTAAACTTGTCCTTCTCAACACTCATTCCATACCAGATATGGTAGGGAAGCCAGGAAATGAAGAAAGAGAGAATAGCAAATAAGATTATTCGGTAAGGTCTACTGGATCGTGCGAGATTTTCCTTCTTCATCTTGATGAATATTTTTACATAACAGAAGGTAATGATGAGGAAAGGGATTATGAAGCCCATGAATAAGCGTATACTGAACAAGACCCATTTCACCTTCTTCTCGTCCCATTTTCCTGAGAGAGTGTAATCATTGTGGCAGATGGTAATATTGTCCTCATATCTGACTTGACGGGATACCAAATATGGAGTTGTAAAACTGAATGCCAAAATCCAAAACAAAAGGCACGTAATGGAAGCAGAACAAGGGTTCATATACCTCTTGTGTACATGTGGGTGATAAACCAAGCAGTAACGATCAACACTTATCACGGTCAGGAGAAAAACGGTCACGTACATGCCTAGGGACACAAATGAGTTGATGATCTTGCAGAGGAAGAGGCCAAATATCCAATGTGGTGCCATGATAAAATAGACTGCGGCAAATGGAAATACAAAGGTAACCATGAGGTTGGCCACAATTAGGTGGAAGAACAAGGTGGTGTTGACTGTTCTGCTCATCCTGAACCAAAGCACCCAGAGATACAAAGTGTTCACCACTAGTCCAAAACAAAATGTAAAAAATAAAAGTATGGCTGAAGTCAGGTTAAACGATGAGGACATTTTGTGGGCAGTTTCATTAGTTGCGCTGACATTAAAATTGAAGGCTGGTTGAGATGACATCTCCTGTAAAAGTCATGAAAAGTTATCAGATCATTATGTTAAGATCACACCACTAATGATATCAGAAGCCCAATGTTGTGCTTCCTTAACTCAAGATGACTTGAATCATGTAAGGTTAGTTTCCAATAATGCATGTACCACTGGGTTAAATAGTTTCCAGTTAACCAGAATATAAATAAAATTTTCAATTATGATTTTCTTTTACACTACTTCTAAATGTGTAGGTGGAAAGCTCACATCATACACACTAAATATGTCCATAGGCTTACATCTGTTTGCCATAAAGCTCCATTAACCCAATTGTTTGTATATGGACAGGAATGTAGCCATGCATATGTACTGTAGACAATTACCATAGACTGATGGGCCGTAAAATGTAACTATATAAGGACACAGTTTATCACTGTAGCTTCCTTAGGGGGCTTTAGAGATGTTGTCAGGACTCTGTTGTTGGGTGTCTTGGGACCAGGGGCTCCTTCACTGTCCCTAATGCTAGTGGCACCCTAGCTCGCCCTGTTCCCTGGATTATTTCTGATGGTGAAGATACAGGAGCCACGTACTTTGCCTTAAGTATGTACCCTTCCCCCACCCATGGAAAAGGGGATTAGTAGTGCACCGTAATACAGGAACCAGACTAAGAAGGTAGCAACAGTCACAGATAAATCCTCCAATAACAACCACCAACAACCTCCTACCATGCATCATAAGCAACTCTGACAATGTGTGCTAGCCAAGGGCCCAGATTATGTAGGAGATGGGAGTGGCTACCAGTGCACAGCTGAGAGCCTTAGCTCCAGGAGCTCTCAACAGAGCATATTAATCCCTGCACTGCCTAAAGAAATTTACACCATTTAAGATGAAGAAGTGCTTCTAATCTGTGCAGGAGTAGGAGAAATCAGAGTCTGTAGTCTTCTGGCTCCTCTCTGTCTCTGTAAACCCATGACAAGAGGCTTAAAACTGGGATCTAAGGGGTCATTTTTCTCTCCACAATGAAAAGCATTACCCCTTAGATCCGAGTCAAAGCTCTCATCTAGCCAAATCTGATCTCAAAAGTTGCAGTGATGAGGGACATAACTTTAAAACACCGGTATCAGCAAATTGAGATTCTGGTTTGGTTTCAATTTGGAGGCAATTTGCATATTTAATTTCCCAGAGGAGCATGCATGGCCTATAAGTCTCCTAACTCTGACATGCCAGGCCGGGTCACTCTCCAAAAGAAGAAATGTTACCCATTAGATCCCTTTATCAACATAAATAATAAATCAAAGGAAAGGAGAGACCACATGGAAGAAACATAGTTTATCTTATGGATTCCATAGAGATAGGGCTGCCCTTCAATGAGAAAAAAATAATAATTTGTAGCTCCCTTTCTGGTAGGCTCAAGTCATGCAAAGTCTTTCATCTTAATGGTCGCCATGTCATACTGATCTTCTCAGTTTTTGCCTGAAGGTGGAAAGTGGTTGTCATTATCTTATTGATATTGTCACCATTAATGAACCCCACGATGTTCAGCTCTCTGCTCCACTCATGTTAACTCATCTCATCTGGTAGTTGCCTCCTTGCTGGGCCTCCTAAAATCTTCTCTAAAGTCTCTGCGCATGCAGACACTAAGTCTCACAAGTAGGAGGAAATCCTTATCAAATCCTTATCAAAAGACTGAAGCCCTACAGAATAATATAATAATGTCTACGACCTACCTGGGAATGTTGACTTTATCTTCTTTCCTCAGTCTTCAGTGTCGGAGCAATAGATGCTTTTGCTTTTAATGTATGGTGTAAAAATACAAAGTGCGTAATTCAGGAAATGTAAAAAAAAAAGCTACAGGGCATGATCTAATATAGAAACTAGATAGCTTTTCTTTATGCTTTACCACAAATTCAACAAACACTGAGAGCAAAAAATAAAAGTACTCTTCGTGAAGATGACCTATATTTTTATGAGATAGCTATGGACTACAGTAGAGTGACTCTGAATCCTATCAGTGGCACAGCGCTTTACTACCGCCACTGTCAGTTCATTCCAGTGGGTGCTGCAGTCAGTCACAAGGAACTTGAAGACGTTGTTAGCAATTACAAGATTGTCTGATGGTCTTGATGGTCTGAATTCCAGTAACCTATGTGAATCAAGCTTGTTCGCACAGATTTTCCCAGGAAAATAAATTTGCAGAGATATTTTCCGAGATTTTAAAGTCCTTTATTATTCTCTAAGGTCATGTAATATGTAAAAAATTTAAAAAATCTTTATACTTACCTCTTCGACCCCTTCGTTCTTTGCAGTTGCCCATCTCCACATCTTCAGATCATAATCGTATGTGCTGAAATCCTTGGGCTTCACAAGCTATGGACTTCCGGCTTTGACTAGGCCCACCAGGGTTCTGCGCAAGAGTGTGTAAGTTCGTGGCGCGCATCGTGGAGTTACGGCGCACGTCAAGGAGTCATGACGCTGTGACCTTTTCATGTGCTTGCCAAGGAATTTAGCACGTGCAAAGGTAATCCGAAGATGCTGCGAGGACTGGAAAGGTGAAGCGTAGAGGCCAGAGAAGTGAGAGGTTAGAAAAATGTAAAAAAAAATTTAACATTTTGATGGGCTTTTAGAAAAATGGTGGTCCGCAGCTGCCATTTTGCTGAAATTAATTACAAAAAAATCCACTTTTTGGTAAAGGCAGATTTTTGTAAAATTGGAGTCGAATTCAGATCCACTTGAATGTATTCGCTCATCTTTTTAACCAATGTTACTAACATATTAGAAAAAAGTGATATGCACCATTATGAGCATAAACTCCTGTCCTACTTCTTGGGCCTGTCTCGCTACACTATGGTTCAGCCATTCAGTAGCTGAGACAGGTCAGTCCTTGGTCATTGTGGTCCATAAACAGACCATGAAATACTCTTGTGTGAACCCATCCTATGAGATTGTGCATTAGAAAACAGATTTTGCCTAAAATTTACTTGAATAGAGCTGAGCTGCTATACTGGATGCAACCTGTCAATTACGGTAGCACTGCCATATAGTTCTAGAGATACTGGCATTTTTTAAGTGCTAATTTCTACGATTTCTGCAAGGGAGTGTGGTTCACAGGATCCTCGGGGGTGTGTCTTTTGGCTGCCCAGCATAATTACCCTGCGAGTCGCACCCCTTTTTAAAAACCATAAAAGGTACCACTAAATAAAAGCGACAATATCTCTGGATCTGTATGGAGGATTGTAAAAGAACAAAAAGTGGAATATTCATGGGTGAAGCAGGAATTAAAATAAGGACAAACATTGGCAATTTTTTACCTTGTGAAATTCTACTTCTCTGTGAATGTCTCACATCTCCAATAAGCAGAATCTGAAGCCTATAACAGTTGTGGTAGTGATGATAGAATTTATACAAGTCCTTTAGAGAACTAAAAGAGCATATTAGGTTTTTTCTAGTCTATAACTGTGAAGACACATGGGTCTTCATTGGTGCTGCATACCCAAAACGGTAAAGGATTTTTCATTGAGATTATTTACAAAATTGCTTTATTTTTCTCTATAGATGCGTCAGAGAAATAAACAGATTTATTACAAAAGTATACATACCCTTTAAAGTGCAGCTATAACTGAATTACCTTTCTATATGAGCCTAGAGGAAAAAAATACATTTTTTCTCAAGTTTTACCTGCGAGAGTTAAAACGCTCTTGATTGGAAGATGTAAGCAAAGATGGACTGTATCTCGTAGGATTGGTACCATTTCACATTAAGACAAAAAAATTAAAACATAAAAATAAAAAAAAACATTCATACTAGATGAAGACAGAGTCACAAAGTGAAGCAGTGAACCGGAAAAGAAAATATGTGAGGATGAGCAAAGTCATGAAGGTGAGTGTTACCTATCTAAAAATAAATGTGTGAATCGTGTATCTGCACATAAGCCACAAAATACAATGCATAAATGATAGCGTCATGCAGTGCCCCAAAATACCACTGCCACAATTGTGATAAACATAGTAACATATAATGCCCAGATAATGTTGACATACAGTGATGGTAATATCATATGGGCCGTTGCATTGGCACAATACAGTTCTTGCATAATAATGTTACAAAATGCCTAAAAAATATTAGTTAATAAAATACGTGCAATTTAATTTATTCCGGACCTCCGATCATTTAGTTCTCCTTTTGATAAGCTGACGCCAGAGGAGTCTGGCAGCGGCTATCTCATTGAGAACACGTGATTGGCCAGCTGAGTGCTCCTGTGTATGTGTCGGGCTAGATAGCTGCCAACCAAACAATTGGCCATAGCATCATTCAGCCATTAGCTTTCTGCACTATATGGTGGGCTTAAGTTGTAGAACTTATTAGTTGTCAAACTTTGGACTTTGTTCCACATATGGGCGACACAATTTTGACACATTATTTATGCATGCCCCTTTTCTGATAAACCGCACCTCTTTTCTAAAATGTCACACCTTTTTGTCGAAAAAGTCATAAAAAAACAACACAGAAATATGGTGCAACTCATGAAAGTTTTTTTGGGAGGTGCAAATTACTCCAGAATTATGGTGCATTTAGCTTGAAAAACAAGTTCCAATGTCTTTAGTTTCTCCTCTTTTATGTTTGGTCTTCTCTTCCTTTCTCTTTTTCTGGACTTATTTAGAACGCTCATAACATTCCAAAAATAAGTTGCTAAAACTCTCACTTTACTAGGATGACCAGGGGTATTGGTAGACTTTGAGAAAAATGTATGGCAGGTAGACTGGGAAGACATGGAAACATTTCATGCATTGAGCAGGCCGTTGGACACAATGACCCTTGAGGTCCCTTCCAACTCTAACATTCTAGGATTCTCTGATTCTATGTTTAGAATGTTGTAGTTCTGACATCGGTAGATCAGATCTTCTGGCTTAAAAAGTTGGAAAACCAACCACTGGTGATGGCAACTGAGGGCACTCATATATGAAGATCTTCTCAAAGTCTTCAATCTTAGATGAACCTTCTACCATCAAGCAAAGTCTTCAATCTCAACTTATACCATCAACCATTTTGACTTGACTCTGGTACTGATTGTCTCTAGAGTCCTATGTTATTTGGAGAAATATATTTATTCTCTTCATCCTACAAGGAGTACTGTTCTTTCTTGTCATCTAGACTCCGGTTGGGTGAGATGAAGCTTTCGCTAAGGACTAACTCAATGAGATCCAGCAGCGACTTCCTGAACATGAGTTTAAAGTTCTCCACAATGAACAGATAAATTACTGGAGTGAAACAACTGTTGATGCAAGCTAAACCAATTGCTAAAACATGCAAACCATTTAAGAGACTCTCCGAGAAGCGACCCTCTGCTGCACTCATCCCATACCATACGTGGTAGGGTGTCCAGGAGATAAAGAACGATATGATGGCAATGCAGATTATCTTGTAGGGTTTGTTAGACCTCACCAGCTTTTCTTTGCTCATCTTGATTATTATTTTGAGATAACACACCGTAATGACAGCAAAAGGAATGATTAAGCCCAAAAATAAACGGGTGGTGAACAAAATCCACTTTAATCGTTGACCATTCCACAGTCCAGAAAGGGTATAGTCATTGTAACAGATGGTAATGTTATTCTCAGATTTCACTTGTCGGGATACAAGGTAAGGAGAGGTAAACAAAAGAGCCAAAACCCATAAAAACAAGCAAATAATAGTAGCATTGCGAGGGGTCATGTATCCCCTGTACCAGAAGGGGTGAAAAACCAAGCAGTAGCGGTCAACACTGATCACCGTGAGGACAAAAACAATCTGATACATGACTAATGAGACTGATGAGCTGATGATTTTGCACATAGTCAATCCAAATACCCAATGTGGCTTCATAATCAGATAAATCGTGAAGAAGGGAATGAAGATGGTGAAGACGAGATTGCCCAAAATTAGGTGAAAAAACCAAGTCGTGTTTATACTCCTTCTCATCCTGAAGCCGAGAACCCAGAGATATAAAGTGTTCACGACCAATCCAAAGACAAAGGTGAAGAGCAAAAACACTGCAGATGTCAGGCTTAAGGCTGAGAAGGTCTGATGAGTCGGACCATCACTTGTGTTGTAATGAAAACCTGATGAAACAGTGGTCATCGAATTCTAAAAGAAAAATGAAACGTGGTTGAGTTTAAGTATGACAGCAAAGAAAGATAAAATCTTTAAAAATTGAAGTTGTGTAAAAATTTGGTGATTTTTAGTGTTTTTACGCCAGGTTGCATACTTTTAGAAAAGTGGCAAAGCTTGGTCAGGACAGGAGTGGTGAAGCACACCACAACAGAATTAATCAATTATGGTAGAGATATAAGCCAGCCTCTGAGGTGAGTAATATTTCAGGTTGTGCCCCAAAGCATAAACACGTTCCTCATCATAGAGACAGACTGTTTGTGCTTTGGGGCAGCCTGTGGGCAGGTCTCTTCTTGGTTTCTCTGGCTTATAGCAGGAAGATAAGACTGCCTACAATCCAACCCCTGAAGCACGGGCATCTCATTAACTGAAAACTTCAAACACTGATTACACAAGAACCACAAGATGGATTTCTTCACCCCAGGTATCATGTTAATCAGTTTAATACTGCCAACCTGACAATGCCTGTAGTTTACTTAGAAAAACCCAGTTTACAGGTTCACTTTCAGTCTCTTACACTCACAGTCTTTGGAGTGAAATCTGAACATCCTGAATTTGTCAGCTTAGTTCGCTCATAGGTACAATTCAAGCAGTGATTAAGCTCTCTATACCTAAAGTACAAGGGGTGGAGGCTCATGTTATCCAAAGCCCGAGAGGTGTTTAAGCTGCCCATACCCACAGGACTTATGTCTTTGTTTAAGTCCTCTGTGCCCACAGACCTAGGAGTGAATATGTAAGCAATCACATACTCGTCCTTAAGTTTTTGGTTTAGGTCCTGAATATGCACAGTCCTATGTGTGTCTTCTCCGGCTGTCCTTAGGAGTGTATGCTCAAGTAGCCCATACTCACAGTCCTTGGGATAAGAACTTTATACTAACAGCCCCAGGGGTGCTGGCTTAGGTTTCAGATACCACCTCCCGATTGTGTCCGCTTAAGTCACCCATACCCACAACTCTAAAGGCGACAGCTTGGGTTCCCCACATGTCACAGTCTTGGGGGGTCTGCTGAGTTTCCACATACTTACAGTCTCAGATGTGTCTATTTAGTCACCCAATACTAATTTTCTTATGGCTAAATGCTTAATTTAGCCGATGGTCTTAGGGGTGTTAGCTTACGTACCCTTACAGTGACAAGCAAGAGGGTAACAATTTTTTGAAATTTTGACTTTCAGGCTCCATATCTCACCATCCATTACAGGTTCTAACGTGAGACTACCATCATTTTATAGACAATCATCTTGGCTATCTCATACATAAATTTGGCTTGCAACTATTTAGCATATGATTAGTTATGCCTGAAAGTTCAAAGTTCCAAACATTGCTACCCTTTTGCTTGTCACTGTATATTCAAATCTGTTGGGTATAGTCTTGAGACATCCATGCCTACAACTCAAGGGGTTAGCGTTTAAGTCTTCACAATATCCAAAGTTTTAGGAGTAAATCCTTAAATCTCTTGCCTTAGGGGTATGTTTGGGTACCTCTTGCATTAGGGGCACATGTTTGGGTACTTTGTACCCACAGCCGATAGGTAACTGCTAAAGGTACCAAATGCCACAGCCTTGTAAATATTTCATTGGATGCCAAGCTGGTACATAAACTCATATATTATAAACGTGCAGAAAAGGAAAGATTATTTTTAAAAAATATGCAGACAAAAGTTCTGCTACATCGCTACATCCAATACACAATCTTGTGTGAGATATATTGGAAGTCTTACCTGCCAGTCTTCCAGAGCCATCTCCGCTCACTGTCTCATTACCATTGTCTGTCTCCTTGTAGAAGAAAGATATCTCTGTTCTCTTTACTTAAGGATGTTTTTTTTATCAACACACACAGACCACAAAATCTGTATAGATACAGCCTCAATGTTGAAATTAAATCAGGAAATAGTCATATTAGTCATTCTTTCCTATTAACTATTGCATGAGTTTTTATTTGTCCTATAATACTCTGTGGTTTCTCCAGAATCTAAAGCACAATAAGTGTAGAGTTCTTAAAAAAGTAAATATATACATACAGTATATACATACACACAGTGGTGTGAAAAAGTGTTTGCTCCCTTACTGATTTCCTATTCTTTTGCATGCACTAATATATATGTAAAATAATATATATATATATATATATATATATATATATATATATATATATATATATATATATATATGACTCCAATTCCTGGAATATGTGCCCCCCCCACACACACACATCCTGGTATGTACCCCCCCATCCTGATATACAGCTCTAGCAAAAATTAAGAGGCCACTGCAAAATTTTCAGTTTGTCTGATTTTTCTCTTTATAGGTATATTTTTGAGTAAAATGTAATTTATTTTATAAACTACTGACAACGTCTCCGAAGTTCCAAGCAATACATTTTGTATTTATTTTCTGAAAATGAGAAATGGTCAAAATAACAAAAAAAAATGCATTGCTTGCAGACCTCAAATAATGCAAAAAAAAACCAAGTTTATAATCATTTAGAAACAACAATACTAATGTTTAACTCAGGAAGAGTTCAGAAATCAATATTTTGTGGAATAATTATGATGTTTAATCCCAGCTTTCATTTTGGCATGCTTTCCACCAGTCTTTCACACTGCTTTTGGGTGACCTTATGCCATTCCTGGTACAATAATGTAAGCAATTCTTCTTTGTTTGATGGCTTGTGACTATCCATCTTCCTCTTGATTACATTCCAGAGGTTTTCAATGGGGTTCAGGTCTGGAGATTGGGCTAGCCTGCACTTACTGACATTGTCAACTTAATGACCGACACGTGGACAAGTGCTTTTGACCAGGGATGCTAGGTTTCCTTGACAGCTCACTGGGTGAACATTGTGAAGGCTAGGGCCAAGTCACAACCTGGCATGGTGTGTTCCTGACGCCGAGGATTACTGGCTCTACTTCCATCAGGGTTTCCTTCATCTCCTACAGCAGTTCCTGCACCCCTCCTGCTCCTCCTCATCCTCCATTTTCGATGTGATATCTCTGAGAATGTCGTTCACATTAACAGGAAGCTGGAATCTCTGCAGCATTGCCTCGGTGATGTGGCAACAGGCTTTGCTGAGGCTAATTGGTCTAGGAGACAAACCAAACACTGTGGCACAGTTACTTAAAGGAATAACAGACCAGACAGCTCTATGGTTTTTGCAGCTGAACCTCCAACCAGGCATGGTCGTGTGATAATAAGTGTGATCTGCCAGTGGGTGTGAAGCTTGATAAGTTAACACACAGACCATGCTTAGCACATGGTCTCAACTTGGTAGTTCAACGTTTTTCTGAAAACATACCCAGATTTGCCAGAGCTTCTGGTCAAGATACGCCACATCAGCTCTCATTTCTGAAAGTCGGCTACAGTTGCCGCTGCTCTGGCACTGCTGCAGCAGCGCATGCAAATGCCAGCTCACCAACTGGTATGCAATGTCACCATGAGCTGGAACGCCACACTGCAGATGCTGGCAACACTTTATGAGCAGAACAGGCCAATGGTTGAGTACCAGCTCCAACATGCCAGTCGGTATTCTGGTCAGACTCTGCAAATAACTGAAGAGTGGGCATGGATGTCTGACATTTGTTTGGTTCTCCAGGACTGCACAAAGCTGGTGAGTGCCAATGACGCCATAGTCAGCGCAACTTTCCCCCTTCTGTGCCTATTTAAACAGTTGCTGCTCGCAATTATTCTTGAAGCATGAAGCATGCGGACCAGGTGGGGATGGAGGAAGACACAACAAAGAGAGATTGTAGCCAGCCTAACCTTATCTCATGTGCTCAGCTTGGGATGGGTGATAATGAGGAGGTGGACACTAAGGAGGAGGCAGAAGAGGAACAGGGGCTCATGGCTAGGGCAACAGAGTCTAGTAGCCAGACAACCTTCATTCTCTCTCTCCTACATGTATGGGCTGAGGATAGGAATGAGTAGGAAGAGACGGAGGAAGAAGAGATAGAGTTGTCATGGTGGAGACAGGCACAGTGTTGGCTGTATGGATTTTGGCATATATGGCCAATTTTATGTCCCGCTTTCCCGAGCCCCTCATGTTACATTCATCATGGTCATGATTAAGGAAGCTTAGTCTCCTGAAACAAGTTGAGATTCACACCCACATGGTTTGTGCTGAAGTTTGTATCCTCTATGCTTCAAGTTTGTGAATAAAGAAATTTTATCTTCACGGATTCTGTGGAGCTGGACATTCTTCTTTTTTTGGACTTTACACATTTGGACACAGCGGGTCCGTGCTCCCGAAGTTCAATTAATGCATCATGGGGGAGTTGGTTTATTTCTCTTTTCCTACTAGTTGTTCACCCTGCTAGACCCACGTTACAAGAATAACTTTGCATCTCTTCTTCCTGAGGTGGAGAAGTCTCCTAAAATGGTGCTATACCAGATGGCCATTGTAGAAAATATGTTGAAAAATTCCCAGAAAATGCTAGCGGCAGAGGGCAAGCTTCCTTGTCCAACCAAGGAGGAGAAACCAGGGAGACACACAGCATGGGCCAATTTCATGACACCAGCCCAGCGCCCAGGGCCTGTTGACCGGGTATTTTTGACAAGGAGGGGAAAAATTTTAAAGCCAAGCATTGGTCAAGCATTGGTCAAGCATTACTTGGCCGACCAAAACAGCATACTCCCTAATTCCACTGCGACTTTCAACTATTGGGTCTCAAAGTTAGACACCTGGCATAAGATGTCTCTCTATGCCTTGGAGGTGTTGTGCTGCCCTGCCATTAGAATTGTGTCTGAGTGGGTTTTTAGTGCCACCGGGGGGGGGGGCATAACAGACAAATGCTTTCGCCTGCCAACAGAGAATGCAGACAGGCTCACTCTCAGAAAAATAAACAAAGCCTGGATTAGCCCACACAATTTTCCACACCACCAAATGACAGCAGCACATAAGGCTCACAGACTATTCCATGGTTTGGAGTACATTCCCTTGGTATATAACACTCAAAAAACTTGTTCAAAATGTATTGGTATTATATTGCTCACCCATAGGGTATTACATCTGCTTGGGTACATTTGGTTGCTATGTAAGTCTCAAAAAACTTTTTCAACATTTATCTTTATCAGCTTTCTTACCCATAGGGTATTACATCTTCTAGGGTACAGTTCATTGCTATGTAGCACTTCTTGCTTCCTTCATAAATTAAACTGAAATTTTCTATTTTTTAATTTAAAAAAATCATTTTTCGTTTATATACAAATCATTATACAGAAGAAAATATTTAAAACATTTTTGCTTGTAAAATGTAATTTCTCTTCAGTTTGGAATGTTTTATTGTCACTCCTTAAAATGGAGTAAAAGTGTGACACCATTGTTTTCAGCAGCAATTTGGGAGTCAGAGATGCTTCCAGGCGTCTTCCTCATGCTGTTCTCCTTCCATTCAACCTTTTTCTCATCCATTTGAACATTTACACTGTCCCCCAGACCTCTTTGTAGAGTCTGCAAGAAAAAAAGCTCAGCTTTCCCATTGACTTACATTATACCCGCTACTCAAAACAAGCATGTGAGTATTAGGAATTGCTCGGTTCGAGCAGCGAGCAGCCGAGCATTTTAGTGGAGCGCCACATTTGACCACTTTCATCAGTTCCCGGTACAATGAATGGGGAAGAAACCGAGCATGAGCACTGCCATTTCTTTCAAAAAGGAAGCTGCAGAACCCCAATCTTGAGATTCCAGAGCCCTGATCTCGGTGTCACTGGAAGTCCCTAAGGATTGGGATCTTTGGACGAAGAGCTAACCTGTTTTTTGGAGAATATAACCTTATACGTCTTTCCAGCCTTGTGGTGACACCAAAGAGGACAGTAATTGAACAGTTTCTCAATTAGCAAAATGAATGACCTTATATTACATTAAACATCTTCCCAAAATTCTTTCAGTTTCCCAATGTGATGCAGCCACATAATCAGATGTCTATGTTCCCAGAACAGCACATTTCCCCTTAATTTGGGGAAAGAATGAGATGACCCTTGACTCATTTCCATTCCAGTGTTTTCTTGTAATTTGCCCCATCTGATTGTGATTCATAAGTACAAGGAACAACATTTACCCCACAGTTACTTTCTGCATTTTCATATTTTCTCTTTTGCTTCTTTCAAAAGATATCTTTTTTTTATTGACAAAATCTTTTATTTTTAATTTTTTACTTTAATACATAATGTACCTAAAAATAGGAAAAATTCTTAAATGGTAAAATAAACAAAAAAACAACAAAACAATTCCACCATGTTTTTTTTTACGTATTCGTTGTATGGTACAAATGATCTTGTAGCATGATTCTTCCCATTATATTAACTGCGGTGATGTGAAATATAAAAGATTTTTTAAGATTGTTCTGCTCTTAAAAGAAACTATGAATTTTTGTTTTAAAAAATTGATGTGTGTCACCATTTTCTAAGTCCCATAACTTTTTTTTATGCATTCTATGATTATGGAACTACTTCAGGACAAGTACTTTGTGCTTTGTGTGATGAGCCCACATTTTATTTTTTTTTTGGGGGGGGGTTGCATTATTTTGTGGTACATACAACTTTTTGCTCGCCTTTTTATACCATTTTTTAGGAAGGCAAGATCATGTTTTTCTTTACAGTTACCATTTGGATTAAGTAAATGCATCCCTTTCAATATCAAATTCCCGTAGCAATGATTGTCACATGTCAGGAAATGGTTAAATCAAGTTTTTACTATGAACAAATTAAAAAGCAATGAACATTTTTTAGAATCCTAGAAAAAAAATCTTGAAACATTAAAGTTTGATACCACAACCTAAAACAGAAAATAGTCTAACCTTTATGGGTTTTTTTTGCAGTTTACATGGCAGCTTTACTGTGTTGACTAGGACATGATGAGCAGAGTCTAAAATGTTATAGATGTTTAAAAATTTGGACTTTTGTATTTCTTTTTCTTTAATTTTCAATTTTGCAAAGCAGTTGATGAGCAAATAAATCCATCCCTTTCCATGTCCAATCCCCGAAACAATGACTGTCACGTCAGGAAATGGTTAAATCAAGTTTTTACTATGAACAAAATTAAAAAACAAACATTTTTTAGCATCCTAAAAAAAAAAAATCTTGAATCATTGACGTTTTACACCTGAACTTAAAACAGACAACAGTCTAACATTTGTTTGTTTTTTTTTGCAGTTTGTGTCAGCTTTACTGTGTAGACTAGAGCATAATGAGCAAAGTCATCTTATTGTCATTTGAAGGTAGGAGAGTTAACAAAAACTGTATTGCGCTGCTAATGGCCTAGATATGGAATTGTACACACAAGTAAGATCCCAATGTCCCTTCCCAGTCTCCAGGACAGAGTCTGTACTCCATTCATTCCAAGACGCTATATTAGTCAATGGACTCTTTCATGACCAATAAAAGAGTATTAGTGAGTGTCACGATCCCTTAGCCGCGGCCAGCAGTTTGTCACAAAATCCACAGGGATTCCTGACCACTGCCACCAATATGTCACGGATTGGGGTGACTTTAGACCAACAGACGGCTATCACATGTGCAGGGGGCTTATCTTAGTTATCCCTCCACTGCTACAATGTGATAAAAAAACACACACCAGGCTATTGACCTCTTAGTTTACAGCAGGGGCTTATTTTAGGTATCCCACTGCTCTTCAATATACCATGAACTGCAGGGATTTGTGTATATCCCGCTTACAGTTCCACTTAACCCTTGCAGCTCTCTGGCACCCCCCTTACTGTCAGGTCAGATTAGGTACTGCACCTAGGGTAATTAGTCGCCAGAAAGGCTGCCTGCTTTGTACTGGCTATTGGGCACGCTGCAGCGACGCGCTAAACTACTCCCGCTCAGGCAGGAGTAATAATTATCAAGCCGCAGTCGCTACAGTGACACCCAAAGGCCTGCACAGTACACGGTATTACTGCCACCAGCTTCGATTAAACGGGTCCGAAGCTAACCCAAAACAGTAGCGTAAATTCCCTTCAAGAAGACTTAGGGTACGTTTTTAGAGCATGGAGAAAGAACTGGCATGAAATAATATACCCCACAAAATGTAGGCAGTGCTTTATCAAAATATTTTACAAAGATGTTACAAATGAGACAATTGCAAATATGTACAAGGTAATTATAAAAAAACAGGGAATAACATGAGAAATAACACTTACAGTTGTTCAAAGCATTGCAGGCAACAGGCTAGGGCAGGGGTCAGGAACCTTTTTGGCTAAGAGAGCCGTAAACGCCACATATTTTGAAATATAAT
The DNA here is from genome assembly GCF_051348905.1 of Ranitomeya variabilis. Taxonomy (NCBI): domain Eukaryota; kingdom Metazoa; phylum Chordata; class Amphibia; order Anura; family Dendrobatidae; genus Ranitomeya; species Ranitomeya variabilis. The sequence continues at coordinate 222,268,847 of NC_135235.1, forward strand.
TCCGCGAGAGCCGTACAATATGTTTAAAGGGCCATTGACAGATCAATCGCTCCAATGTTCACTTAGTACAGCAAGGAATGCTCCTCCCTGCTGTATAAAGCCACAACTGGACTGAAACAATGGTAATTAGCAGTAAAAAAATTAAATAAATAACTTACATTGTGAGCTTGCGATGCATGACATCAGTCCAGCAGTCTGGCTTCTTCTTTTTCCTGCGCATGACTGGAAGCTGGCATTCTTCCCACCTGATGTTGAGAGAATGCCAGCTTTGAGGCATTCGCAGAAGAAAGAAGCTGGAATGTTGGACATGTCACACAACGCATTGTCAGTTATGTCAATTATCTATTTTATTATTTTACATCGAATTATTGTTTAGGTCCAGCGGTGGCTTAGTGCAGCAGAGAGGAACACTCCTTTGTGTACTAAGTGACCGCTGGAGCAATTGTATCTGTCAGTGGCCCTTTTAAAAGTGTTGGTCTTACAGAAAATGAACAAAAAAGAGAGGCTCAGACCCATAGGGAACTAAAGCATTTACTACTTAAAGTGGTACATACAAGCAGGCACACCCAGCGTAATAAATAATTGAACTTTATTAAATAGTCTCACTGTACATAAAGTGCACACTGCATACTAAGTACAGATCTCCTGTGTATAATGGCACTTAGGGCTTGTTTCCACATGCGAGAAACACGTCCGTGTCTCGCATGTGGGAACCAAGTTCTGGCGTCGGCACATTGGAGCGGAGCTGTGCAGCTCCATGTGTTCCTATGCGGCCGCACACTCCGCTCTGGAGTGCCAACACCAGAACTTGGTTCCCACATGCGAGACACGGACGTGTTTCTCGCATGTGGAAACAAGCCCTAAGTGCCATTATACACAGGAGATCTGTACTTAGTATGCAGCGTCTGTGTATAGGTAATACAGTGATCACCGGTGACATACACAGGACCTCAGTATATAGTATACAGTGTATAGGTAACACACTGACTCACCAGTGACGTCTCTAAGTGAAGTCCTTCATCTTTCATCCCGCACAGACCGCCATCACTTCATCCAGCCAGGACTCGTCTCTGCAGGAAATAACACAGTTATCACGAGTTCCACTTGCAGAACACATTACTTAATTTTCCCAACTTCTACATTACACCACATGAAGAAGGCGACATAGTGTCAATCTACACAGTAATAGGACCGCCCCGCCATTTAAAACAGTATACTCAAAAAATAAAATAAATACATCCCTGCAGTAATAATATCCCTTAATTAGCCCCTGTGGTAATAATATTCGCCATCCTGGCCCCCGTGTGTCTCATTCCTGGCTCCAGCCATATGTTCTCCCATCCTGCCCTCATGAGTATCCATCCTGCCCCATATGATCTTCCCATCCTGCCCCATCTGTCTCCATCGTATCCATCCTGCCCCATGATCCTGCCCCATCTGTCTCCAATCCTGCCTCCAGTGTCTCCAGTCATGACGCCATGTCTGCCATCCTGCCCCGTGTCTCCAATCATGCCCCGTTTCTCCATTCTGCCCCTGTGTCAAGCATTCTGCCCCTGTGTCCAGCTTTCTGCCCCTGTGTCCAGCTTTCTGCCCGTGTCCAGCTTTCTGCCCCTGTGTCCAGCTTTCTGCCCGTGTCCAGCTTTCTGCCCCTGTGTCCAGCGTTCTGCTCCAAAGTCCAGCGTTCTGCCCCAATGTCCAGCTTTCTGCATCAGTGTCCAGCGTTCTGCCCCAATGTCCAGCGTTCTGCCCCAGTGTCCAGCGTTCTGCCCCTGTGTCCAGCGTTCTGCCCCCGTGTCCAGCTTTCTGCCCGTGTCCAGCTTTCTGCCCGTGTCCAGCTTTCTGCCCCTGTGTCCAGTTTTCTGCCCCTGTGTCCAGTTTTCTGCTCCTGTGTCCAGCTTTCTGCCCCAGTGTCCAGCGTTCTGCCCCAGTGTCCAGCGTTCTGCCCCAGTGTCCAGCTTTCTGCCCCAGTGTCCAGCGTTCTGCCCCAGTGTCCAGCTTTCTGCCCCAGTGTCCAGCGTTCTGCCCCCGTGTCCAGCGTTCTGCCCCCGTGTCCAGCGTTCTGCCCCCGTGTCCAGCTTTCTGCCCCGTGTCCAGCGTTCTGCCCCAGTGTCCAGCGTTCTGCCCCAGTGTCCAGCGTTCTGCCCCAGTGTCCAGCGTTCTGCCCCCGTGTCCAGCGTTCTGCCCCCGTGTCCAGCGTTCTGCCCCCGTGTCCAGCTTTCTGCCCCGTGTCCAGCGTTCTGCCCCAGTGTCCAGCGTTCTGCCCCAGTGTCCAGCGTTCTGCCCCAGTGTCCAGCGTTCTGCCCCCGTGTCCAGCGTTCTGCCCCCGTGTCCAGCGTTCTGCCCCCGTGTCCAGCGTTCTGCCCCAGTGTCCAGCGTTCTGCCCCGTGTCCAGCATTCTGCCCCCGTGTCCAGCGTTCTGCCCTCGTGTCCAGCGTTCTGCCCCAATGTCCCTTCTGCCCCCCTGTGTCCAGCTTTCTGCCCCCCTGTGTCCAGCTTTCTGCCCCCCCTGTGTCCAGCTTTCTGCCCCCCTGTGTCCAGCTTTCTGCCCCCCAGTGTCCAGCTTTGTGCCCCCCTGTGTCCAGCTTTGTGCCCCCCTGTGTCCAGCTTTCTGCCCCCCCTGTGTCCAGCTTTCTGCCCCCCTGTGTCCAGCTTTCTGCCCCCCAGTGTCCAGATTTGTGCCCCCCTGTGTCCAGCTTTGTGCCCCCCTGTGTCCAGCTTTCTGCCCCCCTGTGTCCAGCTTTCTGCCCTGGGCCCCCCCCCGATCGCCGCTCTCAATAAAAAAAAAACAAAACAAGTTTTACCTGACCGCGATCCTGCTCTGTCTGGTTATCGGTGGGGGCGGCCATCTTCCTGAGGCCGCGCGTGCGCAGGTGGAGCGCTCTGCTGCCTGGGGCTTCAGGAAAATGGCCGCGGGATGCCGCGCATGCGCAGATGGAGATCGCGGCGGCCATTTTTCTAAAGCCGAGATGCGAACAGGTAAATTCTGCGCCGCCGGCGACCCACCCCCCACATTGTGCCGCCCCCCGCATTGTGCCACCCGGGGTGGCCTGCCCCCCCCCGCCCCCCCTTCCTACGCCACTGCCTGTCTGCGAGCCAGATACGGCCATCAAAAGAGCCATATCTGGCTCGCGAGCCATAGGTTCCCGACCCCTGGGCTAGGGGAACTTTCCATCTATCCCAGTGCATCAGGGCGTGCACTCTGGGCTCTTCAGGTAAAAACTCAAATCTGACACTCTTGGACGCCGGCCAGCACTTAAAACCTACAGCCTGTGACCTCACAGAAAGGGCTGGCTTTTCCAAACCCTCCTACTTCTTCGGTTTCACTAACTGGGCATTAAATATATCTGATGCCCGTAACTTCGCTACAGAACATGTCATAAACGTACCATACCCAGCATTCATCTCGTATTATCATGGGCATTCCAATGAGATCAAATATGCCCTGTCTGGGATACATATTTACAGAGAAATCCCTACTTCTTCACCAGATGGAGTTAGACGCCCGTGTTTAGAGTGGTGGGTAGGTCCACTGAGTGGAAGTAAGAATATGTAGTTTCGTGCTCTTAACTTAGATGGTTTGCTTAATATCTTACAAAAACCAAACAAAGAACTTTCAAGAGTCTAGAAGTTTCTAATCCAGTTAAAGCTGGGCAAGAGCTTACACGGCAGGAAATGCCGGTCGTAAATACCTTGGCTCTCATAACCCCCACACTCTCTGAGAAGGAAAGTCAGGAACTTGCAGCTACGAGCTGTTGCTGAATCACTCCAAGGAGGGGGGCTTAGCCCACAGCATGCTAGCAAGAGAACTAAACTTATGATATTTCATACCATCGTGACACCTCCCCCCTTTGGAGTGTGCTAGGGAGGTAGAACCGCACGGTATGCCTCCATGCGCACCTCAGTAGGTTCACCCTGGCGGGACAGTCCATCTGCATTCCCATGCTCCCTGCCCGCTTTGTGTTCAATGGTGAAGTCAAATTGCTGAAGGGCAAGGCTCCAGCATAGCAACCTGCCGTTGGTTCCACACATGGTGCTTAGCCAGCGCAGAGGGTTGTGGTCGGTCACCACAGTGAAGGTGCGACCATACAAGTAGGGCTGCAAGCGCTGCAGGGCCCAGACTATGGCCAGGCACTCCTTCTCAATAATGGAGTAGGCCACTTCCCTCGGCAAAAGTTTCCGGCTCAGGTACAACATGGGGTGCTCTTGGTCCTCTGAGTCAACCTGGCTGAGCACAGCACCAAGGCCAAACTCGCTGGCATCCGTCTGTACCAGGAACGGTCGACTGCTGTCGACTGCTTTCAACACAGGGGCGTTGCACAGTGCGGTTTTCAACGCCTGGAAGGCCCCTCACAGCCATCTGTCCAGTTGACGATGTGGGGGTAGCTTCTTCCTGGTGAGGTCCGTCAAAGGTTTTGCCAGGCTACTATAGTGCTGCACAAAGTGCCTATAGTACCCTGCAGTGCCCAGGAAGGACATCACCTGTTTCTTGGTCCCAGGAGTGGGCCAGTTCACGATCGCGCCCACTTTCTCAGGCTCTGTCTTCAGGGTGCCTCCGCCTACCCGGTGCCCCAGGTAGTGGACCTCACTCATGCCCATCTGGCACTTTCCCGGCTTGATAGTCAGTCCTGCTCAGTGAATTCGCCCGAGCACCTCCTCGAGATGCTGCAGGTGTTCCCCCCAGGATGGACTGAAGATGGCAATGTCATCCAAGTATGCCACTGCGTACTTCTCCAGTCCCTGAAGCAGGAGGTTGACCATCCGCTGGAAAGTGGCAGGGGCATTCTTCATGCCGAAGGGCATGACCGTGGACTCGTACAGTCCAAAGGGTGTGATGAAGGCGGACTTCTCCTGCGCCTCGGGACTCAGGGGAATCTGCCAGTATCCGCGACTCAGATCCATTATTGTCAGGTATTTTGCGCCAGCTAACTTCTCAAGCAGCTCCTCGATGCGCGGCATTGGGTGCGCGTCAGAGGCTGTAATGGCGTTGAGCCCCCTGTAGTCCACGCAGAACCGGGTGGTCCGGTCCTTTTTTGGCACGAGAACTACAGGTGAGGCCCACGCGCTCTTTGACCGTTGAATCACCCCCAGCTGTAACATCTCATCGATCTCCTGGCGCATAATCTGCTGCACCTGGTCAGAGATTCGATAGGGTGTTCGCCGTAGTGGGGCGTGATTCCCGGTGTCCACCTCGTGGACAGCTAACTCAGTCCTCCCAGGTCGGTTGGAGAACACGACCCGGAAGGGTTCCAGTGTGGTTTGCAACTGCAACCGCTGTGGTTCATCTAGCGAGGCGCTTACCTCCACGTCCTCAATGGACCCACCGGCCTTGGCTTGGGCCAGCATGTCCAGGAGGGTGTCTTCCTCCCCATCTACGGGTTCACGTTCGTGATGAGCCTTCATCATGTTGACGTGAAAGGCCTTTCGCCTACCCCGAGCGTGGTCAAGCGTGACCACGTAGGTTACCAGGTTGAGCTGTTGGTGGACGATGTACGGGCCCTCCCAGGCTGCCTGAAGCTTATCCGTTGGTATGGGGACCAGCACCCACACCTTTTGACCCACGTGATAGGTCCGCTCCCGGGCGTTCTGGTCGTACCAGTGCTTCTGGTCAGCCTGAGCCTGCGTCATGTTGTCATGCACCAGCTGCGTCAAGGTCTGCATCTTGTCACGGAAGCGCATGACATACTCCACTATGGACACTTCAGAAGGGTTCTGCTCCTCTTCCCAGGATTCTCTTACCAACCCAAGGGGTCCCCGGACTCGCCTGCCATACAGGAGCTCGAAGGGGGAGAACCCCATCGAGGCCTGCGGAACCTCTCGGTAAGCGAACAGCAGATGTGGGAGGTACCGCTCCCAGTCACGCCCTTGTGTCTCAACCAGCATGCGTAGCATCTGTTTGAGGGTACCATTGAAGCGTTCACACAAGTCATTGGTCTGTGGGTGATACGCACTCGATACCAGGTGCTTCACCTGCATTTTCTTACAGACAGCCTCCATTAGGCAAGACATGAATTGGGTCCCTTGATCAGTAAGCATTTCCCTGGGAAATCCTACACGTGCGAAGATAGCCAACAGGGCATCCGCCACCTTATCTGCCCTAGTTGACGACAGAGCTACTGCCTCTGGGTACCGGGTAGCGTAGTCTACCACAGTAAGGATGAATTGCTTTCCAGAGCTGCTGGAGATGGCCAGCGGGCCCACAATGTCCACCGCGATCCTCTGGAAAGGCTCATCTATCACTGGCAAAGGGATCAGGGGAGCCTTAAGAGCAGGCCCCGCCTTCCCCACTCTTTGACAGGTGACCCAGGAGCGGCAGTAGTTTGACACATCTGTCCCCATCTTAGGCCAATAGAAGTGTTGAGACAGCCGGGCCTTAGTTTTGCTGATCCCCAAGTGTCCAGCTAGCGGGATCTCATGGGCAATCCGCAACAACTCACCCCGGAATTGCTGCGGGACGACCAGCTGTCTTTCCCTGCACCACTCCTTTTGTGATTCTCCGGGTACTGTCTCCCGGTACAACCTTCCTCGTTCCCAGAACACCCTCTCCTTATCAGTCTCGGAGAAGCGCGTCCCGGCGAGTTGTCTCAAACTCTCTAGGCTCGCATCTGTGTGCAGAGCGGCCTGAAACTCCTGGCTAGGGGAAGCCAGAAGCGATGTCAGGGTCCCTTCCCCACGGGAGCCCTCTGGGACCTGCTCTGGGTCCACCTCTGGTTCAGTCATACTGATGACTGAGGAGGGTCCGGGAGGCAGAGTTATCTGCGTTCCAGGCACTCTGACTGCGGGTGACAGCAGCTACGTAGGCTGTCTCCCCGGGGATTTCTACAGACCCATCAGCCGACGCTGCTATGGGCTCTACCTCCCCACCCACCCCCATTACCTCAGGAGCATTGCTACTTATGGGCCAGTTACCTTCCTCGGTGGCACTGGTCAATTGCATGGCACCACCTTCCTCACGGTTCCCATGTATCTCCCCATTTCCGGTAGCACCGACACTTGCCCCTGCTAGGGGTTCCTCAGCCGTCTCACTCCGCAGAGCGACGTGGCTGAGCACTCCTGTACCTATGGACACATCAACTTTCACAGAAAAATCAATATCAGGTTCGGCTGGCACAGGTACAACATTTTCACCATCAATCCTAGGGAAAAAATGGTTAACAGATGCATCATTACAAGATAAAGCATGGTCAGGTAACACATGCGATTTCCCATCATCATCATCATCATTGTCTGGGTTAACATTACCCTCATTAGTAGATTGGGGAGGGGGGTCATCGACGAAGTATGCAACCAACCTCCCCAAATCAGTCCCCAACAAAACATCAGTGGGCAAATTATCAGACAGCCCCACTTCCTTCACCCCGCTCCCAGCACCCCAATCAATATAAACCTGGGCCATTGGCAAGGGACAGCTGATGCCCCCAATCCCAGTGACAGTTAGGGTTTTCCCCGGAATGATTTCTTCAGGGGCTGCCAGTTCGTGTCGGATGAGGGTTCGTTCAGCCCCGGTGTCCTTGAGGCCTGTAGCAACACGACCTCCCACAGTGACATGCTGTACGTTGTTACACACCCTCCCAACCACACCACCCACCAAAAGAACTGCTGCATTAGGCCCTGGGGCCTTGGCTGGGAGGTTCTTCTGCTTGACTGGACACTGGGGACTGATATGACCAGGCTGCCTGCAGTGGTAACACTGGCAAAGTTCGGTGGTAGGTCTGGTGCTGTTGGCCACGGGGACAGGACCTCTGGTGTGTTGGCTGGCAGGGGTACTGGCGTTGGTTACAGGCTTACCCTGTTGTGATCTGCTTTTTGGGCTCCCCTGGTGGTGGCTGGTGGTACTGGAAACTTGTGTGTGCTTTTCTGCCTTAGCTCACCTGCTTCCATCAGTTTTGGGAGTTCCCTATTTAGCCTTGCTCTCCAGTCACTTCCTTGCCGGTCATCATTGTAACCTGAGTCTTTCAGTTGCATGTTCCTGCTACTAGTCTGCTGATCAGCTAAGTGGACTCTTGTCCTTTTGTTTTGTATTTTTTGTCCAGTTTACAGTTTTGTCATTTCCTGTTACTGGAAGCTCTTGTGGACTGAAATTGCCACTCCTGTGTGATGAGTTGACACAGGAGTCTTAAAGTAATTTCAGGATGGGTTTTTGAAAGGGTTTTTCAGCTGACCGTGAAGTCCTCTTTTGTATCCTTCCTCTATCTAGTAAGTGGACCTCGCTTTGCTAAATCTACCTTCATACTGTGTATGTCTTTTCCTCTGAACTCACCGTTAATATATGTGGGGGCTACTATCATCTTTGGGGAATTTCACTAGAGGTAAGCCAGGTCTGTTCCTTCCTCTTCCAGGCGTAGTTAGTTCTCCGGCTGGCGCATGGCATCTAGGCAGCCGTAGGAATGCTTCCTGGCTACTGTTAGTTGTGTGGTAGATTTAGGTCACGGTCAGCTTGAGTTTCCATCACCCGAGAGCTAGTCTGTTATTTTTGTGTTTCTGATGTTCCCATGCCATTGGGGAATCATGACAGTATGACCGGCCACTGTTAAAGTAATTGGCAGAAGAAAGGAGAGTAAAAGAAGTCTGTAGAATTTTTTATTTTTTTTCCTCTCATGTTTGCTACTTAGTTGGTTCAGTTGTATTTCCGCTCTATTTACAGCCTTGCCTTTCTCTCCTTCTAATCCTTGAATGGCTCTGATCTCTCCGGTTTAAGGATGGACCCTCAGAGTTTGGCTGCAGGTTTAAATAATCTTGCTACGAAGGTTCAGAATTTACAAGATTATGTTATACGTACTCCTATTTCTGAACCTAAGATTCCTACACCAGAGGTATTTTCCGGAGATAGATCTCGGTTTCTGAATTTCAAATGTAATTGTAAATTATTCCTTTCTCTCAGACCTCACTCCTCTGGAGATCCTGTTCAGCAGGTTAAGATTGTGATTTCTTTGCTGCGAGGTGACCCTCAAAATTGGGCATTTTCATTGACACCAGGGGATCCTGCGTTGCTCAATGTGGATGCGTTTTTTCTGGCTTTAGGGTTGCTGTATGAGGAACCTAATTTGGAGATTCAAGCTGAAAAAGCTTTAATAGCCCTGTCTCAAGGGCAAGATGAAGCTGAGATATACTGCCAAAAATTTCGTAAATGGTCTGTGCTTACTCAGTGGAATGAGTGTGCCCTAGCGGCAAATTTCAGAGAGGGCCTTTCTGATGCCGTTAAGGATGTCATGGTGGGGTTTCCTACGCCCACAGGTCTGAATGAGTCCATGACAATGGCGATTCAGATTGATCGGCGTTTGCGGGAGCGCAAACCCGTGCACCATTTGGCGGTATCTTCTGAAGGGACGCCAGAGAAAATGCAATGTGACAGAATTCTGTCAAGAAGCGAGCGGCAGAATTATAGGAGCAAAAATGGCTTGTGCGTCTACTGTGGTGATTCCGCGCATGTTATATCAGCATGCTCTAAACGTACTAGGAAGGTTGACAAGTCTGTTTCTATTGGCACTTTACAGTCTAAATTTCTTCTGTCTGTAACTCTGATTTGTTCATTATCAGTTATTACCGTGGATGCCTATGTGGACTCTGGCGCCGCTCTGAGTCTCATGGATTGGTCCTTTGCCAGGCGCTGTGGGTTTGATTTGGAGCCTCTGGAAGTTCCTATACCTCTGAAGGGTATTGATTCTACACCTCTGGCTTGTAATAGACCACAGTTCTGGACGCAAGTGACTATGCGTATGACTCCAGACCATCAGGAGATGATTCGCTTCCTCGTGTTGCATAATTTACATGATGTGTTAGTGCTTGGATTACCATGGTTACAATCTCATAACCCAGTACTGGACTGGAAAACTATGTCTGTGTTAAGCTGGGGATGTCGGGGGGCTCATGGGGACATACCTTTGGTTTCTATCTCGTCATCTATTCCCTCTGAGATTCCGGCATTTTTGTCGGATTTTGGGGATATTTTTGAAGAGCCTAAAAATGGGTCTCTCCCTCCCCACAGAGAGTGTGATTGCGCCATAGATCTGATTCCAGGCAGTAAATTTCCAAAGGGTCGTTTGTTTAACCTATCTGTACCTGAGCATGCTGCCATGCGCAAGTATGTTAAGGAGTCCCTGGAAAAGGGACATATTCGTCCTTCTTCATCACCTTTAGGAGCTGGGTTTTTCTTTGTCTCTAAAAAGGATGGCTCGCTGAGGCCTTGTATTGATTATCGACTCCTGAATAAAATTACTGTCAAATATCAGTATCGTTTGCCGCTGCTTACTGATTTGTTTGCTCGCATAAGGGGGGCTAAGTGGTTCTCCAAGATTGATCTCCGTGGGGCGTATAATTTGGTGCGAATTAAGCAAGGGGATGAGTGGAAAACCGCATTTAATACGCCTGAGGGCCACTTTGAGTATTTAGTAATGCCTTTCGGCCTTTCTAATGCACCTTCAGTTTTTCAGTCCTTTATGCATGATATTTTCCGTGAATATCTGGATAAATTTATGATTGTGTATTTGGACGATATTTTGATTTTTTCTGAGGACTGGGAGTCTCATGTTCAGCAGGTCAGGAGGGTTTTTCAGGTTTTGCGGGAGAATTCTCTGTGTGTAAAGGGTTCTAAGTGTGTTTTTGGGGTTCAAAAGATTTCCTTTTTGGGGTACATTTTTTCCCCTTCTTCTGTTGAGATGGACCCTGTCAAGGTTCGGGCCATTTGTGACTGGACGCAGCCTACTTCTCTAAAGGGTCTTCAGAAGTTCTTGGGCTTTGCTAATTTTTATCGTCGATTTATAACTGGTTTTTCTGGTGTGGCTAAGCCTCTTACGGATTTGACTAAGAAGGGTGCTGATGTTGCCAATTGGTCCTCTGCCGCTGTGGAGGCCTTTCGGGAACTTAAGCGCCGCTTTTCGTCTGCCCCTGTGTTGCGCCAGCCCGATGTCTCTCTCCCCTTTCAGGTTGAGGTCGATGCTTCCGAGATCGGAGCAGGGGCGGTTTTGTCACAGAAAAGTTCCGATTGCTCAGTGATGAGACCTTGTGCGTTCTTTTCTCGAAAATTTTCTGCCGCCGAAAGAAATTATGATGTCGGTAATCGGGAACTTTTGGCCATGAAGTGGGCATTTGAGGAGTGGCGTCATTGGCTTGAGGGTGCTAGACATCAGGTGGTGGTTTTGACTGATCACAAGAATCTGATTTACCTTGAGTCTGCCAGGCGCCTGAATCCTAGACAGGCGCGCTGGTCGTTGTTTTTCTCTCGGTTTAATTTTGTGGTCTCGTATCTGCCAGGTTCTAAGAATGTGAAGGCGGATGCCCTTTCTAGGAGTTTTGAGCCTGATTCCCCTGGTGATTCGGAACCTACAGGTATCCTTAAGGATGGGGTGATATTATCCGCTATTTCCCCAGATCTGCGACGTGCTTTACAAGAGTTTCAGGCGGATAGACCTGATCGCTGTCCACCTGGTAGACTGTTTGTTCCTGATGATTGGACCAGTAGAGTCATCTCGGAGGTTCATTCTTCTACACTGGCGGGTCATCCTGGAATTTTTGGTACCAGGGATTTGGTGGCTAGATCCTTCTGGTGGCCATCTCTGTCTCGAGATGTGCGTGTTTTTGTGCAGTCTTGTGATGTGTGTGCTCGGGCCAAGCCTTGTTGTTCTAGGGCTAGCGGGTTGTTGTTGCCCTTGCCTATTCCGAAGAGGCCTTGGACGCACATCTCGATGGACTTTATTTCTGATCTTCCTGTCTCTCAGAGGATGTCTGTTATCTGGGTGGTGTGTGACCGTTTTTCTAAGATGGTTCATTTGGTGCCATTGCCGAAGTTGCCTTCCTCGTCTGAGTTGGTTCCTTTGTTTTTTCAAAATGTGGTTCGCTTGCATGGTATTCCTGAAAATATCGTTTCTGATAGGGGTACCCAGTTCGTTTCTAGATTTTGGCGGGCATTCTGTGCCAGGTTGGGCATTGATTTGTCTTTTTCGTCTGCTTTCCATCCTCAGACTAATGGCCAGACGGAGCGAACTAATCAAACTTTGGAGACGTATTTGAGGTGTTTTGTGTCTGCGGATCAGGATGATTGGGTTGCCTTTTTGCCGTTGGCGGAGTTTGCTCTTAATAATCGGGCTAGTTCTGCCACCTTGGTTTCCCCTTTCTTTTGCAATTCGGGGTTTCATCCCCGTTTTTCTTCTGGTCAGGTGGAGTCTTCGGATTGTCCTGGAGTAGATGCTGTGGTGGATCGGTTGTATCGGATTTGGGAACAAGTGGTGGACAATTTGAATTTGTCCCAGGAGAGGACTCAGCGGTTTGCTAACCGCCAGCGTCGGGTTGGTCTTCGCCTTCGTGTTGGGGACTTGGTGTGGTTGTCTTCCCGTTTTGTCCCAATGAGGATTTCTTCTCCTAAATTTAAGCCTCGGTTCATCGGTCCCTATAGGATTTTGGAGATTATTAACCCTGTTTCCTTTCGTTTGGACCTTCCGGCATCTTTCGCTATCCATAATGTGTTCCATCGGTCGTTGTTGCGGTGTTATGGTTCTCAATGGCAAGAGAACATAGCCCAGCAAACATAAGAACTAGCTCTTGGAAGGATGGAAACTAAACTGACCATGAACTAAACCTGCCGCACAACTAACAGTAGCCGGGTAGCGTTTGCCTACGTTTTATCCCTAGACGCCCAGCGCCGGCCGGAGGACTAACTAATCCTGGCAGAGGAAAATATAGTCCTGGCTCACCTCTAGAGAAATTTCCCCGAAAGGCAGACAGAGGCCCCCACATATATTGGCGGTGATTTTAGATGAAATGACAAACGTAGTATGAAAATAGGTTTAGCAAAATTGAGGTCCGCTTACTAGATAGCAGGAAGACAGAAAGGGCACTTTCATGGTCAGCTGAAAACCCTATCAAAATACCATCCTGAAATTACTTTAAGACTCTAGTATTAACTCATAACATCAGAGTGGCAATTTCAGATCACAAGAGCTTTCCAGACACAGAAACGAAACTACAGCTGTGAACTGGAACAAAATGCAAAAACAAACGAGGACTAAAGTCCAACTTAGCTGGAAGTTGACTAGCAGCAGGAACATGCACAGAAAGGCTTCTGATTACAATGTTGACCGGCATGGAAGTGACAGAGGAGCAAGGCTAAATAGCGACTCCCACATCCTGATGGGAACAGGTGAACAGAGGGGATGATGCACACCAGTTCAATTCCACCAGTGGCCACCGGGGGAGCCCAAAATCCAATTTCACAACAGTACCCCCCCCTCAAGGAGGGGGCACCGAACCCTCACCAGAACCACCAGGGCGATCAGGATGAGCCCTATGAAAGGCACGGACCAGATCGGAGGCATGAACATCAGAGGCAGTCACCCAAGAATTATCCTCCTGACCGTATCCCTTCCACTTGACCAGATACTGGAGTTTCCGTCTGGAAACACGGGAGTCCAAGATTTTTTCCACAACGTACTCCAACTCGCCCTCAACCAACACCGGAGCAGGAGGCTCAACGGAAGGCACAACCGGTACCTCATACCTGCGCAATAATGACCGATGAAAAACATTATGAATAGAAAAGATGCAGGGAGGTCCAAACGGAAGGACACAGGGTTAAGAATCTCCAATATCCTGTACGGGCCGATGAACCGAGGCTTAAACTTGGGAGAAGAAACCCTCATAGGGACAAAACGAGAAGACAACCACACCAAGTCCCCAACACAAAGCCGAGGACCAACCCGACGCCGGCGGTTGGCAAAAAGCTGAGTCTTCTCCTGGGACAACTTCAAATTGTCCACTACCTGCCCCCAAATCTGATGCAACCTCTCCACCACAGCATCCACTCCAGGACAATCCGAAGATTCCACCTGACCAGAAGAAAATCGAGGATGAAACCCCGAATTACAGAAAAAGGGAGACACCAAGGTGGCAGAGCTGGCCCGATTATTGAGGGCAAACTCCGCTAAAGGCAAAAAAGCAACCCAATCATCCTGATCCGCAGACACAAAACACCTCAAATATGTCTCCAAGGTCTGATTCGTCCGCTCGGTCTGGCCATTAGTCTGAGGATGGAAAGCAGACGAGAAAGACAAATCTATGCCCATCCTAGCACAGAATGCTCGCCAAAATCTAGACACGAATTGGGTACCTCTGTCAGAAACGATATTCTCCGGAATACCATGCAAACGGACCACATTTTGAAAAAACAGAGGAACCAACTCGGAAGAAGAAGGCAACTTAGGCAGGGGAACCAAATGGACCATCTTATAGAAACGATCACACACCACCCAAATGACAGACATCTTCTGAGAAACAGGAAGATCCGAAATAAAATCCATCGAGATGTGCGTCCAGGGCCTCTTCGGAATAGGCAAGGGCAACAACAATCCACTAGCCCGAGAACAACAAGGCTTGGCCCGAGCACAAACGTCACAAGACTGCACGAAGCCTCGCACATCTCGAGACAGGGAAGGCCACCAGAAGGACCTTGCCACCAAATCCCTGGTACCAAAGATTCCAGGATGACCTGCCAACGCAGAAGAATGAACCTCAGAAATGACTTTACTGGTCCAATCATCAGGAACAAACAGTCTACCAGGTGGGCAACGATCAGGTCTATCCGCCTGAAACTCCTGCAAGGCCCGCCGCAGGTCTGGAGAAACGGCAGACAATATCACTCCATCCTTAAGGATACCTGTAGGTTCAGAATTACCAGGGGAGTCAGGCTCAAAACTCCTAGAAAGGGCATCCGCCTTAACATTCTTAGAACCCGACAGGTAGGACACCACAAAATTAAACCGAGAGAAAAACAACGACCAGCGCGCCTGTCTAGGATTCAGGCGTCTGGCGGACTCAAGATAAATTAAATTTTTGTGGTCAGTCAATACCACCACCTGATGTCTAGCCCCCTCAAGCCAATGACGCCACTCCTCAAAAGCCCACTTCATGGCCAAAAGCTCCCGATTCCCAACATCATAATTCCGCTCGGCGGGCGAAAATTTTCGCGAGAAAAAAGCACAAGGTCTCATCACGGAGCAATCGGAACTTCTCTGCGACAAAACCGCCCCAGCTCCGATTTCAGAAGCGTCGACCTCAACCTGAAAAGGAAGAGCAACATCAGGCTGACGCAACACAGGGGCGGAAGAAAAGCGGCGCTTAAGCTCCCGAAAGGCCTCCACAGCAGCAGGGGACCAATCAGCAACATCAGCACCCTTCTTAGTCAAATCAGTCAATGGTTTAACAACATCAGAAAAACCAGCAATAAATCGACGATAAAAGTTAGCAAAGCCCAAAAATTTCTGAAGACTCTTAAGAGAAGAGGGTTGCGTCCAATCACAAATAGCCTGAACCTTGACAGGATCCATCTCGATGGAAGAGGGGGAAAAAATATATCCCAAAAAGGAAATCTTTTGAACCCCAAAAACGCACTTAGAACCCTTCACACACAAGGAATTGGACCGCAAAACCTGAAAAACCCTCCTGACCTGCTGGACATGAGAGTCCCAGTCATCCGAAAAAATCAAAATATCATCCAGATACACAATCATAAATTTATCCAAATAATCACGGAAAATGTCATGCATAAAGGACTGAAAGACTGAAGGGGCATTTGAAAGACCAAAAGGCATCACCAAATACTCAAAGTGGCCCTCGGGCGTATTAAATGCGGTTTTCCACTCATCCCCCTGCTTAATTCGCACCAAATTATACGCCCCACGGAGATCTATCTTAGAGAACCACTTGGCCCCCTTTATGCGAGCAAACAAATCAGTCAGCAGTGGCAACGGATATTGATATTTAACCGTGATTTTATTCAAAAGCCGATAATCAATACACGGCCTCAAAGAGCCATCTTTCTTAGCCACAAAGAAAAAACCGGCTCCTAAGGGAGATGATGAAGGACGGATATGTCCCTTTTCCAAGGACTCCTTTATATATTCTCGCATAGCAGCATGTTCAGGCACAGACAGATTAAACAAATGACCCTTAGGGTATTTACTACCCGGAATCAAATCTATGGCACAATCGCACTCCCGGTGCGGAGGTAATGAACCAAGCTTAGGTTCTTCAAAAACGTCACGATATTCAGTCAAGAATTCAGGAATCTCAGAGGGAATAGATGATGAAATGGAAACCACAGGTACGTCCCCATGCGTCCCCTTACATCCCCAGCTTAACACAGACATAGCTTTCCAGTCAAGGACTGGGTTATGAGATTGCAGCCATGGCAATCCAAGCACCAACACATCATGTAGGTTATACAGCACAAGAAAGCGAATAATCTCCTGGTGATCCGGATTAATCCGCATAGTTACTTGTGTCCAGTATTGTGGTTTATTGCTAGCCAATGGGGTGGAGTCAATCCCCTTCAGAGGTATAGGAGTTTCAAGAGGCTCCAAATCATACCCACAGCGTTTGGCAAAGGACCAATCCATAAGACTCAAAGCGGCGCCAGAGTCGACATAGGCATCCGCGGTAATAGATGATAAAGAACAAATCAGGGTCACAGACAGAATAAACTTAGACAGTAAAGTGCCAATTGAAACAGACTTATCAAGCTTCTTAGTACGCTTAGAGCATGCTGATATAACGTGAGTTGAATCACCGCAATAGAAGCACAACCCATTTTTTCGTCTAAAATTCTGCCGTTCACTTCTGGACAGAATTCTATCACATTGCATATTCTCTGGCGTCTTCTCAGTAGACACCGCCAAATGGTGCACAGGTTTGCGCTCCCGAAGACGCCTATTGATCTGGATAGCCATTGTCATGGACTCATTCAGACCCGCAGGCACAGGGAACCCCACCATAACATCCTTAATGGCATCAGAGAGACCCTCTCTGAAATTCGCCGCCAGGGCGCACTCATTCCACTGAGTAAGCACAGCCCATTTACGAAATTTCTGGCAGTATATTTCAGCTTCGTCTTGCCCCTGAGATAGGGACATCAAGGCCTTTTCCGCCTGAAGTTCTGACTGGGGTTCCTCATAAAGCAACCCCAAGGCCAGAAAAAACGCATCCACATTGAGCAACGCAGGATCCCCTGGAGCCAATGCAAAAGCCCAATCCTGAGGGTCGCCCCGGAGCAAGGAAATCACAATCCTGACCTGCTGAGCAGGATCTCCAGCAGAGCGAGATTTCAGGGACAAAAACAACTTGCAATTATTTTTGAAATTTTGAAAGCAAGATCTATTCCCTGAGAAAAATTCAGGCAAAGGAATTCTAGGTTCAGATATAGGAACATGAATAACAAAATCTTGTAAATTTTGAACTTTCGTGGTGAGATTATTCAAACCTGCAGCTAAACTCTGAATATCCATTTTAAACAGGTGAACACAGAGCCATTCCAGGATTAGAAGGAGAGAGAGAGAGAGAAAGGCTGCAATATAGGCAGACTTGCAAGAGATTCAATTACAAGCACACTCAGAACTGAAGGGAAAAAAAAAAAAAAAAAATCTTCAGCAGACTTCTCTTTTCTCTCCTTTCTCTGTCAATTAATTTAACCCTTTGGTCGCCGGTCAAACTGTTATGGTTCTCAATGGCAAGAGAACATAGCCCAGCAAACATAAGAACTAGCTCTTGGAAGGATGGAAACTAAACTGACCATGAACTAAACCTGCCGCACAACTAACAGTAGCCGGGTAGCGTTTGCCTACGTTTTATCCCTAGACGCCCAGCGCCGGCCGGAGGACTAACTAATCCTGGCAGAGGAAAATATAGTCCTGGCTCACCTCTAGAGAAATTTCCCCGAAAGGCAGACAGAGGCCCCCACATATATTGGCGGTGATTTTAGATGAAATGACAAACGTAGTATGAAAATAGGTTTAGCAAAATTGAGGTCCGCTTACTAGATAGCAGGAAGACAGAAAGGGCACTTTCATGGTCAGCTGAAAACCCTATCAAAATACCATCCTGAAATTACTTTAAGACTCTAGTATTAACTCATAACATCAGAGTGGCAATTTCAGATCACAAGAGCTTTCCAGACACAGAAACGAAACTACAGCTGTGAACTGGAACAAAATGCAAAAACAAACGAGGACTAAAGTCCAACTTAGCTGGAAGTTGACTAGCAGCAGGAACATGCACAGAAAGGCTTCTGATTACAATGTTGACCGGCATGGAAGTGACAGAGGAGCAAGGCTAAATAGCGACTCCCACATCCTGATGGGAACAGGTGAACAGAGGGGATGATGCACACCAGTTCAATTCCACCAGTGGCCACCGGGGGAGCCCAAAATCCAATTTCACAACATGCGGAGATACGAGGTGCCGGTGGTTCCTTCTGCTGAGCCTCCTGCTCCTGTGCTGGTTGAGGGTGAATTGGAGTACGTTATAGAGAAGATCTTGGACTCCCGTATTTCCAGGCAGAGACTCCAGTATCTGGTTAAATGGAAGGGCTATGGTCAGAAAGATAATTCTTGGGTAACTGCCTCTGATGTTCATGCCTCGGATTTGGTTCGTGCCTTTCATAGGGCTCATCCAGGTCGCCCTGGCGGTTCTTGTGAGGGTTCGGTGCCCCCTCCTTAAGGGGGGGGTACTGTTGTGATCCGCTTTTTGGGCTCCCCTGGTGGTGGCTGGTGGTACTGGAAACTTGTGTTTGCTTTTCTGCCTTAGCTCACCTGCTTCCATCAGTTTTGGGAGTTCCCTATTTAGCCTTGCTCTCCAGTCACTTCCTTGCCGGTCATCATTGTAACCTGAGTCTTTCAGTTGCATGTTCCTGCTACTAGTCTGCTGATCAGCTAAGTGGACTCTTGTCCTTTTGT
The DNA here is from genome assembly GCF_051348905.1 of Ranitomeya variabilis. Taxonomy (NCBI): domain Eukaryota; kingdom Metazoa; phylum Chordata; class Amphibia; order Anura; family Dendrobatidae; genus Ranitomeya; species Ranitomeya variabilis. The sequence goes on from NC_135235.1 coordinate 222,287,560, forward strand.
TTTGTATTTTTTGTCCAGTTTACAGTTTTGTCATTTCCTGTTACTGGAAGCTCTTGTGGACTGAAATTGCCACTCCTGTGTGATGAGTTGACACAGGAGTCTTAAAGTAATTTCAGGATGGGTTTTTGAAAGGGTTTTTCAGCTGACCGTGAAGTCCTCTTTTGTATCCTTCCTCTATCTAGTAAGTGGACCTCGCTTTGCTAAATCTACCTTCATACTGTGTATGTCTTTTCCTCTGAACTCACCGTTAATATATGTGGGGGCTACTATCATCTTTGGGGAATTTCACTAGAGGTAAGCCAGGTCTGTTCCTTCCTCTTCCAGGCGTAGTTAGTTCTCCGGCTGGCGCATGGCATCTAGGCAGCCGTAGGAATGCTTCCTGGCTACTGTTAGTTGTGTGGTAGATTTAGGTCACGGTCAGCTTGAGTTTCCATCACCCGAGAGCTAGTCTGTTATTTTTGTGTTTCTGATGTTCCCATGCCATTGGGGAATCATGACATTACCCCCTCTCCAGCTGGTGGTGACTGGCTTCCGCACTTCCGATCTACGGTTGGCCTCATAGGCATCGGCAATCTGCGCTGCTTTCGTCACGTCTTTGGGTTCTCTGTCCATCACGAACTGTCGCACCTCAGCTGGGCAAAGATGGAAGAACTGGTCTTTGATCATCAGGTCTCGCAGCTGTGCAAAGGTGGTCACTGACAGTCCTTGGGTCCACTGGTCAAAGTGGGTCCCCAGTCCATGCACCACATCACTGTAACTGTCGTGTGGGCCACGTTGGAGGGTCTGGAACTTTTTACGGTACACCTCGGGTGTAAGCTGGTACTTGGCTATGAGGGCCTGCTTGATAGCCTCATAGTCACCATCTTGTTCTTGAGGGAGTGCAGCAAACGCCTCCAGAGCTTTGCCTCTCAGCCCTGGTGTCAGGTATCGTGCCCATTCATCTGTAGGCAGTCGGTACTGTCTGCAGGCTTTCTCAAAGGCCCGCAGAAAAGTGTCCAAGTCCCCATCCTTTTCCATAACAGGGAAGTGATCGGGCCGGGGCTTCGGTATCTGAGCGCTGCTGGGCTCACGGCTGGACTGGGACGACCCCTGCATTTGCAGTTGGGCCATCTGCAGCTGGTACTCCCGCTCCGCTTGCCACTCTGCTCGGCTCGCTCCTGGTATTGCTGGATCAGCTGCCGACGTCCGTCACGGTCATTGGCGGGGAGTAGCTCCAAGACCGCCAGCAGGTGGGGGTCCAATCCGCCCTGGTTGCTAATCGGGCCGGCATTCAGTGGTTGGACCTCTGCTGCAGCACCATGTTCGCTGGTGCTGGCTTCTGCGGCTTCTGGGCTCTGAGAGTGGTCTAGAGCGGCTTCCCATTGCACTAGTTCAGCGACCATTTGAGTCTTGGTCTTGCTCTGGGGGTTCAGGCCATGGTACGTGCATATCCCAGCAAGAGCGTCCTTCTTCTGCTGGGTGTACCAGGCTTCCCCTTTCGCAGCCATGGTTGCCAAATAAAAGATAGGATAGAAAAATGAAGAGAAAGGGACGGGATAATTACCAGTACACAATTGTCTCAAGACTAATAAACACTGAGTTCTTTCTCCAAACTTATTTGCGCAGAGTCCTCGCAAGAACTTTCTGCAAGTTTTTAGTGAGAGGAATGATTGCTCAAACCCAATCACTAATGCTCTATTATCCCACCGCCTTGCCACCAATTGTCACGATCCCTTAGCCGCGGCCAGCAGTTTGTCACACAGGGATTCCTGACCACTGCCACCAATATGTCACGGATTGGGGTGACTTTAGACCAACAGACGGCTATCACATGTGCAGGGGGCTTATCTTAGTTATACCTCCACTGCTACAATGTGATAAAAAAACACACACCAGGCTATTGACCTCTTAGTTTACAGCAGGGGCTTATTTTAGGTATCCCACTGCTCTTCAATATACCATGAACTTCAGGGATTTGTGTATATCCCGCTTACAGTTCCACTTAACCCTTGCAGCTCTCTGGCGCCCCCTTACTGTCAGGTCAGATTAGGTACTGCACCTAGGGTAATTAGTCGCCAGAAAGGCTGCCTGCTTTGTACTGGCTATTGGGCACGCTGCAGCGACGCGATAAACTACTCCCGTTCAGGCAGGAACAATAATTATCAAGCCGCAGTTGCTACAGTGACACCCAAAGGCCTGCACAGTACACGGTATTACTGCCACCAGCTTAGATTAAACGGGTCCGAAGCTAACCAAAAACAGTAGCGTAAATTCCCTTCAAGACTTAGGGTACGTTTTTAGAGCATGGAGAAAGAACTGGCATGAAATAATATACCCCACAAAATGTAGGCAGTGCTTTATCAAAATATTTTACAAAGATGTTACAAATGAGACAATTGCAAATATGTACAAGGTAATTATAAAAAAAAACAGGGAATAACATGAGAAATAACACTTACAGTTGTTCAAAGCATTGCAGGCAACAGGCTAGGGGAACTTTCCATCTATCCCAGTGCATCAGGGCGTGCACTCTGGGCTCTTCAGGTAAAAACTCAAATCTGACACTCTTGGACACCGGCCAGCACTTAAAACCTACAGCCTGTGACCTCACAGAAAGGGCTGGCTTTTCCAAACCCTCCTACTTCTTCGGTTTCACTAACTGGGCATTAAATATATCTGATGCCCGTAACTTCGCTACAGAACATGTCATAAACGTACCATACCCAGCATTCATCTCGTATTATCGTGGGCATTCCAATGAGATCAAATATGCCCTGTCTGGGATACATATTTACAGAGAAATCCCTACTTCTTCACCAGATGGAGTTAGACGCCCGTGTTTAGAGTGGTGGGTAGGTCCACCGAGTGGAAGTAAGAATATGTAGTTTCGTGCTCTTAACTTAGATGGTTTGCTTAATATCTTACAAAAACCAAACAAAGAACTTTCAAGATTCTAGAAGTTTCTAATCCAGTTAAAGCTGGGCAAGAGCTTACACGGCAGGAAATGCCGGTCGTAAATACCTTGGCTCTCATAACCCCCACACTCTCTGAGAAGGAAAGTCAGGAACTTGCAGCCACGAGCTGTTGCTGAATCACTCCAAGGAGGGGGGCTTAGCCCACAGCATGCTAGCAAGAGAACTAAACTTATGATATTTCATACCATCGTGACAGTGAGGGGTCGGCTATCCCTCACTGCTCTATTACATTTTTATGTGACTGCCTAATATAGTGTTTCTTGATGTGGGGGAGGGGTGAATTTCAATCACTATCCATAGATTGCTCTCTTTTAAAGCAATGGACGATGTTGGAAAGAACGGCCATGAGATATTTCAAATTCAATTCAAAATTATTTTTTTTTTAGAAATCCGGAATCCACATGTCACCCACACATGATTATTTGGCATGTGGGAATACATATGACAAACAATTTGTTATCTATAGTGAATGTAAAATTAGTCATTGCCAAATAAAATGTCATGCAATTTTCTACTTAACCTCAAACCTCAATTCCTTGGCTGGAAGCCAATCCTGACATCATCCTGCTCAGACGGCTGAGGGTTAGCTACAACATCTCCAACATCTCAAGAACAATCAGCCTCGAATCCAGGACAAGAGAGAGATGTGAAAAGGGTTGTCAACTTGACTTTATATTTTTTGTGGACAACTGGACACCAGAAAATATTTTTTTAAAGACACATTGGAAAACCATACTAAGTCATTCTGATATGTGATATTTGCCTACAGACCATAATTCTGATATGAAGACATCGTAAAATGATAAATACAGCAAAAATAATCTTGAGACGTTCCTTCAGCTCCCCAAAAAATCACAAACATCTCACAATTTTTTATGGACAGGACAAAGAAGTGCCCTATGGACTGTTCTGGAATTTCTAGACAGTTGGCAACCCCGGATGCGAATTGTGTTTCAGTCACACAGTATGGCCGCGACTGAATGGAGAAAATGAAGTTTTAGTGTCAAGAAGTACTTGAGAATGCTGGCATTTACTGAGAGCAAGTAGTGATTTTGACAAATTTTTGAAAAACAGTTGAAGAATTTTTTGTAGAGAAAAAGAGAACTTGTTCTGTCAGGATTGAGGTGCTCGAAAACATATCTATATTCGCAGGCGGTTTGGCTGCTGAAAATTGCAAAACAGAACTTTTCTAGTCCAAAATCCCAACGCGTTAGTAAAGTGGTAGTGAGCATGTGTGACCATCTCTCTCATAGACAGGGAATAAAGCTTTGGTCGCACATGCTCAGTACCACTCTACATACAAAGGAGACTTCAGGTATCCCATTCTAGTGGTGGGTGAGGTCCAAATGACTGTGATTTTATATTTATTAACCATACCATGGATAGATTACATAGGTTGTTGATGGGACAATCGCTTTAACTATTCATTTCATAAAGTACAGCTCTGATGAAATAGTGGACAGTTTTAGCTGTGAGTGGTAGTTACTCAACAGCCAAAGAGCTAAATGGTTTAATTTTAGATTATTTTTTTCACACTGTCCTGTTTCAGAAAAACTTTGAATTCTGGCTGTAGTTTATTAAAAAAAAATAAAAATAAATAGTTTTACTCATTTTCCTCTGTGTATTATTGTCTGTAGCACTAATGACATGTAGACAATAACTGAGACATGCTGAACTGAGACAATAACTGACATTGCAGCCAATAACTGAGCTTATCTGATGATGCAACCCACTCAGAGCCACTGATTGGCTGCAGCACTGCAGACAATAACAGACATCGGGAGCAGCGGTGTAGACTCCACGCTGGACCCGGGAAGGGGAAGCAATGTTTTTATTTATTTATTTTTTAAAAACAGCTGAGGGACAGGGGCTTTCCAAAACTGGAAACCCCTTTTAAATATGAAAAATGGCCAACAATATGAATTTCAGCCTTCAGCATTTTGGCTGTTGAATAACTACAACTCCCAATTATCATTATTCTATCTAAGCTGTGCTCTTTAATACAAATTGTAGCCGGGGGACAGGGGTCCTCTGAAACCCCAATGAAAATTATGGACGCCACCCTTGATGGTCAATGGAGCCCAAGAGTCTTTGACATACGTCATACAACAGAATTGTTTCCAGTGTACAAGTCTTACACCAAACTCATTGAGAGATTGAGATCATAGGAACCTTAGTTTTGAAGAAGTCCTCCATTTATGTGTAGGTGAGTATAGAACTTCACATTTATTACTACATTTGAAAAACAGAACAGAGCAAGCATAGAGTATAGATTTCTGTATATCCTAGGCGTTTCGACATTGTGCTTTAGTCATGGTAGGACTCTCCATCTCTATTTTCTACATAGAAACCATAGGTATGCTGAGCTTATTATTAATGTGGAGCGGCCCCCAAACGCAGGGCAGTGGGGTACTCGGTACTGGGTCCCTTCTGTCTCGGTTCTGGGGATGTCACGGTAGCCCGACCCGGTCCATGGCCCTGCTAAGGGGCGCCCAATTAAAGGTGTAGGTGAGAGTTTGTCAAGTGTTCGTGACGCCACCTGTGGTGTTCGGTCAGGGTGACCGACGTTGCTAGGGGTCCGCTGGGGTGATGGAATGGCAGCTAGATGGTGTAACTTCCCACAGGTGAAGTATGTCCCCAGGGCTTCCCTTGATGAGTGGATGGTGATGGTGTATGTCGCAGTAAATGAGGAGGACACAGGGTTGCAGTCTCTTTACCTTTTTACTGAAGGCTTCGGCATCCACAATCCAGAGCACTGCTAACAGGGCTGGCTGAGACCGGCCGGTCCGAAGGCACATCCAGAGTTCCCTTTGCAGGTGGAAATCAGTAGCCTTCCTACTAGCGCCTGTGTGTTGTAGTACCTCCCTGCTGAGCACCACGGGATAGTCCTCACAACTGTCGTGTATGTTTCTGTTCTCTCTCTCTCCGTCCCCCAGATGGTTTTTATAGGACGCACCCGTATGATGGGGTAGGCCTGGAGTTATTTTATAGGGACCCTAGAGACGCCCCTCTCCCACAATTGCCTCTGTTGTCTTCATTAGGTGTAAAGGTGAGACAGCCAACCTAGAGTTAACTGCTCTGCCGTAGTTCAGAGTAATGCGTAGAGCCTATTACTCCCTCGGCATTCCGGCCGCCGGCTACGCGCCTCAGAAGGATGTTGACGATCTTGGGGCACGACTCCTCCTGGTTCTATCTCCTTTGTGCTGTGATCTCGTTTCTCACTTCTCCACAAAATACTTTGCTTCTTGTCCTTTCTTAGGATGCTGCCACAAGGAAGTGCAGGCGCAGCTCCGTAACGATCTGTCTCGTGCTAGGCCACTGTCAGGATCCCACCCCTGACAGGGACCTCCCTGGGTCTTCCCAAGCAACGCTCTCCTCTCACTAGATGTTACCTGGGCAAAACCCAGTTAATTTGGGAAGCGGCTCCTTCAGGGTTGGACTAGCCCTCCGGATAACAGTAGTTGTCAATCAGCCCAGAGACTAACAGAATAATGGGTCTTAAAGTCGAAGAGGATGACAACTCCATTCGGAGATTGCTTTGGAGCAATCACTTTCCACCAAGGTCTATTTTTATAGGATGACTGACAAACACATTACAATTTTTTTGGATGAGCTGTTTTGTGTGTCCAGTGATAACATAACTGATTACAGTGCAACTAAGATGTACAGTAAATATTGTTAACTTTTCTTTTTAATGATTACCACGTCAGTAAGGAACATCTAGTCCATCATTATAGACATCTTCGTTAATTTCAAAAGTCAGATACCATCAGTATTCATTATCAAGTGGGACCATTCTTGTGTTTTATCGCTGTATCTTAAAGACAACCAAGATAAGTAACAGAAACTCGCATGCTTGTTTCTTACATAAAACTTCTCACTAAACTAATGATATGGTAAAGATCAAATCTCAGAATAAATTTCCTCCTCCATTGCACATGACCACACTCGACTGCTGTTATCAATTTGTAGTTATCCCTCCCAGTTCTGTACATTGGGGCTATGCAGCAGGATGTTGCTACTTAAGGTTTGCCAAATGTCAAGATCTTCAAGATCTATTACAAATTTTTGGCCACAACATTTTCTCACCGAGTCAAGTCACTTCTGTTCTGAGCCTAACTATAGACAGTTATATTCCTGTTTGATTGCAATGTATAAGTTCTGAATTCTGCAATTTAACTACCACCTTGGATTTTTCTGGAGATAGTCATTTCACTCTACTTGCTTTAACCTCATTCCATCCTTGTGTCCTAACATTCCTGCAATGTGAGTCTGCCACAAGTGTTTGTACACCAAAAGATGAGCAAATCTTTTGAAATTTCAATTTGTCCAAAAAAGACTTACAGCAAATTCCAACTACTGCAAAGCCTTCAACTGTCCATAAAAAGTGTATAACACTGAGGTCTCCTAGGAATGTATCCAATCTATTTCAAGGCCTTTAATGTAAAATTTTATATGGCTAAATCACACACACTATCTGTAATGTTACCAATATCTCTATGTATGTCTAAAGATGAACTGTGAGGTCCTCTCACTTTCCAGATTCACAAAAAAAATAGCTGCTGCATTCCCTGCCTCTGCTTTCATACAGGCTCTGATAGAAAAGTATAGGCCATTCAAAAGGGACTACTTCATGTGATAACTAAATAAAATTATGGAGATGCCCGCACCTTGTGTCATTTGAGCTTTCTATTGGTTGATGCAATCTTCTACCTTGTGTAAAATATCAGTACGGGGAGCTGCTTTTTCAGTACAACGACCTGGTACCTTTCTAAAGCTATCGACCCAATATCGGTATGGGATGTGACAGGTTGCTTTGAAAAGGAGTTTTAGATTTATTTTTACCCCTAAAAAAAGGTTGACTTATGTTCATGAGTTGTGACCAGTATTGAAGTGCTTCTCCATTTAAAGGAGTATTTCACGAAAATAACCCTAGACCACATGCTAAACGAAGAGCATATGGCCATAACATGGGGTCAACTAAGGTCTTCCATTCTGTCAACTTTCCTTATTTTATAAGAATGGGTATTCATCTAGTGGCCTCCATGTAGATGCTTGGCTGGTACATCGTTTCTCTTGAAAAAAAAACCCAGCCGTTTAGTTAAAGAACTGGTGGTGATCAATATGTCACCACGGTGGCAGCTTTTCCTCAGGGGTTATCTCTTTAAAAAATGGAGCTGAAGAGAACCAAGCAAAGTCAGTTTTTTTTTCTGAAATTTCTTGATAATTCTATAAAAAAGTGTTTTCTGTCAATGTTTGAGTCTTAAAATAAAATAATGCTAATAGTTTCTTGCACTTCCAGTAAATCGTCACATAGTTCTGCTTTCAGTTATCTTAGGGCCTCCTTAAAAAAAAAAATCATAATCGTGCGGTCTCTATAAAGTACATTTGTAATAGAAAAAAAGACCTAAAAATCGATTATTAGATATGCATTAAAAGGATGCATAACATCCAAACACAGACATACAGTACAGACCAATAGTTTGGACACACCTTCTCATTTAAAGATTTTTCTGTATTTTCAGGACTATGAAAATTGTACATTCACACTGAAGGCATCAAAACTATGAATTAACACATGTGGAATTATACACTTAACAAAAAAGTGTGAAACAACTGAAAATATGTCTTATATTCTATGTTCTTCAAAGTAGCCACCTTTGCTTTGACGACTGCTTTGCACATTCTTGGCATTCTCTTGATAAGCTTCAAGAGGTAGTCACCGGGAATGGTTTTCACTTCACAGGTGTGCCCTGTAAGGTTTAATAAGTGGGATTTCTTGCCTTGTAAATGGGGTTGGGACCATCAGTTGTGTTGTGCAGAAGTCTGGTGGATACACAGCTAATAGTCCAACTGAATAGACTGTTAGAATTTGTGTTATGGCAAGAAAAAAGCAGCTAAGTAAAGAAAAATGAGTGGCCATCATTACTTTAAGAAATGAAGGTCAGTCAGTCAGAAAAATTGGGCAAACTTTGAAAGTGTCCCCAAGTTCAGTGGCAAAACCATCAAGCACTGCAAAGAAACTGGTTCACATGAGGACCGCCCCAGGAAAGGAAGACCAAGAGTCACCTCTGCTTCTGAGGATAAGTTTATCCGAGTCACCAGCCTCAGAAATCGCAGGTTAACAGCAGCTCAGATTAGCCACCAGGTCAATGCCACACAGAGTTCTAGCAGCAGACACATCTCTACAACTGTTAAGAGGAGACTTTGTGCAGCAGGCCTTCATGGTAAAATAGATGCTAGGAAACTACTGCTAAGGACAGGCAACATGCAGAAGAGACTTGTTTGGGCTAAAGAACAAAAGGAATGGGCATTAGACCAGTGGAAATCTGTGCTTTGGTCTGATGAGTCCAAATTTGAGATCTTTGGTTCCAACCACCATGTCTTTGTGCGACGCAAAAAAGGTGAACGGATGGACTCTACATGCCTGGTTCCCACCGTGAAGCATGGAGGAGGTGGTGTAATGGTGTGAGGGTGCTTTGCTCTTGACACTGTTGGGTATTTTTTCAAAATTGAAGGCATACTGAACCAGCATAGCTACCACAGCATCTTGCAGCGGCATGCTATTCCATCCGGTTTGCGTTTAGCTGGACCATCATTTATTTTTCAACAGGACAATGACCCCAAAAACACCTCCACGCTGTGTAAGGGCTATTTGACCAAGAAGGAGAGTGATGGGGTGCTACGCCATATGACCTGGCTTCCACAGTCACCAGACCTGAACCCAATCAAGATGGTTTGGGGTGAGCTGGACTGCAGAGTGAGGGCAAAAGGGCCGACAAGAGCTAAGCATCTCTGGGAACTCCTTCAAGATTGTTGAAAGACCATTCCTGGTAACTACCTCTTGAAGCTCATCAAGAGAATGCCAAGAGTGTACAAAGCAGTCATCAAAGCAAAAGGTGGCTACTTTGAATAACCTAGAATATAAGACATATTTTCAATTGTTTCACACTTTTTTGTTAAGTACATAATTCCACATGTGTTAATTCATAGTTTTGATGCCTTCAGTGTTAATGTACAATTTTCAGTTATGAAAATACAGAAAAATCTTTAAATGAGAAGGTGTGTCCAAACTTTTGGTCTGTACTGTACATACAAGGGGTGAGATACAGAGAGATAAATCAAGGGAATTGCTAAACATACCCTATCCTAGTACCCATTCTGTAGCCTGCCTATCAACGGAGGTTGGCTCCCTAAGGGAGTTTGATAGTGTCACCCCCGCTCCTCGGCGGCTGTCCCTATTAGCCCTAGAAGGCCCTAGATATAAAGGGGGACCAATCGGTGTACACAGACCTAGGTAAAAAAAAAAAGTGCCCAAACTAGATAATTATCTGAACAGCCTAATTGGTGATCGTAAACTGACAATGTGTGCCAAGAGTACAGTAACCATCTGAAACCAGTGTCAAAGGCTACAGAATAGGTACTAGGATAGGGTGTGGTTAGCAATTCCCTTGATTTATCGCTCTACATTATTCTCACCCATTGTTGTATGTACTGTATGTCTGTTATTGGATGTTATACATCCTCTATACAAATTAGATGAAAATCTGACAAAGAACAACAGATCAGTCGTCAATGACCCTCAAACACATCACCGACTTTGGTCTCGACTTTGTGTGTGAAGGCTTTAATTAAAGCATAGCTTTATATTGCCTAAATCATTGCGAGGCATTCGCCACTTAATAGGAATATTTTTCTCCAGTCGGACTGGCCCAGGCCATTCGTAACATTCGTCCAGTAAAATTTACTGGTAGGGGCTTTGCCAAGTTGCATGCCGCCCAAGCTACACCCACTTTGACAAAAAAATGAGTCGGAACTGGCATAAAAACGGAAAAAATTGCACAATATTACTGCAAATATTGTGCAATATTTCAGTGTTTACGGCAGCGTTTTTCCGTAAACACTTTGAGGAATCGGGTTCTTTAAATTTTGACAGCTTTTAGGCTCATACGTTCTTCTGTTCAGGATGGGTCAACAGGGAACCAGCTACATATAAACCTTTTCAGGGTACTAAGGAACTGGAGCCCAAAAGGGTCAATAGGGTCTTCTGCTGCATGAAAGGACTCCAGAATTATATTTGACACATGGTAGATGGAGGTCCCTTTTAGAGCTTGTATTCGAGTCCATGAGTTTTATGTTAGACCTCTACAAATCTATCCGATCCCTCAGGATCACAAGGTGTCCATGGAGATCTTACCTGTCCTAGACATACGTAGTGTAGATTAACAGATATTCTGTCATTCAACCAATGGTAAATACAAAGTAGATTTCCAATCATCCCAACTACGAGAACAGTGGGACCAAAGTTTGGCATGAATGGAGCGGTATGGAGTATGTGAAACTTCTAGTGAGACAGTAAATGTATAAACTCGTTGGATGCACAAGTAGGGTTCCAACCCAACTTAGAAGATCTAAAAATACTTGGCACTCCTTGTGTAAAATGCAAAATTTTTATTTTATTGTGGTAACAATCCATAAAAATTAGAAGTTTTGGTCTTCTAAATTCTGACCTTCTTTAGAGAATGGACTGTGGGAGACAGCGACGGTCCACGCTCGTGTGAAGCCCACAATGGAGACATGAAATGGTAGAACATCCAGACTAGCCTTCCATTTACAGAGAGGCTTATGGCCCCCTTCTGTTTGTCATCAGTGGGGGGTTCTAGTGCTCGATACCAGGTGGGTAAGGTACAAAACCATCGAGTGCAAAACAATAAAACCAAAATGAACCAAAATTAATATAACGGAATTATTCAACATATTATTACTTTATGTGGAAGCAAATAAGCCCTCACATACAATAAAGGAGCATAGCTGGTGAAGGCATCTTACTTGAGCACTAAGCTAACGAGTAGTTGTACAGATCTCCTGAACTCTTTATTAAAGCTATCTATGATGAAGAGGTAAAGTATGGGGGTAAAGCAGGAGTTCACGCAAGTAAAGCAGGTAGTAAGGACTATGAGTAACTGCAAGACATCCTCCAGAAATCTTCCTCTTTCCACAATCATCCCGCAAAGAATATGGTAGAGAGTCCAGCAAATGAAAAACGAGAACACAACTATTAAAATCAGTTTGTACGGTTTTCTGGACTTTGCAAGATGTTCCATTCTAATTTTGAGGCCAATTAGGAAATAACAAATACTCATGAGACCAAACGGTAATACGAAACTCAAAGCAAAGTGGAAACCAAAAAGGCCCCATACAGTAACCCGGTCAAGTTTTTGAGGGCATCCTTCTTTCCAAGAGATGATTAAGTCTGAACAGCAGACTGAGATGTTGCCTTCTTTTTCTTCGTGACACAGCACCAGGTAGGGTGAACTACATAAGATAGCCACCCCCCATAATGACCAGCAGTTGATAGAAGCCCAACGACGATTCATGCGTTTTCGATACCAGAGTGGGTAATATACCAAAAAGAAACGTTCAAGGCTGATCGCAGCGAGGAAGAAGATTGCAGCGTGCACACATGAATAAATTAAAGTATTATTCAGCTTGCACATAAAGTTTCCAAAACTCCAAAGAGGATTCTTCAGCACATATGCTGCTATAAACGGCATGTTTAGCGTAAAAATAAGATTAGTGATGATGAGATGGAGGAACCAAGTGGTGTTGACATTTTGACTCATCCTAAATCTTAGGACCCAGATGTAGAGAACATTCATGACCAATCCAAATAAGGACCTGATTAACAAGATGACCGCTGATATCACCTTTGGTGAAGTGATTTCGGGATGCAAAGTTCCATCAGATACGTTCAATTGAAACTCAGACTTGTTTGTAAGAAACATTATATGATTCCTGTGAAAAAAAAAAAAAGATAAAGTATCCACATCATGCCCATCAAGAGATTATGTTTCTAAAATGACTGTTTGGTGATCGTGTTGATGACGCCGAGTGGCAAGACCGAATTCGACTTGTAGAGAAGTGTAGAGCAACTTTTACAATAAGCAGCCATCTTTTTCTAGTTCTGGAAACCAGGTCCAACGTTGGGTTAAGAGCTATAGAACTCAGCCATATGTTTGATAAACTTCCATTTTTGACATTTGAGGCTCAACACCCTGTTGCCAATATAACATTGGCTCTCGAGAAGAGATTCATGACAAGAGTCAATGCTATCCTTAAGAGTAATGCTCTAGATGTACAGATACCATCTCATTCTAGAGGACATTATTCCTCCAACATAGACAATCTCTGCTGCTCCATACAACAAGCCTAACATCGTTGTAATGAAATCCCAACCCTTCTATTGACCCCTATGTATGCCATAATCCCATTATAAGAGACAGTCATTAATTTCCCAGATTACAGAATACAAATTTACCCGATAGAAGCAAAAGAAAATCTGGACTATCTTGTCTCGTTACGACTTGAATTAACTTTTACTTATCTGATGAGAAAAGCTTCTCCAAAATAATGTATTTCCTGAATGTATGTTAAAAATAGGAAATAGTGGTATGGTAAGACAGTAAAGTTTACACAAACGAGACAACCTCTTAGTTTTACATGTCTCAGTTCTAGATTTAAAAGTCCCCAACTAGCCAAGCCTCAGAAATGACGATGTGAAGATACCTCCATTGGTTTCATTATAGGCCCATCTCGACCTATGAAAAAAAAACAAACCTCCAGGATGCCCAGACTGAGAACATTCATCTTTTACAGGGCACACAAGAGGCAAAATAATTGCTTCTGACCTTCCTCTGAGTGCATCTCACCAGACCATTAATGGTGGCCATTGTTCTTCACTTTTCACCCTCTACTCCCCTTCCTTAAGGTACCTTCACACTAAACGATATCGCTAGCGATCCGTGACGTTACAGCGTCCTGGCTAACGATATTGTTGAGTTTGACAGGCAGCAGCGATCAGGATCCTGCTGTGATATCGCTGGTCGTTGGTTAAAGTTCAGAACTTTATTTGGTAGTCAGATCGCCGTGTATCGTTGTGTTTGACAGCAAAAGCAACAATACCAGCGATGTTTTACAATGGTAACCAGGGTAAATATCGGGTTACTAAGCACAGGGCCGCGCTTAGTAACCCGATGTTTACCCTGGTTACCAGTGTAAAATGTAAAAAAACAAACAGTACATACTCACCTTCGCGTCCCCCGGCGTCCGCTTCCTGCACTGATTGAGCACCGGCCGTAAAGTGAAAGCACAGCACAGCGGTGACGTCACCGCTGTGCTGTTACGGCCGGCACTCACAGTCAGTGCAGGAAGCGGACGCCGGGGGACGCGAAGGTGAGTATGTACTGTTTGTTTTTTTACATTTTACACTGGTAACCAGGGTAAACATAGGGTTACTAAGCGTGGCCCTGCACTTAGCAACCCGATGTTTACCCTGGTTACCCGGGGACTTTGGCATCGTTGGTCGCTGGAGAGCGGTCTGTGTGACAGCTCTCCAGCGACCAAACAGCGACGCTGCAGCGATCAGCATTGTTGTCTGTATCGCTGCAGCGTCGCTTAGTGTGAAGGTACCTTAACTGTAACCAAACTCTTGCCCATTTTTCTATGACAATATCTAATAACAGAATGATCAATAATTGATTGTATCGCCTATCGCCTTCTTAAACATTTGGTTTAAAGCAACAGCTGTAAAACACAGGAAAAAAAATTGCAACTAAACACAAGTGTATAAACTCTTCAATTGTACTTTCCTTGAGGTTTCCTTTTCCATTATTCTTGTATGCGCTACATGAAAAAATTAACCCAAACATGCGTAAAAAAAAAATGATTGAACTAGCCATTCATTTTTGCATTAAATTTAAGGAAGATTTTGACAAGGGGATACAAGGAAATATGTAGGCAACAGATGCATAACCCCTATAAAGAAATCATACTGGCACTGTACCTGTTGGTTAAGTGCCCAAGAAAATAATTTGAATGCAAAGGAGGGTATGTTTGGGCACTGTTGGCACGGCCAAGTGCTTGGCACACCATAATTTAGCATGTTGGGTTTTCCTCCGTTTTTGATCTATAGCGCTCACTTTCCACGGCAAGTGATGCCTCAATTCAGCCCACGTACATGAGCATGAGCACAGATGCTGCCGAACACCGGAGATGAGAGTTCTACTCCCTGGATCCAGTCTTTGGGCGCTACACATACATCTGGAATTATAGCAAGTGGCATCTACACAAAGATATTATACAAATCTGTGTTTTATACAACGCTACATCTACAGAAGATAAAACTGTTATTTTAATCAAAGCTAGACGAAGTAGCCTAGTAAGTAACATCACTAGTCCGGGTCTTCGTCTCTATATTAAGCTTCTCTCAAATTTTAGAGCACGAATCTGCTGCCAAGATTCCCTTTAACCCCTTCACCCCCTGGGCTGTTTTCCATTTATGTATTTGTTTTTCGCTCCCTTCTTCCCAGAGCCTTAACTATTGAATTTCTCCCTCAATATGGCCACGTGAGGGCTTTTTTTTTTTGCCGGACAACACCATTGAATTTAACAAATAATGTACTAGAAAACAGGAAGAAAATTCCAAGTACGTTGAAATTGCAAAAAAAGTGCATTTTAATAGTTTTTTTCTTTTTATTACCATGCTCACCAAATGCTAAAACTGACCTTCCATTATGATTCTCCAGGTCATTATGAGAATTTTAACCCCTTCCTGACGTTGGACGGGATAGTACGTCCGACGTCAGGTCCCCTGCTTTGATGCAGGGCTCCGTGGTGAGCCCATACCAACAACGCCCTCTCGGCCAACAGGGGGCATACCTCTAGGCCAGAACATATATACCTACAAAACACTATATTGCTAACAGACAAAAAGTAAATGTCCAGAGGATCCGGTAATGTAATGGTTTGAAATGAACTATAACCAGATGATCCACGCCAAAAGAAGAGGTATCAGCAAAATATAGTTTATTGAAATTTTTTTTTACAAATCAGACATATACACACATGTGGTGGTGAATGGAGAGCAAACAGAGAATCGTCCAGTAAGCGCAGGTGACAGAAAAATGAAACTGGAGTGGGACACAAATAAATCCAAGATGGTAAAGAGCCCTGCTGGAGCAGTACACCGGTAAAGTTTAATTGCTCATGATAGGTATAATCAGAACTGGATAAAATTAGTCCAGTCATAAAAGTGCATAGTGCAGTGTATGGTTTATCTATAGAGAGCAAAATTAGTGACCGCAACTGGGCACTGGATGTTCATAATAGTCCAAACATATGCGGCGAACAAAACAATTGCAACATGTCCAAGCGGCTATAGTAGATATATCTATCATTTAAGAAAACCTTATATTACCTTGGGACATGTTGTTGCAAGGGGCCGGTGAGCTGCACAGCAGGGACTGCCTCGACGCGCGTTTCGCCGTCGTGGCTTCGTCAGGAGGCGTGGCTGCTAAAAAGGGGGACTGGGTATATATAGGAAGAGATCGGCACTCATTGGCAATTCAGCGCATATATCCACCATGATGTAAATGCTCTGGGAGGCCGAGGCGGACACACGTCATGGGGTATGGGCGGGAGGACTGACGTCATCGCCATCCATCCCCACGGCAACGCGGCCGACTCGCAATGTCCCCCAGAGCAGTACAGCGCATGCGTGACATGCGCACATACCAGGAGGCCCACAGAGGAAGTCTATTGCTGTGTACATGGAGACGTGATCCTCGGGGATCGTAAGTAATATGTCTACCATATGTGTGGAGCACCGAGGGGGTTAAACAACGGACTCCATGGCAGGACGGCAGACTAGCAGTGTCTCAAAAACAAAATGCCGTATGCACAGCGTGCGCACATGCCTAAATATTCACAGCAGGAATCTGTCAGTATAAACATGAGAAAAAAGGATATAATCCACAAGGGTAAAAAGTGGTAATGGACTGCCAAATATTCAAAGCAAGGAGAGGGTTAGCTCACCATGCTGATATGGCCGCAGCATAATGACAGGACGTCTATAGTCAATATCAAGATGAAATAGCAAAAAATAGATAAATATAACAAGTATAAATCGCCTTGAAATTGCATAAATTATAAAGTGCAGTATATAAGCAAATATAGCTATAGAGTCCAAATTATCAGGACATAAAATATCGTCCTGATCAAAATAATAAAGAGATAGCAATACCCTAGACACACCAGGGAATAAATAACCATACATAAGAGTTTATAACAAAACTGAAAACAAAAAAATAATCAAAAAACAAAAAATAGAAATGCTGCGATATTCTTAGGAGCTGACATTCCCGGTTATAGATGATCCTCCATGGGTACCTGCTGGTGGATAAGGCTGAAAGAAGTCATGACGTCAAAAGGGTTTCTAGATAAAAGAACACACTTATAAGTACACAGAGAAAAGAAACGACAAAGTCAGTAAATTAAAAAATCCAGTCCTACCTAGTAAAATCAATATGGATTTTATAGAAAAGACTTGAAGCTGACGGCCTCATTGAGGCCTACTGGTGAAAGTGTGTTCAGGGTAACCATCCAGCGCGTTTCCTTTTGAAGTAGTTTTTTCTTTATATCCCCACCTCTGATCCCCATATAGATATGGTCAATCCCACAGAATCTAAGACCTTTTGGGTTGCTCTGATGGGCCTCAAAGAAGTGTTTGGGGATGGATTTAAGCAAGGATGGTTCAGGACAGTTTCTTGAGTTATTAATGTCCCTAATGTGTTCCTGGACACGAATTTTAAAAGATCTGGTGGTCATGCCGATGTAAATACGATTGCAGGGGCACCGTGCGTGGTATACGACTGCTTCCGTATTACACGTAATATGGTGTACGATTTTATAACTTCTATTCCCAGCAGAGTTGGTAAATTCTTGGTTCTAGAAATATATTTACACGCTGAACAGTTACCGCAGGGGAAACATCCCCAGGGAGGGCCCTTAGAGGTTGTACCAAAGGGGTTACTTTTAGGAGGAACGTAGTGACTACTACACAACATGTCGCCTAAGGTACGAGATTTCCGCCAGGTAATCAAGGGGTAAGGGGTTAGCTGACTGCGTAGATCTTTATCAGTCAGCAGAACTGACCAGTGTTTCACAAAAATCTCATTAATCTCCGCCCAATTGGAATTAAACTGGGTGATGAAACATGGTGCCTGGTCCGTTTTTTCAGAGGCTCTTTTAGGTGGGCCCATGAGCAGATGGCCTATCTGAATATAATGCCCGTGAATAGCCCTTATAAATATCTGAATCTCTATACCCCCTATTTCTAAAGCGGCGTGCAAGATCTTTTGCTTGTTTATGAAAATTGCCGTAATCGGAACAGATCCGGCGAGCCCGCAGAAACTGTCCCACCGGAATAGAGCTCTTAAGTTTGGGGGGGGGGTGAGAAGATGTGAAATGCAAAAGTGCGTTAGTGGCCGTACTCTTGCGGAAGATGTCAGTATTAATGGTACCATCTATTGACCTTGAAATAGCCAAGTCCAGGAAATCAATGGAACTCTGGCTATATTTCCAAGTAAGTTTGATGTTCAACATATTGGTATTGAGGTGGTTCAAAAAGGTGTCGAGTTGCGACGTGGAGCCCTGCCATATGAAGAAAATGTCGTCGATATAGCGCAGCCATGAGGCGACGGAGCTGTGACCAGGTGTGTCAAGGACCACATCCCCGGAGCCCCGTGGTGAGCCCGCATCAAAGCCGGGACATGTCAGCTGTTTTGAACAGCTGACATGTGCCCGCAATAGCGGCGGGTGAAATCGCGATTCACCCGCCGCTATTAACTAGTTAAATGCCGCTGTCAAACGCAGACAGCGGCATTTAACTACCGCATCCGGCCGGGCGGCAGGAAATGACGTCATCGCCGACCCCCGTCACATGATCAGGGGTCGGCGATGCTTCAGTATTGTAACCATAGAGGTCCTTGAGACCTCTATGGTTACTGATCGCCGGTAGCTGTGAGCGCCACCCTGTGGTCGGCGCTCACAGCACACCTGATTTTCTGCTGCATAGCAGCGATCTGACGATCGCTGTTATGTAGCAGAGGCGATCGAGTTGTGCCAGCTTCTAGCCTCCCATGGAGGCTATTGAAGCATGGCAAAAGTAAAAAAAAAAAAAAAAAAAAAAGTTAAAAAAAATGTGAAAAAAATAAAACACACAAAAGTTTAAATCACCCCCTTTTCGCCCCAATCAAAATAAATCAATAAAAAAAAAAAATCAAACCTACACATATTTGGTATCGCCGCGTTCAGAATCGCCCGATCAATAAAAAAAAAAGCATTAACCTGATAGCTAAACGGCGTAATGAGAAAAAAATCCGAAACGCCAGAATTACATTTTTTTGGTCGCCGTGACATTGCATTAAAATGCAATAACTGGCGATCAAAAGAACGTATCTGCACCAAAATGGTATCAATAAAAACGCCAGCTCGGCACGCAAAAAATAAGCCCTCACCCGACCTCAGATCATGAAAAATGGAGACGCTACGAGTATCGGAAAATGGCGCAATTTTTTTTTTTTTTTTAGCAAAGTTTGGAATTTTTTTTCACCACTTAGGTAAAAAATAACCTAGTCATGTTAGGTGTCTATGAACTCTTAATGACCTGGAGAATCATAATGGCAGGTCAGTTTTAGCATTTAGTGAACCTAGCAAAAAAGCCAAGCAAAAAACAAGTGTGGGATTGCACTTTTTTTGCAATTTCACCCCACTTGGAATTTTTTTCCCGTTTTCTAGTACACGACATGGAAAAACCAATGATGTCGTTCAAAAGTACAATTCGTCCCACAAAAAATAAGCCCTCACACGGCCAAATTGACGGAAAAATAAAAAAAGTTATGGCTCTGGGAAGGAGGGGAGTGAAAAACGAATACGGAAAAATGGAAAATCCCACGGTCATGAAGGGGTTAAAAAAAAAAAAAGAAGATTTTAATTGGACACCCACAGTCATGTGACACGAGCGCCGATGGGCAGAGTTTGTGACGTGCTTCCAGTGCGTGCATGTTAAATGCCGCTGTCAGGAGTTTGACAACAGCATTTAACATGTTAACAGCCGCGGGTGGATTGCGATTCCACCCGCGGCTTTTAGGGGCAACGTCAGCCGATAAAATCAGCTGACATGTGCCGCAAAAGCTCATAGCCGACGACTGCATCAAACAGAGGGAGGGGGACATATGACGTACCTATATGTCATGTGAGAAGAAAGGGGTTAATGGTAGCCATGAAATATATTTTATAAAAATGTGAAGCTTACTTCACCTAGAAGATCAAAGTGAATATGTGAATAATATGAATAGTAAAAAAAAAAATAAAAATAATATACACATACACACACACACACACACACACACACATACATACATACATACATACATACACTAGATGGTTGCCCGATTCTAACGCATCGGGTATTCTAGAATATGTATGTCCACGTAGTATATTGCCCAGCCACGTAGTATATTGCCCAGTTACATTGTATATTGCCCAGCCACATTGTATATTGCCCAGCCACGTAGTCGATTGCCCAGTTACATTGTATATTGCCCAGTGACATAGTATACAGCAGAGCCACATAGTATATTGCCCAGTGACGTAGTATACAGCACAGAGCCACGTAGCATAATGCCCAGCCAAGTAGTATATTGCACAGCCCATGTAGTATATTGCCCAGCCACATATGACACAGGTTAAAAAAATAAACATATACTCCCCTTCCGCAGGCGCGTTGTAGCACTGTCGCCTGTTTGGGGTGCAGGCGGCATATTCCGGTACCAGGGTGTGATGACGTCGCGGTCACGTGACCGTGTCGCTGTCACATGACCGTGACATCATGGCAGGTCCTTCTGCCAGACCATCTGTGCGACCGGAACGTGCCGGTTGCATCGTGAGAATTATTTTTAACATTAGATGTTTTTACCATTGGCGCTGCATAGGCTGCGTCAATAGTAAAAAACTTGGTCACACATGGTTAATAGCAGCGGTAACGGAGTGCGTTACCCGCGGCATAACGCGGTCCGTTACCGCCGGCATTAACCCTGTGTGAGCGGAGGGGTGTGCGGGCAGTGAGTGCGGGGAGTAAGGAGCAGCCATTTTCTTCCAGACTGTGCGCGTCGCTGATTGGTCGCGGCAGCCATGACAGGCAGCTGGCGAGACCAATCAGCGAACGAATAACCGTTACAGATAGAAGGACAAACGGAAGGGACCCTTAGACAATTATATAGTAGATATATATATTTTTTATTTATTTAAATCACCCCCCTTTCGCCCCATTCAAAATAAAACAATAAAAATAAAATCAAATATACACAAATTTGGTATTGCCAGGTTCAGAATCGTCCGATCAATAAAAAACAAACAAAAAAAATCCTGAGCGCTAAACAGTGTAGCGAGAAAAAAAAAAAATTTTTTTAGAAAAGCCAGAATTATGGTTTTTTGGTCGCCGCGACAATAACGGGCAATCAAAAGAACCTGTCTGCACAAAAATGGTATCACTAGAAACATCAGCTCGGCACGCAAAATATAAGCCCTCACCAAACCCCAGATCATGAAAAATGGAGACACTACGTGTAACGGAAAATGGCACAATTCCTTTTAAGCAAAGTGTGGAATTTTTTTTTCACCACTTAGACACCAAACATGTCTAGGTTCTTAATTTTCTATGAACTCGTAATGACCTGGAGAATCATAATGGCAGGTCAGTATTAGCATTTAGTGAACCTAGCAAAAAAGCCAAACAAAAAACAAATAATGGGATTGCACTTTTTTTTGCAGTTTCACCGCACTAAGAAAATAGGAAAAAAATTCCAGTACACGACATGGTAAAACCAATGAGGTCGTTCAAAAGTACAACTCGTCCTGCAAAAAATAAGCCCTCACATGGCCATGTTGACGGAAAAAAGGGAGATTTTTGTGTACTCACCGTAAAATCTTTTTCTCCGAGCCACTCATTGGGGGACACAGGACCATGGGTGTTATGCTGCTGCCACTAGGAGGACACTAAGTAAGCAGAAAGATTAACTCCTCCTCTGCAGTATACACCCCTTCACTGGCTACAATTTCCCAGTTCGGTAGTAAAGCAGTAGGAGCATGAACAATGACAACCTATGTCAAAACCAAAGAAGTAACAACAAGCCAAACAGGCTAACAGGGTGGGTGCTGTGTCCCCCAATGAGTGGCTCGGAGAAAAAGATTTTACGGTGAGTACACAAAAATCTCCTTTTCTCCTACGCCTCATTGGGGGACACAGGACCATGGGATGTACCAAAGCAGTCCCTGGGTGGGGAGCAATATGCTAATACCCCATGTACCACTGACTTACGGCTACGGAACTGCCGCTTGCAGAATGCGCCTGCCAAGGGCGGCGTCTGCAGAAGAGAGAGAATGAATGTGGTAATGTTTGGTGAAAGTGTGCAAACTGGACCATGTCGCAGCCTTGCAGACCTGCTGTGCGGACGCCTGGTGCCGAATGGCCCACGAGGCGCCCACCGACCGAGTAGAATGGGCCTTGATCCCAGCCGGGATAGGCACACCCCGAACACGATAGGATTCTTGAATGGCTGATCGAATCCACTTAGCTTGCGTAGCTTTGGAAGCGGGAGAACCCTTCCTGGACCCTTCTGGAAGTACAAACAGGACATCCGACATGCGGAAGGGAGCCGTCCTCGAGACGTACCGACGAAGAGCCCACACCACATCAAGAGTGTGCAGAGCCTTTTCAATGCGATGGACTGGAGTCGGACAGAACGAAGGCAAAACAATCTCCTCATTGAGGTGGAAAGGAGAAACGACCTTGGGAAGAAAAGCAGGAGAGGTTCTCAATACTGCCTTGTCCGGCTGAAAAATTAGAAACGGAGGGCGGCAGGAAAGTGCCGCTAGCTCCGAGACCCGTCTGATGGACGTAATAGCCACTAGGAAAACTACCTTCCAAGAAAGGAAGATCATGGAAACGTC
This sequence comes from Ranitomeya variabilis, assembly GCF_051348905.1. Lineage (NCBI taxonomy): Eukaryota > Metazoa > Chordata > Amphibia > Anura > Dendrobatidae > Ranitomeya > Ranitomeya variabilis. Next base: position 222,310,362 of record NC_135235.1, read on the forward strand.
AGATAGCGGTTCAAAGGGAGTCTCTTGAAGAGCTCCGAGAACCAAATTAAGATCCCACGGATCCAAAGGCATTTTGTAGGGAGGCGCCACACGGGAAACTCCCTGGAAAAAAGTCCTGACCGGCAATCTATTGGCGATTTTTCGCTGGAAGAGCACTGACAATGCCGAAACCTGACCTTTGAGGGAACTGAGAGCAAGTCCCGAGTCCAGGCCAGATTGGAGAAACTCCAATATGGCAGGGACAGAAAATACTAGGGGAGATTGCCCCTGTGTGTCGCACCATGAGAAGAAAATTCGCCAGGTACGGTGATAACTGCGCATGGATACGGGCTTCCGAGCCCTAATCATGGTGGAAGACACCTTGGGGGAGAAACCCGCTTGGCCTAGAATCCAGGATTCAACGGCCAGGCCGTCAAAGACAGGGCCCCTGAGTTCTGGTGGTAAATTGGGCCCTGTGAAAGGAGATCCACGTGATCTGGAAGACGCCAGGGGGCGTCGGCGACCAGCTGAACCAGTTCCGCATACCATGCCCGACGCGGGCAATCCGGCGCGACGAGGATCACTGGTACCCCCTCTGCTCTGATCTTCTTGATGACTCTCGGCAGCAGGGGAAGAGGGGGAAAAATGTACGGGAGGCGGAATTGGCACCAAGGCAAGACAAGGGCGTCCACTCCGAGGGCCCGTGGGTCGAGGGACCGCGCAAAGAATTGTGGAACCTTGTTGTTCATTCTGGATGCCATGAGATCCACATCCGGGGTCCCCCAGCGATGACAAATCTGCTGGAAAACCTCCGGGTGAAGGGACCACTCGCCGGAAGCGAGACCCTGGTGGCTGAGGAAGTCCGCCGCCCAATTCTCCACACCTGGAATGTGGATCGCTGAGATGGGCGAATGGTTGGACTCGGCCCAACGAAGAATGTGGGACACCTCGACCATAGCCGCCTTGCTGCGGGTTCCCCCTTGGCGGTTGATGTACGCCACGGCCGTGGCGTTGTCGGACTGGATTCTGACTGGGTGACCAGCCAGAAGGTGGTGAAACTGGAACAATGCTAGTCTGATAGCTCGTATTTCCAGGAGATTGATGGGAAGACGGGACTCTCGAGTGGACCACCGTCCCTGAGCTGTGTGATGGTTGAAAACCGCCCCCCAGCCTATGAGGCTGGCATCGGTGGTCACCACCAGCCACTGCACCGGGAGAAAAGACCTTCCTTGGGCTAGGGAGGACTTCAGCGTCCACCACCTGAGGGTCTTCCTGACCCGTGGGGACAGGAGGAATCGGCGGTCGAGGGAGAACGGATTGCCGTCCCATGCCGAGAGCTGCGCATGTTGTAGGGGACGGAGATGAAATTGCGCGAATGGAACCGCTTCCATGGCAGCTACCATCTGCCCGAGAACGCGCATGCTGAATCGAATGGAGTGTTAGACTGGGCGGGAAAGGCCCTGAGCTCCCCGCTGCAAGGCCAAGACCTTGTCTAGAGGGAGGATGACCAGACCGCGAGAAGTGTCCAGTGTCATCCCAAGAAAAGAGATCCGTTGTGCCGGAACTGGAGAGGATTTTTGGAAGTTTATCTTCCAACCCAGGCGAGAGAGAGTATCCACCGTGAGAACGACGGACTCCTCGCAGGCTAGGTAAGAAGAACCCTTTATCAGCAGGTCGTCCAGGTACGGCAGTACGACAACTCCCCTGGAATGAAGAATGGCCATGGCAGCCGCCATGACCTTTGTAAAGACTCTGGGAGCGGTGGCGAGACCGAAGGGCAAGGCCATGAATTGGAAATGTTCTTCGCGAAAAGCGAAGCGGAGGAACTGTTGGTGCGGAGGAAAGATTGGTATGTGCAGGTAAGCATCCGTGATGTCTATGGACGCCAGGAATTCTCCTTTTTCCATAGACGCGACCACAGAACGGAGGGATTCCATTCTGAAGTGTCGGATTTTGACGAATTTGTTTAGGAGTTTGAGGTCTAGGATCGGGCGTAGCGATCCGTCCTTTTGGAGGACCACGAATAGATTCGAATAAAAACCCTTGAATCTTTGTTGTAGGGGGACCGGAATGATGACCCCGTCCTTTTGTAGAGCCCGTATTGCCTGGAGGAACGCTGTGGCCTTTGACCTTTGAGGGCAAGACTGGAAGAAGCGCATGGGTGGAGGGGAGGAAAATTCTATTTTGTATCCGGTGGACACCAGTTCCCTGACCCATCTGTCGGAAACGACTGAGAGCCAGGCTTGACGGAACAAGAGCAGGCGTCCGCCTACTTTGTTGGTGCCCTCCGGATGATGCAAGGAGTCATTGAGAGGATCTATGGGATGTGGATCCCTTAGACCCGTGTGGTCTCGGTCTGGGTTTCCAGTTACGGTTTGGTCTGTAAGAGACCTGGGCGCCTCGGCCACCGAGCGAACTGCGTCCTGATGCGGAGGCAGAGGATGTAGAAGACCAGTTGGCATTGTGTCAAAAGGCCGAAATGGAGGTTGCTGTTGGTACCGAAAAGGCCGGGTAGGCTTTTGCTGGGGGAGAAATTTACTTTTCCCTCCGGTGGCATCCGAGATCATCTGGTCTAGTTTTTCTCCAAATAACCGACCAGCCTGGTAAGGCAGGGCTGTCAAAGAACGCTTGGAAGCCGAATCTGCTCTCCAATCCCTGAGCCACAGGGCTCTCCTGATGGAGATTGCATTGGCGGCTGCCTGTGCGGCGCAATTAGCTGCGTCTATTGAGGCACTGACCATGAAGTCCCCGGCCTGGGCTATCTGGTTAGCCAGATTGATGGCTTCTGGAGATAAGTCACTAACTTGGATGGTCGAGGAAAGTGTCTCGGTCCAAGAGACCAAAGCCTTAGCCACCCAAGAGGCAGCGAAGGAAGGGAAGAGAGAGGCTCCTGTGGCCTCAAAGACGGAGCGAGCCAGATAGTCAATCTGGCGGTCAGAGGGGTTCTTAACGGAGGAACCGTCCGAGAGAGACAGGATGGTTTTTGACGCGAGATGTGACACAGCCGGGTCCACTGAAGGGGACTGCAGCCAGTCCTTGATCAGTTCCCGAGAAAAAGGATATTTGGCCTCGATGGACTTTTGCCCCATGAAGCGTTTATCTGAACGGTCTCTATGTTTTTGTACAATCTCCTTAAACTCAGGGTGAGTGACAAAAACCTTTTGAACACGTTTAGTCTTTTTGAATGACACCGCGTGTTCGGGTGCGGATACGGAGTCCTCAGTCACCTTCAAGGTCTGGTTGACTGCCTCGATAAGAGAGTCGAGAGACTCTTGGGAGGGAGAGGACTCCTGAAAGTAGGAATTGTCGGACTCATATTCAGAGTCGTTTGGGTTTGGGGAAGGGGACCGGGAAGCAGAGCTTGCAGGCACTGAAGGACCCGCTGGCCTATGGTCAGGGGACGAAACGTGAACCCGTTTTCTAGAACCCCGGGTAGAAAGTGACAGGGTACGCCCCCTGCTGGAGGATGGATCCGTACCGTCGTCTGAATCCTCCGCGGTCTGACGTGGAGGGGGGCCCCGGAGGGAATCAATTGCCCTGACCAGGGAAGCCACGGACCGTGACAGAGTAGCTGCCCACTCCGGGGGACTAGGCTCTACAGGATCGACGGCTGCGGCCTCGGCGGGAGGTGGCTGCACAGAGGCTGTGACACAGCGGGCTACTGTAAGCTCGGGGCAGCGCCGTATTGCAAGTGGCACAAACAGTGAAAAACACTGTGTGCTTCTTGTTACCCTTTTTGGTCTCCTTGGATTGAGACATAGTGTCTTTTAGAGACAGAGCGGGGTAGTGTGCAGGGAAAGAGTTAAGCTTTCTTGAAGCAGCTTACCCACGATCCTGTGTCTGTGTCCCCGGGGAGGAATGAGCCGTGGCGGTTCTTGGGCTGCAGGTGGAAGCGTGTGCCACCTTGCAGAGAAGAAATATGGCCCCCGAGAACTGCAGGGCGCCTCTCGTCCCAGACGGGAAGCGCCGAAAAGGGGGGGGGTTTGCGGCCGTGGGAGGTACCTGCCCACTGAGGCCTACTCGGGCCGAAAAGCCGGGGACTAAATTTTTGGCCTGCCCGGCGATGTGCGGCGGTGAGGCCGCAAAGAGCGTCGCTGACAGCGCAGGTCCCCGACCGCCGGCGCCTCTCCTCAGGGACTCCCGCAGGTAACGCCGGCGCCCCCCTGAGCTTCGGAGGGCAGGAGGGATGTGTACTTACAGTGCCCTCCGGTAGCCGGTCCCCCTGTCAGCTGAGCGCTGCACTTCCTCACATTCAGAGCCTCTTCAGCTCGCCTTCTGAAGATGTTGCAGGGCCTTGGAATATCCCTGTGCAACGCCATAATGGGCCTTTTCTGTGGGGCCCCCGGAGAGGTACATCAGAGCGGACTGTGTGCTCGCCGCAGCAGGGGGAAGGGAGATCGGGACCAAGTGGGAACCGTCGCCCCGTACAATTGGCGTGCTCCAGCGTCGCAGGAGAGGGACGGGGAGGTATACTCGCCGTGCTCGCCTGTTGCTGGTTCGTGGGAGAGAGGGCCCTATAAAAAAGGGATCCGTCGCCCCCTTCACTCCGTTAAATAAAAATTTACAGAAAATTAAAATAAAAATATTGGGGTCTAGAAATGGACCCAAGTGCCTCCTACAGACACTAAGCAAGAACTGGGAAATTGTAGCCAGTGAAGGGGTGTATACTGCAGAGGAGTTAATCTTTCTGTTTACTTAGTGTCCTCCTAGTGGCAGCAGCATAACACCCATGGTCCTGTGTCCCCCAATGAGGCGTAGGAGAAATAAAAAAAAAAAGTTATGGCTCTGGGAAAGAAGGGAGCGAAAAACGAACATTGAATAACCCAAGGTCATGAAGGGGTTGAAAATTTTGATATAAAAAAAAAAATAAAATATATGTAAAAGCCATCCCACCACATCATGGTGACCCCACTAGGGACGGTCCTAACCTCTAGTATTACAACCTTCCCATGTGTCAAGGGACGTGTATGCGGATAAGAGCTGAGAAGGACTGAACCCGGCTTAGATTTACAGTGTTCCAAATTATTATGCACAGAGTTTAGGAGTGATAAGGTTAGAATTTTTTTGTTTGTCATTTAAACTCATTGATGGTGATGCGTGTCAGGGCTCTTTATATCACTGAAAGCAATTGCAGATACCTGTGCAAATTAGTTTGGCAGTTGTGTCCAAATAAAGGCAAGACTACTTAAGAAGGCTGTTCCACATTATTAAGCAGCCTACATTTTTTGCCAAAATGGGAAAGAAAAAGGATGTGTCGGCTACTGAGAAGCAACAAATTGTGGAGTATTTAGGTCAAGGCATGACTACAATCAACATTGCCAAGACACTTCATCGCGATCATCGCACAATCAAGAAGTATGTAGCTGATTCCCAGCACACACGTGTGCGTGCTGATAAGGAAAAATTGAGGACTCTTTCCAACAGGCAATTGCGTAAGGTTAAAAGAGCAGCTGCAAAAATGCCTTGTCATAGCAGCAGACAAGTTTTTGAAGCTGCTGGTGCCTCCAACGTCCCCAGAACAACAAGATGCAGGGTCCTACAGAGGTTTGCAGCTGTGCGTTAGCCATCCTGTCGACCACCTCTATCCACTGCAACAAGCAGAAACAGCTCCAGTGGGCCAAACGATACATGAAGACTGACTTCCAAACTGTTGTGTTCAACGATGAGTGCCGTGCAACGCTCGATGGTCCAGATGGATGGAGTGGAGGATGGACACCCCATGAAAACACGGCTAAGGTGCCAACAAGGAGGAGGTGGAGTAATGTTTTGGGCTGGAATCATGGGGAGAGAGATTGTTGGCCCCTTTATGATCCCTGAAGGGGTAAAGATGAACTCCATAATCTATGTGGAGTTTCTAAAACAACACTTCCTGCCATGGTTCAAGAGGAGGAACCGTGCTTTCCGCAGCAAGATCATTTTCATGCATGATAATGCACCGTCTCATGCTGCAAAAAACACATCTGCATCTCTGGCTGCTATGGGCATAAAAGACGACAAACTTATGGTATGGCCACCATCTTCCCCTGACCTCAACCCCATTGAGAACCTCTGGAGCATCATCAAAAGGAGTGTCTATGATGGCGGGAGGCAGTTCACATCTAAGCAACAGATCTGGGAGGGTATTCTGTCCACATGCAAAACAATTGAAGCAGAAACCATCCAAAAACTGACAAATTCAATGGACGAGAGAGTTCAGAAGCTTCTTTCGAACAAGGGGTCCTATGTGCAAATGTAACATCACCTAGAATAAAGTTTTCACTTGAAAACTGTTTGATTTCATTTTGTAATAAGCTGATAATGCTTAGAACTTCACAATTGACCATTTATTTGTTCAAAATAATAAAAAAAAAAGGTTGAAAACTCTGATGTGCATAATAATTTGGAACATGCATTTTGAGTGTTTATTTTTTTTAAAAGATACTGTTTTCATAGGCAGTTTTTTCCAAAACATTGCAATTATACTAGAGTAGTAGATGACTGGAAAATAACTGACTGCAATTCAGATAGGTAATTTAGAGAAAATATGAGGAAATATTATTTGCATAATAATTTGGAACACAGTGTATATGTTCGGATATATCCCAGTGTGACCATGCGCTGACATATACTGCATGCACACAGACTCTTCGTTCGTTTGCACAATGTGCATATAAAACGAGCGGCCTGCCTTTTCCTTCAGCTGGACACTACATGCGTATGCGCCAGCCAGATTCAGTCCTTCTCCGCATGCAGGTTACTTGCCAAATGGTAAGATTTTTAGATTAGAGCTTAGGACTGCCCCGATTAGGGTCACCTTGAAGTGACGGGGTCTCAATTATTTTTTTTTTTTTAATCCTAATTGTTTTAACTAAGCAACTTACTTTCATCCAATTACGCAGTTTATTACATTTTTATCTTGGATTTTATTCGTTAAGGGGGCTTTTTTTTTTTTTCTTTAATCAAAAGTGTTACCCACCAGTTCATCAACTTCCAAGTGGCCATTTCAGGCCAGATGTGCAGCAATTGATGCAATTCTCTTACTCTATGCTTTAGACCGGAGTATCTGTTGCTAGAAGAACTATTAGGGTACGTTCACACAGGACTTTTTTGCTGCTTTTTTTTATGCTAATTTTCAGCTGCTTATAGGTGCGTTTTTTGTGCGTTTTTATGGTGCGTTTTTTGTGCGTTTTTTTTCATGCTTTTTTTGTGGTATATGGTGAATCAAACATGTTTGATGACTACACCAAAGACACTCAGTTAGTACTCAAGCACGCTCACATAACACGTTATCAGAGCACGTTCACATCACTAGTATTTACCTACTACCTGGTCATTTAATTTGTTAGAAAAGGACACCTCACAATGGCTCTTCACACCTGACAATGGCTCACAATGGCTCTTCACACCTTACTACCAGGAACTCCCTCACAATAGATCACAATCAGGACACCTCACAATGGCTCTTCACACCTGACAATGGCTCACAATGGCTCTTCACACCTCACTACCAGGAACTCCCTCACAATAGATCACAATCAGGACACCTCACAATGGCTCTTCACACCTCACAATGGCTCACAATGGCTCTTCACACCTCCCTAACCACACCCCTAAGCTCTTGGCTGTGAGATCCCTTCCTGCTGGCCATGATTTTCTGCACAAAAAAAGCAGCAAATAATGCTACATGCGTTTTTTCAGCGTTTTTGCAGCGTTTTTTTCATCACCCATTCAAGTCAATGGGTGAAAAAACGCTGCAAAAACGCAGCAAAAACGCTGAAAGAAGTGACATGCCCTATGTCCAAAAAAAGCAGCAAAGCAGAAAAAACTGATCAAACAAAAAACCAACGTGTGTGCATGAGATTTCTGAAATCTCATAGGCTTTACTGGTTCTGTAAAAAGCAGCTGAAAATTAGCATAAAAAAAAGCAGCAAAAAAAAGCAGCAAAAAAGTCCTGTGTGAACGTACCCTTATACAGTTTTTAGATGACAAGCAGAAGCCAAGTAACCAAGAAGTTGCAGAGGATGTGTTCCTTTTATTCCATGTTCAGGAGCACACAGCTCTCCCTGCCTCCCAACTTCATACTTGCCTTGGGTGATGGTACCTCATTGACAATTGACAGTTCAGACTGGCATGAATTGTGCGCTCTCCCATGCTGCAAGCATGGTCAGATCCAGGCTTCCTCAGGAGCACTAACAAGTATGCACTCCTTGCCTAGAAAGCCTGTCAACACACTAGAAGTGACCGATAATCTAGACAACGAACCGTATATACTATTGAACTAAAAATTCCTCCGTTCTTGAGATTTTCAGAAACCAAATAGTAAAAGTAGCTTGTTTTTTCAGAGAACTTTGCAAAATGGTTAGAATTGCTCAGAAGACGCTCTTTCTTACAAAATTGCTTTCAATGCAACCAAACACCAAGACCTCTGGAAACAAATAGTTGTATATTTATTAATGCAACTTTACAAATCAAGGCAGCTCAAATTGATGAACACTCAATCGACATTACAGACCGTGACCGTTGCCAGCGTGACGTAATTTTGGGTACAATCTTCTCGGACCTTTTCGAAAATTTTTACACAAATTTCCTGTAGCATATCGTTCAAACACAAGTGAAAAGTGAAACACTACTACATTTTTTTTTTTTTTTAATAATTCCAGGACAAAAATAGCAGCTTGAATGCGGAAAGTCTATGGCAATATAGTGTTGTGAGACAAAAAAAGAAGCAGCAGGCAGCTCCATTAAGAAGTTGCATCTCTGTTTGACGTCCCTTTGTCGGGGCGGCTGCTCTGTGCCGGACGCTGCGCCGACAATAGGAGGAACCTAATCAGTATGTACAATGTTAAAACACTACACAGCATATTATAGGAATAATTGTATGGATCTGAATGCAGAATGTCACAAAAAGAGAAAAAAAAAAAAAAAAATACAGATAAAGCTGCCATATTCCCCTTTCTGGTATACCTAGATAAATCCTTATGGTAGAAACAAAGCACCCGATATGAACATTGTGATCCCCTTTCTGAGTCCTTTTTGGACAGAGTAATAGCATATTAAAGAGATAAAAGCCACAGCCACTAAATTCATCAGAAGTATTGTCCAGACTTATGGAAAGGAAAGTAGTGGAGATCCGGGAGGTTGTAGGAGAGCGAACACCACCGGGTAGGACTGAACCAAGGTCGAGTTACAATGTGGCATCATGAGCACAAATGTGAGTGGAAATCGTGCAGAGAAAAAAAATATATATATAAATCACTCCGAAGTACGCGGTGTCACCACAGGGTTATGAAAATTGATTTTCACGCCAGAGCCAGCACTAGAAGAAATGGTGGAAAAAATAAATAAAATGGGAATTACTTCTTGCTTCTTACAAATTGAAACACTGATGATCAAAAACATTGTGGCAGGAAAATAGAACAAAGATGTGCAATCCCAAATCAAGAGACTCCAGCTAAGCAGCAACGTCTAACGGGAGCCTACGGTTGTCCAAAATCCACCTGCTCACTCAACATTAAGGCTTCATTTACACGTGTCGTGATTTTGCGGCCCCAATAGATTTCTATGGGGCCGCAAAAATTGGTCGGAGCGTCTAATGGCCGTATTTACGGCCATGAAAAAAATATCAAGCCTGCTCGATATTTTTCACGGCTTACGGACACGGCCCCCATTGAAAATTAATGGGGCCGCAAAAACAGAAGCTTGTTTTTGCGGATAGCCATTTTTTTTTTTTTTTCAAATACTTTTTCCCTACTATACGAAACCAGTATTTTTGCGGCAGACCGTGAAAATTATGGCAATACGGCCCGCAAAAAAACACGGCAAGTGTAAAAGCAGCCTAACTCGGGCTACAGCTTTAAAACAGAGGCACGAGCTCGACGAGAAACGAGTGAATGCGTCCTAAAAGCTACTGCTCTGCCTTACTCCAAGTTCACACTGGGCATTTTTGATGCATTTTTTTTTTTCTGCAGCAAAACCTGAGCACATGCTCCATGTCCAAAAAAAGAAGAAGATTTTTGTGTACTCCCCGTAAAATCTCAACCTCTAATTGGGGGACACAGGACCATGGGTGTTATGCTGCTGTCCACTAGGAGGCGACACTATGCATAATCTGAAAAAGATTAACTGTGGCTCCTCCTCTGCAGTATACACCCCTGGACGGTGTCAGCCTTCTCCAGTTTTGTGCAAAATCAGTAGGAGGAACGTAACAAATAACATTATTATGCCTGTAAGAAGGCAACTATGTACGAGCTCAAGAAAACAATATGAGAACTCAGTTACAACGGCCTGGAAAGGGCAACAGGATGGGAGCTGTGTCCCCCAATTAGAGGCTAAGAGAAAGATTTTACGGTGAGTACACAAAAATCTCCTTTACTCTGTCGCCTCATTGGGGGGGACAGGACCATGGGACATACTAAAGCAGTCCCTGGGTGGGAAGCAATGGACGAATATTGTGCCGACAGGCCCCTATACTTAGGGCACCACCGCCTGCAGAACACATCTACCCAGGCTCGCGTCCGCTGAGGACTGGGTATGAGCCCTGTAGTGTTTAGTAAACGTGTGTAGGCTAGTCCAAGTGGCCACCTTACACACTTGTTGTGCCGAAGCCTGGTGCCGCCCGTGTAGAGCGTGCCGTAATACCGGCTGGAAGAGGAGAATTCTTAAAGGGCCACTGTCACCCCCCCAGCCGTTATAAACTAAAAGAGCCACCTTGTGCAGCAGTAATGCTGCAGTCTAACAAGGTGGCTCTTTTAGTTTTTGATTCATTTATTACCTCAATAAAGCGTTTTAAAAATTGGCCACACATACCAGATATTGCACCAGGAGGCGGTCCGAATCGTCCTCTATCAATCTTCCAACTGCCGTCACTCTTCTCTCCAGGGCCGATGGTACCCGCCCCCTTCGCGTTGTTGCTTCTTAAATCCGGCGCCTGCGCTATGCGTGCCTGCCTGGGGCCTGCGCAGTGTTCTTTGTCAGTCACATCTCAGATGCCGGGTGCCTGACTGCGCCCTGTTACTGAATCCCCGCCCCGCACTGTGTTATTCATTATGCACAGTGCGGGGCTGGGGTTCCTGGGAAGGCGGGGGAGCGTCAGAGACGGGAGAGCGTCCGAGATGGGGGAGCGCCTGAACAGCGCAGTGCGCATGCCCAGGAATGCCAGCCCCGCACTGTGCATAATGAATAACAGTGCGGGGCGGGGATTCAGTAACAGGGCGGCCGCACTGCCCGCACAGGCGCAGTCAGGCACCCAGCATCTGAGATGTGACTGACAAAGAACACTGCGCAGGCCCCAGGCAGGCACGCACAGCGCAGGCGCCGGATTTAAGAAGCAACAACGCGAAGGGGGCGGGTACCATCGGCCCTGAAGAGAAGAGTGACGGCAGTTGGGGGATTCATACAGGACCTTCGGACCGCCTCCTGGTACAATATCTGGTATGTGTGGCCAATTTTTAAAACGCTTTATTGAGGTAATAAATGAATCAAAAACTAAAAGAGCCACCTTGTTAGACTGCAGCATTACTGCTGCACAAGGTGGCTCTTAGTTTATAACGGCTGGAGGGGGTGACAGTGGCCCTTTAAGGCGGTAGGCCTCTTGTATGGTGGATTTGATCCACCTGGCAAGGGTAGCTTTGGAAGCTGGCAGACCCTTGTGGCCGCCTTCCGGAAGGAGGAAAAGAGAATCAGACCTCCGGAAGAATGCAGTCCTAGACACGTATATACGTAATGCCCTGACGAGGTCAAGCGTATGCAGAGCCTTCTCCACTCTATGAACCAGAACCGGACAAAGGGATGGTAGTGAAATTTCCTCATTGAGGTGGAAGTTGGACACAACCTTCGGAAGGAAGGATGGGACCGTACGAAGAACTACCTTGTCCTGGTGAAAGGCCAGGAAGGGCTGTCTGCAGGAGAGTGATGTCAGTTCAGACACCCTGTATAGCGAGGTGATTGCCACCAGGAAAACCACCTTCTGGGAGAGAAGGCGGAGCGGGACCTCCTTAAGGGGTTCGAAGGGTGGTTCCTGCAATGCTGTCAGGACCAGGTTGAGGTCCCACGTTTCTAGTGGTCGTCTGTAGGGGGAACCAATCGGGAAACCCCCTGAAGAAAAAAGTCCTTACTTGCGGCTTGGTAGCAATGCGCCTTTGAAAAAAAAAGCACAGAGAGGGCTGACACCTGGCTCTTAAGCGAGCCCAATGACAGCCTGGCCCCCAGACCCGATTGGAGAAAACCAAGTACTTTGGGTAGGGAATAAGGGTGTGGGGTCTGGCCACGAGGTTTGCACCAGGTAAAGAAAGCTTTCCAGGTACGGCAATAAATCTTGGCAGAGGCTGGCTTCCGTGCCCTGATCATGGTTCCAATGACGTCCGGCGAGAGCCCTGCCTGGGTTAGAACCCAGGTCTCAAGGGCCATGCCGTCAAATTGAGAGCCCCTGAGTTTTGGTGGTAGAACGGGCCTTGTGATAGAAGATCGTGGCGGTCGGGCGGATGCCAGGGGGCGTCTGCTGCAAGTTGTACGGTGTCGGCGTACCATGTACGTCTGGGCCAGTCCGGTGCAATTAGGATGGTTGGAACTCCCCCTGATATCCAGAGTGGTGAGGAAGATCAAACAAGAGGGAGAGGTGGAAAAATGTACAGAAGCTGGAACTGGGTCCAGTCCTGAACCAGGGTGTCTGCTCCGAGCGACCGCAGATCGTGTGTTCTGGCCATGAAGTTGGAGACCTTGGCATTGAAGTGGGATGCCATTAGATCCACATCACGAATCCGCCAGCGATGGCAGATCTGGCGAAAAATTTCGGGATGGAGAAACCACTCTCCCGAGTCTATTTCTTGTCGGCTGAGGAAGTCTGCTTCCCAGTTGTCCACACCAGGAATGTGGACCGCCGAGAGAACCGACCCTGTGTCCTCCGCCCAGTGGAGGATATGTGACTTCTCGCATCGCCTGGGCACTGCCGATTCCCCCTTGGTGATTCACATATGCCACAGCTGTGGCATTGTCCGACTGTATTCTGATGTGAGAGGCTGCCAGTAAGTGATGAAAGGCCCTCAATGCCAGGACGATGGCATGAATTTCCAGGATGTTGATGGGCATGGTCGCTTCCACTGGGGACCACTTGCCCTGTGCCCTGTAGTGTAGGTGCACTGCACCCCAAGCCGGGAGGCTCGCATCGGTGGTCAGAACTTTCCAATGACTTGTGAGAAAGGATTTCCCCTTTGCTAGCGAGGTTGGCTTGAGCCACCAGTGCAGGGACCTCTTGGTTGCCGATATTAGCCACAACTCCCTGTCGAGAGAGAAAGGGTTCTTGTCCCAGGACTTGAGGATGGCTAGTTGGAGAGGCCTGAGGCGAAAACGGGCAAATGGGACAGCTTCTATTGCTGCCCCCATCCTGCCGAGGACTCTCATGGCAAACCGGAGAGATCGAGGGGATTTGCGGAGGAGGGTGCAAACTCCTAGACGGAGAGCCAATGCCTTGTCCTTGGGAAGGAGCACTAGACCCCTGGAGGTGTTGAATAGCATTCCCAGGAAGGTCAGAGACTGACTCGGGGTTGGTGATGACTTTTGTAGGTTGACTAACCAGCCCATGCGACTCAGTGTCGATTGTGATTGAGACGCTGAGCTTGCAGTCCTTGAAGGTGGGAGCCTTGAAGAGTAGATCGTCCAAGTATGGAACGACTACTATGCCACTGGAGTGCAGGACATCCATGGTGACTCATGACTTTGGTAAACACTCTGGGAGCCATGGCGAGTCCAAACGGGAGAGCCACGAACTGGTAGTGGTCCTGGTAGATTGCGAACCTGAGAAATCTCTGATGAGCAGGTGCAATCGGTATATGCAGGTATGTGTCTTGTATGTCTATGGAGGCGAGATATTCTCCCTTCTCCATGGACGGAATGATGGATCGAAGGTACTCCATGTGGAAGGGACGGACCCGTACGTATTTGTTGAGTTGTTTTAGGTCCAGTATGGGCCGCACGCTGCCTCCTTTCTTGGGGACTACGAATCGACTGGAGTAGAACCCTTGGAAGCGCTCGGCCGTGGGGACCGGTACTATGACTCCTGCTTGAAAAGCGAGGAGACCGCTTGCCGGAAGGCACGAGCCTTGGCTGGTGGTTTTGGGGGGACAGAGAGGAAGAATCGGTCCGGTGGGTTGGAGGTGAACTCTATCTTGTATCCGGAAGACACTAGTTCCCTGACCCACCTGCCTTCTGTAAGGGTATGTGTCCACTTTCAGGATTCCTTCAGGATTTGGTCAGGATTTTATGCAGGTAAAATCCTGACCAAATCTGCACCTGAGGTCACTGGCTGGTCACCTGCGTTGTCCTTGAGTTTTTTCTGCAGTGTAAGGACATGCTGCGTTCTTAAAAGACGCGCCGCATGTGAGTTTTCTTGGGTGTGCCGCATGCGTCTTTTACTGCATAGTGGAGACAGGATTCATGAAATCCCCTCCACTATGCTGCAACATCTGGACGCTGCGTTTTTTATGCATGCTGCTCAATGCTGCGTCAAAAACGCAGCATTTCCTGAACGTGAACACATACCCTAATAGGCAGCCAGACTTGATGAAAGAGCAAAAGTCGGCCGCCTACGTGTGTGGTGTCTTCCGGGGTCAGTGAGTCATGATGAGGAGAAAGTCTGAGATTTTCCTTCTCTGGGTTTAGACTGGGCTGCTTTTGACTGCCAGGTCTTGTCCGACATTTGCGTTGATAGCGAATTGTTCCTGCGTGGGGAACGGTTACAATTTTGTGCTGGACGCGAGACGGACAAGCCCGAAGAATTCCGAAAGGATCGGAATAGAGTTTGGTTACGCTTCTTGCAAGTGCGTTTAGGTTTCAGTTGGGGAAGAGGCACTCTTACCCCCGGTGGCGTTGGATATCATCGTATCCAACTGTTCACCGAAAAGTCGCCCACTGAGGTAGGAGAGGTGCGTGAGGGACTTCTTTGAGGCTGCGTCGGCTTTCCATTCCCGCAGCCAGAGGATACGCCGAATTGTGATGGTGTTTGATGCTATCCACGCTACACCCCTTGCTGAATCCAGAGCTGCATGAAGCATGTAATCTGCTACGACTGCTATTTGAACCGCTTGGTGCGACAGCTCAGGAGCGGATGCTTGGAGGCCAGCTTGTAAATTTTTGGCCCAGGCCAGAATGGCCTTGGCAGCCCAAACTGAAGCGAACGCGGGAGCCAGGGATGCCCCTGCGGCCTCGAAAATTGAAAGAGCTATGCGTTCTACCTGCCGGTCTGCTGCATCCCTGAGGGTTGAGCTATCAGGCAGTGAAAGGAGGGTCTGTGCTGCTAGTCTAGAGACTGGGGGGGGGGGGGTTCCACTTCGGGTGGGTCTGTCCACTCCTTGGTTCTGCAGGAAGGGGTACATCGCCTCCAGATATTCGCGATTAGCAAATTTTTTCTCAGGCTGTGAGAACTGCTTTTTAAGGATCGCCTTAAACTCTGGGTGGTTAGAGAAAACCTTAGGCGGCTTCAGAGGTCCTTCAAAGGAAATCTTGTGTTCTGGAGCTTCTGCTCCGCCACCAGAGATGTCCAGCACCCGATGGATGGAAGAGATTAAGTCCTCAACTAGCGCTGAATTGCTAGGGGGGGATTGGGATCAGGGACCCCTCCGTTTCGTTGTCTGAGTCGGGTCACAGATGGCTTCCGAATCCTGTGTATCGCTGAGGCGACCCCTGCTGGGTGAGCTGGGGAGGAGGCCTTTTCTGGTCGGGGATTGCGGAGATCTGCATTGTCTGTCCCTGGAATGGGACGGTCTAGATGACCTGGAGCTACGGTGTCTCTCCCTAGAGGGGGATGACCGTGTGCTATGGGATGACACAGATGGACTTGATCTATGGGTCCGCTTGCGTCCTCACCTAGACGTGGATGTGCCAGGGTCATCTTGTTCCTGAGTCAAGCTCTCCCTTTGCTGGGTAACGGTCATAGCCGAGGCATGACCCTGCAGAGCCTGAAGCAATGTGGAGGTTAGGTTATCTATAGACTGCGTCATAGATTGCGACATCTGAGTAGCCCATTCCGGCGTGGCATTAGACACCGAGGCATTGGCAGGGGCTTCTTGGGGCTCTGACACATTAGTCTGTATACAGTTCTGGCAATGCGGGTACGTGCTGCCACTGGGGAGAGCAGTCCTGCAGGCTGTGCAGAATGCATAATAGCAGTTCTGCCTGGTTCTCTTGGACCTTGAGCCCGGCATAGTGCACAGAGTGCAGAAGAGCTGCTATGCAGAGGACCTTACAGGGGAGCCTTATAGGGAATATGGATTCACAGCCGAGTAAAACAATCCAGCTGTGATCTTACCCCACCAGTTTGCCCCTAGGTCCAGCGCCGAAGATCCACAGTCCTGTGCCCCCCTGGAGACTGGCTGGCCTGGTCCTGGTCACCGGGAGATGCAGGGTTAATCCTTGCTGCAGTAGAAATGGCCGCCGAGGAGAAGAGCCAGGGGGAGAAGGGGGCGGAGAGCTGAGAAAAACGCGCCCTTTCTGTCTTGATCCGCCCCCTATATGACACTGTAGAGTGTCATATTTGTCATCCGGGGGGCGGAGAGGAGGCGGCGGCTTCAGCTAGGCCAAAGTCGGGGCCTAATTTAGATGCCTGATGCCCAGAAGGGCTCCAGGCCGGCGCGAAAGTCCGGGAGGGGGTCGGATCTGAACTGGACCCCCCCAGATTTAAAGGCAGGATAGCGGTGGGGCTGTAAGCGGAAGGGGGGCCCGGTGAGGGGTCCCCCTGAGGCAGTATAGAGCTGGTGCTGCCGCAGAGACGGGCGCAGGGAGCCTTGTGTCTGTATTGTGTCATGCCTGCCTGCACTTCCCCCAGCCCCGACAGGAGCCCGCAGCCGGGCTGGGGTCCCTGGATGCAGGCGCAGTGTGCTGACAGCAGAGTGCTGCCTGTATAGGCCCTACCTGAGGTGCCTCAACCTAATGCCCCCAGAGGGGGATTAGGGAGGGTGCTGTTGTCACCTTCAGGGGCCTTTATCCTCGCCTCAACCTCAACCCAGATACCAAGAGGAATTTGGGAAGGGGGGGGGGGAAGGAGTCTCGACTTCAAACCAGTACCCGAGGGACTGGGGAAGGAGCAACATGGGGAATAGCCATCTCTACTTCAACCGGGCACCCCATAATAGGGGGCCGAGGAAGGAGCCATGCCGGGAGTCTCACAGGAGACCCACTTTTCTTCATCTGTAATCCATCAGAAACAAGTGGAGTAAAAAAATCTTAGGTTTGCCTCCTATGCGACACTAACCAAAAACTGGAGAAGGCTGACACCGTCCAGGGGTGTATACTGCAGAGGAGGAGCCACAGTTAATCTTTTTCAGATTATGCATAGTGTCGCCTCCTAGTGGACAGCAGCATAACACCCATGGTCCTGTGTCCCCCAATGAGGCGACAGAGTAAAACAAGTAAACCACAAAATACGAACAAAAAAATAAAAATAAAAAATTAGAAAAAAGCTGTGTGCATGAAATTTCTATAATCTCAGACATAGCCAAACGGAGCTGAAAACTGGCAAAAATAAAAAAAAACTGCATCAATTCACATTCCAGTGTGAACTTAGCCTTATACTGACCCTATGGACACAAATATGGATTATAAGAAGGAAAGCAGAGTCTTCTGATCTGGAAAGGGCTGCAGGTTAGTTTCATGCATTACCTGTAAGTGCTTCTTGTGCAAAGTATTTCACGTCGACATCTTGGTCTTGAGTCAACTTCTCCAGAATCGGCTTCACGTCATTCTGCAAGGTGCTGCAACGAGCAAGAAACATTAATGGAGAAGTCAATAATCATGCATGTTCGTATTACATTATTCCCTACAGATTCCGACAGACTGGAATAACACTTAAAAGTATTAGAGTCTCCAAGATCCTATCTCAATATATAACATTAAAAATACTAAAAAATAAAATACTAATAAATAAAATTCATAATAGCAAAAACCTTTAAAGTTAGTTTACCAGAAGAACGATTCTACATTTAAATCGTTTTCTCAAAGCAAGACATTGCAGTTTTATTTATATAGCAGCTTAGGTATCCATAGTTAAGCCCACTAGTAACTGTCACTATATGAGTGGTCGTAACCATGGATACCTAAGCATGTTCTGGGCATTGCAGTAGCTTATCAGGAGAACTATACTACATTTCTAATTGGGGGTATTTGCTACATTTTTTGAGATGGAAATACCCCTTCCATAACCCAAAGATGGAAAAGGAAGGAGTTTCGCCCCTGGGATAATAGTAGATTATACGGCTCTCTATCACCTCATAACCTACCAAATGTGTGCCAGGATCAATCTTCGCCGCCTCACTATCTCAGGTCTGCAATTACACGGTGACCAAAAACAGCTTTTTTATCCTCCATGTCTCATTTTACACCTAAATCACCAAACATATTGGGCAACACTTTGCAACCATCACTGGAAAAGGACTTGCAAAATGATATGTTTGCATTGGATGTATGGAGGCTTAAAGGAGTATTCTAGCGAAAAGTACTCACCACCTACACATTGATTGCCAAAAAAGGTAGACCCCCCCAACCACGAGGACAGAGCATAAGAATATAAAAGGTACTGCCCCTTATGTACAAGAATATAACTACTATAATACTGCCCCTATATACAACAATATAACGAATATAATACTTCTCATATATACAATAATATAACTACTATAATACCGCCCTCTGCATACAATAATATGATTAATATAATACTGCTCCTATGTACAAGAATATAACTACTATAATACTTATACTACATAATAATACTTATACTTATAATAATAACCACCTTCTGTCTCTTCCCCACTATCCCATAGAATGTAAGTCCGCAAGGACAGGGTCCTCTCCCCTCTGTACCAGTGTGTCACTGTAAACCTGTTTATTGCAAATGATATCTATAACCCTGTATGCAACCCCTTTCTCATGTACAGCACCATGGAATTAATGGTGCTATATAAATAAATATTATAAAAAAATAAAAAAAAAATAAAAAAAAAAAAAAAAGGTGAAAGTGAAATACCGTATATACACTTTAGTATAAGCTGAGATTTTCAGCCCTTTTTTTTTTTTTTTCTTTTAGGTTAAAAGTGCCCCTCTCGGCTTATACTCGAGTCGTTGTCCCAGGGGGTCGGCCGGGGAGTGGCGGCTGTCGCATCATACTCACCCTCCCGGTGCGGTCCCTGCTTCTCAGATGGTCTCTGATGCCAGCAGCTTGTTCCGGTGTTCAGCGGTCATGTGGTACCACTCATTAAAGTAATGAATATGGACGCATATTCATTACTTTAATGAGCGGTACCATGTGACCGCTGAACACTGGAACAAACTGCCCGCGGGCACCAGAGACCATCGGAGAAGAAGGTACCGCGCCGGGAGCAGGCGAGTATGATGGGGAAGGGTGAGCATTGCAATATTCACCTGTCCCTGTTCCACCACCGGGCTCAGTCTTCCGTGTCCTCTGGCTGTGACATTCCGGTCAGAGGGCACGATGACATGGTTATTGCGCGCCCTCTGCCTGAACAGTCAATGCGGAGGACGCGGAAGACACAGCGGCTCGCGGCGATGAAATGGGGACAGGTGTCCACCTCAAATGTCTCCCCTTTTCCTCAGTTTGTAAGTTTGCGAGCAGGGCCCTCATTCCTCCTGGTATCTATTTAGAACTGTGATTTCTGTTATGCTGTAATGTCTGTTGTGAATTCTGTTGTGGGTTCTGCTCTTACGCTCCCTCCGGTGGTTATAAGTGGTAGTGCTGCTGTTTGTCCTTCACAACAGTCATCAGCTGCTTCCACTTTGGACGGGGCTATTTAGTCTGGCTCCTTCCTTTATTGAGTGCCAGTTGTCCATTGTTTTCTAGGGATCCACATCTCTGCTTGGTTTCTCCTTCTGGATTGTCCAAATCAAAGATAAGTCCTGGCTCTGTTTTTGCAGTCCACATGCGGTGGACTTAATAGTTCTGTGAATTGCTATGTTTTTTCTTGTCCAGCTTTGTCTATGTTAAGATTTACTCAGCCAAGTTGGAAGCTCTGGAGTCACAGAGTTACCCTCCATGCCTTTAGTTAGGTGTGGAGATTTTTGTATTCTCTGTGGTGGATTTTGTAGTATTTTTTATACTGACCGCACAGTACTCTTTCCTGTCTTTTCTTTCTAGGTAGCGTGGCCTCCTTTGCTAAATTGTTTTCAGTCTGCGTTTGTAATTTCCCTCTCCTCTCACAGTCAATATTTGTGGGGGGCTGCCTTTCCTTTGGGAATTTTCTCTGAGGCAAGATAGTATTCCTGTTTCTTTCTTTAGGTGTAATTAGTCCTCCGGCCGTGACGAGGTGTCTAGGGAGTGACAGGAACATCCCACGGCTACTTCTAGTTGATGTGTTAAGTTCAGGGTCTGTGGTCAGTATAGAGGCCACCTACTCCAGAGCTCGTCCATGCTGCTCCTAGGCCACCAGTTCATAACAAATGTCTATTGTCTGTACAAGTCCCCTCTATAATTTGTAAAGCGCTGCGGAATATGTTGGCGCTATATAAATAAATTATTATTATTATTATTACTATTATTATTATTATGTGAGTATCGCAAGTGCAGGGGGGCCTGAGCGACGAGAATGTCTTTTTTTTAATCACAGCAACAGCATATGGGGCATAATATTCTATGGAGCATCTTATGGGACCCATCATGAACTGTATGGAGCATTATATGGGGCTCCTGATTCAATATGGATATTCAAAAACCCTTAACCTACTGATGTCTCAATTTTACTTTTATTGGTATCTACTTTTATTTTTGACATTTACCAGTAGCTGCTGCATTTCCCACCCTAGGCTTATAGTCGAGTCAATATGTTTTTCCAGTTTATGGCAAAATTAGGGATCTCGGCTTATACAGTACATAAACCGTCCTACTCCATCTAAACAATAAAGAAGCCCACACAGAGAAACTCATTTATCAAATGGAATATCCTTTATAGGTAAAGTTTTGCCTGGGATACTTCACTGTATAACTGAGAATTAGGGTCTGTGATGGACCGTGCCACCCATAGTCTTATTACCTGTTGTCTAGAGTGGGTCCTATTTTCTGCAGAGACTTGGCAACGTTAAAACGCACGTTCGCCACGGCGTCGCCAGCCATCCGGACCACCGTGGGCAGCATGTGCTTGGTTGTGATTTCTTGTCCACAAACTTCTGACAGAACCTGGAGCCAAAGAAGCAAAAATCAGGCACGGGTTAAGTTATCACCCCGGACACAAACTTTTCACCAGAGGCCGTGCTTTTCTTCTAAGTGGGTATTCAAAGGGGAAGATAAAAGCATGTTCACACAAGACGTTTTTCCCCCCCAACTGATAAGTGTAAAAAAAAAAAAATGCTGCAGGATCTATTCTACATCATATACGGTTTTGATGTTTTTTATGCCCGGCCTCAGTGATCAACAGTGACATCAATGAAGGGATGGGACCTGCAATAAATTCTATAATAAGAGTAAAATATTCTGAAAATCTCACTGTGCCTACTGTAAAAAAATTGCATTTTTTCTGCCCAAAGAAATGGCAGTAGGGAGGGGGGGGGGGGGGGGGGGGGGGAGAATGCTGTGTGTCGACGAGCCTTGCACCTGAAAAAGCAAGATGCAAATTGTACAGGCGAAACATTTTGCATCTTCCACCTGTAAAAAAAAAAGCCACACAAGGGTGTTCACTACATGTTGCATTAAAGCGCTACTGAAGAGCAGGGTCTTAATAAACCCTTAAAGAAGCAAAGGGAGGTGGGAATTATTATAGCGCCATTTATTCCATGGCGCTTTACATGTGAGGGGGGGTATACATAATAAAAACAAGTACAATAATCTTGAACAATACAAGTCACAACTGGTACAGGAATCATCCCATGCCTGCAGGTACCAGGGTTGGAGTTTATACTAATATACATTATGGTGTGATAGATAGAGATTATATATAGATAGATAGATATTTATTTATTTTCATTTATTTTACACACACACACACACTAGCGGTTTCCAGCCAGCTAACGCTCGGCATGCTCATTGCCATCTAATTAACGCTGCTAGTGATTAAACTAAAGTAAATTATGACAACATTCAATCCAGCTTACGCAGGTGGTAAATTAACTTAAAATGAAGTTAATAATAATTAAAATCAGAATAGTACTAATACATTTTATTCACAGTGTAAAATCAAAAGCAGGCGGGATTGTGTGTGGTAATGTGGTGGGGGGCGGGAAGGAGATAGAGATATTTTTTTCCACACACCACAGAAATAAGGGAAGTCGCCAATCACTCACGTTGATGCAGAACAATGTGGTCATTCGATGCAGGTAGTTTGGATCGTTGGACATGGCCAGCACCTTGGGAATGATGGTGGCCTGAGCCCAGTCCTTACCAAACTTCTCCACCAGCTTCTTCAGATTGCTCGTTGCCGCCTCTCGGATGGCATACACTGAAAGACAGGAGAAGGGAAGAGTAATATAAACACAAAAATGTATCTGAGGACGCTGGGGAGTGTAATCCAGTGGGGACGTCCGTGCAGGAGGAAATTGCTGACCACTTAGGCGAGTGTTTCATTGCAATCATCGCAGCGGCTTATAACATGCACCTAGAGGGTTATTCTGGTCTCCATTGCTGAATACGGTCAGTTAGTAAAGAGTGAACGTGCTCTGATAAGGTGTCATCCGAGCGGGTATGTTCATGTGTCAGACTGTCTTCGGCATGCTCAAAAAATGTGTTAGGCAATCCCTGCGTGTGTTGCGGCTACCGAACAGTGGCGAGACATGCCCTAATATTTTTCGAGCACATCGAAGATACTTGACACACGAGCATGCTCAGGTAACGCCTTATCAGAGCACGTTCACTCATCACTATTGGTTAGGGCTTCTAGAAACAAATCACTTTTGTAATTTATGAGTCTGGTTGCATGGGACTTCCATCAATCCATATAGTGGGGCTCATGCATGCATATTACTTACTCCGTTCAGGGCCTTAAAACTTAAGATAACATTACTTACCATGATCCACCAGCCACGCCATGCATAAAGAATTCAGCTTCTCATCGAAGAACTCTACACCCTGGGAAAAAAAAATTAATAATATAACACCATTACTGCATGTCAAAGCAAAGTCAGCCTTAGTAAAGAACTAGAGCGCTCCCTGCTGCTAATAAGCGCCTCAGCTGAACATTGTGTTATGAGGAGCCCATCAGGGATAGTGAAGGACAGGATGCGGCTCGTCATAGGCAGATTCCAGCACATTCCCCCCAGAATCTTGAGCTGGGGTATCTTTGAGACATCAGTCTGGGGGGGGCTTAATGCAATCGAATATTGCCAACATTTATTAAAAATTATTGTAAGCAGAGGAATAGCGAAATGATATCTAAAGATCACAAGAAAAAAAAAAAAAAAAAAAGGGAGACGTGTCAAAGAAAATCCCCGTTCTATATAAAAGTAGATTCAATGATCGAGACCAAGTAAGAGCCAGAAGTGAGGGGTGGGCTGAACGAGCTGCTCCAGTTCTGGCAACTTCCAGTCATTCGTACGATTGATCATGACAGGCCAGATGCGGTGTTCTAGATAAAGTCTGCCGTTTAAAACGGGTTGATCACTATGTGAATGTATGTATTTGGGACTAAAAATTTTTGCAATTGGGTTTTATTAAAAAAAAAAAAAAAAAAAGTTAAACTGTTTGGCTTTTAGATTTCACATTGATGTAGCCTGTGATCATAGATCAGCCGAGGCGCTCAGAAAGACATTCAGGCAGGTCCCAATGAGCCGGAATTTTTTGTCACAGCTCAAAATAAGTATTTAGTCAGGGACTTGGGCCTTCCTTAACATTTCTTTTAGGCTCTAGACTAAAGAAAAACGAACAAGCTAGTTCTTGGTACCCATTTTTCATGGCACAGAAGTAGAGAAAAAGGAATCCCATCCATACATTTCTCAAGATGGGGCTCTAGTGTATTGCAATAATTTTCACAGGCTGATGGAAAAATTTAACATTGAGTACAAGGTGAGTGGGGACGCTATTGATTCAGCCAAAAAAAAACAAACACTGAAAGCTGTGCTACTGCACAATGACAGCAAGCATGCTCTCCAGTGCATCTGAAGGAAAGCTGTGAGAATTTAGACTATCCTCAAGAAACTCAACTACAAGGATCAAGGATGATGTGGTGGTCTGAAAGTTCTCTTGGATCCTTCAAACTTGAAGGTGGATATAGAACCCGTGCTGCCGAGGATCAAAAATAGAATAGGAGACCAGATGAAGTTATACGTCAATGTGTTTCGAGGTGATCACACCTTCATCAGGACAAAACAATATATCACTGCGCTATGTCCTGATAAAGAGGTGAGATCACCTCGAGACAAATAAAACCTGCATCTGGTCTCCTATTGCATTTTTAGATAGTCGGCAACGCAAGTTTTATTTCCACGTCAATCTACATGTTTGAATATTATCCGTTTTGGTGGATCTGCAGCAACGAACAAAAGAGTTGTAACTTTCACAACCTTCCCCGGTGAGAAAATTACATGCACACAAGGCCTTTGATCCTTTGGCAGAAAGGAGGATACTCAAAGTACACCTGCTTCTTGTGAGAATGGAACAGTTGGGCTAGGACTCATCACTAGTGCGAAAACAAGTTGTCCAACGAGAAGATATTTGCAACCTGGTCTCAAGAACATGGCTGCGGGAAGTTTAGTTGATCCTACGAAAGTTCTGCCACCGCTCCACATTAAGCTTGGACTGATGAAGCAGTTTTTGAAAACGCCGCCAAAAGCAGGAGAGATTTAAGTACCTGTGAACCAAGTTACAGGGACTGAAGCAAAACTGAAGGAAAGCACTTGCTCAGGAATATTGAGTTCATCCCTTCACCCCCCAGCCTGTTTACACCTTCATGACCAAGCCAAATTTTACAATGATAACCAGTGTCACTTTAGAGGGTAACAACCCTGGAAAGTTTCACCGCATCCCATGGATTCCAAGGCTGCTTTTTCACGACAGTGTCATTGTTGGGAGGGTTAAAAGTTGATCAGCGATTTTTCAAATTTCTCCAACACCAATTTTTTTTTTTTTAAGGGATTACACCACATTTGAAGTGAAAGAGGGGATTATGACCTAAAATGCCCCAAAGTGACACCATTCTAAAAAACTGCACCCCTCAAGGTGCTCAAAACCACATTCAAAGACGTTTAATTAACCCTTCAAGTCCTTCACAATTTATGCAATGTGGAAGGATAAGATAAAAATTTAACAAAATGATAATTTAGCCCTAATTTTTTATTTTCTCGAGGGAAACAGGAGAAAATGGAACGTACAATATTTTGTGCAGTTTCTCACGAGTACGCCAATATCCCATATGTGATGGAAAACTGTTGTATGGGCGCACGGCACGGTTCGGAAAGGAAGCAGCAACAACTGAATACTGGAGCTCAATTTTGGCTGGAGTAGACTGAATGCCATGTCACATCTGACGAGCCCCTGACAAGCCAAAACTGCAGACACCCCCACAAGTCACCCCATTTTGGAAGTCGAGGGGTGTGATGAGCATTTTTAAACCTTCAGTCAATTCACAGAATTATATAACATTTGACAAATTATAAGGAAAATTGCCATTTTTTCCACTAAAATGTTACTTTAGCCCCAAGTTTTTAAACATTCAAGAAGGACCTTAGGAGAAATTGCACAACAAATTGTCCAGTTCATTTTCTTTCTCCTCCGTACAGATACCCCAAATGTGGTCAAAAACTACTTTTGAGGCACAGTGCAAAGCTCCAAAGGGAAGCAGTGCCATCCCGGAGATCAGATTTTGCTGGAATGGTTTGCAGGAGTCATCACATTGGCAGAGCCCCGGAGGTGCCACAGCAGCGAAACCCTCCATAACTGACCCCATTTTACAATGAATTAATGTAGGTGTGCAGCAGAGTCGTAGCTAGGGTTTCAACTTTGGAGGGGGCGAAACATCTGAGTGTGCCCCTAACCAGCTAACCCTGATTACAGCTACGGTTGCGCACTCTAGTTGTGAATATAGGGGAACCTCAGAATATGACCCTACTGTTATTGAAAATAAATCTATATACAAAAACAAACATTGCTTTACCGCCATACTGGACCATATGCACAATAATAATGTCCCCCTAAGTTCCCCCATGTACTGCTCCATTATACACAGTATCGTGAACTTAAAGCTTCCCTATACACAGTCTAAAGCTCCCACAGCTCCCCTATACACAGTATGATGATTCTATAACTCCCCTGTACACCGTATGATGTTCCCACTGCTCCGCTCTACACAGTATGATACCACTGCTCCCCTATAGATAGTTGAGCCCAATGCTCCCCTATACAGTGTAATGCTGAGAGAACTCCACTATAGAACGTATAATGCCCCCCAGAGCTCCCCCATATACAGTGTAATGGGCCAACAGCTCCCATATGCACAATATGCCTTCACAGTTCCCTATACACAGTATGATGGGCCTGCAGCTCCCGTCAAACAGTATGTTGTCCCTCACAGTTCCCATGTTGTCCCTCACAGTTCCCCTGTACACAGTATGATGGGCCCACAGCTCCCTTAGGGTATGTTTCCACGGTCAGGATGGCCGGCGGTGTCGCCGCAGCGGCGAAGCCGCTCGGCGCTAAGCCCCGCCCCCTTTCTGGGACGCGATCATGCCGGGTGTGTTAACTCTTCACATCCGGGATGATCGCTCTCTCCCATAGCGCCCTGTGATATGCCTTGCGGGGACGCTGCGTCCCCGCAAGGTGTACGGACATGCTGCGATCTGAAAAGACGCGCAGCATGTCCGTAGTCGCAGGGCCGCCGCGTGCGGGTTTCCACGCATAGTGGAGACGGGATTTCATAAAATCCCCTCCACTATGCTGGAACATCTGGACGCTGCTTGTTTGACGCTGCAGCTCTGCGCAGCGTCAAACAAGGAGCGTTTCCTGACCGTGGAAACATACCCTTATACACAGTATGATGGGCCCGCAGCTCCCGTATTCACAGTATGATGGGCCTGCAGCTCCCATCAAACAGTATGTTGTCCCTCACAGTTCCCCTGTACACAGTATGATTGGCCCGCAGCTCCCTTATACAGAGTATGATGGGCCAGCAGCTCCCGTATACACAGTATGGTGGACGACTCACAGCTCCTTGTCATGATTTGGATGCCCCGGTCATTTACTCATCCTCCGGCGTATTCACTTTTGTGGCACTGCTGCAGTGCCGCGGCTCAAACTTGTGAGCGCAGCTTCTGACTGGCCAGAAGTTATGTCACAAGCGCTCAATGTAAGACTATGAGGCTATGTGCACTTGTTGCGGATTCGTATGCAGATTTACAGCGGATTTACTGTGTTTTTTTGTGCAGATTTCACCTGCGTTTTACCACTTGCGGATTCCTATACAGGAGCAGATGTAAAATGCTGCGGAATCCGCAAAAAAGAATTGACATGCTGCAGAAAATAAAACGCAGCGTTTCCACGTGGTATTTTCCGCACCATGGGCACTGTGGATTTGGTTTTCCATAGGTTTACATGGCACTGTAAACCAGATGGGAAAACTGCTGCAAATTCACAGCGGCCAATCCGCACCGTGTGCACATAGCCCGAGAGTGAGAAAGAGGCCAGAACGAGGCTCCCACAGACTCACACTGATTAGTGACCTCTGCGCTGCTCCATGAAACACTGGAGCCTTGGACAAGCCACAAACTGCAGGAGACGGAGCCGAGCGGAGACTGAAACAGATGAAGACGCTGGAAGGCGAGTATCAGACAGGGGGCAGGGGACGGGGATTTTCAGCTCCGCTCCAGCAATGAAATAAAAAATAATGCTGGAGTGGTGCTGTAATTGTGATGCAGCTCTTGGTTACTGTATGCGGGCTCCTTATACTAATACTCATAAAAGACCCAGGTGGTACGTATCAAATGCCCCCTACCCCCCCCCCCCCCCCCCCATCTCCAGTCTCCCCAGACAGCAAATATTACATGGAGTACATATAACAAAACATTATAATATTCAGCCCCCAGTGCCCTGTCCCCCTCCCCCACTTAAGCCCCAATACCCCATCATCTCACATCCACCCCTCAGTGCCCTGTCCCACCTCACCCACCTTCTGCCCTCACAACCCCCAAATGGTCTTACATTCACCCCCCAGTACCCCGTCCCCCCTCACTCACTTTCAGCCCCCACAATACCCCAGGATCCTGCTGTGATGTCGCTGGTCGCTGAATAAAGTTCAGAACTTTATTTGGTCGTCCGATCGCCGTGTATCGTCGTGTTTGACAGCAAAAGCAACGATACCAGCGATATTTTACACTGGTAACCAGGGTAAACATCGGGTTACTAAGCGCAGGGCCGCACTTAGTAACCCGATGTTTACCCTGGTTACCAGCGTAAAATGTAAAAAAAAAAAAAAAAAAAAAACAGTACATACTTACATTCGCATCCCCCGCCGTCTGCTTCCCACACTGACTGAGCGCCGCAAAGTGAAAGTGAAAGCATAGCACAGCGGTGACGTCACCGCTGTGCCCTGCTACTGCAGGCGCTCAGTCAGTCAGTCAGTCAGTGCAGGAAGCGGACGCCGGGGGACGCGAATGTAAGTATGTACTGTTTGTTTTTTTTACATTTTACGCTGGTAACCAGGGTAAACATCGGGTTACTAAGCGCGGCTCTGCGCTTAGCAACCCGATGTTTACCCTGGTTACCCGGGGACCTCGGCATCGTTGGTCGCTGGAGAGCGGTCTGTGTGACAGCTCTCCAGCGATCAAACAGCAACGCTGCAGCGATCGGCATCGTTGTCGCTATCGCTGCAGCGTCGTTTCGTGTGAAGGTACCTTAAGTGAAATGCAAGGTGGGCACTAGGACCCAGCGTGCCTGAGCCAATCCCAGCATGCACAGAGTGAAGAAAAACTGCAGCCGGGAAAACCTTCATGATCAGGTCAGAGGGGCGAAACCATTCACTGCAGGAGGGAGACTGCAGCTGGCCGCTGTGCTAGTCAGCCTGCAGAGTCTCTGTCAGACGGGACGGGAGCAGGCATTATACTGCTCTGCTCCTATGCGGTGCTCTGCCTCGTCACAGAAGTGGCCCTGGCTCCCGGTGGGCCCCTTCATGTGACAGGGCCCAGGGCGATGGCCCCCTCTGCCCCCCCAGTAGCTACGCTACTGGTGTGCAGTGATCATATTGACACCACATGTGCCTCACAGGATTTTATACCAAAATTTTTAAATTTTAACTGCTAAAATGTTGCTTTAGCTCGAAATGTTACATTTGTTGCTTTTCTAAAGCAGTATGTGAAATCTCTGCTTGTAGTGCAGCTGAGCGTTTCTTCCCAATCATCTTTAGGGGTGTGCCTATTCAATTAGGAGACACATTGTTCTCCCAATTATAGCTCGGCAGCATCTGGGAGAGGACTGAAGTGTACGCCCCGAAAAAAAAAAAAAAAAAAAAAAAAAAGTATTGACAAAATACACGATTTGCTATATGAACAGCAGGGTGCTAGGAACCAAAATAATTACAAAGTTCCACCAAAATAAGAAAATAAAAAAGGAGATGAAAACTGCCTTTGTTGACGAAGGACACATGAAAATGCAAAAAAAAAAAAAAAATATGGAGTAGCCATGATGTAAATTACAAAAACAAACAAACCAAAACAAAAAAAAAAAAATAGTATTATTGGCGAGCATTTCCCCTTGATAAAGCAACAAGGCGAAACCCGTGTCAGGAGGCATCATACACAGCATGTGCAAGCTTAGCATTGTGCTTTGACTATCTTTATCCCTGTCTGATACATTGTACTATGGATTAATCCAATGGGATACAAAAAGTATCAGACACACCACTCAAGAGATGGTATAAAAGAGTGACAATTTTTATTGAAAATACACATATACTAAAGCAATTGATAAAAACAAAAATAACAAAAAACCAGTAAGAGGAAGGATAATACCCGAGTAAAGTGCACAAAGACCGAAGACATGAGGTAGATAGATAGTAATACTGCAGGCTATGGGGATGAAATAAATATCTATAGTACACTAACTCCATAATAAGCTGCATGAGAAGTGGCCATCTTAGCCAGAGTATAAAGTGCCAATGCAAAAGAGAGCTAGTATAGTTGTATACACATACCCATGGAGTCCGCTTGTCTCTCCTCAGCCTCACAAAAGAGCCCCGACGCGCGTTTCGCGTTTTCTGCTTTATCAAGGGGAAAGAAATTGTGCATGTCCTGTCTTCACTACAAGCTCCAATTTATAATGCATATTGATTACTGCACCTGCTAGCGTTGTGTCACGCATGGCACCGCCGCCTCCGGTTCCTAAACATTGCTGTTTCCGGCACTCACAATCGGCGTGCGGGGAGGAAATCCTCTATGACGTCATGTCCGCACAGCCGATGGTACAGAGGCCTTCAACAACATGGTGGTTCCCGGGCGCGATGCGCATGCGCGTCACCATTTTGTTAGAGTCACCAATCAGGCAGATAGAATAACTAGCCGATCATGCAAGCATAACAGCCCGGACCCCAGCGATAAGGACCACATCGTATAGAGAAAAGAAAAAGGTAACACCACCACCATATGGAGAAACATTATTATATAAATACTTTGGAAAACATCCCATATCGAAAATATCATATCAGAAATAATGAGAATACACATATGACAGGAGAACAATGTTATCATATCGTCGCAAAGAACAAAACATATAGATGTTCAAAAAAAGTCCTCATTTCAACTCTCCATGTCCCCAGATCATGATTTATGCGTATTTCTCAGATTAAAAGATGCAGTAGTGTAAGGGCCAAGACCTTCAAAAATGCCGCGGGGACGCATGAATATAATATTGTTCATTATATATCCTGCACTACCTCATACGTTATATACTTTGCGCAGTGTCCCTGTTCCAAAATTTATATTGGTTTAACAACTAGGGAACTGCGCATTAGAGTAAGAGAACATGTGAGGGACATCTTGGCTGCGAAAGAGGTGGAGGATGTGTCTATGCTAAAAACGTTGCCCAAACATTTTTTATTACATCATAACTCCGACCCCCGAGGCCTTAAGGTTAAAGGCATTGATAGGATTCATGGGGGGATCAGAGGGGGCAACTTGAAACAGTTATTAGCACAAACGGAAACAAGGTGGACTGTGGAACTCGGTACTATGTCCCCTGTAGGGCTTAATGAGAAACTGAGCTTTGCTCCATTTTTATAGATCTCTGCTTTTTAAATCTTTGTGTTCTTGTCTTTAATTAGTTTTTTCTCCTTTATGTTTTTTTGTTTTAGTAATAAGTTTGGAAATTTGTCCAGTAATATATATTCTGGCTTGAAGCATCTGCCACTTTATAACACCATGATATCCGTGTTGATCAATGTTCTGCATTGGAAGAGAACACTACTGCATCTTTTAATCTGAGAAATACGCATAAATCATGATCTGGGGACATGGAGAGTTGAAATGAGGACTTTTTTTGAACATCTATATGTTTTGTTCTTTGCGACGATATGATAACATTGTTCTCCTGTCATATGTGTATTCTCATTATTTCTGATATGATATTTTCGATATGGGATGTTTTCCAAAGTATTTATATAATAATGTTTCTCCATATGGTGGTGGTGTTACCTTTTTCTTTTCTCTATACGATGTGGTCCTTATCGCTGGGGTCCGGGCTGTTATGCTTGCATGATCGGCTAGTTATTCTATCTGCCTGATTGGTGACTAACAAAATGGTGACGCGCATGCGCATCGCGCCCGGGAACCACCATGTTGTTGAAGGCCTCTGTACCATCGGCTGTGCGGACATGACGTCATGGAGGATTTCCTCCCCGCACGCCGATTGTGAGTGCCGGAAACAGCAATGTTTAGGAACCGGAGGCGGCGGTGCCATGCGTGACACAACGCTAGCAGGTGCAGTAATCAATATGCATTATAAATTGGAGCTTGTAGTGAAGACCGGACATGCACAATTTCTTTCCCCTTGATAAAGCAGAAAACGCGAAACGCGCGTCGGGGCTCTTTTGTGAGGCTGAGGAGAGACAGGCGGACTCCATGGGTATGTGTATACAACTATACTAGCTCTCTTTTGCATTGGCACTTTATACTCTGGCTAAGATGGCCACTTCTCATGCAGCTTATTATGGAGTTAGTGTACTATAGATATTTATTTCATCCCCATAGCCTGCAGTATTACTATCTATCTACCTCATGTCTTCGGTCTTTGTGCACTTTACTGATTATCCTTCCTCTTACTGGTTTTTTGTTATTTTTGTTTTTATCAATTGCTTTAGTATATGTGTATTTTCAATAAAAATTGTCACTCTTTTATACCATCTCTTGAGTGGTGTGTCTGATACTTTTTGTATCCCATTGGATTAGTGTAAGACTTACACACCCCTTATATGCTTCCTATGGGATTTCCTATTTTGGTGGAGGAACCCTGTGAGTAGCAGTATTATGTTTATGGACATTTCTGTTTATTGTACTATGGATATATTCGGACATATTGGAAGCATATATACTTCTTGAGATTTTGCCCATTTATACCCTGTATAGTTTATATACGGTGAATAGGTACAACAGAGGATTTCCCTGTCTAATACCTTTTTATGATAATCCTCCAACTACACCTCAGATATATGTTTTAATAAACTCTGTTCTTTTGTCATTTGGTGGTTCACGGCTACTTCATTTTTTTGTGTTCCAAGAAAAGATTGTAAAAAATCAATAGTTGCACTACAATGAGAAATTTCACATACTGCACGCCATGCAACAAAATATGAATATCTCAGCAATAGAGCAACCCACAAAAAAAAAAAAAAAAGTCAGAATGGAGGGGCGCTCATGGACTTTTACACAGTATTTTACTCCATTTCTTTGAAGTGACGAGCCCTGTTTTAAAGAGCAGATTTCAGCGGGAGCAAAGACAGAAACTAGAAGGAACAAAACTCAGACTACCCTAATTACAAAAGAAGTTAGGCCGCTATGTAAAGTGTAAAGAAAGCCAGAACGCAATGATTTGGAAACCTCTTCTGCTAGATCATATTTACAGCAGAACATTGGACGCAGATCATAAGTTGAACATTTCTCCATTTCATTAGAAAAAAGTAAAAATTTAGAAAACTATGGCAGCAACACATCTCAAAAAAAGTTGTGCCCGGGTCATGTCCACTGTTTTTACAAAGACTCTAAATATGTCTGAGAAATTAGGAGACAATTGCTGGAGTTGAGAGAAATGTTTTCAGCTTGTCCGATTCTCGGCACTTCACGGTCCGGGGGTCTTTTTGTTTGATAACGTCCTAAATATTTTGTTGGTGAAAGGTCTGGACTGCAGGTGGCCGCTTCATCACCTGAACTCCTCTTCTGCGGAACAGATCTGCTGTGATGAATACACTGTCTAAATAAATTATACAAGGCCTTCCCTGAAATAGATGTTTGGATGGAGAAGATATTGTTCCAAAACCTCTATATAATGCTCAGCATGAATGCGAGTGATATGAATATTGCCCCTGCTATAGGCCATAATGCAGCCCAAATCATCACGGATACAGGAACTGTGCGCTGATAAGCTGGATGGTCCTTCTCTTGAGACTGCAGGATTCCATATAGATTTTTACATTGTTTTAAGTCATTCAACCACAGATCAGCTTTCTATTTTGGCCCAGAGAAGAGAGCAGAGTTTATGGATTGTATATGTGGCTTCTTTAAATTATTGATCTTCTTACATTTGTGGATTGCACGGCGGACTGTGTCCACAGACAAGGATTTCTGGAAGCACTCCTGAGCGCCTGCAGTGATTTTCACGATCGATTCATGCCCGTTTTTAATATAGTGCCGCCTAAGAGACTAATTCACAGGCATCTAATATTGAGTGCCGACCTTGTCCCTTGTAACATGGATTTCTCCAGATTCTCTGAACCTTTTGATGAGGTTGTGCACTGTAGACGGAGGGATATTCAAAGTCTTTGCGATTTAACGTTGAGGAACATTTTTTCTGAAATTGTTCCACTATTTTTAGTCGCAGCTGTTCACAGATTGGTGAACCTCTGGTTACTTTTGCTTCAGACAGACCCCGTGTATAACAAGAGCATGTCTGAGCGGGTCGTACTACATCAAGTAAAAACTGACCCTCCGGCTGGTTTTCATTACTTCTCCAGCATTGTTAACTTTTTTTTTTTTTTAGATGCGTCGCTGCCATCAATTTAGAAAAAAAAAAAAAAAAAAAAAAAAAAAGTTAATGTTAGAAAATTAAATGAAAAAAAAAAAAAAAAAAAAAAAAAAGGGTCAAAAAGTGTTGATAATATTGCCATCAGATTTCTAAGCCATACTAAAAACTGACTGCATCTAGAAAGCTTAAAAAAAAAAAAAAAAAAAAAACTGGCGATGAAATAACATTTTGTCTGGGAATTGCCACTTGAACGATTACCAGTCCCAGATCTGCATCCCCCCATTGATGACGGCTTACCAGCTGCCCGGCAAGGAGAGGCATGTACTCGATGATGGCCAGACGCACGCGCCACTTGGCATCTTCTGCCAGCTCCACAATGGCGGGCAGCAGTGACTGGGAGAGCTGCCGGATGCCGATCACCTCGTTCACACAGTCCAGGTTGGAGATGATGTTGAGCCGCACTTCTGGGCACTATAAGGAGAGAGATCGAGTGAAGAAATGAAACAACAATTCAGCTCCTTCCAACATCGGTCCAACCGTGAATTAAGGGGCACCAGGCAAGTAACCCAATGGAAAGATTACTGTCAAATCAGTATCGGCTTCACTGATCGCCAGAAAACAAGAATGGGTGGCACAGATACGCTATGGTAGTTGTGGCCTCACAGAACTCTAAAATTTACACCAACCCACTTGATGATAAACTGCTCACATCGAAATACCCCTTTAGCACTGCCCCAGATCTGGCATCTAGCAGCCCCACCGCTGTTTGGGAAGCCATTGCTTAAATTTTTTAATTGCAGCGATCCCAGTATTTGCAGCATCCAGGATGTCTCAAGTGGAGGTTTGCAGACAAGCAGGCATAGCGCAGTCTTAATGACACGCAGTGTGGGTCCAGAGTTGCTGACATCTACCAGAAGTAGGCGAAATCTCTGGCTGTCAGCGTTAACTTGGGACCCCCCACCCAAAAGACAGACGAGGTTTATCATGGCTTCAGTCATCTACGTAGTGCTAAATGAGTGCTATATAGACAATAGAAGAAAAGCAAATGTTTCCAGTGCCCCACAAAAACTGAGGTGCTCAAACATGGCCGATGTGGGAAACTTCAGGAGGACCCCAGCATCAGCACTCCAGTTAGGTCATTGGTGCAAGGGGCGGCAGAAGCAATGTGGTACATGTGCAGATTTCAATCTGGGGAGCAAAGATCTCAGTCCGCCTCCAGCAGCCTTTGTCCAGGAGTTAAAACCATGGAATTGTGGGGGCTCCGCACTTTCACAGAATGACGGTGTAGGCCCAGCACTGCCAAACAGCCGTTCCTTAAAGTTTGCAACATGCAGCATTGGCCGACTTCTGCCACCACTCCCTTCCCCGGTAAGCTACATTTGGTGTATAAGGTGCACCCCCATTTTCCCCATAATTCTGGAAAAAAAAAAAAAAAAAAAAGTCTTGTCTTGCAGTCTGAAAAATTGGGTACATACATATGGTATATGTTTGGTGACGAGCTGCCAGTCTAACAAAGTCATGCACAAAGCTGCCCCAAGTGGATAAAAAATCAAAGGTGCGCATCACCCGGATCTGCTGGAAAAGAAACTTTGAAAGAAGTTTGTAGGATGGCGGGAGGGAGAACTAAATGAACTGTGTGCTTGTGATATTTACACATGGGTGATAGTCCAAAGTCTATATTAATGGAGAGGAATCAGGCTAAAGAGTTGAGGACGCAAGGCAGTGGCTGATCCGCCATACGACAGCGTGCCGGCAGACATTGCTCCGTAGCCGCTATACACTCACCTCATCTTTCAGCTGAGCCAGGAAGAGGGGAAGAAGATGCTCGATGGTATTTTCCTTGCCCAGGATTGGAGACAGGCCCATGATGACCGAGGCCAGGGCCGACTTCACGTGTTGGTTGGCATCTGACACCAACTCCTAGTGTCACAAAGAGCAGAACACACAAATGAGATCTTGCAATCATCGTCCAATGCCTCGCCGTGCCCACCTAGGTAAAGGTATAGAGACAGGACCTCCTATATCAAATAATGGTGTCACGATGGTGGGAAATTCCTCTGCCGTGGTACGTCCATTACGGTAAAACTACAAGTAAATATTGTAATGAATCGTCTGATTTCTTATTAATGGTGTTGCATAGACAGCCATTGTTCTTGGCCTGTTTACACAGGACAACGTGCAAAATAGATCACCCAATGAATTAGTGCTACGCTGGTTCATCGGAAACCCATTTACACTGCAAGATAATGGTGAAGCGAGCACCAACACTGTTCACGACGGTCCGTGTAAATGAAGCTCATGTGTGGCAGAAATGCCACAGACGTCCACTGCGAATCCCCACGTAACGTATGAGGATTGTGCTGCAGACTCCGCCGCATGATGCCATTACCTTGATGCACGGCAGGATCTGAGTCATAATCACATTCTCCCGGCAGTCAGCGGACAGGTTTTCACAGAACTCTATGAGAGACAGGGAAGAGTGGTGAGTAAATACCCATGTAGGCGCCGGCCAAGATCTTACCCCAATATGTAGTAGGTGTAATTGAAATGTTAGCAAATCCCTCCATATAAAAATGTAGTATAGTTCTTATGATTTGCTATGTCTTTCCTTATGTTCAAGCATTGCAAGGACCTTGGATATCCAAAGTTACGACCACTAGCAACTAGCTGTCACTATACCAGTGGTCGTAACCATGGATACCCAAGATCCTGCAATGCCTGCACATGAGGAAAGTCACAGCAAATCACAAGAACTATACTACATTTCTAATTGGAGATATTTGCTAATATTACTACATATTGGGATAGGATCTTGGAGATGGAAGTATTCCTTTAACAATGAAGACATGAAATTATGAGTGACCATCACCTCCAAAACAAGAAGGTCAGGTAATCCCTTCAAAAACCAGGCAAAATCTGAAATAGAGGACAGAACAGATCCTCTGCCACCTTCACCAGCAGTATGTTTGTTAGAGCCCGATAGGTGCCCCCTCGTGACTGCGCTTCTTTCAGCCTCTATTTTATTATTTCACCGCACTTGGATTTTTTTTCCCCGTTTTCCAAAACACTATATGGTAAAATAAATATAGTGTCAATCAAAAGTACAAAACAAGCAAAAATAAAAAAAAGGGTTAAAAGAAGGGGAGGAAAACTCGGAAAAACAGACGCTAAATGAATGGGGAGGGTGAGCCTCAGATACCAGATGTACGTTAAAGATTCTACTTTCGGTGCAGTAGTGCCGATGAAGCCCCCGTGGCTGCCGACTGTCCGGAACCCTGGGGTCTCGGCACGGCCTCAGGCTCCTGACTTTAGTCACACTCCTCTCTGCTACAGAGTTATGAGACACACGGGCATCTGGACAACAGAGACTTGTCGCCTTCTTGGATACACACCAAGTCGCTCCCGGCTATCCTAGGCACTGTCCTCATCCTTCACAGAAGAGAGGCTTAACGAGGAGACGTCCTAATGGCCCTGCCATCTGGGGTGCAGGGACTGGCGCAGCTCCTTAATGACGGACTCTTGGTCGGGTCCGTGGCCGCTATAGGTGCCCGGGGGGGGTCAGACGCGTCCTGCAGTCGCTCTATGTAAACGCACAGCGTTGTCTGGACATTAATTACAGTAAAACGTCACATTAAGAGTCGGGATCTCGGTAGGTGCCATCCGCGGGGCAATCGCCTCGCAGTAATAGCCAGCCATGTATAATACTAATATGGAGATTTATCACCGAGCAGAGTCACCGATATCTTACATGGCAGATGCGGCACCGCGGGTGACTGCAATAAATGGGCTGGGAAATAGCTACGATGTACGGATAATGACGGATGCCTATAGACAAGGGGGCAGAGACACCAAGGGAAGAGAAAAATGAGACTAGATGTTTCGGAGTAGCCAGCGCGACTGCATGAATTAAAAACACAGACGAAGGAAGTTATTCCGAAATGCGCGTCAGGGTGCGCGGTGACCCTTAAAGGTATATCACATATTTTCAGTGCTATTTCCCCCCCGTTTGTTTGCACCTTTGCACTTTATATATTTCTGAGTAGCATCAACTGCTGTGACCGTATAGTCAGTGAAACTTCATGGTCTTATACTTTTTTTTTAGCCTTACACTGTGCACATTGCTTTTGGGACATTTTTGCAATTAATAGTGTACAATTTTAACATAGTGAATGATTTATTAATATTGCACACTTATCATCCACAATGATCTTGCTCATTACTTGTCATTCTTTATTTTTTTAAAAATGTTTTGGGTATGCACGAATAGGGAATATAGCTGTAAAATATATTTGGGTCCAACACTTTAGATCTGATATAGTTTTTATTATATATACATATTTGTAATCCTGTCTTAATACGTGTACATAATTTTATTAATCATTTTATTTAATTGCCACTTCTACCTAATATAAAGGCATCTTTTATTGATTTTCTGCTTGTGATATACTTTTTGGTTGGTCTCTCGTGGCTGTATGATGGAGCGCCAAAGGGGAACAGCAATTTCATAGTCTTTATTTTATGTGTTTCGTGCTCGCACCAAGCTCTTTCAAAACATTGCACAAATCAGTATCACAAGGAAAGAGGGTTTATATACTGAGGGGAAACACAAAACACCTGAAAAAGGGGAATTGGCCACCTGGGCGAAAAACTCGTCAACCCCTTCACCCCCGGAGCTTTTTCTGTTTTTTCGTTTTTCGCTCCCCTCCTTCCCAGAACCATAATTTTTTATTTTTTAGTCAATATGGCCATGTGAGGGCTTATTTTCTGCGGGACGAGATGTACTTTTGAACGATATCATTGGTTTTACCATGCCGTGTAACAGAAAACGGGAAAAAATTCCAAGTGTGATGAAATTGCAAAAAAAGTGCAATCTCACACTTGTTTTTTGTTTGGCTTTTTTGCTAGGTTCACCAAATGCTAAAACTAACCTGCCATTATGATTCTCCAGGTCATTACGAGTTCATAGACACCTAACATGTCTAGGTTACTTTTTATCTAAGTGGTTAAAAAAAATTCCAAAGTTTGCTAAAAAAAAAAAAAAAAAAATTGAGCGATTTTCCGATACCCGTAGCGTCTCCAATTTTCATGATCTGGGGTCGGGTGAGGGCTTATTTTTTGCGTGCCGAGCTGGCGTTTTTAAGGATACCATTTTGGTGCAGATACATTTTTTTGATCGCCCGTTAATGCATTTTAATGCAATGTCGCGTTGACCAAAAAAACTTAATTTTGGCGTTTTAATTTTTTTCCTCGCTACGCTATTTAGCGGTCAGGTTAATCCTTTGTTTTTATTGATAGATCGGGCGATTCTGAACGCGGCGATACCAAATATGTGTAAGTTTAATTTTTTTTAAATTGTTTTATTTTGATTGGGGCGAAAGGGGGGTGATTTGAACTTTTATATATTTTTAAACACTTTTTATTCTTAATTTAGGCATTCTTCAATAGCCTCCATAGGAGGCTAGAAGCATGCACTACACGATCGGCTCTGCTACATAGAGGTGAAATACAGATCACCTCTATGTAGCAGAAAGGCAGGTGTACTTTGAGCGCCGTCCACAGGGTGGCGCTCAAAGCAATTGGCCATCAACAACCATAGAGGTCTCAAGGAGACCTCTGGTTGTTATGGCAATGCACCGCTGACCCCCGATCATGTGACGGGGGTCAGCGGTGCGAGCACTTCCGGCCGTGCGGCCGGGAGCGCTAGTTAAATGCCGCTGTCAGCGCTTGACGGCGGCAGTTAACTAGTTAATGGGCGCGGGCGGATCGCGATTCCGTTTGCGCTCATTGCGCGCACATGTCAGCTGTACCAAACAGCTGACATGTCGCGGCTTTAAGGTGGGCTCACCGCCGGAGCCCACCTTAAAGCAGGGGATCTGCCAGCTGATGTACTATTCCGTCAGCTGGCAGAAAGGGGTTAACATTGGAAAAAGACTAAAATAATGGTATAAAAATTCAAGAGGTACAGTCAAGACATAAAACATGACAGGAAGGAAGACAATCATGTTTTAAGTTAATATTTACAAAATCGTAGTAAAAAAAAAAAAAAAATTAATAAAGCAGATTAAGACTCAACTTCATCAACAAACAATAGACATGAGCAGGTATCGTACTGGGACGAGGTGGCTCAGTGGTGTCACCCGTGGACTGCACTAACTACATAGCTTTAGACATAATTATTGTCACTATGAAATGGTCTAATTATATGCAATAGACAGTATGTAACAATATTAAAAAATAAATACATTTTGCTTATAGATGAAAATATAAAAAAACTAGACATTATGAATTATATTAAACTATATATTTCCCTGCCAGTGGAATTGTTCCCTGTAGTCTTGAATATATGGGAACATATTGGATTAATTTTATATGCTATGAATGTGGGGGAGGGTATTGCATCCATTAATATTACTACCCTTTAATTGGTGGTGGGCATACAGGGATCAATTCAGAGTTTTATCAAACGTGAAGATATATTAACAGCACCCAATAATATATGAATTATGTATTCACTACAATCGTTAGGCTAATTCAGGTTTCTAAGAAAAAAGGACACGCCTCCTCTATTTTATAGTTGAAAATACTGCCTCCCTGTCATAGATGGATGTACCTGCTAACTGCAGCTATGTGAGCAGCGTATGTACGGCCTGCCCCTATAGGAGCAGAGAACTGCCGCCTGCTCCATCCCTGTAAACAGTCACAGATAACTGCTCAGACTATACTGCACTATCAATCATCACGTTTTAAAACCTCCTTGTAAAAAAGAACCCAGGCACAGATAGTACCGGCTCCATGCAAAATTATGGAGATGCAGTACTTACTTTCTGCATTTACAAGTAAAAGTGATGTGCAGGGTTGTACTGCCTCCCTAAATTATAAGAAAATAAAAAATAGAGAATGTACTATCGTCCTGTATTTACATAGGCAAAGATAGCGCTACCTCCATCTTTCTCCAGTCATTGATAATGGCACAGAGAGTACTGCCTCCCTTTACAGTACTAACTGCAACTACATGGGCAGGATTTGCCTCGTCTCGCCCTGAGAATAATGTGGATTCATAGTACAGACTTCCTTTTTCTGAGCACGTACATCGTTTAGTCAGGTGATAGATGGGAGAGCCGGAGGTCACCCCCTCACCGATTGGGTACAAATGACCTATTGTAAGAATATAGCCTACATATCAAAGCCATAGACAATCCCTTTAAGACAGTCTGCTCATTAGATAAATGGTGGTCACAGGCCCTGGCGATTACCTTTGACCTTGTGGGAAGCCGCAGCTCGCACCTCAGCCTCACAGTCCTTCATCAGGTTTTGGAAAGCAGGGACCAGGTCAGTCTTGGTGATTTCGGAACCAACGGCTTTCTGGAGCTGAAGGTAAGGTAGAGACGTGACATGGGATTAGGAATGATGAGGGTTATAATAACGAGGCTCTAAGATGGTCTTACATTTTACATTTTATGGGAGCTCAAGACACTGCAAATCTTAATGCATCTTCTGTGGGTTACGAATTCCACACCTACCTCGGTGAACTTGTCGGCCACCATATAACGAACCCGCCACGACTTGTCCTCGGCAGCCTGCCGCAGGGTGGGCATCACCATCGGCTCCAGCTCTTCCTGGGGTAACAGCTGGGCAATGTTGACGCAGGCCTCCACAGCCAATAAACGCACTGAATCCTGGGAAAAACACAAGTAAAGGGGCTCGATGGGAGCGTGCATGTAGGATGTGCGAGGACCGGTCCCACGACGCTGGTTACCGTCTGTACCTGCTCATCCGATGCCAGATTGGAGAACATGGGGATGATCTCGCTCTTCAAATACTCCAGCTCCAGAACTTTGGCAAATTCCCCCAGTTTAGAGGCGGCGGCGCGCCTGACCATAGGGGTGTCATCTGAGCACAGATTACGGAAGTGTCTAGGACAGGGGAAGAGGGGGGAAAAAAAAAAAAAAGGCATTTAATAATCACCCCCATTTTCCTGCTTCTCCATCTGAACCAAATGGGAGGCCACAGCACTGTGGAGTCCATGAAATACAGACATATAAACCCAGTCAGCCATATTGTATGGGCAATATACATTTCAATGCAGAATTAACCCATTCACTCACTGTCTGAGTTCAGCTTTGACGGAGCTGGAGACCCGAGGATAGCAGACGCTGAACAGACCGCAGGCCGACGTGCGGGAGGTGAACCAGTCCCCGCTGGCCAGCCGCTTCACCAGGGGTACAAAGTGCGCCTCGAGGTCTGAAGGGGAGTGCTCGTGCGAAATAGCCCGCAGAGACTCCACGGCTCTGTCCCTCACCACGGTCTCCTCCACGGTGGCCAGGCTCTCAAGAGGAGGCTGCAAGACACAGAGGTGGTCAGAGAGGCCATCTACATAGAAGGGCAGAGAGGGTCATTCATTTACACCATAGATCCACCTACCAATAAGCAATGCACAAACTCCGGACCCCCAACCAGAGAGGTAAAGGTCCCCAACTGTTCGGCCAAGGCCAGCAGAACTTCATCCTCATCATAGATCGTATCTGCAGAAAAGAAAACATTTACTGGATTCTGGTATTGACACCGCGACTGAGTGATCAAGTAGAAATTATCAGGTATTTAGGAACCAATTGCCCCCCAATACATAGAGTAACTCTTAAAGGGCTTTTCCTGCATGTCATCTTTGCAGTAGCACCAAGTCCTCTTCCATTTTCTCACTGCTCAGTGGTCCCCCATCCACCAACGGGTGTAAAGAAGTCCGGATGTGGGGCACTGCAACCCATCAGCGGTGGCACTGTAGTGGCCATTCCTGGTTACCACAGATCAGCTGGCATTGGCTCCAACATGGCACCGGAGAGGGCTGCACTGCTCCATACATTTGGTTGCCTCCAGAACTGGAAGCTATTTGAAGGAGTGTCTGCTGTTGGACTCCCACCGATGTGATAAAGATGGTCTATCCTAAGAATAAGAAATCAGTATGATCAGTCTCCACCTTCCCAAGTACCTGTCAAGAAAGGCAGGAGCTCGCTGCGGGTCCTCTCCACCCCCAGGGCCAGAGCAATGGTGGACAGCTTCTTAATACTGTTCAGACGGAGCTGCAAGACAAAAACACAACGTCA
The DNA here is from genome assembly GCF_051348905.1 of Ranitomeya variabilis. Taxonomy (NCBI): domain Eukaryota; kingdom Metazoa; phylum Chordata; class Amphibia; order Anura; family Dendrobatidae; genus Ranitomeya; species Ranitomeya variabilis. The sequence continues at coordinate 222,353,550 of NC_135235.1, forward strand.
AAGACGAAAAATTACCATAGGGAGAAAGTTCCCCAATCCTTGATCTCCTACTACCAGTTCTATGCGCCCACTGAGCCTGCTGACAAGATCACAGGGTCCCGATGGTTAGCCATGATGGTGGAGGATCAGTGGTCTCTTCATAGGAGACCATGATTTACCCTATACATAGCAGTACTAGCAGAAGGGATCGGCCGATTGGGGCAACTGCACGTTAAAAAAAAAAAAAAAAAAAATGGTTCAAAGAAATGTCAAATTAACCGATCCAATCAGTTATCACCATAAAGAGGAAAACAAAATTAAGATTGAAAACTCCAGAATTAGGTTTTTCTGCAAAAGCAAAACATATCCACCCCCCAAAAAAAATCTATAGAGCCAGCTTGTGCCAGCAGTCTGATCTCCGGTGATTGTAAGGATAGGGGGCATCTTTTGATTCTGGGGGAAGAAGTAGCAAAAAATAAAAACCGATCAGTCAGCAGCAGCTTGTTGGTGGTTTCCCCCGCAATGTGAGAATAGACATCAATTCCATAAAAAGGAATCATTATGGTTACAGATGGGGGGCTGATGCCAGGCCACCAGCTGTGATGGACTAAGTTCCCATAATGCAATGCAGCAGGGCAGCTATAGCCCAGTTATGGTCTGTGACCGCTACCCGGAGAGGAAGTCACTGTGTAAGGATTCCGAGGGTCCAGCAGTCAGACCCCACCGACCAAGGAGTGATGGCAGAATCTAATCGTCCCTTCTAGACGATGACAGCCCTCAGCTCAATCTGTGCATTTCTTCCCTACATGCAATTGATGCAAACCCTCAGCTGTGAGAAGCATCAGACCTTGAGATCTCAGGAAGCAATGAAGGTTTCTGCTCATCGGCAGCAAGCGGAGACCTCAGAACCGTGAGCCACAGAGAGCGGCTCATACACTGAGAAATCAGCAATAGGGCAAGGAATGAGGGCCCCCCAGACAGAAGGGACCCCAGGACACAGCGTGCAGCCTCTCAAATAATCAGCGTGTGACTTATTATCAAACATGGTGACGATACGGCGGCAGGATGTGACCACGGCTCGTGGGGCTAAAATAAGGAGCAAAAAGCAGAGGAAGTTCAGCAGCCCCCCACAAGCCCAGAGATGATACAACCTGAAAGCATCAGCACTTATAATAATCTTTATATAGCGCTAACATATTCCGCAGCGCTTTACAGTTTGCACACATCATCATCACTGTCCCTGATGGGGCTCACAATCTAAATTCCCTATCAGTATGTCTTTGGAATGTGGGAGGAAACCGGAGAACCCGGAGGAAACCCATGCAAACACGGAGAGAACATACAAACTGCTTGCAGCACTTCATAAGATGGGAAAACCCCACTAATGGCGGCCACCTGCTGATCTGTGCATCCGAGCCCATCCAGTGTGATACCCCCTTGTATCTAAGCTCACCCCGTGTGATACCCCCGATGTATCTAAGGGGGCGGGCACTCAGTGTTTGTTACCAGCTGGGCTACATGCCGGTCAGGCCTCGGCGCTGGACTACAACTCCCAGCATGCAGCGCACACAGGGGGCGTCACTCCTCCTCGGCCCCACGGGCCTTCCCGGTCCCCAGCAGACGGCCGGAGCCCGCACCCAGCACCGGCTCCCCGGCGGCTCCGGGCCCCTCCGCCCTCACCTGCACGTCCTCATTGCGCAGCTCGTCGATGAGCACGGCGATAGGGTACAGAGAGTCGTCCCCGTCAGCCGCCGCCATCTTGCTTCTTCCTGTCAGGGAGAAAATGAAGAGTCGGGGACGGGGGCTCCCAAGCTTTCATGCAGGGGTAGGAAGCTCCGCCCTCTTACGTAACGTCACGGCGTGTGAACGTTTCTAATAACGCTTCCGCCTAAGCAGTGTTCCCTGGAGACCGTTGCTAGGGTGAGCCGTTACTAAGGCGCTGCCGTGACGTCATCAGTTGACGCTCAGGCCGCCATTTTGATGAAGGTCTTGTATGGGCAGAGCCTTTTTTTTATCATTATGTGTTATTGTGCCAGTATTAGAGATGGCGGGACTGACAGGAGTTACAGTACAATATGTGAGGGGATGAAGAGTTTTGCTCTTGACTACAAAATCACGGTCACAAACAACATGGCTGCATTAACTCTTTTTTCAAAACCATAACGTACGTTTCCCCTCATGTTTCATAGTACCAGGGCCATATAATTTGCAGTGATTCTGATGAACCTCCAAAGTGTCGCTGTTCTAGGAGGATTTACCTGACAACAGTAAAGGAGCTGCAGGAATTACTGGCCAGGCCTCGATGTGTCCTCATGTGACAACAATCTCCTGTATTCACCATATGTCCGGCCTGTGATGTGTAGCCTTTTCTTACAAAGACAAACCCCAAAGTGTCGCTGTCCTAGGAAGATTTTCCTGACAATTTCTGGTCAGTAAACAGCTGACAACACAGAAAAGGGATCTCATTGTGGAAAGTTATTGTTGAAAAAAAAAATTGGTCCTGTGAGCTACGACAGCGACATTAAAGGAGTTGCAGGAATTTCTGGCCAGTCATGGTCTTGTGTCCTCCATGTGATAACACTCCCTGGTATTCTCCATATGTCCGACCTGTGAGGTGGAAGCCTTTTCTTGCAAATAACAGCTTCCAAGCCCAGCTATATTTTGCTAAAACCTCCATGAGGTCTGTCAAAAACAATTGGGAAACGTATTATGGTCTGATAAGTCTGAAGGGGGAACTTTTTGGTCATAATTCGTAAAGTTATAAATTTAGGCTACAGAGAATTGTGATCACATGATGGGGGCAGCCTGAGAAGCTGGTGTGATCCAATCTACATTTGTCCTACCCTCAGGGAGCAGAAAGCAACTACCAGTTAGATAATTTCTGTAAGTTTCTCCTCTTTATTTTATACTGTTTTGCATAAGCTGTATGTCTTTTTATTATCATATCTTTATACCTTTTTCTTATTGTAAGCACTGAACCTTTTTTGTATTAAAGTATACAACTTTAACAAGTTGAACCTTGAATGTTCTAAAAGAATCCATAGCCTAAGGTGTGTGAGCCTTATGAGTGATAGACATTACCGTATATACTCGAGTATAAGCCGAGATTTTCAGCCCAAATTTTTGGGCTGAAAGTGCCCCTCTCGGCTTATACTCGAGTCACGGTCGGCGGTGGGGTCGGCGGGTGAGGGGGAGAGAGCGTGTCGCATACTCACCTAGTCCCGGCACTCCTGGCGCTCCCCCTGCCCATCCCACAGTCTTCGGTGCCGCAGCTCGTCCCCTGTTCAGCGGTCACATGGTACCGCTCATTAGAGAAATGAATATGGACTCCACTCCCATAGGGGTGGAGTCGCAAATTCATTCCTCTAATCAGCGGTAACGGTGACCGCTGACCGAGGAAGAGGCTGCAGCACCCGGAGACCAGCTGTCCGGGATAAGGAGCGGGACGCCGGGAGCAGGTGAGTATTACATATTTACCAGTCCCCGTTCCACACGCCGAGCGCCGCTCCGTCTTCGCGTCCTCTTGTTCTGACTGTTCAGGTCAGAGGGCGCGATGACGCATATAGTGTGCGCGGCGCCCTCTGCCTGATCAGTCAGTGCGGAGAGATGACAAGACGGGACGCTGAGGAGCTGCAAGCAAGAGAGGTGAGTATGTGTTTTTTTTTTTTTTCTTGCAGCAGCAGCAGCAGCATTGTATATTGCACAGATTTATGTGGAGTATCTATGGGGCAACGGTGCAGAGCACTATATATATGGCACAGCTTTATGTGGAGCATCTATAGGGCCATAATCAAAGGTGCAGGGCATTATATATGGCACAGCTATCTATGGGGCCATAATCAAAGGTGCAGGGCATTATATATGGCACAGCTATCTATGGGGCCATAATCAAAGGTGCAGGGCATTATATATGGCACAGCTATCTATGGGGCCATAATCAAAGGTGCAGGGCATTATATATGGCACAGCTATCTATGGGGCCATAATCAAAGGTGCAGAGCATTATATATGGCACAGCTATCTATGGGGCCATAATCAAAGGTGCAGAGCATTGTATATGGCACAGCTATCTATGGGGCCATAATCAAAGGTGCAGGGCATTATATATGGCACAGCTATCTATGGGGCCATAATCAAAGGTGCAGGGCATTATATATGGCACAGCTATCTATGGGGCCATAATCAAAGTTGCAGGGCATTATATATGGCACAGCTATCTATGGGGCCATAATCAAAGGTGCAGGGCATTATATATGGCACAGCTATCTATGGGGCCATAATCAAAGGTGCAGAGCATTGTATATGGCACAGCTATCTATGGGGCCATAATCAAAGGTGCAGGGCATTGTATATGGCACAGCTATCTATGGGGCCATAATCAAAGGTGCAGAGCATTGTATATGGCACAGCTATCTATGGGGCCATAATCAAAGGTGCAGAGCATTGTATATGGCACAGCTATCTATGGGGCCATAATCAAAGGTGCAGGGCATTGTATATGGCACAGCTATCTATGGGGCCATAATCAAAGGTGCAGAGCATTGTATATGGCACCGCTATCTATGGGGCCATAATCAAAGGTGCAGAGCATTGTATATGGCACAGCTATCTATGGGGCCATAATCAAAGGTGCAGGGCATTATATATGGCACAGCTATCTATGGGGCCATAATCAAAGGTGCAGGGCATTATATATGGCACAGCTATCTATGGGGCCATAATCAAAGGTGCAGAGCATTGTATATAGCACAGCTTTCTATGGGGCCATAATCAAAGGTGCAGAGCATTGTATATGGCACAGCTATCTATGGGGCCATAATCAAAGGTGCAGAGCATTGTATATGGCACAGCTTTCTATGGAGCATCTATGGGGCCATAATCAAAGGTGCAGAGCATTGTATATGGCACAGCTTTCTATGGAGCATCTATGGGGCCATAATCAAAGGTGCAGAGCATTGTATATGGCACAGCTTTCTATGGAGCATCTATGGGGCCATAATGAACTGTGCAGAGCATTATATATGGGGCAGCTTTATGTGGAGCGTCTATGGGGCTATACTGAATGGTGCAGAGCATTATATATGGCACAGCTTTATGTGGAGCATCTATGGGGCCATAATGAACAGTGCAGAGCATTATATGTGGCACAGCTTTATGTGGAGCATCTATGGGGCCATAATGAACAGTATGGAGCATCTATTTTTAATTTTGCAATTCACCGGTAGCTGCTGCATTTTCCACCCTAGGCTTATACTCGAGTCAATAAGTTTTCCCAGTTTTTTGTTTTCAAAATTAGGGGGGTCGGCTTATACTCGGGTCGGCTTATACTCGAGTATATACGGTATTAGTATTAATAGTCCGGGACTCATCGCCCGTGTATTCGGTGAGTGGTGTCAGCTGTCATGTCGGACGCTGTTCAGACCAGGTCGTCCAACAGACAGCCGTAATTCCGCTTTTGACCACTATTTACTCATTGGCGTCTGCTAGATTTTGTCCAGCTGTTCCGGGGTTAATTTACCTGATCCTCGGATTGGAAGCTGGGCCATTTCCATGGCCTTTAAATAGTTCTCCTGATCATTGGGCATCGCCGATTATAGCTTCTGTCTTGCGTTGTTATCTCGGTCTGGAGTGGAGAGCTGGTGGTTGGAGATTCGTTGCTGGTGGTGTATATTCCTTCGTCTTATTTACTCCTTCCTATATTTGTGTTTATTTTGCCCTGCACATTTATAGTGTATTCCTGAGTGTCTGCGGCGTGGTGTATATTTTCCTTTATCCTTGTCTGTGCTAACTGTGGGTATTTAAGTATTACCTCTTCACTGGGTGGTGGGTTGAGGTTTCAGCCTAGGGCTGAGCTCAGGAGTTAGGATGAGGTTCGAGGCCTGAACATGCACACCATCAGTGTAAACTTCAGGTAGAGGGTCAGTCAGGATTTCCCTAGTCTTAGGGAAATTGCAGGAGCCCGGGTTATTAGCTCTCGCTCACCAAGTCTCTCCCTGACATTATAATCGGCCCAACAACAACAAAGAAAAAAAAAGGGGTTTCTTTTCTTTTTTTTTTGTTTTGTCATGGATCCCATGACTTCCATAACCCGCCAGTTGGAGGTGCTGTCCCTACAGGTCACTGAGTTGAGGGGGGCAGTGCAGCAACAGGGACTAGCAGTATCTAATGTGCAGGCTGGAGCGACAGTAAGAGTTACTGAGCCTAAATTTCTGTTGCCTGAAAAATTTGCTGGGGAACGCAGTAAATTTGTTTCTTTTCGTGAAGCTTGCAAACTATATTTCCGTATGCGCCCGATATCTTCAGGTAATGAGGCTCAGCGTGTGGGTCTGGTGTTGTCATTGTTAAGTGGGGATCCCTGTTGTGAATTCGGTTTGTGGGCTCCCCCGGTGGTCTGTTATGGTAGTGTCTCTTATGTGCCTTCCTCCATCTCTGATTACCTGTCGCCACCCTCTTGGGGAGTTTCCTATTTAAGGCTGCTTGGCTGTTAGTCACATGCCGGTCAACAATGTGCTGGTAGCATTCTGTTGCATTCACCTGCCTCAAGTTCCAGTTCAGCTAAGTTGAATTTTGTTTCTTGTTTTGCTATTTTTGTCCAGCTATCTGCAATGTGACTCTTCAGTGCTGGAAGCTCTTGTGGACAGAAAATTACTACTCCAGTGGCATGAGTTGTCACTGGAGTTTAAAGTAATTTCTGGATGGTGTTTTTGAATAGTGATTTTTAGGTCGACCGTGAAGTAACTCTTTCCTGTCCTTCTGCTATCTAGTAAGCGGACCTCACTGTGCTAAATCTGCTGTTCATCCTACGTATGTCATTTCCTCTGAACTCACCGTCAATATCTGTGGGGGCCTACTATCATCTTTTGGGGTTCCTCACTGGAGGTAAGGCAGGCCTGTATGTTCCTCTTATAGGGGTAGTTAGATCTCCGGCTGGCGCGTGGTGTCTAGGGCATCGTAGGTACATCCCCCGGCTACTGTAAGTGTTGGGTCAGGTTCAGGTCACGGTCGACCTTAGTTTCCATCACCCGAGAGCTAGTCCGTTTTGTATTTTTTTCCCATGGTCATTGGGGTAACCATAACAGTTTGACCGGCCTGCAAAAAATCTATGTGTTAAAATATGCACTAAAGTAGGAAGGAGAAGAAAAGGTTTTTTTTTTTTTTTTCTGTGTTTGAAAGTGCACCTTAGTTTGATCATTTGTATTCCTTGCTTAAACTGCAGTCTTCAGCCTTTTTTTTTCTCCTCTCCTCTTAACCTCTGAATGCTTGGGTTACACCCATTTGAAACATGGATCCACAGAGTTTAGTTGCGGGTTTGAATAACCTTGCGACAAAAGTACAGAACCTACAAGATTTTGTTATACGTGCTCCAATGTCTGAACCTAAGATTCCTCTGCCTGAATACTTTACCGGAGACAGATCCCGGTTTTTGAGTTTCAGAGAAAATTGCAAATTGTTTTTGTCTCTGAGATCTCACTCTGCTGGTGATCAGACTCAACAAGTTAAAATTGTTATCTCTCTACTGCGCGGCGACCCACAAAGTTGGGCATTTGCATTATCGCCAGGGGATCCTGCGTTGTTAAATGTAGATGCGTTTTTTCAGGCTTTGGGGTTGCTTTATGAAGAACCTAATTTGGAGATTTTGGCTGAGAAAGCCTTGATAGCTCTTTCCCAAGGGCAAGATGAAGCTGAGATATACTGCCAGAAATTCCGTAAATGGTCGGTGCTTACTAAATGGAATGAGTGCGCTTTAGCAGCTAATTTCAGAGAAGGTCTCTCTGATGCCGTGAAGGATGTCATGGTGGGGTTCCCTGTGCCTACAGGTCTGAATGATGCCATGAAATTGGCTATCCAGATTGATCGGCGTTTGCGGGAGCGCAAATCTGTGCACCATATGGCGGGGTCTTCTGAGGAAGAATCTGTGCACCATATGGCGGTGTCTTCTGAGCAAAGACCTGTGCACCATTTGGCGGTGACCTCTGAAAAGGCATTAGAGCATATGCAATGCGATCGTGTTTTGTCTAGAGGCGAACGACAAAATTACAGGCGCAAAAATGGATTGTGCTTCTACTGTGGAGATCCAGCTCATGTTGTATCAGCATGCTCTAAACGTATAAATAAGGTTGATAAAAAGGTTGATAAATCTTTTTCTACAGGTACCTTGCAGTCAAAATTTCTTTTGTCCGTGACATTGATTTGTACCTTATCATCTGTGACTGTGAATGCTTATGTGGATTCTGGCGCCGCTCTGAGTCTCATGGATTGGTCCTTTGCCAAGCGTTGTGGGTTTGATTTGGAGCCGTTGGAAGTTTCTATTCCCCTGAAGGGTATTGATTCTACACCTTTGGCTAGCAATAAACCACAATATTGGACACAAGTGACTATGCGTCTTACCCCAGACCATCAGGAGATTATTCGTTTCCTAGTGTTATATAATCTACATGACGTATTAGTACTTGGATTACCATGGTTACAGATTCATAATCCCGTCTTGGACTGGAAATCTATGTCTGTGTTGAGCTGGGGATGTCGGGGTATTCATGGGGATGCACCTTTGGTTCCTATTTCTTCATCTACTCCCTCTGAGATCCCAGCATTTCTGTCAGATTTTTATGATGTCTTTCAAGAGCCTAAAGTTGATTCTCTCCCTCCCCACAGAGAGTGTGACTGCGCTATTGAATTGATCCCCGGTAGTAAGTTTCCTAAGGGTCGCTTGTTTAATTTGTCTGTACCTGAACATACTGCTATGCGGGAGTATATCAGAGAATCCTTGGAAAAGGGTCATATTCGCCCCTCGTTGTCTCCACTAGGGGCAGGATTTTTCTTTGTAGGTAAAAAGGATGGTTCATTGAGACCTTGTATCGACTATCGACTTTTGAATAAGATTACAGTTAAATACCAGTACCCGTTACCTTTACTGACTGATCTGTTTGCTCGTATAAAGGGGGCTAAGTGGTTCACTAAGATCGATCTACGTGGTGCGTATAATTTGGTGCGGATTAAGCAGGGGGATGAGTGGAAGACCGCATTTAATACGCCTGAAGGCCATTTTGAGTATTTGGTAATGCCTTTCGGTCTCGCAAATGCCCCTTCCGTTTTTCAGTCCTTTATGCACGATATTTTCCGTGAATATCTGGATAAGTTTATGATTGTGTATTTGGATGATATTCTTGTTTTTTCGGAGGACTGGGAATCTCACGTTCAACAGGTCAGGAGAGTTTTTCAGGTTTTGCGAGCTAATTCTCTTTTTGTAAAGGGCTCAAAGTGTAGTTTTGGAGTTCAGAGAATTTCCTTTTTGGGATATATTTTTTCCCCTTCATCTATGGAGATGGACCCTGTCAAGGTCCAGGCTATTTGTGATTGGATGCAACCTACTTCTTTGAAGAGTCTGCAAAAGTTCTTGGGTTTTGCTAATTTCTATCGCCGATTTATAGCGGGTTTTTCTGCCATTGCTAAACCTTTGACTGATTTGACCAAAAAGGGTGCTGATGTTGCTAATTGGTCCTCTGCGGCTGTGGAGGCCTTTCAAGAGCTTAAGCGCCGCTTTTCTTCCGCTCCTGTGTTGCGCCAACCTGATGTGTTACTTCCGTTCCAGGTTGAGGTGGATGCTTCGGAGATCGGAGCAGGTGCAGTTTTGTCGCAGAAAGATCCTGACTGCTCAGTAATGAGACCATGTGCGTTTTTCTCCCGAAAATTTTCGCCCGCTGAGCGAAATTATGATGTGGGAAATCGGGAACTTCTGGCCATGAAGTGGGCGTTTGAGGAGTGGCGTCATTGGCTTGAGGGTGCTAGACACCAGGTGGTGGTCCTCACTGACCACAAGAATCTAATTTATCTTGAGTCGGCCAGGCGTCTGAATCCTAGACAGGCGCGCTGGTCGTTGTTTTTCTCCCGATTTAACTTTGTGGTGTCATATCTGCCTGGGTCCAAGAATGTGAAGGCGGATGCCCTCTCTAGGAGTTTTGAGCCTGACTCGCCTGGTGATTCCGAACCTACCGGCATCCTGAAGGATGGGGTGATATTGTCAGCTGTCTCCCCAGACCTGCGGCGTTCTTTGCAGGAGTTTCAGGTGGATAGGCCTGATCGCTGTCCGCCTGGTAGACTGTTTGTCCCTGATGATTGGACCAGTAGAGTTATCTCGGAGGTTCATTCTTCCGCGTTGACAGGTCATCCTGGAATTTTTGGCACCAGGGATTTGGTGTCTAGGTCCTTCTGGTGGCCTTCTTTGTCTCGAGATGTGCGCATGTTTGTGCAGTCTTGTGATGTTTGTGCTCGGGCCAAGCCCTGCTGTTCTAGGGCCAGTGGGTTGTTGTTGCCCTTGCCTATTCCTAAGAGGCCTTGGACGCACATCTCTATGGACTTTATTTCTGACCTTCCGGTTTCTCGTAGGATGTCTGTCATCTGGGTGATTTGTGACCGTTTTTCCAAGATGGTTCATTTGGTACCTTTACCCAAATTGCCCTCCTCCTCTGAGTTGGTTCCTCTATTTTTTCAGAATGTGGTGCGTTTGCATGGTATTCCTGAGAATATAGTGTCTGACAGGGGTACTCAGTTTGTGTCTAGATTTTGGCGGACGTTCTGTGCCAGGATGGGTATCGATTTGTCTTTTTCGTCTGCATTCCATCCTCAGACTAATGGCCAGACTGAGCGTACTAATCAGACCTTGGAGACTTACTTGAGGTGTTTTGTGTCCGCTGATCAGGATGATTGGCTTGACTTTTTGCCATTGGCAGAGTTTGCCCTTAACAATCGGGCTAGTTCTGCCACTTTGGTTTCTCCATTTTTTTGTAATTCAGGGTTTCACCCTCGGTTTTCGTCCGGTCAATTGGAGTCTTCGGATTGTCCTGGAGTGGATGCTGTGGTTGATAGGATGCATCAGATTTGGGGACAGGTTGTGGACAATCTGAAGTTGTCCCAGGAGAAGACTCAACAGTTCACTAATCGTCATCGGCGTATTGGTCCTCGTCTTTGTGTTGGGGACCTGGTGTGGCTGTCTTCTCGATTTGTTCCTATGAAGGTCTCGTCTCCTAAGTTTAAGCCTCGGTTTATCGGCCCTTATAGGATTCTGGAGGTTCTTAATCCTGTGTCCTTTCGTTTGGACCTCCCAGCATCTTTTAATATCCATAATGTTTTCCATCGGTCATTATTGCGGAGGTATGAGGTACCGGTTGTTCCTTCTGCTGATCCACCTGCTCCTGTGTTGGTTGAGGGTGAATTGGAGTATGTGGTGGAAAAGATCTTGGACTCCCGTGTTTCCAGACGGAAACTTCAGTATCTGGTTAAGTGGAAAGGTTATGGCCAGGAGGATAATTCTTGGGTGACAGCATCCGATGTTCATGCTCCCGATTTGGTTCGTGCATTTCATAGTGCTCATCCAGGTCGCCCTGGTGGTTCTGGTGAGGGTTCGGTGCCCCCTCCTTAAGGGGGGGGTACTGTTGTGAATTCGGTTTGTGGGCTCCCCCGGTGGTCTGTTATGGTAGTGTCTCTTATGTGCCTTCCTCCATCTCTGATTACCTGTCGCCACCCTCTTGGGGAGTTTCCTATTTAAGGCTGCTTGGCTGTTAGTCACATGCCGGTCAACAATGTGCTGGTAGCATTCTGTTGCATTCACCTGCCTCAAGTTCCAGTTCAGCTAAGTTGAATTTTGTTTCTTGTTTTGCTATTTTTGTCCAGCTATCTGCAATGTGACTCTTCAGTGCTGGAAGCTCTTGTGGACAGAAAATTACTACTCCAGTGGCATGAGTTGTCACTGGAGTTTAAAGTAATTTCTGGATGGTGTTTTTGAATAGTGATTTTTAGGTCGACCGTGAAGTAACTCTTTCCTGTCCTTCTGCTATCTAGTAAGCGGACCTCACTGTGCTAAATCTGCTGTTCATCCTACGTATGTCATTTCCTCTGAACTCACCGTCAATATCTGTGGGGGCCTACTATCATCTTTTGGGGTTCCTCACTGGAGGTAAGGCAGGCCTGTATGTTCCTCTTATAGGGGTAGTTAGATCTCCGGCTGGCGCGTGGTGTCTAGGGCATCGTAGGTACATCCCCCGGCTACTGTAAGTGTTGGGTCAGGTTCAGGTCACGGTCGACCTTAGTTTCCATCACCCGAGAGCTAGTCCGTTTTGTATTTTTTTCCCATGGTCATTGGGGTAACCATAACAGATCCCCAAGGATGGGCATTTTCTTTGCCATCTGATTCTGCGGCATTTGTCTCTGTGGAGAGTTTTTTTTCTTCTCTTGGGAAAATCTACGATGAACCTGACAGAATGGCTCTGGCAGAATCTAAGATACCCTCTATTCGCCAGGGGGAGCGAGTTGCAGAGGATTACTGTTCTGAATTTCGTCGCTGGGCGATCGATACCAAATGGAATGATGCAGCATTGTGGAGTCAGTTTATACATGGGATTTCTGGAAGGGTTAAAAAAGCCCTTCTGATGTACGAGACTCCTACTTCTCTAGATTCCGCTATGAGTCTGGTTGTCCGCATTGATCGCCGTTTGCGTCAGGGGGAGCATGAGACACCGCCTATGGGAGAGGGTTTAGGTTCACGTGAGGTTGCTGCAGGTGAGCCCACGGAGCCTATGCAAATCGCAGGGGTGTCACATGTGAAGCATCGAGCCCCTGAGCTCAGGAAGCAGGGAGCCTGTTTTTACTGTGGTAAAACTGGTCATTTTATTAACATCTGTCCTCTGCTGCCTAACAAAAACGCAACGGCGGAACACTTCTGAGCTCAGAGGGTGTGGAGGAGACAAGTCTGAGCTTATGTATATCCTCCATGGTGGTTTCTCAGTGCATGCTCCCTGCTAAGGTTTTTGTTGCTGGCAGTGAGCTGCCAATTACTGTTTTTGTGGATAGTGGTTCAGCCACAAATCTCATTGATGAGGGGTTTGGGCGCACAGCAGGTTTTCGGATTGAAAAACTGTCTCATCCTATCCGTGTGGTCACCATCAATGCTGCTCCTCTCTCTCAGGGGGAGATTACTGAATTTGTGGCTGAGGTGAAACTCCACATTGGGGTTCTACATTCTGAGCGGGTTACATGTAATGTACTCAGGAATCTTCCTGCTCAGGTGGTTTTGGATTTTCCTTGGTTGTCTATGCACAACCCGGTAATTGACTGGAAAACTCAGGACATAATTCGGTGGAGTGAGTCCTGCCAGGAGAATTGCCTGGCCACCTGTGTGGCTGCGGTGACTTCAAGCGTTCCGGAGTCACTTCAGGATTTTGTGGATGTGTTCTCTGAGAAGGGTTGTTCAGAGTTGCCGCCACATCGTCCTTATGACTGTTCTATCAGGTTTAAACCAGGGGCCAAATTACCTAAAGCAAGGATGTTTAACATCTCCGGTCCGGAGAGACAAGCGTTAAAAGATTACATTGCGGAATGCTTGAGCAAAGGGCACATCAGGCCGTCATCCTCGCCGGTGGCAGCAGGGTTCTTCTTTGTGAAGAAGAAAGATGGCGGATTACGCCCATGTTTGGATTTCAGGGAGTTGAACCAGATTACGGTTCGTGATCCATACCCTATGCCTCTGATACCAGATTTGTTCAACCAGGTGGCAGGTGCTAAGTGGTTCACCAAGCTTGACCTCAGGGGGGCATACAACCTCATAAGAGTCCGTCAAGGTGATGAGTGGAAGACGGCATTTAATACCCCTGAGGGTCATTTTGAAAATTTGGTGATGCCGTTTGGGTTGACTAACGCACCTGCAGTGTTTCAACATTTCATCAATGATGTGTTCTCGCATGTTTTGGGGAAATTCGTTATCGTGTACCTAGATGACATTTTCATATATTCTTGCGACTGTGAGGCTCATTTAGATCATGTCAGGCAGGTGTTACAGCTTCTCAGAGAGATTAAGCTGTATGCTAAACTTGAGAAATGTGTATTTTCTGTTCAAGAGTTGCCTTTCTTGGGTTATATTGTGTCTGCTCCTGGTTTTAAAATGGACGCCGCTAAGGTGCAGGCGGTGCTGCATTGGGAACGTCCTGATAACCTGAAAGCACTTCCTTGGGTTTTCTAACTACTATAGGAAATTTATCAAGGATTTTTCCATCATTGCTAAACCGGTAACTGACATGACTAAAAAGGGTACCAATTTCTCTGTTTGGCCTGAGGCTGCTGTGCGCGCATTTGAATTTCTTAAGAACAGTTTTGTTTCGGCTCCCATTCTTGTGCAGCCAGACGTATCTAAACCATTTGTTGTGGAAGTCGATGCGTCTGAGGTTGGTGTGGGGGCTATCTCAAGGCTCATCTTTGAGTGGTTTACGTCCGTGCACCTATTTCTCCAAGAAACTGTCGTCCGCCGAACGTAACTACGATATCGGCAACAGGGAGTTGTTGGCAATTAAGTTGGCCTTTGAGGAATGGCGACACTTCTTGGAGGGGTCGGTCCATCAGGTAACTGTTATTACCGATTATAAGAATCTGCTGTATTTGGAGTCAGCCAAGCGTCTGTCCGCCAGGCAGGCTCGCTGGGCATTGTTTTTCACGCGATTCAATTTTGTGGTCACTTACAGACCGGGGTCTAAAAACACTAAGGCGGATGCTCTGTCCAGGTGTTTTCTGGGGGGAGAACCTCGGGAGGATCCAGTACCTATCCTCCAAAGGGTGTTGTGGTTTCGGCTCTCACTACCGAGGTTGAGGCTGAGATTGCCGAGGCTCAGGAGGAGGTACCATCTGAGCTTCTCGTCAACAAATTTTTTGTTCCGCTTCATCTCCGCCTAAAGGTTTAGGCGGAGCATCATGATGCCGTCCTGGCTGGTCACCCAGTGGTTAGAGGTACCTTGGAGTTGGTGTCACATCGGTTTTGGTGGCCCAAGATCCGACAGGACGTGGTCTCATACGTGGCAGCTTGTACCACGTGCGCTAGGGCTAAGACGCCCCGCTCCCATCCTGTTGGCACTCTACTTCCTCTTGAGGTACCTAGTAAGCCATGGACAGAAATCTCCATGGATTTCATCACTGATTTGCCCTCATCAGCTGGAAACACGGTCATCTTGGTGATTGTTGATCGTTTTTCTAAAATGTCGCACTTTGTGTCTTTGCCTGCGTTGCCTAACGCTAAGACACTGGCTCAGGTATTTGTGCAGGAGGTGGTCAGACTTCATGGAGTTCCGTCTGACATCGAGTCTGATAGGGGGTCTCAGTTTGTGGCAAAATTTTGGAGAGCGTTTTGCTCACGGCTGGGAATCAAGTTATCTCATTCTTCGGCATTTCATCCTCAGTCAAATGGTCAGACTGAGCGTATGAACCAAAATTTGGAACGGTACTTACGCTGCTTTGTCTTGGATAACCAGGAGGAGTGGTCTACCTTTCTTCCTTTGGCTGAGTTTGCCATCAATAATCACCGCCAGGAGTCGTCTGGGGAGTCTCCGTTTTTTTGTATTTACGGGCTACATCCTCAATTTTGTACCTTGAGTCAGAGGGGCTCTTCCGGCGTTCCGGAGGAGGACCAGTTAGGAACACAATTGTCATCAGTCTGGAGGAGAGTTAAACAGCGCCTGTTGAGTGTGGGTGCTAGGTACAAACGTATGGCTGACAGTAGGCGTGTGCCAGGTCCGGACCTGAGTGTGGATGACTGGGTGTGGTTATCTACAAAAAACATAAGACTCAAGATACCGTCTGTTATGATGACCTGGTGGTTAGGAGCACTAGGAATGACCTGATGAGCAAACTAGTAATACAGGACAAGCTCTGGGGAGTGGGAGCTCTGCTGACCGCAACCCCTAATCCTATCACAACAACTAGAAATAGCCGTGGAGCGTACCTGACTCTGCCTAGACGCCTCTTCACAGCCTAAGAGCTAACTACCCCTAAAGATAGAAAATAAAGCCTAACTTGCCTCAGAGAAATTCCCCAAAGAAATAAGCAGCCCCCCACAAATATTGACTGTGAGTTAAGATGGAAGTCACAAACACAGGAATGAAATAGGTTTCAGCAAAGGAGGCCAGACTTAACTAAACAGACTGAGGATAGAAAAGGTATCTTTGCGGTCAGCATAAAAAACTACCAAAAAACCACGCAGAGTGTGCAAAAGAGACCCCCACACCAACTCACGGCGTGGAGGTGCCACTCTGCATCCCAGAGCTTCCAGCTAACCGGGCAAAATCATGATAGCAAGCTGGACAAGAAAAACAGTGGTAACAAATAAGCTAGCAGGGACTTAGCTTTTGCTGGAGTAGACAGGTCATCTGAAAGATCCAAGAAAGAACTGAACCAGTACTAGAACATTGACAGCTGGCATCAAGTAACGATCTAAGTGGAGTTAAATAGAGCAGCAGCCTAGAACTAAACGAGGTCAGCTGAGGAAAGAACCTCAGAGCCAGCAGCTCCACTCACAACCACCAGAGGGAGTCCATGGACAGAACTCACCAAAGTACCATTCATAACCACCGGAGGGAGTTCGAGAACAGAATTCACAACAGTACCCCTCCCTTGAGGAGGGGTCACCAAACCCTAAACAGAGCCCCCAGGCCGATCAGGACGAGCCAAATGAAAGGCACGAACAAGATCGGCAGCATGAACATCAGAGGCAACCACCCAGGAATTATCCTCCTGACCATAACCTTTCCACTTGACTAGATACTGAAGTTCTCGAAATACGAGAATCCAAAATCTTCTCCACCACATACTCCAACTTCCCCTCAACCAACACCGGGGCAGGAGGGTCGACGGAGGGAACCATAGGAGCCACATATCTCCGCAACAACGACCTATGGAGCACATTATGGATGGCGAAAGAAGCTGTAAGGTCCAAACGAAATGATACAGGATTAAGAATTTCCAAAATCTTATAAGGACCAATGAAACAAGGCTTAAACTTAGGAGACGAAACCTTCATAGGAACATAACGAGACGATAACCAAACCAAATCCCCAACACGAAGTCGGGGACTAACACAGCGACGGCGGTTAGCGAAACGCTGAGCCTTCTCCTAGGACAATGTCAAATTGTCCACCACATGAGTCCAAATCTGCTGCAACCTGTCCACCACAGAATCCACACCAGGACAGTCCGAAGGCTCAACCTGTCCTGAAGAAAAACGAGGGTGGAAACCAGAATTACAGAAAAAAGGCGAAACCAAAGTGGCCGAGCTGGCCCGATTATTAAGGGCGAACTCAGCCAAAGGCAAGAAGGACACCCAATCATCCTGATCAGCAGAAACAAAGCATCTCAGATATGTCTCCAAAGTCTGATTGGTTCGTTCGGTTTGGCCATTTGTCTGAGGATGGAATGCTGAAGAAAAAGACAAATCAATGCCCATCTTAGCACAAAAAAACCGCCAAAACCTCGAAACAAACTGGGAACCTCTGTCCGACACGATGTTCTCCGGAATGCCATGTAAACGAACCATGTGCTGGAAAAATAATGGAACCAAATCAGAGGAGGAAGGCAATTTAGGCAAAGGTACCAAATGGACCATCTTAGAGAAGCGATCACAAACCACCCAGATAACCGACATCCCAACGGTGACGACGACGGGCGAATATGCCCTTTCTCCAAGGACTCCTTTACATAACTCCGCATAGCGGCGTGTTCTGGCACAGATAAATTGAACAGTCGGCCCTTCGGAAACTTACTACCAGGAATCAAATTAATAGCACAATCGCAATCCCTATGAGGAGGTAGTGCACTGGATTTGGGCTCATCAAATACATCCCGGTAATCTGACTCAGGGACTTCAGAAGGATGGGAAGACGAAATTGACAACAATGGGACATCCCCATGTACCCCTTGACAACCCCAACTGGATACAGACATTGATTTCCAATCCAATACTGGATTATGGACCTGCAGCCATGGCAAACCCAAAACGACCACATCATGCAGATTATGCAACACCAAAAAGCGAATATCCTCCTGATGTGCAGGAGCCATGCACATGGTCAATTGAGTCCAGTATTGAGGCTTATTCTTGGCCAAAGGCGTAGCATCAATTCCTCTCAATGGAATAGGATACTGTAAAGGCTCCAAGAAAAAAACACAGTGCCTGGCAAACTCCAAGTCCATCAAATTCAAGGCAGCGCCTGAATCCACAAATGCCATAACAGAATAGGACGACAAAGAGCAGATCAGAGTAACGGACAAAAGAAATTTTGGCTGTACCGTACCAATGGTGGCAGACCTAGCGAACCGCTTAGTGCGTTTAGGACAATCAGAGATAGCATGAGTGGAGTCACCACAGTAAAAACACAGCCCATTCTGACGTCTGTATTCTTGCCGTTCAGCTCTGGTCAAGGTCCTATCACATTGCATAGGTTCAGGCCTCTGCTCAGAAGATACCGCCAAATGGTGCACAGTTTTGCGCTCACGTAAGCGTCGATCGATCTGAATGGCCAAGGACATAGACTCATTCAGACCAGCAGGCGTGGGGAATCCCACCATAACATCCTTAAGGGCTTCAGAAAGACCCTTTCTGAAAATTGCCACCAGGGCACACTCATTCCACTGAGTAAGCACAGACCACTTTCTAAACTTCTGACAATATACCTCCGCTTCATCCTGACCCTGACACAAAGCCAGCAAGATTTTCTCGCCTGATCCACTGAATCTGGTTCATCATAAAGCAACCCAAGCGCCAGAAAAAACGCATCTACATTACGCAATGCAGGATCTCCTGGTGCAAGGGAAAATGCCCAGTCTTGAGGGTCGCCACGTAGCAAAGAAATAATGATTTTTACTTGCTGAATGGGGTCACCAGAGGAGCGGGGTTTCAAAGCAAAAAACAGTCTACAATTATTTTTGAAATTCAGGAACTTAGATCTATCCCCAGAAAACAAATCAGGAATTGGAATTCTGGGTTCTAACATCGGGTTCTGAACTACATAATCTTGAATGCCTTGTACCCGTGCAGTGAGTTGATCCACACAAGAGGACAGACCTTGAATGTCCATATCTACACCTGTGTCCTGAACCACCCAGAGATTTAGGGGAAAAGAAAAACAAAACACGCTGCAGAGGAAAAAAAAAAATGGTCTCAGAACTACTCTTATCCCTCTATTGAGATGCATTAACACTTTACGGGCCAGCTGTACTGTTATGATGACCTGGTGGTTAGGAGCACTAGGAATGACCTGATGAGCAAACTAGTAATACAGGACAAGCTCTGGGAAGTGGGAGCTCTGCTGACCGCAACCCCTAATCCTATCACAACAACTAGAAATAGCCGTGGAGCGTACCTGACTCTGCCTAGACGCCTCTTCACAGCCTAAGAGCTAACTACCCCTAAAGATAGAAAATAAAGCCTAACTTGCCTCAGAGAAATTCCCCAAAGAAATAAGCAGCCCCCCACAAATATTGACTGTGAGTTAAGATGGAAGTCACAAACACAGGAATGAAATAGGTTTCAGCAAAGGAGGCCAGACTTAACTAAACAGACTGAGGATAGAAAAGGTATCTTTGCGGTCAGCATAAAAAACTACCAAAAAACCACGCAGAGTGTGCAAAAGAGACCCCCACACCGACTCACGGCATGGAGGTGCCACTCTGCATCCCAGAGCTTCCAGCTAACCGGGCAAAATCATGATAGCAAGCTGGACAAGAAAAACAGTGGTAACAAATAAGCTAGCAGGGACTTAGCTTTTGCTGGAGTAGACAGGTCATCTGAAAGATCCAAGAAAGAACTGAACCAGTACTAGAACATTGACAGCTGGCATCAAGTAACGATCTAAGTGGAGTTAAATAGAGCAGCAGCCTAGAACTAAACGAGGTCAGCTGAGAAAAGAACCTCAGAGCCAGCAGCTCCACTTACAACCACCAGAGGGAGTCCATGGACAGAACTCACCAAAGTACCATTCATAACCACCAGAGGGTGTTCGAGAACAGAATTCACAACAACCGTCCCTCAAATTGGGTCCACGGTTTATTGGTCCATTTAGGGTCACCGCCGTCATTAACCCAGTTGCGTACCGATTGGAGCTCCCTATGGTGTATAAGATACACAACGTGTTCCACAGGTCTCTTCTAAAGAAGGTGGTGGGTTCTGTGGACGCGGCGCCTATGCCACCTCCAGTCTTGGTGGATGGTAATTTGGAGTTTGAAGTTTCCAAGGTGGTTGACTCTCGTGTAGTGCATCGCACTTTACAGTACTTGGTACACTGGCGTGGTTATGGGCCTGAGGAGAGGTCCTGGGTACCAGCCTCGGATGTTCATGCTGACCGGCTGGTCAGGTTGTTTCACCGACGTCATCCAGACAAGCCGGGTCCTATAAGCCGTGAGGGCCCTGGGGTCCCTCGTAGAAGGCGGGGTACTGTCATGTCGGATGCTGTTCAGACCAGGTCGTCCGACAGACAGCGGTAATTCCGCTTTTGACCACTATTTACTCATTGGCGTCTGCTAGATTTTGTCTAGCTGTTCTGGGGTTAATTTACCTGATCCTTGGATTGGAAGCTGGGCCATTTCCATGGCCTTTAAATAGTTCTCCTGATCATTGGGCATCGCCGATTATAGCTTCTGTCTTGCGTTGTTATCTCGGTCTGGAGTGGAGAGCTGGTGGTTGGAGATTCGTTGCTGGTGGTGTATATTCCTTCATCTTATTTACTCCTTCCTATATTTGTGTTTATTTTGCCCTGCACATTTATAGTGTATTCCTGAGTGTCTGCGGCGTGGTGTATATTTTCCTTTATCCTTGTCTGTGCTAACTGTGGGTATTTAAGTATTACCTCTTCACTGGGTGGTGGGTGGAGGTTTCAGCCTAGGGCTGAGCTCAGGAGTTAGGGTGAGGTTCGAGGCCTGAACATGCACACCATCAGTGTAAACTTCAGGTAGAGGGTCAGTCAGGATTTCCCTAGTCTTAGGGAAATTGCAGGAGCCCGGGTTATTAGCTCTCGCTCACCAAGTCTCTCCCTGACATCAGCGTGCATGAGCGGGTGTGTGGCCTGGGTCGGTGTGTGATTTATGCTCCCATTACAGCATAGGACAGAGGTTGAATGCTAGACTGAGAGTGGGGAGATAGATTAACCCTTGCAGGCACAACCCCAAGTCACGTGTGAGAGCAGGCACGTGACGAATAAGTGACACCACGGAGAAGGGATCCGTGACAATTGGTGGCAGCAGTGGGATAGAATTATTTCTATTAGAGCATTAGAGCATGGTTTAAGCAATTATTCCCTGTACTAAAGAATGGTATCCTTACGAGGAGTGCACCAGTTCTTCAAGGTTCAACTCAGTGCTTACTTAGACATACTTGCAAACAGTTTCCCCTCCCCGTTTTTCTCTTCTATTTTTTATTTGGCAAAGGCTGTTCATCGATATGGCAGCCCAGTACAAGAAGCAGAGCAAAGAGGCTCTGACCGGCCTCTGTGAGCAGAGAGGAATAGAGATGGCCGACAGATCCAGGGAGCTGCTGATACGTGCCTTGGTCGAGCAGGACATAGAGCAAAGTGCTGGAACATCTGGGCAAGGAGAGAGCCCACCTCACAGACACCCAGCAATGCCAGCTCTTGCATCGGAGATGCCTGATGGAAGTGTCAGCAATGCCAGTGCTGAGGAGCCTATGGACTGTACTTTGCAAATGGACTTACAAGGGCTGGGAACAAGTGATCCCAATCTGCGAATGCAGCTGATTCTACAGTACCGACTAGTGTTGAGCGATACCTTCCGATACTCAAAGGTATCGGTATCGGATAGTATCGGCCGATATCCAAAAAATATCGGATATCGCCGATACTGATACCCCATACCAATGCAAGTCAATGGGACACAAGTATCGGAAGGTATCCTGGATGGTTCCCAGGGTCTGAAGGAGAGGAAACTCTCCTTCAGGCCCTGGGATCCATATTCATGTAAAAAATAAAGAATTAAAATAAAAAATATGGATATACTCACCCCTTTGGCGGCCCCTGGACCTTACCGATGTAACCGGCAGCCTCCGTTCCTAAGAATGAGGAGTGAAGGACCTTCGATGATGTCGTGGCTTGTGATTGGTCGCGTGACCACTCATGTGACCGCTCATGTGACCAATCACAAGCCGCGACATCATCGCAGGTCCTAAACTCACTGCATTCTTAGGAACGGAGGCTGCCGGTTACATCGGTAAGGTCCAGGGGCCGCTGGAGGGGTGAGTATATCCATATTTTTTATTTTAATTCTTTATTTTTTACATGAATATGGATCCCAGGGCCTGAAGGAGAGTCTCCTCTCCTCCAGACCCTGGGAACCATACACTGGGAACTTCCGATTTCCGATATCACAAAAATATCGGAACTCGGTATCGGAATTCCGATACAGCAAATATCGGCCGATACCCGATACTTGCGGTATTGGAATGCTCAACACTAGTACCAACAGGCTGCTGCTGCAGAACACCGTGAGGAGAGAGCTTTCCAGCTTCAGATGGCTCAAATAGAGCGGGGTATCAGTCCTCAGATAACCCCCTCCCAGGACATAAATCCAAGAAGACCACGTCTTGAAAACTTCTCTGTGATGGAGAAGGATACAGACTTAGATACTTTCCTTCGGAAGTTTGAAAAAACCTGCAGGCAATACCATCTACCCTGTGAGCAGTGGGCACAGTATCTAACCCCAGGGTTGAGAGGCAAAGCCTTGGAAGTTTTTGCTGGCCTCCCACTAGAGCTAGATGCGAACTATGAGGCCATAAAAGAGGCCCTGATCAGGAAATACAACCTGACACCAGAAGTGTATCGTAGAAAGTTCCGGAACCTACAACGTGGATCAACTGACAGCTATGCGGATGTTGTGAGCACCTTGAGGACCACGTTCCACCAATTGATCAGGGGACTTTCTGTTAACAGTTTTGAGGACTTAACAGATCTTATGGTCAAGGATCAATTTCTTCACATGTGCCCCACGGATGTACGACAATTTGTGTGTGATCGGGAGCCACAAACTGCGGATCAGGCTGCAAGGATTGCAGACTGCTATGTGGCTAACAGGGTGCCTGAGGTGCGGAAGCCATCAGGATTTAGCTGGAGGGGAGGTAAGCCAAACAGGGACCCTTCTCCCTCTGCCGCCCGATCACCAGTGCTGTCCAAGCCCACCTTCTATGGGGCCCCGGGGAATAGACATTCTCTAGGCGATGCACGCCAGTGCTTCTCCTGCAACAAAGTGGGACATGTGAGCGCTGTCTGCCCTGATAGGGAGAAGCGCCCAACTACAACCACAAAGCAGTCTGTGCCCCCACCGTCTGTCCTCTTTGTGGCTGGCTCTGATGCGAGGGCTTATGAGAACTGTCAATCTGTCACTGTTGGCAATAAAGTCACCATTGGTCTCAGAGACACTGGGGCAGAGGTGACCCTGTGTACCTGGACTGGAGAGCAGGGAAGGGACTGAGGGAAGTGGGAGTATCAGAGGCTATTCCCACCAATGTGTTGCTAGGCACGGACCTGGGGAGGATGGTGTCCCACTATGTTCCTCCCTTGCAAGTAAATGATGCAGAGAACGTGGAAGAAAGTGACCCACCTGAGATCCCGTGCGAGGAGGGAAAATGTCCCAATGCACAGGACTGTAATTATGTGGCAGCTGTGACCCGGAGTCAGGCTATGGCTCAGACTCAGGCCCATAGATTAGAGGACGAGTCTCAGACAGAACTGCCAGGACAGGAGGCCCATACTGTGGTCCCGGAGCCTCCATACATGGCAGACCCACCAAGGTCCCTGATAACAGACACTGAAAACTCAGCTTCAGACCAGTGCCTGGCAGTCACACTAGGCCAGGGCCTGCAGGCTGACAGTCAGAGCTTCCAGGAGGCCCTGCAGACAGATGTCAGTCTGGAGGAGCTCCGATGTCTTGCAGACCGACCCCCTGCTGCTTCTGACAGAGAGTATACTGGGACCAGGGCAGACTATACAGAGACTTTCCCCACTGATACTACAGAATCTTGGGACTATGAACGGTGGCTGATCGTCCCTTATCCATTTAGGGAACAATTATTGAGGATTGCCCATGAAATTCCTTTGGCCGGACACCTTGGAATACAAAAGACTAAAGCTCGCCTGACACATAACGTCTATTGGCCCAAGATGGGGACAGATATTGCCAATTACTGCCGATCATGTGTAGTTTGTCAGAGAATTGGAAAGTCCGGGAATATACAGAAAGCTCCATTGATACCACTGCCTGTGATCGATGAACCTTTCCAGCGAGTGGCTGTGGATATCATAGGGCCACTTGCAATCCCTAGCAGCTCTGGCAAAAAGTACATCCTCACAGTGGTGGACTATGCTACACGATACCCGGAAGCTGTGGCACTGTCCTCCATCCGAGCAGACAAAGTGGCGGATGCTTTACTGACTGTGTTCTCTCGTGTTGGTTTCCCCAGGGAGATGTTGACCGATCAGGGAATCCAGTTCATGTCTGATCTGATGGAAAGCCTCTGTGAAAGAATACAAGTACAGCATTTTGTGGCCAGCGCCTATCATCCCCAAACCAACGGACTCTGCGAGCGTTTTAATGGAACATTAAAGCAAATGCTCAAAATGCTGGTGGAGACTGAAGGGAGAGACTGGGAGCGGTACCTCCCTCATCTGTTGTTTGCCTACAGAGAGGTACCCCAGTCGTCTACTGGATTCTCCCCCTTTGAACTGGTTTATGGGAGGAGGGTAAGGGGGCCACTTGATTTGATTAAGGACTTTTGGGAAGACAACCCCAGAACTACTGGAGTCTCAGTGGTCGAATATGTACTGCGGCTCAGAGAGAGAATGCAAAAACTGAGCAACCTGGTCCATGAGAACGTGACCCAGGCCCAAATCAACCAGAAGGTCTGGTACGACCGTAATTTCAGACTGAGGGCCTACGAGGAAGGGCAGTTTTGAGTGTTGGTCCCTATGTTACAGAATAAATAGCAGGCCGCATGGGAGGGACCATATACTGTACATAAGCGGCTGAATGATGTTAATTATGTGGTGACACTAGATGAGCATGCAAAGCGTCAGAAAGTGTTTCATGTAAATATGTTGAAGGCTCATCATGCCAGGGAGGCCTGTGTCTTACCTGTCTGTAGCCTGCCTGAAGAGGGGGAGGCTGATCTGTTACTGGATGTGGGGGCCGGGACTCAGTACATGGAGTCCCTGGAGTCAGCAGAGTTTAACCCTGAGCTATCCCACAGTCAGAGGTCTGAGCTGATGGGGGCGCTCAGCGAGTTCACCGAAGTCTTCACAGGGGAGCCTGGGAGGACACACTTAGCAGTTCACCATGTGGACACTGGTACTAATCCCCCAGTACGGCAGTCTGCATACCGTGTGTCAGCAGAGGTGAAGGCACACATGAGGGAACAGGTAGAGGAGATGCTGAAAATCAAGCTGATACAAAAATCCCAGAGTGCCTGGGCCTCGCCTGTGGTTCTTGTCCCAAAAAAGGACCGTACTACCCGGTTCTGTGTAGACTACAGGAAATTAAATGTACTGACTACATGTGAGGTCTACCCCATGCCGAGGATAGATGAGCTGTTAGAGCAGCTAGCTAATGCATTGCACCTTACCATCATGGACCTGAGTAGGGGATACTGGCAGATACCCCTGACCAGAGAAGCTCAGGAGAGGTCTGCCTTTATAACGCCATTCGGGCTGTTTGAGTTTCTGGTGATGCCCTTTGGTATGAAGAATGCCCCTGCCACCTTCCAGAGGTTGGTCAATCACTTATTGGAAGGATGTGATGGTTTTGCCGTCGCTTATCTTGATGATATAGCCATCTTTAGTGATTCTTGGGAGGAACACCTCGTACATCTTTCTCAGGTGTTGCAAAAGCTTAAAACTGCAGGTCTTACTGTTAAGCCAGGGAAGTGTCTGGTAGCCATGCGGGAAGTACAATACCTAGGACACCGGGTGGGGGGAGGACTGCTAAAACCTGAGCCAGGGAAGGTAGAAGCCATTACAGCCTGGGCCACTCCACGAACCAAGAAGCAGGTACTGTCCTTCTTGGGTACGGCTGGCTACTATAGGAGGTTTGTACCAAACTACAGTGCTCTGGCCAAACCGTTAACTGATATGACCAGGAAGAGACTTCCTAAAATTGTTTTCTGGAGTCCTCAGTGTGAGGAATCATTTTCTACCCTAAACTCGGCATTGGTTAGTTCACCCATCCTGCAGGCCCCAGATTTCACTCGCTGGTTTGTAGTGCAGACAGATACCATCACCTATGGGCTAGGTGCAGCTCTCAGCCAGGTGAACCAACAAGGAGAGGAACACCCAATTCTGTACCTAAGCAGGAAACTCCTGCCCAGAGAAGTGGCTTATGCCACCATTGAAAAAGAATGGCAATTGTTTGGGCTCTGCAGAAGCTGCAACCATATCTCTATGGGCGCAACTTCACCGTGATCACAGATCATAACCCATTGAGTTAGCTCAACAGAGTAGTTGGGGACAATGGGAAATTGCTTAGATGGAGTTTGATACTTCAGCAATATGATTTCACAATTCAGCACAAGAAGGGGGTCGATCATGGCAATGCTGATGGCCTTTTTCGCCAAGATGGAGCAGAACTAGATACGTGCTCGAGAGCTGACCTGTAAGTCAACCCCCACGCACGTTCATAAGGAGCGAGGTGTGGTGAAATATGTGTATATATATCTATATGTGTGTAGTGACATGTCTAGGGTTATATAGATAGGTATATAATAGGTTATAGGTTGATAATGTAACATCTGTCCTGAAGGCAAGTCGCACCTAGGTGTTAATAGGTACTTCCTTGGGACTAGTAGAAATTGTGACTCCATATCTCACCAGGAGGTCTAGCTAGGGCCAAGAAGAAAGGTAACATTTGGCACCTCCTAGGTCTTGGAGGGGAGATGTTAATTGCGGCCTGAGTGTATCTATTCCTGAGAACCTTTTCACAAGTGTCTCAAGAGAAAAAATAATATATTCATTAGTAGCGCGGCCATGGCCAATCAAAAAGCCAGCAATTATGATATTAACCTGAGGGACCGGTCTAGAACCTGACCTCCAGACCAAAGTTATAAATTTAGGCTACAGACAGAGAATTGTGATCACATGATGGGGGCAGCCTGAGAAGCTGGTGTGATCCAATCTACATTCGTCCTACCCCCAGGGAGCAGAAAGCAACTACCAGTTAGATTATTTCTGTACGTTTCTCCTCTTTATTTTATACTATTTTGCATACGTTTTATGTCTTATTATCATATTTTTACACCTTTTTCTTATTGTAAGCATTGTACCTTTTATTATTAAAGTATACAACTTTAACAAGTTGGACCTTGAATGTTCTAAAAGAATCCATAGCCTAAGGTGTGTAAGCCTTATGAGTGATAGACATTATTAGTATTATTAGTTCCGGGACTCATCGCCCGTGTATTCGATGAGTGGTGGCAGCGTGTATGAGCGGGTGTGTGGCCTGGGTCGGTGTGTGATTTATGCTCCCATTACAGCATAGGACAGAGGTTGAATGCTGGACTGAGAGTGGGGAGATAGATTAACCCTTGCAGGCACAACCCCAAGTCACGTGTGAGAGCAGACACGTGACGAATAAGTGACACTACGGAGAAGGGATCAGTGACACCCCCACATAGAGGGAGGAGGGGAACCGTGCGGAGGCGCCGGACACAGCCATTACACTGTCGATATCGATGGGTTCGGACAACACTCTGATGAGTATAGGGGTGCTGATCATCAGGGGAGAGGCGGATCGGCTATGGCCTATTTAGAATGGTTTTTCCTCCCGGAGACTAGCTGCCCTCAAAGATGTCACCCAGTAACATCCTTATAGAGAACACAAGAGTGCTCGGCTTAAGGAGCGTTCTTGTGCATGGGAGAGATGACTTGACTGAATGATCGGAGTGAAGCTTCCACTGTCTTTAAAGAAGTTTTCACCAAACTATTTCTCGCATATAAAATAAAATGTTAGTACTCGCCTTCCAGGTCTGTCCACCACAGCCAGGGTCTTGTATCTTTGCTCCAGCAGTTGATATCACACATCATGGCTGCAGCCAATCACTAAGCTTGTGCCACTTACATTGAAATAGTCGCAGAGCTTAGTGTTTGGCTGCAATGGTGATGTGAGCAGTCGACATCATGGGACCACTGCAGTCAAAATGCAGAGACTGGAACGGTGGTGGAGAGCTGATGCAGAATCAGGGGAAGCTGTGTACTATCTGATTTTCTTATCTTATGTGAATGGTATCATTTGGAAACCACTTTTTAAAAAAGTAGAAAACAATTTTAAGAGTAATTTATAGGTAGCCACCTTCTAAGTATATCTGAGTGGTATCTCCGGCCTCAGAAGGCAAGATCAGCACTTGGTCCAACAAGCAACCTCTTCCTATCACTCCTCGTAGGCCAAGAGTCTCCACCTCTGACCTCCAGTCCAGCGGCCTTACAATCTTTCTTCATAGAGGGACTGGTTGTGCTTCCAGTGATCACGGTCCCCAATTCCATTTCCGCTTTCATGTGTTATGTGGAAATTTAAAATGTGAATTTCACTGATACATGGAAGTTCTCTACACAGAGCAGGGGTCAGGGACTTGTGGCCTTGCCCAGTGGAAGCCAAGGGAGAACTAATGTTGCCCCCTGCATCTGCCTTGGCTGCTACCCAAGCAGAAGTAAGAGTTACAGTATCTAGGTCAATTCCCCATCGAGAGAAGGGAGGCAAGGTTTTTCAAGGGAAAGCGGACCCTGATAGCCACT
This sequence comes from Ranitomeya variabilis, assembly GCF_051348905.1. Taxonomy (NCBI): domain Eukaryota; kingdom Metazoa; phylum Chordata; class Amphibia; order Anura; family Dendrobatidae; genus Ranitomeya; species Ranitomeya variabilis. The sequence goes on from NC_135235.1 coordinate 222,382,109, forward strand.
CACTCCCCCCTATTACTGACGAGGAGAGAACCCATAAGGGAACTACACTCTGGGAAGTGCTAATGACAAGACACATTGATTGGGTGACACACAAGTGAAAACCAATAAATAATGAAGGTATATATAGGACATTCTACTGGGAATTTAAAAATTCCATAACCTATCTATAAAGCCTGGAAAAGGGTGTGTGTTAAAAAAAAATGAAAAGGTGAAGTGCAGTGCCAATATGCCATAAACTCAAGTGGGATTCCCCCGCCCAGTGAGGTAAGGCACTGCAGAGTCACCACTCCTGGGGCACTTCGCACCTCTGTCTCTCAAACTCACCCGACCAAATGACATCGATCCTAGAGGCCAGGGTCTCCTCCAGATGACTGTAAGCCACTCGGCATAGTAACCAGCACACCGTACTGAATAATCTACCTATTTACGAAGACTGTCCAGTTAAAATCCACCTTTTCGAGCGACACTACACTTGATCTTAGCCACAAGGACTCATGCAAATAACATACGTTCTCCATAAAATGTGCATAAAGCGATTGACCCATTCTAGTACCATTAGGAGGCACTAGAGATACATCTCTCTTCTTGAGGAGAACTCATTTGCATAGAGTTTTTCCCAGGGAGCATTGTCTGACCTATACATCTGTACAATGAGACATATTATTATCCCTTATCTTAATACATAAAGGGGACACATGCAAAATTCCAGAGGAGCCCTGACATTGTGTTCCCACAAACAAAAATGCCCACAGGGAAACAAAAATGTAGAGATATCTAGTTTACTAAATTAGAATAAAAGGAAGTACAGTAAAACCATTGCTAGATAGACAGTCACTCGCTGCTCATTCGAAACCTAAAACTTAAGAAGCTGAGGAAGTGAAGAAAGTGAGGAGATAACTGTTTGACTGCAAAAGTGCCACTAAGTCTCTGCGTGGTCTGATGTCCACCCACATGTTTCTCACGTTTTTTTTAATCTGATCATTGTAAGGCCTGATACATTTGTACAGGGCCCGTATAAAGGCACAGAGTCCTTATATTCTTATACATACCCGTAAAGGTCTAACACTCCATGACAGAGAGCCTGCCGCTTAGCCATAAGTTACATCTGGTGGCATAGTCTTCGTATGACGCTTGAAGCACATCTCTCTAATGCTGCAGGTAAGGTACATGCCACTTTTTTCTCACATGACAAGTGAACGTACAGTATGGTTCTACAATAGACAGGAGAAAAAAAAAAGATTCAAATAAACAATTCTGTTTGGCATCTAGTTATGTCCTCCGAGGTTAGTTCAGGGTTTTGTAACAGCACGAAGTTGAGGTGTGACCATTCTCAATACATCACATGAGGTCTAGTAACTTCATGACGTTTTGTGGGCCTAGTAAGCAGAAGAGGCAACCAAAATACTTGGCAGAGGATTGATGAAGCAGACATGAGCACTGCCCCAGTCCAGCTGCCATGGCTAACAAGGGTAGATCAACTATTTGATTCTCATTACGTGAGGTATTGTAACTTCATGACATTTTGTGTTTGTTTACTTTCCCAAAAAGTGGGTCTATTGGAGACCCTGAGGGAAGGGGTTTATCTCTTCTATGTTAACAAACCTAGGTGTTGGTAAACGTGATACATCCCTGTTCTGTTAAATGGGTTGCGTGGTTGTTACCCGCTTGCAAAGAGAAGCAAATTCGCATTTTACCTCTTTTTAAAAATCCTCCCTGCTTTACAAAAAGAGGGATTTTTACGATTCTAGTCTACTGCTCATTACCTAGGTTACTGGCTGCCTGTGCCATCTCCCAGTAACGGACAGTTTCCTAGGCAAGAAGCACAACGCTTACAAGCTCTTTGATATCAGCTTACAAGTGCTCCTTTAAACCTGGTCAGAGCACTGGATCTGTCCAGCTTCAGCGTTCCCGAGCTGTTCCAATGCTGCAGAGTGAAAATTACCTCTGGTGACAGCATTGGAAAACGCACAGTTCGGGTGAGCTGCTGGCCCGACCTGTTAATCATCTGGAGAGCCGGAGCGCTGGGGAGCAGTGCGCTCCCGAAGACCCTTTAGTTTTCAAGCCTTCTTTTTTCATTCTGCTCTTGTTCATGTTGCAATAAAAAGCAAAACTGCACTGACGATCTGCTCATCTGAGATTATATGATACGAAAAGTCTGACGAGCTACACTGGTTCCATCACGATAAAATGTGCAAACTCACAAAACCAGTAGTAAAAGACTAAACAGAGAAAGTTATGAAATCCCTCTGATTAAAAAGCTAAAGTAACAAGGAAAGCAGCTGTGCTAGCTGTAGTTTTCATTTATTTCAGGTACATATAACTTTTTAATACTTTTTATTCCTTTTTTTGGGTGAGGGAGAGGATGATTGAAAAACAACTAATTTATGATATGTGATGGATAGCATAACATTTCAATAGTTCAGACTGTACTCCGTATTCTTATTTATATCATGTATATATATATATATATATATATATATATATATATATACTGTATATATATACATTTTGTAATAATGAGAAATGACACAGGAAAAAAGTATTGAACACGCTTACTGAAATATATTTAACACTTGGTGCAAAAGCCTTTGTTGTTGATGAAGCTTCAAGATGTCTCCTGTATGGAGAAACTAGTCGCAGGCATTGCTAATATGTGATTTTGGCCCCTTCTTCCACACAAACGCTCTTGAAATCCTAAAGATCCCATGGGCTCTTTCTATGAACTCTGAGCTTTAGTTCCTTCCATATATTTTTTATTAGATTCAGGTCAGGTGATTGGCTTGGCCATTCTAGCATCTTTATTTTCTTTCCCTGAAATCAATGTAGAGTTTCCTTGGTGTGTGTGTTCGGGATCATTGTCTTGCTGAAATGTCCACCCTCGTTTCCTCTTCATCATCCTGGTAGATGGCAGCAGATTGTTTATCAAGAATGTCTTGGTGCATTTGTTCATCCTTCAATTACTTGAAGTTTTCCAGTGCCGTATGCTGAAAAACATCCCCACACCATCATGTTCCCACTTCCAAATGTGTCGGTTCGTATGGAGTGTTTGGGGTGATATGCAGTGCCTTTTGGCCTCCAAACATGGTGCGTGTTATGGCATCCAAAGAGTTCAATTTTGGTCTCATCTTTCTAGACTATATTCTCATATTTCTTTTATTTTAATCAAAGTTTGATGTGCTTGAACATGCTGTTTCTTCAGCAATGGAGTCTTGCGTGGTTTGCATACATACAGGCCATGGAGGTTGTGTGGTGAGCATGCATACAGGCCATGGAGCGTGAAGCATTACTAATTGTTTTATTTGAAAAATTGTAGCTGCTGATTCCAGGTTCTTCTGTAGCTCTCCACAAGTGATCCTTGGCTCTTGGACAACTCATTTGATAATTCTTTTCACTCCTCAGGAGTACCTGGTCATGGCCGGTTTATGGTGAAATTATATTCCTTCCACGTCCAGATTATGGTCCCAACACTGCTCACTGGAACCTTCGGTAGTTTTGAAATTCGTCTTTATAAAATATATATAAATATTTAAGCTGTTAATGTTTTTTTTTCCCCAAGGGACTTGACATACGATGACTTGATGTCTTCTCTATTCCACTTCAATACGTCAGTTTCACGATATCCTTAGAACCACTTTGGTGCCTTGGTTGTTATTGACCATAGAATGTAAGGGGTTAAGCTGCCATAATCCAAACTACCTTCGACCGCCACCGTTATAAGCGGATTAAAGCTGTATAATACAAACTGCACTTTGCATAGAAGGAATTAAATCATCAAACCTTTTTTGATACCTGTTGAATAGGAGCCTTTATTTTCTACGCACAAAGGATATAAATGTACACATGGGCAGGGCTCGTTACTATACACAGCTCCAGTAATGGTGTTCCTCAAATAACCAGTACTGAAATTTATCTTTCAGACATAAACATATTGCATGACAACAAGAAAATATCTTGAAAGCTACAGCTACATATTTTACGAAGACTAACATTTCTTTGAATAAACCTCAAAATCTCTATGAACTTCTTTGTTGCCTGGCAAGGGGGCAGCTTGAGTAGAAACCTTCTACTGGAGGTCAATCAAGGTGCAACGATGATTTTCCCTGGTTGATGCATGCAGAGAAAGTTCTTAAAGAAGTATCACCTGGGTGACAACTATTTTATTCCAAGTTTCCTCACTTGCAGAGATTGATTATCTAGTCTTCTGAACAGCAAAGCAAAGAACATTGAGGGACTTATTCCACACAGCATACTGATATCTCACTGTAGAAGAAGATCCGGGTGACTACAGGACGCGCCAAGACACCGTTTAGTTGGATGAGTCCAGCTGCCGAAGGAGAAGGTCTGCAGGAGAAGACAACCATACACACTGAAGGATTCCCAACTGGGAATATGTGCTACTTGAAGACAACGTGCCTTGGAAATGTGACTCTGAACACCCGCTCCAGCAGCTGACAAGCTACGATCCCTGAAGTTACCCTGTCCTCCTCAAAATGCTAGAGATAGTGATCAGCTAAAGAGAAGAGGAAGGCTCCAACTTGTAGTCATGAGTGAGCGGGTGCCATCTTCATAGGATACTCTGTACTACATACTTAAGCAGATAGAAATATTGTCTACCGTGTTTTTTCTTTCGTGACTTCTAAATGTTTCTTGTACATGGAGAAGTTTTTTTCATTTGTGACTACTGAATAATTCCTGTATACAGAGTGTTTTTTCTCTAAATATTTACTGTACCCTGAGAGTGTTTTTTTGTAATATATAGGTACAAAATACCTATTTTATTTTTTCATTTTTGAGTACTAAATATTTACAGTACAGAAATCATTTTTGTTGTAAGTACTAAGTTGTCATACTCTGATGGTCTTCGTTAAGGAAGAGGGCCCTCAAACTGTCCCTGGAGCTGGAACCCTAACTATCCTTGTCATGGGGGTACTCTTGAAGGTAGAGAGGCTCAAGTCTCTGCCCTTACTATGCTCCTGATAAACCCTGATCCGTTCCCACCCCATGAGGCATGGGAAAAAATATAGCATAAACAAGGCACAAACGGGGATAACAGAAAACCTCTATCATATAAAAGCACCAACAGTAGGAGGATAGGGACAGGGAGGAATAAATTAAATGAGAACAGGGACCAGGCAATAAACACACATGTACTACAGCAAACCACAGATCACTACTACAACAACTCCACTCCAACCACTTAGATTAGTACACAGCACAAGGAAGACAAATCTTTCACCAGCATGGACAAGAAAGTCTGACCAGTTTTCATAGAAAGAGGTAATAACTAGGGTTGAGCGACTTTCATTTTTTTAAGGTCGAGTCGGATTTTGTGAAACCCGACTTTGTCCAGAGTCGAGTCGAGCGCAGTCGGACGATTATCGCTAAAAGTCGGGGATCGACCGAAACACGAAACTCAATGCAAGTCAATGGGGAAGCATAGTCGGCAGTGAGTGGAGGCCAGGAAAACACCTACAGTGCCCATTTTAATGCCAAAAACATCCATTCTTGTTTCTGAAGCTTGTCAATCTTAATTAACTTTATAATAATAGTTGTTCAATGGAACTTGGGGGGTCATTTGGCAAATTTGTGGGGGGTAGGGCTGGTTCAAGGTTTTAGTGGGCCCAGGAATCGTGGACTACGTCACGGCGGTGGAGCAGGGAGAGGAAAGTATTTCAACGTTGCAAGTGCTGTGATCCTGAGCAAGCAGGGGGGCACACTTGTTCGCATTGGCACTGGCACAGGGCCCCTCAAAGTACAGCGGTGTGTTTGCACGGCGGGGGCGCCTCCCACCAGCAGCGACACTTTTGCGTACTCTGAGGGGCCCTGTGCCAGTGACGTCGCCAACGAGTATGCCCCCCCCCACCTGATGAAGGAACCTGCACTTTCATCTGCACCTTCCTCTTTGTCCCTGTGTAAGGTGGTATAACATGCGGGAAGGGGAACCTTACTTTCAGCAGGGTCAGATTCTGGCTGTGTAGAGTGCAAGGGGAATGTAGTGGTCTAGGTCAATGTACCAGCAGACTCATCTAGCAGTGGCTGGGCAATGGGCAGGATGAGGAGGAAACAGATATAGGGCCAAAGAATAAAGTAGGCTAAATGCAGTTCAAAATTGGTAACAGGACAGGACTAAACAGGCGGCATTGCTTTGTTCAGTGGAGTAGCAAACCCAGGAGCAGCAGACACTGTTTTAAGGGCCCAACCACACTAGTAGGCCAAATGCAGTTTAATATCTGATACTATAGGCCCAAAGCCAGAAGGTTGAAGCTCAGCTTTATTCAGTTGAGAGCAAACACCAGGGAGGGGCAGACACCGTTAGTAGGCCCTAACCACCAATTTTTAAAATAACAGCACTTAATGAGAGCCAGAAGGTAGAAGCTCAGCTTTATTCAGTTGAGGGCAAACACCAGGCAGGGGCAGACACCGTTAGTAGGCCGTAACCAAAGTTGAAGGCCAAATGCAGTTTAATATCTGATACTATAGGCCCAAAGCCAGAAGGTTGAAGCTCAGCTTTATTCAGTTGAGAGCAAACACCAGGGAGGGGCAGACACCGTTAGTAGGCTCTAACCACCAATTTTTGACAACACAGCACTTACTGAGAGCCAGAAGGATGAAGCTCAGCTTTATTCAGTTGAGGACAACACCAGGCAGGGGCAGACACCGTTAGTAGGCCCTAACCACCAATTTTTGAAAACACAGCACTTAATGAGAGCCAGAAGGATGAAGCTCAGCTTTATTCAGTTGAGGACAAACACCAGGCAGGGGCAGACACCGTTAGTAGGCCGTAACCAAAGTTGAAGGCCAAATGCAGTTTAATATCTGATACTATAGGCCCAAAGCCAGAAGGTTGAAGCTCAGCTTTATTCAGTTGAGAGCAAACACCAGGGAGGGGCAGACACCGTTAGTAGGCCCTAACCACCAATTTTTGAAAACACAGCACTTAATGAGAGCCAGAAGGATGAAGCTCAGCTTTATTCAGTTGAGGACAACACCAGGCAGGGGCAGACACCGTTAGTAGGCCCTAACCACCAATTTTTAAAATAACAGCACTTAATGAGAGCCAGAAGGTTGAAGCTCAGCTTTATTCAGTTGAGGACAAACACCAGGGAGCAGCAAACAGAGGTATTAGGCCCCATCCAGCAATTAAAAAAAAAAAAAAAAAAGCTTAATCAGAGCCAGAAGGTAGAAGCTCAGCTTTATTCAGTTGAGGACAACACCAGGGAGGGGCAGACACCGTTAGTAGGCCCTAACCAACAATTTTTGAAAAGACAGCACTTAATGAGAGCCAGAAGGATGAAGCTCAGCTTTATTCAGTTGAGAGCAAACACCAGGGAGGGGCAGACACCGTTAGTAGGCCCTAACCACCAATTTTTAAAATAACAGCACTTAATGAGAGCCAGAAGGTTGAAGCTCAGCTTTATTCATTTGAGGGCAAACACCAGGGAGGGGCAGACACCGTTAGTAGGCCCTTACCACCAATTTTTAAAAAAACAGCACTTAATGAGAGTCAGAAGGTTGAAGCTCAGCTTTATTCAGTTGAGGACAAACACCAGGCAGGGGCAGACACCGTTAGTAGGCTGTAACCAATGTTGAAGGCCAAATGCAGTTTAATATCTGATACTATAGGCCCAAAGCCAGAAGGTTGAAGCTCAGCTTTATTCAGTTGAGAGCAAACACCAGGGAGGGGCAGACACCGTTAGTAGGCCCTAACCACCAATTTTTGAAAACACAGCACTTAATGAGAGCCAGAAGGACGAAGCTCAGCTTTATTCAGTTGAGGACAACACCAGGCAGGGGCAGACACCGTTAGTAGGCCCTAACCACCAATTTTTGAAAACACAGCACTTAATGAGAGCCAGAAGGATGAAGCTCAGCTTTATTCAGTTGAGCGCAAACACCAGGGAGGGGCAGACACCGTTAGTAGGCCGGAACCAACAATCTTTTAAAAAACAGCACTTAATGAGAGCCAGAAGGTGGAAGCTCAGATTTATTCATTTGAGGACAACTTGAATTAGGGACTGCAGACAGACTTACCAGGCTGTCCCCTGTGTGGACCATGCATCCAATACATTAACCCATTGCGCCACAAAGGACACGTAACCTTCCGTGGCCATGCCTACAGGTCCATGTGTCTGTTGTCAGGTGTACCTTTGGACTCATAGATTGACAGAATGCAAGGACAATGTGGTCTTTAACATGCTGGTGGAGGGGTGGGATGGCTTTTCTCGCAAAAGAATTGTCAACTGGGTAGCTCATAGCGTGGTACAGCGTAGTCCATCATGGCTTTATTAATATTAAATAAAATTAAAAAATAGGCTCTATGCACTGTAAAATAGGTTCCAGGGGTACACGGGCAGCAGTGGTCTGGTCAGTGGAGGCATAGTGGAAGGAGGGACCGCAGACAGGCTTCGAAGGCCTAACATAATAAAATGGGCTGGCTGTAGGCACTTTATAATTGGTTCCAGGGGTACACGGGCAGCAGTGGTCTGGTCAGTGGAGGCCTAGTGAAAGGAGGGACCGCAGACAGGCTTCAAAGGCCTAACATAATAAAATGGGCATGTTCTATGCACTGTAAAATAGGTTCCAGGGGTACACGGGCAGCAGTGGTCTGGTCAGTGGAGGCCTAGTGGAAGGAGGGACCGCAGACAGGCTTTGAAGGCCTAACATAATAAAATGGCCAGGCTGTATGCACTGTAAAATAGGTTCCAGGGGTACACGGGCAGCAGTGGTCTGGTCAGTGGAGGCCTAGTGGAAGGAGGGACCGCAGACAGGCTTCGAATGCCTAACATAATAAAATGGGCAGGCTCTATGCACTGTAAAATAGGTTCCAGGGGTACACGGGCAGCAGTGGTCTGGTCAGTGGAGGCATAGTGGAAGGAGGGACCGCAGACAGGCTTCGAAGGCCTAACATAATAAAATGGCCAGGCTGTAGGCACTGTAAAATAGGTTCCAGGGGTACACAGGCAGCAGTGGTCTGGTCAGTGGAGGCCTAGTGGAAGGAGGGACCGCAGACAGGCTTCGAAGGCCTAACATAATAAAATGGGCAGGCTCTATGCACTGTAAAATAGGTTCCAGGGGTACACGGGCAGCAGTGGTCTGGTCAGTGGAGGCCTAGTGGAAGGAGGGACCGCAGACAGGCTTCGAAGGCCTAACATAATAAAATGGGCAGGCTGTAGGCACTTTATAATTGGTTCCAGGGGTACACGGGCAGCAGTGGTCTGGTCAACGGAGGCCGATTGTAATGAGTGTCTGCCAGTTAGTAGTCCAAAACAACAAATAAATGTGAATGTCTCGCATTAAAACAAAACAAAAACACTAAAGGGTGCAATCATTAGGTTCAGGGGTGGGATCCTCTGCGTTGTTTCAGACCTACTAATTTAGCGCAAAGTATTTACTGTGGTAAATAGAGGACACTGCCCCTGACTATGTTAAGTACCATCATACATGTCAACACAATGGTATTGTCAGTGGCAGGTATGGAAGGATGTCAGCGCATAGACTAAACATTGGTGGAAGTGTGAGAGATAACTGTGGAAGTGGTAGAGCAATGTTTGACCTGGGGGTGGGTGAACTCTCTTGTGGCCGGCGGTACAGGCCCAGAGCCCCTCATGTTACAACAATGTGTCTGACGTTGGGTGCGCACCACCACCGCCAGAGACACTTTATTGTACTATGAGGGACCCAGTAGCAATGCCGTCGACCAAAAGCGAGCACACCCACCTCTTCAGACAAACAGCAGTCTCATGGGTGCTTGCGCCAAGTCGCGATACCACGGCCCCGTGTGGGGAGTTTGGCCATTTAGGGAGGTGTAAACATGTCGTATGCTGGGCAATCAGCTGCAGCAAATTAGACATTAGAAAAGTAATTCACAGTAGTCCACAGGCAAGAGCTTTTCATAGGAAAGCTAGGTGTCGGCTGGGCAAGGTGGGGCAAAAGATTTCAAAATCCAGTTGTGGTTCATTTTAATGAATGTTAGATCATCAACATTTTGGGTAGCCAGACGAGTCCTTTTTTCGGTTAATATTGAACCTGCAGCACTGAATACTCTTTCTGATAGGACACTAGCTGCCGGGCAAGCAAGCTCCTGCAATGCATATTCTGCCAATTCTGGCCAGGTGTCTAATTTTGATGCCCAGTAATCAAATGGGAATGACGGTTGAGGGAGAACATCGATAAGGGATGAAAAATAGTTAGTAACCATACTGGACAAATGTTGTCTCCTGTCACTTTCAATTGATGCAGCAGTACCTGTCCTGTCTGCGGTCATAGCAAAATCACTCCACAACCTGGTCAGAAAACCCCTCTGTCCAACGCCACTTCTGATGTGTGCACCCCTAACACTCCTAGTCTGCTGGCCCCTGGAGCTCGTGTGAGAACGATCACGTGCGCTGTGTGCTGGGAATGCCTGAAGCAAACGGTCAACAAGAGTTGATTGTTTGGTTGCTAATATTAGTTCCAAGTTCTCATGTGGCATAATATTTTGCAATTTGCCTTTATAGCGTGGAACAAGGAGGCAGGCCAACCAGTAATCGTCATCGTTCATCATTTTCGTAATGCGTGTGTCCCTTTTTAGGATACGTAAGGCATAATCCGCCATGTGGGCCAAAGTTCCAGTTGTCAAATCTCCAGTTGTGATTGGTTGAGGGGCAGTTTCCGGCAAATCTACGTCCCTTGTGTCCCTCAAAAAACCAGAACCCGGCCTTGCCACGCAACCAATTTCCAGTGCCCCCGGGAAAGCTTCCTCATTAAAAATATACTCATCCCCATCATCCTCCTCGTCCTCCACCTCCTCTTCGCCCGCTACCTCGTCCTGTACACTGCCCTGACCAGACAATGGCTGACTGTCATCAAGGCTTTCCTCTTCCTCTGGTGCAGACGCCTGATCCTTTATGTGCGTCAAACTTTGCATCAGCAGACACATTAGGGGGATGCTCATGCTTATTATGGCGTTGTCTGCACTAACCAGCCATGTGCATTCCTCAAAACACTGAAGGACTTGACACATGTCTAGTATCTTCGACCACTGCACACCAGACAACTCCATGTCTGCCATCCTACTGCCTGCCCGTGTATGTGTATCCTCCCACAAAAACATAACAGCCCGCCTCTGTTGGCACAGTCTCTGAAGCATGTGCAGTGTTGAGTTCCACCTTGTTGCAACGTCTATGATTAGGCGATGCTGGGGAAGGTTCAAAGACCGCTGATAGGTCTGCATACGGCTGGAGTGTACAGGCGAACGTCGGATATGTGAGCAAAGTCCACGCACTTTGAGGAGCAGGTCGGAGAACCCAGGATAAGTTTTCAATAAGCACTGCACCACCAGGTTTAAGGTGTGAGCCAGGCAAGGAATGTGTTTCAGTTGGGAAAGGGAGATGGCAGCCATGAAATTCCTTCCGTTATCACTCACTACCTTGCCTGCCTCAAGATCTACTGTGCCCAGCCACGACTGCGTTTCTTGTTGCAAGAACTCGGACAGAACTTCCGCAGTGTGTCTGTTGTCGCCCAAACACTTCATAGCCAATACAGCCTGCTGACGCTTGCCAGTAGCTGGCCCATAATGGGACCACTGGTGTGCAACAGTGTCATCTGCCGATGGAGTGGTTGGCCGACTGCGGTCTGTGGAAGAGCTGTAGCTTCTGCAGGAGGACGAGGAGGAGGAGGGGGTGCGAACGCCTACAGCCAACTGTTTCCTAGACCGTGGGCTAGGCACAACTGTCCCGAAATTGATGTCCCCTGTGGACCCTGCATCCACCACATTCACCCAGTGTGCCGTGATGGACACATAACGTCCCTGGCCATGCCTACTGGTCCATGCATCTGTAGTCAGGTGCACCTTTGTACTCACAGATTGCCTGAGTGCATGGACGATGCGCTGTTTAACATGCTGGTGCAGGGCTGGGATGGCTTTTCTGGCAAAAAAGTGTCGACTGGGTAGCTCGTATCGGGGTTCAGCGTACTCTGTTATGACCCCAGTGGACAGGGTCTCAGAGGAACGTGTAAGTCTGCGAGATACAAAAATCCAGCTCATAGGGCTGTGGTAACTGGGTTGACCAAATAGCTACTCCTAACGCCAACACTAGAAGTAGCCGGGGATCATGCCTACGGTGATCGCTAGATGACTCGCGCCAGCCGGAGAATCTAACTACCCCTAGGAGAAGAAAACAAAGACCTCTCTTGCCTCCAGAGAAAGGGACCCCAAAGCAAGATACAAGCCCCCCACAAATAATAACGGTGAGGTAAGAGGAAATGACAAACACAGAAATGAACCAGGTTTAGCAAAGAGAGGCCAGCTTACTAATAGCAGAATAAAGCAAGATAACTTATCTGGTCAACAAAAACCCTATAAAAATCCACGCTGGAGATTCAAGAACCCCCGAACCGTCTAACGGTCCGGGGGGAGAACACCAGCCCCCTAGAGCTTCCAGCAAAGGTCAGGATACAGATTGGAACAAGCTGGACAAAAATACAAAACAAAACCAAAACAAAAAGCAAGGAAGCAGACTTAGCTTGAAATACAGGAACCAGGATCTGAGGACAAGAGCACAACAGATTAGCTCTGATTTCAACGATGCCAGGCATTGAACTGAAGGTCCAGGGAGCTTATATAGCAACGCCCCTGAAGTAACGGCCCAGGTGAGGATAAAGGAAAAGACAGACGCTCCAGAGTCAAATCACTAATGACCACTAGAGGGAGCAAAAAGCAAAATCACAACAGTACTCTATCAGGGCTTTGAAAGCTTCGCTTTCAACTAACCGGTAGGGCATCATCTCTAACGAGATTAGTCTAGCTATGTGGGCGTTAAAACCCTGTGTACGCGGATGCGAGGATAAGTACTTCCTTTTTCTAACCAGAGTCTCATGTAGGGTGAGCTGGACTGGAGAGCTGGAGATCGTGGAACTTTCAGTTGTGCCGGTGGACATGGCAGACTGAGAGACGGTTGGAGACGGTATTGTTTCCGCCGGTGCCCTAGATGCAATATTTCCTCCTACAAAACTGGTCCCTGACCCTGACTGCTTTTGGCTGGCAAAGAAACCTACACAGATACTGCCGGTGGTGTGGAAAATGGTGGCCTTACAGTGACGGAAGGGATATTGCGTTGCTGACTAGCTTCATTGGCCGAGGGTGCTACAACCTTAAGGGACGTTTGGTAGTTAGTCCAGGCTTGAAAATGCATGGTGGTTAAGTGTCTATGCATGCAACTAGTATTGAGACTTTTCAGATTCTGACCTCTGCTTAAGCTAGTTGAACATTTTTGACAGATGACTTTGCGCTGATAAATTGGATGTTGTTTAAAAAAATGCCAGACTGCACTCTTCCTAGCATCGGATCCCTTTTCAGGGATTGCAGACTGAGCTTTAACCGGATGGCCACGCTGTCCTCCAACAGGTTTTGGCTTTGACACGCGTTTTGGCCCAGATACGGGACCGGCAGATGGAACCTGTTGCGATGTTGATGCCTGCTGCGGCCCCTCCTCCACCTCCGCTTCTGAACTACTGCCGCCTGCACCCTGTTCCCCCAATGGCTGCCAATCGGGGTCAACAACTGGGTCATTATTACCTCCTCTTCGAGCTCGTGTGCAACTTCGTCTGTGTCACCGTGTCAGTCGGTGGTATAGCGTTCGTGGCGGGGCAACATAGTCTCATCAGGGTCTGATTGTGGATCAGTACCCTGAGAGGGCAATGTTGTGGTCTGAGTCAAAGGAGCAGCATAGTACTCTGGCTGTGGCTGTGCATCAGTGCACTCCATGTTACAATCTACTTGTAATGGGCATGGCCTGTTAAGTGTTTCACTTTCTAAGCCAGGGACGGTATGTGTAAAGAGCTCCATCGAGTAACCCGTTGTGTCGCCTGCTGCATCCTTCTCTCTTGTTGTTTTTGCTGAAGAGGACAAGGAAGCGACTTGTCCCTGACCGTGAACATCCACAAGCGACGCGCTGTTTTTACATTTACCAGTTTCAGAAGAGGAGGCAAAGGAGCTAGAGGCTGAGTCTGCAAGGTAAGCCAAAACTTGCTGTTGCTGCTCCGGCTTTAAAAGCGGTTTTCCTACTCCCAGAAAAGAGAGCGTTCGAGGCCTTGTGTAGCCAGACGACGAACCTGTGTCCACAGCTCCAGACTTAGGTGTAATATTTTTATCCCCACGACCACCTGATGCTCCACTACCACTACCATCATTACCAGCTGACAACGCCCACGGCCACGACCTCTTGCACCAGACTTCCTCATTGTTTTAAAAACTTAACCAAAGTAACTTTATTTGTTGCTGTCAAACAACTTACACGGTGAGCTATAACTTCAGTATGATTTCAATATCCCTTTACAGGTTGGTGAGACCACAAGGAAAATCAGGCCCAATGTTACACACTCTGTTTTCTGTGGCACCAAATCACAGAGATGCCACACACGCAGGACTGTCACTCAAGCACAACTGTCAATATTAATCTCCCACTGTTTTATTTTTTTTATTTTTTTTCAGGGAGACTTTAGAAACCAAATAAGATAAAATGATTTTTTCAGGGACAATTTAGAAACCAAATAATAATAATAAAAAAAAAAAGGCTTTCTATGGCCCACTGAGTGAGAGATAGCACACACAGGAGTCAGGAGTGGCACACAAGCCCTGAGGCCAATATTTTTCTCCCACTGATTGATGTAGTGATTTTTTTTCAGGTAGATGTTAGAACCCAAATCAAGCAAAAAAATAAATAGGCTTTCTATGGCCCACAATTTGAGAGAGAGATGGCATACACAGGAGTCAGGAGTGGCACACAAGCCCTGAGGCCAATATTTTTCTCCCACTGATTGATGTAGTGATTTTTTTTCAGGTAGATTTTAGAACCCAAATCAAGCAAAAAAATAAATAGGCTTTCTATGGCCCACAATTTGAGAGAGAGAGATGGCACACACAGGAGTCAGGAGTGGCACACAAGCCCTGAGGCCAATATTTTTCTCCCACTGATTGATGTAGTGATTTTTTTTCAGGTAGATTTTAGAACCCAAATCAAGCAAAAAAATAAATAGGCTTTCTATGGCCCACTGAGTGAGAGATGGCACACACAGGAGTCAGGAGTGGCACACAAGCAGAAAGGGCAATATTAATCTCCCACTGATTGATGTAGTGATTTTTTTTCAGGTAGATTTTAGAACCCAAATCAAGCAAAAAAAATAAATAGGCTTTCTATGGCCCACTGAGTGAGAGATGGCACACACAGGGATGGCACTCTAGCAGAAATGCCAATCTTAATCTCCCACAAAAAAAAAAAAAAACAGGGACTGTCCTACAATTACTATCTCCCTGCAGTAATCTCAGCCAGGTATGGCAGGCAGCAATAAGGAGTGGACTGATGCACAAATTAAATAAAAAGTGTGGACAAACAAAAAAGATAGCTGTGCAGAAAGGAAGGAACAAGAGGATTTGTGCTTTGAAAAAAGCAGTTGGTTTGCACAGTGGCGTACACACAGCAATGCAGCTATCAGGGAGCCTTCTAGGGCAGCCCAATGAGCTACAGCGCTGAGGAAAAAAAAAATAAAAAAATGTAGCTTCCACTGTCCCTGCACACCGAAGGTGGTGTTGGACAGTGGAAATCGCTACAGCACAAGCGGTTTGGTGGTTAATGGACCCTGCCTAACGCTCTCCCTGCTTCTGACGAAGCAGCAGCAACCTCTCCCTAAGCTCAGAGCAGCAGCAGTGAGATGGCGGTCGGCGGGAACGCCCCTTTATAGCCCCTGTGACGCCGCAGACAGCAAGCCAATCACTGCAATGCCCTTCTCTAAGATGGTGGGGACTGAGATCTAGGTCATCACGCTGCCCACACTCTGCGTTCACCTTCATTGGCTGAGAAATGGCGCTTTTCGCGTCATTGAAATGCGACTTTGGCGCGAAAGTCGCGTACCGCATGGCCGACCACGCACAGGGGTCGGATCGGGTTTCATGAAATCCGACTTTGCCAAAAGTCGGCGACTTTTGAAAATGAACGACCCGTTTCGCTCAACCCTAGTAATAACTAGATCAGAAGCAGCTAAAATGGTGCTGCGTGTTTCTGACCAGCATAGAAAGGGTCATTATTTAACCTCTTCGGCACCAGTGGAAACTTAATCCATTTAATATGGCATACAAATCACACCATCTCTAAAGACCTTTGATTCATTACCAGACCATCTAATTCCAGGTCTTCGAGGGGAACATGACACCCTCCTGACATAAGTATTTACTGTTAGTGTCTTTTTTATTTGTGACTGTATATATAGTACTGTTTTCCATGTGACTACTAAATACTTCATATAGACTGCTTTTTCCATTTGTGACTACCAGCTACATTTTTCCTCCATGGACATATTGCTTTTCTTTGCGTTGCTGTCACAGATAGATAAGTGGTCCTGAGAAAGTTCAATCACTTCTTGAACTTGTTTTTTTTTTTTTTTTACAAAAAATAGTTTGAGAACGCTTGCCCTTGTATATTGTGAAAATGACCAGAAGGATTCAATACTTTTTTGTAGAAATTGGTGGGGGACCCAACAGTCTTACATGTATCCTATGATCAGGTGACATGATACTTTGCTAGAAAATCTCTGTAAAATATTTTACTCTGGTGAACCTGACCTGTAAACTAAATATATAACTAAAAAATAATGGTAATGCATTTTTTCTTCATTTTTTGAACACTAGATGGCGTCAAGCTTGTATCATAGTCATCCTTTATGTGTGTAACGTAGCATACACATCTGACCAAAAGTCTATGTAGACGATGTATATTAATCTTACATATCGATGTCTTTTACAAAACTGTGTTTGCTAAGGGAGGAAACCCTGTGTAGGTCGGTGACGAAGAGTCAATCATGCATGGTATATCAGGGGAACATGAGAATTCATGCATGTCGCTGCGTTGAGGAAAGATGATGTTTGGTACGATCAGTCTCTGGAGGATGGAAGAGCTATCAGCCCACAGCTTAACTTCTACTTGTTAAATTTTAGTAAAGGGCTTCTACGTGGGAAAATGGAGGATTAAGTCTGCCTAGAAGTAGAAGAGTGAGAAGAAAAATGGCTAAAGCACTGTGCAAAAAACAACATCATCCAATGCTATACTCATCTTTAGTGTCTTCGCAGCAGTTGACCGGCAGGAGCAACACTTTTTTTGAGTTTCCCTGCCCAAAACATTGTGGATGGTTTACAGTTAAATTTCACTCAACTGCAGCATCATACTGTGAAGCCTAATGAAAACCTAAAGAAAGATACCTGTTGTGCTGCAAACCACAAGCTTTAGATGTTGTTCTATCACAATAAAACCATAATAAAGCATATCGCTACTTCCTTAACCCTGCTACATGTTAACGCTGCTTTTAGTGCACATACCAGTCTAATATGTCCAGAATCATTTTCTATTCTCATGTGCTGTACCTTGTTTTCCATTGCTTTTGGAAGACCCACTACTACTTCCGACAGAGAGGAAAATACCTGCCCGTACATTCTGTAGAGATAAAGACCCTCTCTTGCTTCCGGTAAAGAGCTAAAAACCCGCTGCTACTTCCTGTAGAGACATAAAGACCTTCCTCTACTTCCTGTAGAAATATAAAGACCCGCTCTTCCAGTAGAGAGCCAAAGACCCACTCCCACTTTCAGCAGAGAGCCAAAGAGCCGATCTTCTGTTCGAAAGCCGAAGACTTGTACCTACTTCCGGTTGAGAGCCAAAGACCTTCACCTACTTCCGATAGAGAGCCAAAGATCCGATCCTACTTCCTGTAGAGATATAAGACCCTCCACTACATCCTGTAGAAAAATAAAGACCCACCCTTACTTCCAGTAGTGAGACAAACACCCACTCCCACTTCCGGTAGAGAGCCAAAGAGCCACCCTTCCAGTTGAGAGCCAAAGCCCTGTCCCTACTTCAGGTCGAGAGCCAAAGACCTTCCCCTGCTTCCACTCTTCCAGTTGAGAGGCAAAAACCTGCCCCTACTTCCAGTTGAGAGACAAAGACCTGTCCCTACTTCCTGTAGAGAACAGAAGACCCACCCTTACTTCTAGAAGAGAGCCAAAGATCCACCTATACATGCTGTAGAGAGATAAAGACCCGCTCCTACTTCCTGTAGAGAACCAAAGACCACCCCCACTTCCTTTAATCTGTCTTGTTCCTTTGTCTCGGCTCCTGGAGATGGATTCCATTTGATAATAGGCAGTGGCCAATAAATTGGACAGAAGACTAGAGTTACCAAATGCCAGCGCTTTGGAGGGATTTTCATATTTTTTATATAAAGAGATTTATAGATTTCCTACATTATATATCAAAGGGGATCATATAGTCTGAAAGTACAAAGACCACAGAACCTTGAAAGCAATGCCAACTTTGACACTTTTTTTTAAAGGGAATATGTCACCCCAAAAAAGTCCGGGTTTGGCACTGTAGATAAGCCCCTGATGCCGGTGGCCTTAGTTTATAGGCCATTTTGGGGGTGACAGATTCCCGTTAAAGAACGGTGCATATACAAACATGAGAAATTTATTTACCTAAATTCAGAAAGTTCAAAAAGCTATCCTTGTAGCAAATCCTTAGTATTGAAAAATGGTAGATCTCATGGACTCAGTTTATTGATGCAAACAAGAATGTGACAACAAAAAAACTAGATTCAGTAGAGGAGAAGATTCTGATGAAATCCTCAATTTCAGTTCCTTAAAATACTCATATTCAACAGAAGCCCTGCGATATTAATGTTTCACTGTTGTAAAAATGTTAGGATTTTAATCAAAATCTACAACTGTCCTGGATCTTATTTCTTCATTGCTGCCGCTATTAAAGGGAATCTGTCAGCAAGATTTTACCCCCCAAACTATATGTGCGTGTATGGTAGCTCTTTCAAAGACAAGTCCAGCAATATTTTTTCATGGCCTCTCCACTTCTCAGTTACTGAGAAATCAGCCAGTGAATGGATATGGAAATGAGTTTGACGTGGTTTTGGTGCCAGGAAGTTTTGCCCAACCTTTGTCACTCTGCCTCTATTATTTGCCCAGTGCCATAGGACAGTCCTGTCAAGAATAGGATTTTTGGCAAGGAAGCAATACATTTGGATTCATGCATGGTGTGGGTTCATCTTGGGGAAAGGAATTAGCAGAATTTCATAAAAACAAGGGCTCAGCTTTGATGCCTTTTAAAGGGGTTATCCGGGACCTTTACCTGCCTGTTCTTCCTGGCACCGCTCTCTGCCAGCTCAGAGAGGTCATAGATTGCTCTGACTGGTGATTCTGATGGCACATCTATAGAGCAGCATCTTCTCTTTTGCTCCTCTCTATTGAGGTGTTGAGGTTTATCTCTATTTATGTCATGTTGATTTACAGCAAGCTCCATGCCACTGAACTGCGGGGGGCTGGCTGTCAATCAGCATGGCGTCTGCAGGGACACCCAGATTAAAAGGTGCTGCACTGTCCATGAGAGGAACCTTCCATTCCCATATCCAAGACTTTTCTTATGTTGCACCAGTTTTCTGGACTGGAATGTACTACCCCAGACAATCTTCATTTTTATGCATGCTTTAAAACCACATCTCTTTAGACTGGTCTATCACCTCACTTCAGTAATCTAACTCTTACACATTCCCTTTCTAAGTTTTCCTCAGAATCTATTCATCTGCGTCCACATCCCCCATGTGCCCAATAGCACTGTACTAAGATATTGGCTGGTGACCCGATCATGCGCTTTTTACCTAATGTGCCCCCCTATTTCCTTCGCGACCAGGACTCTCACTCCTTCTGTGTATGTATTACTCAGTAATGTCTTTATTGTTTGTACATGTCCCCTTTTATCTTTCAAGTACTGCAGAATATGTTGGCGCTATATAAATAAGCTAATTATTAATTTTATTATTTGCACACTATCCCATCTGTGTATGGGGTCCTCCCAAAATTCCTCCAATAGATGATGTCGGCTGAGATAAGGGTCAGTAAGTATGAAGTCACACAGACAATCCTTTTGTTCCTCAGGTAGATAACCGCTACCAGAGGTGTCCCCCACATATTAGGTAGAAGTCAGACCAAGTTTCTGATTTTGGTGGAATCGGCCATTCATCTGATGTGTATGGAGGTCTTGTGACTCTTTGTCTCGGGGGAAGAGAAAGATTGGGCAAATGGGATTTCAGTGCCCAATCGTTTTGTTTTCAAGGGAAGCCAAAAGGTATCTGACATCAGCTTTCTCAACTGACCTCCATTAAAAACACATGAACATTCGACTGAGCCAAGCGCTCCTGTGTAGGGAGTCAGGAGAGAGCTGTCTGCCAAACTAATGTCCAACTGGCAGCTACTTCATGGGTATTGTAGGGATTCACGCTTTCCGGTAGGCATTAACTAGTGTTCAAACAGGTGCAGTTTTATTGCTTTCCTAAAAGTCCAAGGGATTTAAAAAAAAAAAAAAATAGCCTTGTTTGGGCACAAATGTATAACAGCGAATAAACAGTTCATTTAGCAGGCACATATACAGCTCTGGCAGCTACCACTACTTCAAAACCCTGTCATGGGCAGCCCAATCTCCAGACCTGAACCCCATTGAAAACCTCTGTAATGTAATCAAGATGATGATGGATAGTCACAAGCCATCAAATAAAGAACTGCTTACATTATTGTACCAGGAGCAGTGTGAAAGACTGGTGGAAAGCATGATAAGACGCATGAAAGCTGGGATTAAAAATCACGGTTATGCTACTTTCACACTAGCGTCGGGCTCGGCCCGTCGCTGTGCGTCGGGCCGACGTTCCCGACGCTAGCGTTGTCTCCGCCGCACAACGGGGGCAGCGGATGCATTTTTCCAGCGCATCCGCTGCCCCATTGTGAGGTGCGGGGAAGTGCGGGGAGGTGGGGGCGGAGTTCCGGCTGCGCATGCGCGGTTGGAAAAAGCGGACCATCGTGAGCAAAAAACGTTACATGTAGCGTTTTTTGCTCCCGACGGTCCGCCACTGCACGACGCATCCGTCGCACGACGGGTGCGACGTGTGGCAATCCGTCACAATGTGTCGCTTCATGTTAATCAATGGTGAAAAAACGCATCCTGCAAACACTTTTGCAGGATGCGTTTTTTCAGCAAAACGACGCATTGTGACGGAATGCAGTTAACGCTAGTGTGAAAGTAGCCTTAGTCCACAAAATATTGATTTCTGAACACTTCCTGAGTTAAAACATTAGTATTGTTGTTTCTAAATGATTATGAACTTGTTTTCTTTGCATTATTTAAAGTCTGAAAGCACTGGTTTTTTTTTTAATTTTGACCATTTCTCCTTTTCAGAAAAAAAATACAAAATGTATTGCTTGGAAATTCATAGACACGTCAGAAGTTTATAGAATAAAAGGACAATTTACAATTTACTCAAAAATATACCTATAAAGAGAAAAATCAGACAAACTGAACATTTTTCAGTGGTCTCTTAATTTTTCCCAGAGCTGCATGTCAGTGCGGGCTCACCCCAACAGATTACAGTCTTTGCTCCAGCAGCAAACTTTACTCAAATAAGAGGTACAATCCTACCATGTCTTGGTATCATCTTCAATCTTAGCTCCAGCAGCTTCCAGAACCAACTCCATGCACAGTTCACACTGAACAGGTTTAAGCTACCACATATTTCTCTGCAGCTCCAACACACAGACTGCTCAGCTGTCCTAGCTGATCCGTGCAGTCTCCATTCAGAGAGAGACATCGGCATGTCTCTCTCCCAGCTATACATTTTGGCTGGTCACTCACCAGCAGAACACTCAACTCTGTGCAACATCCAGCAGGTTGATACACCTAGTGACCAGAGGCCCTGCTTTTAAGTTAATGCCTGCCAGGTGCATCTAATAAAGACCTGTAGTGCTGGTATTTAAACCAGTCCTACCTGGCTCTTCTACAATATGCTCAGTTTTACTCCACATTCCTCATGGAGAACACGTGTATATGGGTACCTTAATTTACATAGGACTACATAATGCTTTGAGGAATGGTTGATAATTGCTATTTGTGAGTTCCTCCAGCATGATAAATGTGGTTACAGTATGAATAAATGAGTTGGATTTATTTGCATCCTCTGCGATATTATCCTTGACCAAGATCAATTGATCTTTTGTTAGCAGTTTCAAAAAAATCGGAGTTTCATGGCACAAAAAGGGGAACAAAGATCAAAAGGACTAAGCTGGCATCAAATATCTACTATGCCCAATGTGAGTGTCAATTTATATTGAAAACTTAAAAGACATTGTGAATTGTTTTCAAGAATAGATTAGTCTGCTGCAAAAAGCTCCTGTAAGCCACCACTAAAGGGAACTTATTACATATTTGTTAGAGCAGGACTTGTTTTAAAGCCATTAAAAAAAGTTCAGAAACCAAACGTGGGACTTCCCTCCTAAAACCAGCACTAATAAAGATCATTGTCTCCCGAGACCTAAAGTTGGAACTGTTAAGTGAAAACTAGAAATTTCCCCAATATGTTACCCGTCATCATCTGACTTTCCTGCAGTGAGAAGCGCTCATTGTTCCCAAGTTGCTGTTGTCGCTGTTACTAAGAACTTGTGAATTGTTTGCCAAGTGTACACACGATCATTGACCGTCAGTTTAAAAGGAACTGAAAACTTTGTCAGAGGGAACTGAATAGTCACTGTCTGAAGACCCTAAGGCTGTAATTTGGTCCCCATATTGGCTGTGTTCTCCGGGTTGCCTAAGGTGGAGGACATCCACTGAAGGAAGGAGAGCTATCGTTTCAAAAGGTAATGGTTGGCAGAACCCATCTGTGTCCCATGGTATTCCATAGACTTTGGGTGCAGCACTTACCACTTAGTATTTGGCTTTTATTGGGACCTTTAAAGGTTCGACAACCTCTACACAACATCCACTAAACCCAACCTTCTAATCACACAGCTCTTTTGTAAACCCAGAAATGTCCTATTATTGGGAGGTCCAGGTCACGTATAAATCAGAGGTCATAATGCTCTTTTAGCAATGTCAATGGCAGAGACGGCATCAGGCTCCTTTATTTATTTTAGTCACTTATATAGCGCCTTTAGTTTCACAGCACTTTACATCATCTCTGTCCATGTTGAGGCTCACACTCGGAATTCCTTATCACTATATCCTTGGAGAGTGGGAGGAAACCGATGACTCGGAAAAAACCGAAACAAATACGGAGAGAACATACAAATTGCAGAAATTTTAAAAACCATTAAAAATATATAATTTGGGGTGGCTGCTTAAAGAAATTCCTGATTTATCAAAATATAAAATAAATTAATCTGATTAGTAAACGGCGTAACAAGAAAAAACAAAACACCAGAATTACTAGAAGCGATCAAAGCATCGTATCTACCCCAAAATGGTATCAGTAAAAACATCAGCTTATACTGTAACTATCTCTCACCAATCACAGATCCTGAAAAATGAAAACATCACAGGTCTCGGAAAATGGAGACAAAATCAAAACATTTTTTTCTTATAAATTTCCATTTTTTTCCCCCCTCAGTAACTGTGCACTACTCAGCTCTCCATCTGCTAAAATCCGGCTTAGAAAAGAGCTGATCAGTGAGGATGCTTGGGGACATTTCCACCGATCTGCTATTGTTGACCAATTCATAGGATAAGGCATCAGTATTAAGGTAGTGGAGTAACCCTTTAACTTGTTTATTCTTCCACCTATTTTCCTGCCAGTTTGGTGTCTTATTATAATTGGGTCACAGTAATTCCAGTATATTCTGTCTGGTGTCCATAGGGTTTAGTGTTTTTAACGAGTGGATGTTTTATTCTTGGTCTATTCTATCATCTAGCAATAAAGCTGATTTTCTAAAGATATATGATGTGTGCTAATAGTTTACAATGTGTCACTTTTTCTCTTAACCCCTTCACCCCGAAGCCTGTTTTCAACTTCCTGACCAGGCCATATTTTTCAATTCTGACCACTGTCACTTTATGAGGTCATAACTCTGAAACGCGTCAACGGATCCTGGTGATTCTGAGATTGTTTTCTCGTGACATATTGTACTTTATGGTAGTGGTAACATTTCTTCGATTTGATTTGCGTTTATTTGTGAAAAAAGCAGAAATTTGGCGAAAATTTGGAAAATTTAGCAATTTTTGAATTTTGAATTTTTATGCCCTTAAATCAGAGAGATATGTCACAAAAATTAGTTCATAAATAACATTTCCCACATTGTGTACTATACATCAGCACAATTTTCGAACCAAAATATTTTTTGGTCAGGAAGGTATAAGGGTTAAAAGATGACCTGTGATTTTTCATCTTTTCAATAAAATTTAGGAAACCATTTTTTTAGGGACCACCTCACACTTGAAGTGACTTTGAGGGGTCTATATGACAGAAAATGCCCAAAAGTGACACCACTCTAAAAACTGCACCCCTCAAGGTACTCAAAACCACATTCAAAAAGTTTATTAACCCTTCAGGTGCTTCACAGGAATTTTTGGAATGTTTTAAAAAATTGAACATTTAACTTTTTTTCACTAAATTTTTACTTCAGATCCAATTTGTTTTATTTTACCAAGGGTAACAGGAGAAATTGGACCACAAAATTCGTTGTACAAATTGTCCTGAGTACGCCCATACCCCATATGTGGGGGTAAACCACTGTTTGGGCACATGGCAGAGCTCGGAAGGGAAGGAGCGCCGTTTGACTTTTCAATGCAACATTGGCTGGAATTGAGATCAGACAGCATGTCGGGTTTGCCGAGCCCCTGATGTGCCTAAACAGTGGAAACCCCCCTCAAGTGACACCATTTTGGAAAGTAGAACCCTAGGGAACTAATTTAGATGTGTGGTGAGCACTTTTAACCCCCAATTGTTTCACTAAAGTTTAGAATGTAGAGCTGTGAAAATTATAAAATCATTTTTTCTTTCCACAAAATGATCTTTTAGCCCACAATTTTTTTTCCCAAGGGTAACAGGAGAAATTGGACCCCAAAAGTTGTTGGAAAAATCGACGAATCCAGCAGGAATGTAGTAAAATCAGTACATTTATTTCTTCATTTTTTAAAAAAGGAAAGCGTTGTATCCTATGGTACAGCACTTGTAAATAAGTTATAATTTCTTACAGCATTATGCACACATGGTTTTATCATATGTCCATAAATAGTGTTGTACACACCTCACGATAGTTATATCAACCAACAACTCCACATACAAAAATTCTATAGGAAAAAAGAGGCTAAAGGCAAAACGTACAAAAGTAATAAGAAAATATGTCTTTAATAGAAAATCATTAAAAAACAATAATATAAACAGGAATTCCTCTTAATAAAAATACTGGGAACAACATACCAGCAGGAAAAACCCCAATATGATGACCATGTATAATAAGGCACAGCAATCATATTACAGTGAAACTTGCACTAATGCTAAATATATCTTACTCCCAATTAATTCACTATATGGTATAATCAGTAAACAGAATTTTATATGGAAACAACCTTCCTATGACAAAATTCTTAAAACCGTAATGAAATCTATATATACAAATGCAGATAGCCTTTTATTTAGCAACCTAGTTTCTATATTGGGCAGCAACTCACTAGATGGCGGTTTTCTGTGGGATACGGTGGCGTTCTTCTTTTGGGATGAATTTGTCATTGATGAAAAAAGAAAAAAAGAAGAAAGAAGATTTCCCTATAATGATTTGGAAAATTATGTCTATGGACTGAAACTAATTCTGGAGATTTTTTCCATATATCGGCTTTTTAATTTTTTTCACATTTATATTTGTACTTAACCCCTTTCTGACATCGGACGTACTATCCCGTCGAGGTGGGGTGGGCCCCCATGACCACGGACGGGATAGTACATCCAGCGCGATCGGCGGCGCTCGCGGGGGGAGCGCGGCCGATCGCGGCCGGGTGTCAGCTGCCTATCGCAGCTGACATCCGGCACTATGTGCCAGGAGCGGTCACGGACCGCTCCCGGCACATTAACCCCCGGCACACCGCGATCAAACATGATCGCGATGTGCCGGCGGTGCAGGGAAGCATCGCGCAGGGAGGGGGCTCCCTGCGGGCTTCCCTGAGCCCCCCGCAGCAACGCGATGTGATTGCGTTGCTGCGAGGGTCTTACCTCCCTCCCTGCCTGCTCCAGGCCCGGATCCAAGATGGCCGCGGATCCAGGTCCTGCAGGGAGGGAGGTGGCTTCACAGAAGCCTGCTCAGAGCAGACACTGTGAAGCAGCCTGCACTTCTCTCAGATCGGTGATCTGTCAGAGTGCTATGCAAACTGGCAGATCACCGATCTGTATTGTCCCCCCCTGGGGCAAAGTAAAAAAAAAAATTTCCAAATGTGTAAAAAAAAATAAAAAAAAATATTCCAAAATAATGAAAAAAATATATATATATTATTCCCATAAATACATTTCTTTATCTAAATAATAATAAAAAACAATAAAAGTACACATATTTAGTATTGCCGCGTCCGTAACGACCCGACCTATAAAACTGGCCCACTAGTTAACCCCTTCAGTAAACACCGTAAGAAAAAAAAAAGAAAAAAGGAGGCAAAAAACAACGCTTTATTATCATACCGCTGAACAAAAAGTGGAATAACACGCAATCAAAAAGACAGATATAAATAACCGTGGTAACGCTGAAAGCGTCATCTTGTCCCGCAAATAACGAGTCGCCATACAGCATGATCAGCAAAAAAATAAAAAAGTTATAGTCCTGAGAATAAAGCGATGCAAAAATAATTATTTTTTCCGTAAAATAGTTTTTATCGTATACAAGCGCCAAAACATAAAAAAATAATATAAATGAGGTATCGCTGTAATCGCACTGACCCGAAGAATAAAACTGCTTTATCAATTTTACCAAACGCGGAAAGGTATAAACGCCTCCCCCAAAAGAAATTCATGAATAGCTGGTTTTTGGTCATTCTGCCTCACAAAAATCAGAATAAAAAGCGATCAAAAAATGTGACGTGCCCAAAAATGTTACCAATAAAAACGTCAACTCGTCCCGCAAAAAACAAGACCTCACATGACTCTGTGGACCAAAATATGGAAAATTTATAGCTCTCAAAATGTGGTAACGCAAAAAATATTTTTTGCAATAAAAAGCGTCTTTCAGTGTGTGACGGCTGCCAATCATAAAAATCCGCTAAAAAACTCGCTATAAAAGTAAATCAAACCCCCCTTCATCACCCCCTTAGTTAGGGAAAAATAAAAAACATGTATTTATTTCCATTTTCCCATTAGGGCTAGGGTTAGGGTTAGGGTTAGGGCTAGGGTTAGGGTTAGGGTTAGGTCTAGGGTTAGGTCTAGGGTTAGGGCTAGGGTTAGGGCTAGGGCTAGGGTTAGGGTTAGGGCTAGGATTAGGGCTAGGGTTAGGGTTGGGGCTAGGGTTAGGGCTAGGGTTAGGGCTAAGGTTAGGGCTAGGTCTAGGGTTAGGGCTAGGGTTAGGGCTAGGGTTAGGGCTAGGGTTAGGGCTAGGGTTAGGGCAAGGGTTGGGGCAAGGGTTGGGGCTAGGGTTAAGGCTACAGTTAGGGTTGGGGCTAAAGTTAGGGTTAGAGTTGGGGCTAAAGTTACGGTTAGGGTTTAGATTACATTTACGGTTGGGAATAGGGTTGGGATTAGGGTTAGGGGTGTGTCAGGGTTAGAGGTGTGGTTAGGGTTACTGTTGGGATTAGGGTTAGGGGTGTGTTTGGATTAGGGTTTCAGTTATAATTGGGGGTTTTCCACTGTTTCGGCACATCAGGGGCTCTCCAAACGCGACATGGCGTCCGATCTCAATTCCAGCCAATTCTGCGTTGAAAAAGTAAAACAGTGCTCCTTCCCTTCCGAGCTCTCCCGTGTGCCCAAACAGGGGTTTACCCCAACATATGGGGTATCAGCGTACTCAGGACAAATAGGACAACAACCTTTGGGGTCCAATTTCTCCTGTTACCCCTGGGAAAATACGAAACTGGGGGCTAAAAAATAATTTTTGTGGGAAAAAAAAAAGATTTTTTATTTTCACGGCTCTGCGTTATAAACTGTAGTGAAACACTTGGGGGTTCAAAGTTCTTACAACACATCTAGATAAGTTCCTTGGGGGGTCTAGTTTCCTAAATGGGGTCACTTGTGCGGGGCTTCTACTATTTAGGTACATTAGGGGCTCTGCAAACGCAATGTGACGCCTGCAGACCATTCCATCTAAGTCTGCATTCCAAATGGCGCTCCTTCCCTTCCGAGCCCTTCCATGCGTCCAAACGGTGGTTTCCCCCCACATATGGGGTATCAGCGCACTCAGGACAAATTGGACAACAACTTTTGGGGTCCAATTTCTCCTGTTACCCTCGGGAAAATACAAAACTGGGTGCTAAAAAATAATTTTTGTGGGAAAAAATTTTTGTTTTATTTTTACGGCTCTGCATTATAAACTTCTGTGAAGCCCATGGTGGGTCAAAGCGCTCACCACACATCTAGATAAGTTCCTTAGGGGGTCTACTTTCCAAAATGGTGTCACTTGTGGGGGGTTTCTACTGTTTAGGTACATTAGGGGCTCTGCAAACGCTATGTGACACCTGCAGACCATTCCATCTAAGTCTGCATTCCAAATGACGCTCCTTCCTTTCCGAGCCCTCCCATGCGCCCAAACAGTGGTTCTCCCCACATATGGTGTATCATCACACTCAGGACAACTTGGACAACAAATTTTGGGGTCCAATTTCTCCTGTTACCCTCGGGAAAATACAAAACTGGGGGCTAAAAAAATAATTTTTGTGGGAAAAAATTTTTGTTTTATTTTTACGGCTCTGCATTATAAACTTCTGTGAAGCCCTTGGTGGGTCAAAGCGCTCAAAACACATCTAAATAAGTTCCTTAGGGGGTCTACTTTCCAAAATGGTGTCACTTGTGGGGGGTTTCAATGTTTAGGCACATCAGTGGCTCTCCAAACGCAACATGGCGTTCCATCTCAATTCCTGTCAATTTTGCATTGAAAAGTCAAACGGCGCTCCTTCCCTTCCGAGGTCTCCCATGCGCCCAAACAGTGGTTTACCCCCACATATGGGGTATCAGCGTACTCAGGACAAATTGTGCAACAACTTTTGGGGTCCAATTTCTTCTCTTACCCTTGGGAAAATAAAAAATTGGGGCTGAAAAGATAATTTTTGTGAAAAAATATGATTTTTTATTTTTACGGTTCTGCATTATAAACTTCTGTGAAGCACTTGGTGGGTAAAAGTGCTCACCACACCTCTAGATAAGTTCCTTAGGGGGTCTACTTTCCAAAATGGTGTCACTTGTGGGGGGTTTCAATGTTTAGGCACATCAGGGGCTCCCCAAACGCAACATGGCGTCCCATCTCAATTCCAGTCAATTTTGCATTGAAAAGTCAAATGGCGCTCTTTCACTTTCGAGCTCTGTCATGCGCCCAAACAGTGGTTTACCCCCACATATAGGGTATCGGCGTACTCAGGACAAATTGTACAACAACTTTTGGGGTCCATTTTCTCCTGTTACCCTTGGTAAAATAAAACAAATTGGAGCTGAATTAAATTTTTTGTGAAAAAAAGTTAAATGTTCATTTTTATTTAAACATTCCAAAAATTCCTGTGAAGCACCAGAAGGGTTATTAAACTTCTTGAATATGGTTTTGAGCACCTTGAGGGGTGCAGTTTTTAGAATGGTGTCACACTTGGGTATTTTCTATCATATAGACCCCTCAAAATGACTTCAAATGAGATGTGGTCCCTAAAAAAAAATGGTGTTGTAAAAATGAGAAATTGCTGGTCAACTTTTAACCCTTATAACTCCCTAACAAAAAAAAATTTTGGTTCCAAAATTGTGCTGATGTAAAGTAGACATGTGGGAAATGTTACTTATTAAGTATTTTGTGTGACATATCTCTGTGATTTAATTGCATAAAAATTCAAAGTTGGAAAATTGCGAAATTTTCAAAATTTTCGCCAAATTTCCGTTTTTTTCACAAATAAACGCAGGTACTATCACAGAATTTTTACCACTATCATGAAGGACAATATGTCACGAGAAAACAATGTCAGAATCACCGGGATCCGTTGAAGCGTTCCAGAGTTATAACCTCATAAAGGGACAGTGGTCAGAATTGTAAAAATTGGCCCGGTCATTAACGTGCAAACCACCCTTGGGGGTGAAGGGGTTAAAAATTGTGGATAGAGATATATATTTAATTATCACTGTTTTTTCACCAATATTGGTAGTATTTTTAATTAGTGATATATTTGATGTCATTTTCACTTTGAGATGTCTTTTGCTATTAGTAGCTCTATAATATGAGCTATCTTCATCAGTTTTTATGATTGCACTGGCATTATAATTTTTCATATATATGTGTTTATAGATTTTAAAATTCACATTATTTGAATATTGGGTATATTTATTATTTTGTACACTTTTTATTTATTCATCTTAAATCATCCCACACTAGGTTTTATAATTGTCTTTTTCTGTATGTATATCTTTTTAATTGTTTATCTTTAGTCCGTAGTTTGAGTATTCATCTCTACATATAGTGGTTCACATGGTCTATATAGCCTTCACTATTTATACATATATTATGCCATCATGCCCATTTGGATTGCAGCCGCTTCTATTTTAGTTTGCGCAATTTATTTGTGTTTATTCTCCTCTTATCTTCCTGTGTTAGTTACCGGTTCGTGCTGCAGCCTCTGCATGTGGTTGTGCACATGCGCTGGTCAGTGACGTCACAGTGATTTCCTGCTCTGTACACATAGGAAGGCAAAGCGTTCCACGCTCGCGTTCCAAGTGTGGAGTTCCGGAAGTCACTTTCACATAGTGACGTCCGAAGATCGGCGCATGCGCCAATACATACCAATCTTGCCGACGCGCATTGCAGCTGTTGTGGGTATTTAAAAAGGCAGGGTAGCTAGCGTACAGACACTTACGCCCCCTATTTGCGGAAGCCAGTCAGGCGAAACGGTGCTGTCGGGGTCGCTGTGGAACACTTCTTGTCAGGAATACGCTCATGTAAGTTTCATCATTTAGGCATTTGGCTTCAGCATTATTTACTCTCACAGCACGGGACACTTTGAGGCTATGTGCACACTTTGCGGATTCCACTGCGGATCCGCAGCAGATTTGACAGCTGCGGATCCGCAGCAGTTTCCCATTAGTTAACAGTACAATGTAAACCTATGGGAAACGAAAAACGCTGTGCACATGCTGCGGAAAAAAACGCGCGGAAACGCAGCGGATTACATTCCGCAGCATGTCACTTCTTTTCTGCGGATTTTCACCTTCTCCAATAGGAAACTGCAGATGAAAATCAGCAGAAGAAACCGCAGTAAAAACCGCGATAAATCCGCAGTAAAAACCGCAACGGGTTTTTACTGCGGATTTTGGAATTCCGCTGCGGAAAAATCCGCAGTGGAATCCGCAAAGTGTGCACATAGCCTAATTCAGCCCTATATGTCATAGTAAGGGTATGAATACCCGCATGTATAGCCCTCATTGTGGCCAAGGCTATATGGCTTTACTAGCAAATTTGGCTTACTGTCTATAGTACGCACACTATGTAAATTTTGCCTAACAGGAGATTGGAAGGCTATCTGCATTTGTATATATAGATTTCATTACGGTTTTAAGAATTTTGTCATAGGAAGGTTGTTTCCATATAAAATTCTGTTTACTGATTATACCATATAGTGAATTACTTGGGAGTAAGATATATTTAGCATTAGTGCAAGTTTCACTGTAATATGATTGCTGTGCCTTATTATACATGGTCATCATATTGGGGTTTTTCCTGCTGGTATGTTTTTCCCAGTATTTTTATTAAGAGGAATTCCTGTTTATATTATTGTTTTTTAATGATTTTCTATTAAAGACATATTTTCTTATTACTTTTGTACGTTTTGCATTTAGCCTCTTTTTCCTATAGAATTTTTGTATGGGGAGTTGTTGGCTGATATTATGCACACATAGCAGCGTTCTTCCGATGCGTTTCGACTAACGTCTTAATCATGGTGAGTCCATAGTGAGACTAAGGGTGTGTGTCCACGGTCAGTAAACGCTGCTTGTTTGACGCTGCGCAGAGCTGCAGCGTCAAACACGCAGCGTCCAGATGTTCCAGCATAGTGGAGGGGATTTTTTTAAATCCCGTGTCCACTATGCGTGGAAACCCGCACGCGGCGGGCCTGCGACTCCGGACATGCTGCGCGTCTTTTCAGATCGCAGCATGTCCGTACACCTTGCGGGGACGCAGCGTCCCCGCAAGGCATAACACAGGGCCCTATGGGAGGGGGGCGATGATCCCGGATGTGTACAGTTAACACATCCGGCATCATCGCGTCCCAGAAGGGGGCGGGGCTTAGCGCCGAGCGGCTTCGCCGCTCCGGCGATACCGCCGGCCATCCTGACCATGGACACGCAGCCTAAACCATTCTTATACTTTTTTTTTGAGTGTGTGTGTCATTGCAGCTGATTTAAGCTGAAGTTGATTGTCGCATCGGAGGCACTCCCAATTTGCTGCAGCAGGATTGTTGTGAAAGAAAGAAAGAAAATTTTTTAAAAGGCAAAAAAAAAAAAAAATGTTTTTTCTCCTCCATATATATAGAGAGATAAATAAAAACAAAAGTGAGAAAATCATACCATATACATGTGTCATATATTAAAAACAGACATAAATAGCTGTGTAGTTGGACATGTAGAATGGATAAGAGAATCTTTAGTACTGCAAGATTAAATCTTGTCTGCTATTCAGACCATGTGGATTTCTGGTCTCTTAGGCCTGTCCCACACGTCCAGATAATTTCGGTACCGGAAAAAAAAGGTACCGGAATTATCCGTGTCCGTGTGCCCCTGCGTTTCTGTGGCACATCAGTGTGGCACACGTGTGCCTCCCGTGTGCCCACTGGGTACCACACGCACCGTGCAGGAGACAGCGCTAAAGTTTAGCGCTCCCTGCATCGTGCTGAAGCCGCGATTCATATCTTCTGTGCAGCAGCGTTTGCTGTAAAGAAGATATGAATAATCCATTTTTTTAGTGGTATTTCGTGTTTAAAATAAAGCTCCATGTCCCCACCCCCTGTGTTCCCCCCCGCTGTTCTGAAAATACTCACCCGCCTCCCTCGCAGTGTCCTGTCCTGGCCGCAGCTTCTCCTGTATGCGGTCACGTGGGGCCGCTCTTTTACAGTAATGAATATGTGGCTCCACCCCTATGGGAGGTGGAGCCGCATATTCATGACTGTAATCGGCGGCCCCACGTGACCGCATACAGTAGAAGGTGCGGCCAGGACAGGAAGCAGCGACAGCCAACGAGGGAGCCGGGTGAGTATTTTCAGAACAGCAGGGGGGCGCACAGGGGGTGGGGACATGGAGCTTTATTTTAAACACGAAATACCACTAAAAAAATGGATTATTCATATCTTCTTTACAGCAAACACTGCTGCACAGAAGATATGAATCGCGGCTTCAGCACCATGTGGGGGGGACAGCGCTTACTGGAGCGCTGTCTCCTGCACGGCACACGGAGAACGTCCGTGTGCGGTACGTGTTTTACACGGATCCATTGACTTTAATGGGTCCGTGTAATCCGTGCGCTCCCACGAACACTGACATGTCTCCGTATTTGGCACACGGAGACACGGTCCGCAAAAAATCAATGACATCTGCATTGATTAATGTGTCTACGTATGTCAGTGGCTCCGGTACGTGAGGGAAACTGTCACTTCACGTACCGGAGCCACTGACGTGTGAAACCAGCCTTACATGAAGATCCAGAAAGATTCCCTATTTAGTAATTCTCTTCTATGGTCTCCTCCTCTCTCTGGTCTGTAAACCTTTTCTATAGCACAAAAGGAAAACCCTGCTGTATTTCCCTTGTGCACATTAGCAAAATGTCTCGATACTGCAGAAGATGAAAATGCTGCAGGATTGATAGCATCCGACAAATGTCGGCAGATCCTGGTTTTGAGCGTGCATGTTGTGCACCCTACGTACTGCAATTTGCATATAGTGCATTCAACAAGGTATACCACATAAGTATCATTGCAGTTAATAAAGTCCCTGATATTGTAATTTCTGAGATTATAACATGATTGAAATACACTAGTTTTATTAACTAACCTGCACACTAAACAGCAGTTTGCTCCACATTTGTAGGACCCCACTAAATTTAACCATGTTTTCTTTCCTCTATTTTTTGTATTTTTGTCCTGTCCATTAAAGAGACTTGGTGACAGGATGGATCTTAGTGTCGGGGCTTTTTTGGCTACATATCAGATATTATTAGAAATAATGTTTTTTAGTTTGCTGTCTTGATTCAATATAAGGATATATGTCTTGATAATGTTCACAATATCATTGTATTGAGGGCTATACTCTGTTGTGAATGTAATACATGAGGGATTTTTATTTTGACTCTTTTTATTTGTATATAATAGGGCATTCCTATCTATGCCATCTATTCATGCTTTTGCTTTATTTAATGACCAGTCTGGATACCCCCTACCTGATAATCTTTTGCAGACATTTTCCTTTTCTATTTTAAACATAGTTGGGTCTGAGCAGTTACGCTTGGTTCTTATTAGCTCCCCATATGGAATATTGTGTTTTATGTGTGGAGGGTGGCAAGAAGTAGCTGTTAGAATACTATTGCTAGCCATTGGTTTTCAATATGGTGCAATACAGACTTGGGATTTTTTGGTATCAGTCATCAGTTTTAGATCCAAAAAATACATTGTACTCTGATTAAAAAAATGGGTAAATTTAAGATTATAGTTATTATTATTAATATACTCCACGAATTTCATCGCTTGAGATTGTGAACCCCTCCAGACAAACAATAAATCATCAATGTACCTCCCAAACCAGGCGATATTATTTTTGTAAGGGTTATCTTCACTGTACAGAGAAATTTCTTCCCATCTTGCCATTACCAAATTGGCGAACATGTACTAGCAGTACAAGAACGGCGCATGTCAGGAAGGGGTTAATATCCATAAATCTTTTGTTTACCCATCAGTAGCTCTTTGAATATATTTAACAATGCCCACTTCTTTTTAGTAAAACAAGATGTCACGGCACAGTAGCAGGATATCTGTTGTGAAATTGGATTTTGGGCTCCCCCGGTGGCCACTGGTAGAATTGAACTGGTGTGCATCATCCCCTCTGTTCACCTGCTTCCATCAGGATGTGGGAGTCGCTATTTAACCTTGCTCCTCTGTCACTTCCATGCCGGTCAACATTGTAATCAGAAGCCTTTCTGTGCATGTTCCTGCTGCTAGACAACTCCCAGCTAAGTTGGACTTTAGTCCTCGTTTGTTTTTGCATTTTGTTCCAGTTCACAGCTGTAGTTTCGTTTCTGTGTCTGGAAAGCTCTTGTGATCTGAAATTGCCACTCTGATGTTATGAGTTAATACTAGAGTCTTAAAGTAATTTCAGGATGGTATTTTGATAGGGTTTTCAGCTGACCATGAAAGTGCCCTTTCTGTCTTCCTGCTATCTAGTAAGCGGACCTCAATTTTGCTAAACCTATTTTCATACTACGTTTGTCATTTCATCTAAAATCACCGCCAATATATGTGGGGGCCTCTGTCTGCCTATCGGGGAAATTTCTCTAGAGGTGAGCCAGGACTATATTTTCCTCTGCCAGGATTAGTTAGTCCTCCGGCCGGCGCTGGGCGTCTAGGGATAAAAAACGTAGGCAACGCTACCCGGCTACTGTTAGTTGTGCGGCAGGTTTAGTTCATGGTCAGTTTAGTTTCCATCCTTCCA
This sequence comes from Ranitomeya variabilis, assembly GCF_051348905.1. Classification (NCBI taxonomy): domain Eukaryota; kingdom Metazoa; phylum Chordata; class Amphibia; order Anura; family Dendrobatidae; genus Ranitomeya; species Ranitomeya variabilis. The sequence goes on from NC_135235.1 coordinate 222,417,788, forward strand.
AGAGCTAGTACTTATGTTTGCTGGGCTATGTTCTCTTGCCATTGAGAACCATAACAGTTTGACCGGCCCAAAAAGGGTTAAATTAATTGACAGAGAAAGGAGAGAAAAGAGAAGTCTGCTGAAGATTTTTTTTTTTTTTTTTTTTTTTTCCCTTCCCTTCAGTTCTGAGTGTGCTTGTAATTGAATCTCTTGCAAGTCTGCCTATATTGCAGCCTTTCTCTCTCTCTCTCTCCTTCTAATCCTGGAATGGCTCTGTGTTCACCTGTTTAAAATGGATATTCAGAGTTTAGCTGCAGGTTTGAATAATCTCACCACGAAAGTTCAAAATTTACAAGATTTTGTTGTTCATGTTCCTATATCTGAACCTAGAATTCCTTTGCCTGAATTTTTCTCGGGGAATAGATCTTGCTTTCAAAATTTCAAAAATAATTGCAAGTTGTTTTTGTCCCTGAAATCTCGCTCTGCTGGAGATCCTGCTCAGCAGGTCAGGATTGTGATTTCCTTGCTCCGGGGCGACCCTCAGGATTGGGCTTTTGCATTGGCTCCAGGGGATCCTGCGTTGCTCAATGTGGATGCGTTTTTTCTGGCCTTGGGGTTGCTTTATGAGGAACCTCAGTTAGAGCTTCAGGCGGAAAAGGCCTTGATGTCCCTATCTCAGGGGCAAGACGAAGCTGAAATATACTGCCAGAAATTCCGTAAATGGGCTGTGCTTACTCAGTGGAATGAGTGCGCCCTGGCGGCGAATTTCAGAAAGGGTCTCTCTGATGCCATTAAGGATGTTATGGTGGGGTTCCCTGTGCCTGCGGGTCTGAATGAGTCCATGACAATGGCTATCCAGATCGATAGGCATCTGCGGGAGCGCAAACCTGTGCACCATTTGGCGGTGTCTACTGAGAAGACGCCAGAGAATATGCAATGTGATAGAATTCTGTCCAGAAGTGAACGGCAGAATTTAAGACGAAAAAATGGGTTGTGCTTCTATTGCGGTGATTCAACTCATGTTATATCAGCATGCTCTAAGCGTACTAAGAAGCTTGATAAGTCTGTTTCAATTGGCACTTTACAGTCTAAGTTTATTCTATCTGTGACCCTGATTTGTTCTTTATCATCTATTACCGCGGATGCCTATGTCGACTCTGGCGCCGCTTTGAGTCTTATGGATTGGTCCTTTGCCAAACGCTGTGGGTATGATTTGGAGCCTCTTGAAACTCCTATACCCCTGAAGGGGATTGACTCCACCCCATTGGCTAGTAATAAACCACAATACTGGACACAAGTAACTATGCGGATTAATCCGGATCATCAGGAGATTATTTGCTTTCTTGTGCTGTATAACCTACATGATGTGTTGGTGCTTGGATTGCCATGGCTGCAATCTCATAACCCAGTCCTTGACTGGAAAGCTATGTCTGTGTTAAGCTGGGGATGTAAGGGGACGCATGGGGACGTACCTGTGGTTTCCATTTTATCATCTATTCCCTCTGAGATTCCTGAATTCTTGACTGAATATCGTGACGTTTTTGAAGAACCTAAGCTTGGTTCATTACCTCCGCACCGGGAGTGCGATTGTGCCATAGATTTGATTCCGGGTAGTAAATACCCTAAGGGTCGTTTATTTAATCTGTCTGTGCCTGAACATGCTGCTATGCGAGAATATATAAAGGAGTCCTTGGAAAAGGGACATATTCGTCCTTCGTCATCTCCCTTAGGAGCCAGTTTTTTCTTTGTGGCTAAGAAAGATGGCTCTTTGAGACCGTGTATTGATTATCGGCTTTTGAATAAAATCACGGTTAAATATCAATATCCGTTGCCACTGCTGACTGATTTGTTTGCTCGCATAAAGGGGGCCAAGTGGTTCTCTAAGATAGATCTCCGTGGGGCGTATAATTTGGTGCGAATTAAGCAGGGGGATGAGTGGAAGACCGCATTTAATACGCCCGAGGGCCACTTTGAGTATTTGGTGATGCCTTTTGGTCTTTCAAATGCCCCTTCAGTCTTTCAGTCCTTTATGCATGACATTTTCCGTGATTATTTGGATAAATTTATGATTGTGTATCTGGATGATATTTTGATTTTTTCGGATGACTGGGACTCTCATGTCCAGCAGGTCAGGAGGGTTTTTCAGGTTTTGCGGTCTAATTCCTTGTGTGTGAAGGGTTCTAAGTGCGTTTTTGGGGTTCAAAAGATTTCCTTTTTGGGATATATTTTTTCCCCCTCTTCCATCGAGATGGATCCTGTCAAGGTTCAGGCTATTTGTGATTGGACGCAACCCTCTTCTCTTAAGAGTCTTCAGAAATTTTTGGGCTTTGCTAACTTTTATCGTCGATTTATTGCTGGTTTTTCTGATGTTGTTAAACCATTGACTGATTTGACTAAGAAGGGTGCTGATGTTGCTGATTGGTCCCCTGCTGCTGTGGAGGCCTTTCGGGAGCTTAAGCGCCGCTTTTCTTCCGCCCCTGTGTTGCGTCAGCCTGATGTTGCTCTTCCTTTTCAGGTTGAGGTCGACGCTTCTGAAATCGGAGCTGGGGCAGTTTTGTCGCAGAGAAGTTCCGATTGTTCCGTGATGAGACCTTGTGCCTTTTTCTCGCGTAAATTTTCGCCCGCTGAGCGGAATTATGATGTTGGGAATCGGGAGCTTTTGGCCATGAAGTGGGCTTTTGAGGAGTGGCGTCATTGGCTTGAGGGGGCTAGACATCAGGTGGTGGTATTGACTGACCACAAAAATCTAATTTATCTTGAGTCCGCCAGACGCCTGAATCCTAGACAGGCGCGCTGGTCGTTGTTTTTCTCTCGGTTTAATTTTGTGGTGTCCTACCTGCCGGGTTCTAAGAATGTTAAGGCGGATGCCCTTTCTAGGAGTTTTGAGCCTGACTCCCCTGGTAACTCTGAACCTACAGGTATCCTTAAGGATGGAGTGATATTGTCTGCCGTTTCTCCAGACCTGCGGCGGGCCTTGCAGGAGTTTCAGGCGGATAGACCTGATCGTTGCCCACCTGGTAGACTGTTTGTTCCTGATGATTGGACCAGTAAAGTCATTTCTGAGGTTCATTCTTCTGCGTTGACAGGTCATCCTGGAATCTTTGGTACCAGGGATTTGGTGGCAAGGTCCTTCTGGTGGCCTTCCCTGTCTCGAGATGTGCGAGGCTTTGTGCAGTCTTGTGACGTTTGTGCTCGGGCCAAGCCTTGTTGTTCTCGGGCTAGTGGATTGTTGTTGCCCTTGCCTATCCCGAAGAGGCCCTGGACGCACATCTCGATGGATTTTATTTCGGATCTTCCTGTTTCTCAGAAGATGTCTGTCATCTGGGTGGTGTGTGACTGTTTCTCTAAGATGGTCCATTTGGTTCCCCTGCCTAAGTTGCCTTCTTCTTCCGAGTTGGTTCCTCTGTTTTTTCAAAATGTGGTCCGTTTGCATGGTATTCCGGAGAATATCGTTTCTGACAGAGGAACCCAATTCGTGTCTAGATTTTGGCGAGCATTCTGTGCTAGGATGGGCATAGATTTGTCTTTCTCGTCTGCTTTCCATCCTCAGACTAATGGCCAGACCGAGCGGACGAATCAGACCTTGGAGACATATTTGAGGTGTTTTGTGTCTGCAGATCAGGATGATTGGGTTGCTTTTTTGCCTTTAGCGGAGTTTGCCCTCAATAATCGGGCCAGCTCTGCCACCTTGGTGTCTCCTTTTTTCTGTAATTCGGGGTTTCATCCTCGATTTTCTTCTGGTCAGGTGGAATCTTCGGATTGTCCTGGAGTGGATGCTGTGGTGGAGAGGTTGCATCAGATTTGGGGGCAGGTAGTGGACAATTTGAGGTTGTCCCAGGAGAAGACTCAGCTTTTTGCCAACCGCTGGCGTCGGGTTGGTCCTCGGCTTTGTGTTGGGGACTTGGTGTGGTTGTCTTCTCGTTTTGTCCCTATGAGGGTTTCTTCTCCTAAGTTTAAGCCTCGGTTCATTGGCCCGTACAAGATATTGGAGATTCTTAACCCTGTGTCCTTCCGTTTGGACCTCCCTGCATCTTTTTCTATTCATAATGTTTTTCATCGGTCATTGTTGCGCGGGTATGAGGTACCGGTTGTGCCTTCCGTTGAGCCTCCTGCTCCGGTGTTGGTTGAGGGCGAGTTGGAGTACGTTGTGGAAAAAATCTTGGACTCCCGTGTTTCCAGACGGAAACTCCAGTATCTGGTCAAATGGAAGGGATACGGTCAGGAGGATAATTCTTGGGTGACTGCCTCTGATGTTCATGCCTCCGATCTGGTCCGTGCCTTTCATAGGGCTCATCCTGATCGCCCTGGTGGTTCTGGTGAGGGTTCGGTGCCCCCTCCTTGAGGGGGGGGTACTGTTGTGAAATTGGATTTTGGGCTCCCCCGGTGGCCACTGGTGGAATTGAACTGGTGTGCATCATCCCCTCTGTTCACCTGCTTCCATCAGGATGTGGGAGTCGCTATTTAACCTTGCTCCTCTGTCACTTCCATGCCGGTCAACATTGTAATCAGAAGCCTTTCTGTGCATGTTCCTGCTGCTAGACAACTCCCAGCTAAGTTGGACTTTAGTCCTCGTTTGTTTTTGCATTTTGTTCCAGTTCACAGCTGTAGTTTCGTTTCTGTGTCTGGAAAGCTCTTGTGATCTGAAATTGCCACTCTGATGTTATGATTTAATACTAGAGTCTTAAAGTAATTTCAGGATGGTATTTTGATAGGGTTTTCAGCTGACCATGTGCCCTTTCTGTCTTCCTGCTATCTAGTAAGCGGACCTCAATTTTGCTAAACCTATTTTCATACTACGTTTGTCATTTCATCTAAAATCACCGCCAATATATGTGGGGGCCTCTGTCTGCCTATCGGGGAAATTTCTCTAGAGGTGAGCCAGGACTATATTTTCCTCTGCCAGGATTAGTTAGTCCTCCGGCCGGCGCTGGGCGTCTAGGGATAAAAAACGTAGGCAACGCTACCCGGCTACTGTTAGTTGTGCGGCAGGTTTTGTTCATGGTCAGTTTAGTTTCCATCCTTCCAAGAGCTAGTACTTATGTTTGCTGGGCTATGTTCTCTTGCCATTGAGAACCATAACAGATATCCCAGGGATAGGGGCTCCATCCTTATAGCTAGGGGCGCCCTAGCTATCCTTGCACCACAGATTAATTCTGATGTGAAGACGTCAGGGCCACGTGCCTTACTGAGGTTCTAAAGCAGCGCTTATCTGTCTCCTCCTCCACCCAGGGAATTGGGGAGTTGTAGTGTATAAGTATACACAAACCAGACTAACAAAGGAAAATGTACAGGGATAAATGAAAAAAAAAACATTCATACAAATATGCACTCACAAACAAGAGAGTGAAACACCAAGAGGGAAGGGAAGGAAAAACCAAGTAGGAGAGGCTTAGCATTTGCACACAGACACATCACCTACAATAGTCTTCTGAACAACACTTCAAATGCCTCCTCAAACAACCAACAACTCCAAATCCAGAACCAGGTAACATGAAATAATGAAATTAACACTGGTAATTCCTGATTGCGAGAGGTGAGTATATAGAGCAGAGTGGAGTGGCCAACACTGAACAGCTGAGACCATCAAAGCACATTAACCCCTGAACTGCTGTTAGAAACATGCACTGTTTAACATTAAGGTTAAGTGCTTCTAATCAATGAAGGATTACAAGAAATCAGAGACAATGCAGTTTTGTGGCCCCTCTTTGCCATGGTAAACCCGTAACACATGGTTTTCCTCACCGTCCTCTAAGACCCATCCACCAACTGAACAGCATTTTTTTCCCCACATGTTATATGAGTGCTTCATTGCCTAATGCCAAGTGTTCTGCCATTCACCGTACCTCAATCAATTCCCATCTTAGTGCCTTTTCTAATAATACCATCTGCTATGATACTATACAGTGCCCTCCAACAATTCCAGCCACACTGTCCCCCTGACAGTGCCATCCATAGTGCCATGAAAAAATAGCTGTGGGACAAGATAGCGCAGCAAGGTTTTATCTGGAAAACAATGGTGGTCATATAAACATTTACACATTTATATTTAAAAGTTTACAAAATCGCCCCGTGGAACCACTATGGCGGATACAGACATCACATCTCAGTTACCAAGAAAGGGAAATTACAATATCACAGCTTTTATTCCCCCAAATAGTAAGAAAAGCAGGCTTCCAAAAAAAGAGGAACTAGAAGATAAACCTTCTAAGAATAGCGGCCACGATAATTAGAATCTTAAACATTGACATTAAGAGGAAGGAACAGAAATCAAACTTGTGTCAGCATAGGGATTGCCAAAATTACATTAGTCATGTATGCATTCTAAAGTAAATCCCAAGAAAACCCATACTTAGAGGATATGATGTTGTTTGCTGAAAAGTGATGCAGAAAAATCTTAGTTACCTATTGATGCCATTAAGGGGTCGTTCTTTATTCAGTGGGAGAGTTCTATAGATATTGGTTATTGAAAGTTACCAGCCACAAACTGGAAGAAGTGACTTTAAAAAAGTGGCTTTTGAATTTCCTCTGCCTATGACAGTCACATTTTAGCAATCATGATCACCGGAAAGCAGAAGAGGGGAATTTCTTCCCTTAATGTGAAAAAAACAAAGTACAGCATTTCTTAATGATCTTGTACTAGCAAAAGCATAAAGAGAGGGAAGGTGTGACAATTATAGGTTCTATTTTCTCATATGTACAAAAATACAACTTCTATAATACTGCCCACTATGTACAAGAATATAATTACTATAATACTGCCCCTATGTACAAGAATATAACTACTATAATACTGCTCCTATGTACAAGAAAATAACTACTATAATACTGCCCCCTATGTACAAGAATATAACTACTATAATACTGCACCTATGTACAAGAATATAACTACTATAATACTGCCCCAATGTACAAGAACATAACTATTATAATACTGCTCCTATGTACAAGAATATAACTACTATAATACTGCCCCTATGTACAGGAATATAACTACTATAATACTGCCCCCAATGTACAAGAATACAACTACTATAATGCTGCTCCTAGCTCCTATGTACAAGAATATAACTACTATAATACTGCCCCTATGTACAAGAATATAACTACTATAATATTGCTCCTATGTACAAGAATATAACTACTATAATACTGCCCCCTATGTACAAGAATATAAGTACTATAATACTGCCCCCATGTACAAGAATATACCTACTATAATACTGCTCCTATGTATAAGAATATAACTACTATAATACTGCACCGTATGTACAAGAATATAACTACTATAATACTGCTCCGTATGTACAAGAATATAACTACTATAATACTGCTCCTATGTACAAGAATATACCTGCTATAATACTGCTCCTATGTACAAGAATATAACTACTATAATACTGCCCCTATATACAAGAATATAACTACTATAATACTGCCCCCTATGTACAAGAAAATAACTACTATAATACTGCCCCTATGTACAAGAATATACCTACTATAATACTGCTCCTATGTATAAGAATATAACTACTATAATACTGCACCGTATGTACAAGAATATAACTACTATAATTCTGCTCCTATGTACAAGAATATAACTACTATAATACTGCTCCTATGTACAAGAATATAACTACTATAATACTGCTCCTATGTATAAGAATATAACTACTATAATACTGCCCCTATGTACAAGAATATAACTACTATAATACTGCCCCTATGTACAAGAATATAACTACTATAATACTGCCCCTATGTACAAGAATGTAACTACTATAATACTGCCCCTGTGTACAAGAATATAACTAGTATAATACTGCTTCTATGTATAAGAATATAACTACTATAATACTGCCCCTATGTACAAGAATATAACTACTATAATACTGCTCCTATGTACAAGAATATAACTACTATAATACTGCCTCTATGTACAAGAAAATAACTACTATAATACTGCCCGTGTGTACAAGAATATAACTACTATAATACTGCTCCTATGTACAAGAATATAACTACTATAATACTGCTCCTATGTACAAGAAAATAACTACTATAATACTGCCCCTATGTACAAGAATATACCTACTATAATACTGCTCCTATGTATAAGAATATAACTACTATAATACTGCACCGTATGTACAAGAATATAACTACTATAATTCTGCTCCTATGTACAAGAATATACCTACTATAATACTGCTCCTATGTATAAGAATATAACTACTATAATACTGCCCCCTATGTACAAGAAAATAACTACTATAATACTGCCCCTATGTACAAGAATATACCTACTATAATACTGCTCCTATGTATAAGAATATAACTACTATAATACTGCACCGTATGTACAAGAATATAACTACTATAATTCTGCTCCTATGTACAAGAATATAACTACTATAATACTGCTCCTATGTACAAGAATATAACTACTATAATACTGCTCCTATGTATAAGAATATAACTACTATAATACTGCCCCTATGTACAAGAATATAACTACTATAATACTGCCCCTATGTACAAGAATATAACTACTATAATACTGCCCCTATGTACAAGAATGTAACTACTATAATACTGCCCCTGTGTACAAGAATATAACTAGTATAATACTGCTTCTATGTATAAGAATATAACTACTATAATACTGCCCCTATGTACAAGAATATAACTACTATAATACTGCTCCTATGTACAAGAATATAACTACTATAATACTGCCTCTATGTACAAGAAAATAACTACTATAATACTGCCCGTGTGTACAAGAATATAACTACTATAATACTGCTCCTATGTATAAGAATACAACTACTATAATACTGCACCGTATGTACAAGAATATAACTACTATAATTCTGCTCCTATGTACAAGAATATAACTACTATAATACTGCCCCAATGTACAAGAATATAACTACTATAACACTGTTCCTATGTATAAGAATATAACTACTATAATACTGCCCCTATGTACAAGAATATAACTACTAAAATACTGCCTCTGTGTACAATAATAAACAGTAACTACTGTTGATCTGCTGTGTTAGTAGGAGGAAGGGCCACAAGTGAAAATACTCACATGCAAACTTATACATTGAGCATACACTCAGACTGGGAACTTCTGGTTTTGTTTGTCTGCACATACTATCAGCTCATAAAGTAATCAGAGCATGAGAAAACTTTTGACAGTTTTATTGAGAGCACAAGGAGGAAGCACAACAGTAAATCCCAACAATATAAGGACCTTTATAGATAACAAGATTCAGAAGAAATACGGGTAACAAGATCTGGGATTATTAGTATTATGTGTACCGTGCTTAGTATCTTTTGAAATAACTGCACTGACTTTGCAAATGGTATTTTATCCATCCATCCATTTGTGTGCTGACTGCAAGTGTGAACTGAATCATATTTAGCAAGACTTTGCGAATGGAATTTTATCCATCCATCCATTTGTGTGCTGACTGCAAGTGTGAACTGAATCATATTTAGGGCTGTCCCACACGTCCAGATAATTCCGGTACCGGAAAAAATCGGTACCGGAGTTATCCGTGTCCGTGTGCCCGTGAGCTCACGTAGGCCATACGTGCGGCACACATGTGCCACCTGTGTGCCGAGTGGGTACCACACGGAGCGTGCAGGAGACAGCGCTAAAGTTTAGCGCTGTCCCCTGCATCGTGCTGAAGCCGCGATTCATATGTTCCCTGCAGCAGCGTTTGCTGCAGAGAAAATATGAATAATAGTGTTTAAAAGAAAGATCTATCTGTCCGCCGCCCTCCCACCCCCTTTGCGCCCCCCCGCTGTTCTGAAAATACTCACCCGCTTCCCTCGTTGGCTGTCGCTGCTTCCTGTGCTGGCCGCTCCTTCTACTGTATGCGGTCACGTGGGGCCGCCGATTACAGTCATGAATACGCGGCTCCACCCCTATGGGAGGTGGAGCCGCATATTCATTACTGTAAATGAGTGGCCCCACGTGACCACATACAGTAGAAGGAGCGGCCAGGACAGGAAGCAGCGACAGCCAACGAGGGAAGCGGGTGAGTATTTTCAGAACAGCGGGGGGGCGCACAGGGGGTGGGAGGGCGGCGGACAGATAGATCTTTCTTTTAAACACTATTATTCATATTTTCTCTGCACAAACGCTGCTGCAGGGAAGATATGAATCGCGGATTCAGCACCAGTGGGGGGGACAGCGCTTACTGTAGTGCTGTCTCCTGCACGGCACACGTATTTTACACGGACCCATTGACTTTAATGGGTCCGTGTAATACGTGCGCTCCCACGAACACTGACATGTCTCCGTGTTTGGCACACGGAGACACGGTCCGCAAAAAATCACTGACATCTGAACAGATGCAGTGATTTCTATGTGTCTACGTGAGTCAGTGTCTCCGGTACGTGAGGAAACTGACACCTCACGTACCGGAGCCACTGACGTGTGAAACCGGCCTTAGCAAGACTTTGCGAATGGTATTTTATCCATCCATCCATTTGTGTGCTGACTGCAAGTGTGAACTGAATCATATTTAGCAAGACTTTGCGAATGGTATTTTATCCATCCATCTATTTGTGTGCTGACTGCAAGTGTGAACTGAATCATATTTAGCAAGACTTTGCGAATGGTATTTTATCCATCACTCCTGTGTTGTTTTCTTTTTTCTGTTTTTTTTTTTTTTTTCTGATTTAAAGTGTTCAAAGCTATCTTTTTTTTTTCTTCTTTTGTCCAACTGCTTTATGGCCTTCCTCAGCATTGGTTGTTTACCATGCATAGTAATGCCTGCTCTGGCCTTATGCTAATTGGTTGATTGCTGATTGTGGCCATTTGGTTCCTGATGCTAGCAGTCACTCCATTCATATATATTTAGTATGTCTGGGATAGGACGCGTGCGGGTTCGCGTGTGCAACAGTTTAAAGTGCTTGGCAGTTAGAAAATGGCAGTTGGGCAGGAGACAGGTAAGGTGCATAAGTTCTATAAACAATCATGCTTTTTGGTCAGTCATACTACATTTTGCATTAACCATATCTATCTGCTTCTTATTTGTTTTTACTTCTGCTTTCTCACAACTTGCCCGCCCTTTAACACATTCTGGCCACTCTCTCTATATCCACCCTTCCCTTCTCCCCTCTCCCATGTATAACTCTGAGGCCCTACTGACATTTCTTACCCACTCCAAACCAGCCACTACCACCATGCAGCACTCAAAACGTTCATACAAATCATCCCACCACCTGCTCTTTCTGTTTTTTGTCCTTCTACTAGTTGCAGGTGACATCTCCCCGAACCCTGGCCACCCTCCACCAGCATACATTACTCCTCTCCGGCTGCATATAGAAACCCTGCTAATCTGATTAACATTCAGTGCATGCCTTCTCCTATCGCTTTCCACTGTGCTCTCTGGAATGCACGGTCTGTGTGCAACAAACTAACTTACATTCACGATCTTTTCCTCTCTAATTCCCTTAACCTTCTGGCTATTACAGAAACCTGGATCCAGGACTCAGACACCACCGCCGCTGCCGCTCTCTCGTTTGGTGGGCTGAAATTTTCACATACCACCAGACCTGAGGTCAGACAGGGTGGAGGTGTTGGTTTGCTCCTCTCATCACAATGTGATTTCCAGGTCATCCCCCCGGTTCCCTCACTCACATTTCCTTCCTTTGAAGTCCACGCCGTTAGACTCTTTAAGCCCTTCTCCTTGCGAGTGGCGGTTATTTATCGCCCTCCAGGCTCCTCCCGCCAGTTTCTAGACCACTTTGCCACCTGGCTCACTCACTTTCTATCCTGTGACATCCCCGCCCTCATCATGGGAGACTTTAACATCCCCATCAATGATCCCCTCTCCCAATCTGCCGCTCAACTTCTTTCTCTAACTTCTTCATTCGGCCTCTCACAGTTTACTAATTCTCCTACACATGAGGATGGGAATACTCTGGACCTGGTCTTCTCCCGTCCCAGCTTGCTGCACGACTTTACGAACTCCCCTCTCCCGCTCTCAGACCACAACCTTCTTTCCTTCTCTGTCAAGAATTGTCTCCTCACCCGGGACACCCCCACTTACCACACTTATTGGAATACACGTACCATTAATACCCAGCAGCTTATGGACAATCTCCACACATCTCTAGCCCCCATCTCCTCCCTCTCCTGTCCAGACTTAGCATTGTCACACTTCAATAATACACTGAAGAATGCCCTAGATGAAGCAGCACCTTCTACACGCAGAAAGACACGACACAGACAACGGCAGCCCTGGCACACTATGCAAACACGCTTCCTGCAGTGTTGCTCAAGGTGTGCAGAGCGGCAGTGGAGAAAATCTCTCTTAGCAGAAGACTTCATCCACTATAAGTTTATGCTCAAAACCTACAACTCTGCCCTTTATCTGGCCAAACAATCCTACTTCACCACCCTCATCACCTCACTATTCAACAACCCAAAACGACTTTTTGAAACCTTAAACTCCCTCCTGAAACCTAAAGTGCAGGCCCCCATCACCAACCTCAGCGGAGAGGATCTGGCCACTTATTTCTTAGAAAAAATCAACTTCATCCATCAGGATATCTCAGCACAATCTCCTCAGTGCCTGGATCCCCTTCCCTGCCGCACCTCAAGCTCACTAGACATCTTCGAGCCTGTTTCAGAAGAAGAAGTCTCCAAGCTCCTCGCTTCTGCTCAGCCTACAACCTGCAACAGTGACCCCATTCCTTCACCTCTCCTGCAGTCTCTCTCACCAGTGGTTACCACTCACCTGACTAAAATATTTAACCTCTCTCTTTCTTCAGGTATCGTTCCCTCCTCATTTAAACATGCCATCATAACCCCTTTACTTAAAAAGCCATCCCTGGACCAGAACTGCATTGCTAACTATAGACCTGTCTCTAACCTTTCCTTCATCTCTAAACTCCTGGAACGCTTGGTCCACTCCCGTCTAATCCGCTATCTCTCGGATAACTCTCTTCTCGACCCTTTACAATCTGGTTTCCGCTCTTTACACTCCACTGAAACTGCCCTCACTAAAGGCTCTAATGATCTAATAACAGCTAAATCCAAAGGTCATTGCTCTCTGCTGATTCTCCTGGATCTATCTGCTGCATTCGACACTGTGGATCACCAGCTCCTTCTCACTATGCTCCGCTCCATAGGCCTTAAGGACACAGCCCTCTCCTGGTTCTCCTCCTACCTATCTGACCGCTCCTTCACTGTATCTTTTGCCGGCTCCTCTTCCTCTCCTCGTCCCCTTACTATCGGGGTTCCGCAAGGCTCAGTCCTAGGCCCCCTCCTCTTCTCTCTTTACACGGCCCCTATTGGACAAACAGTCAGCAGATTTGGGTTCCAGTACCATCTCTATGCTGATGATACCCAATTATACACTTCTTCCCCTGTCATCACCCCAACCCTAATTCAAAATACCAAGGATTGTCTGTCTGCTGTCCCTAACATCATGTCCTCCCTCTACCTGAAACTAAATCTCTCCAAAACGGAACTTCTTGTATTTCTCCCTTCTACTAACCTCACTCTACCCAACATTGAAATTACCCTGGAGGGTTCAACCATAACTCCCAAGCAGCATGCCCGCTGTCTTGGGGTCATATTCGACTCCGAACTTTCCTTTACTCCCTACATCCGATCACTCACTCGCTCTTGTCACCTGCATCTTAAAAACATCTCCAGAATCCGACCTTTTCTCACCGTTGAAACTGCTAAGACTCTTACTGTCACTATTATTCATTCTCGTCTGGACTACTGCAATTCTCTTCTAATCGGTCTCTCTCTTACCAAACTTTCTCCTCTCCAATCCATCTTGAATGCTGCAGCCAGAGTCATATTTCTGTCCAGCCGCTTCACCGATGCCTCCATCTTGTGCCAGTCATTACACTGGCTACCCATTCGCTACAGGGTCCAGTATAAACTCATCTCTCTCACCCACAAAGCTCTCCACAGTTCTGCACCGCCTTATATCTCCGCTCTCATCTCTGTCTATCGCCCTACACGTGCCCTCCGTTCTACAAACAACCTAAGACTAGCATCGCCCATAATCCGAACCTCACACCTCCATTTCCAAGACTTCTCTTGTGCTGCGCCAGCTCTCTGGAATGCACTTCCCCAGACGATCAGACTGATACCTAGCCCCGACCTATTCAAGCGAGCTTTAAAAACCCATCTATTCAAACAAGCCTACCACACCAACTACTCAGTAAACTAACTTTGCCCTGTTCCCTCCATCCAAATATTACTCTGAATCTGCACCCTACTATTCATCTGTCTCCACACCCTCCATGCACACGATAACTGCACTTGATACTTGACTATTGCACTTAAACACACGGGCTGATGACCGGATCATGCAGCTTTGTATGAAAATCCCTATGTATTATAATTGCCAGACCTGAAATAACAAGCACTTTTCATCTATTGTGTCCCCCCATTTCCTTGTAGATTGTAAGCTTGCGAGCAGGGACCTCACTCCTAATGTCACTGTTTAAATTGTCTTAACCTGTATTGAATTTATTGTTTGTACATGTCCCCGCTTAATTGTAAAGTGCTGCGGAATATGTTGGCGCTATATAAATAAAAATTATTATTATTATTATTATGCTCCATGTTACATTGAAAACCCAAGTATTGCTTTTTTAAGACATATGTTTTTGAAGCATTTTATGTGTCACCTGCTTTAATATGTATTTTTGTTGTTTTTGCTTCCCATTTTTACTTAATTTAATCTCATTAGAACATGCACCCAAGTTCCGAAACCACTAATATTTTTGGGGGATGTATTGTTTGGTTAGAATTTACATAACACTGGGCAGGAATTACTTTAGCCTAAAGGAAATCTCTAGTTCAGGAGCCCTTTAAATCGGTTGAAGCCAGCTCCTTTAAATATTAAAGCTGTGCAGCCTATTTGTGCAACCTGTTTAGACCGGTCCGGCCACTGAAACTCCCCAGCAATTGTCTGTTTCAACATATCATGTATCAAGTAAGTTTTCAAAGTGTTTTTATTTGGCAAGTTACCAGTGTGATGCTAGTCACTACTCATGGAGAAGCTGCGAGGTTGGATAGTCAGAGAGGTCCAAGGTCAAAAGCCAGGAGGGTACCACAAGGTAGCAGATCATGCAAACGGGCTAGGCAAAAGGATGGTAAAAGGCAAATCCAAGGTCGAGCAGCAAAGATCAGAATACAAGACTAGGAGCACAAAGCACACACAGACCTCATGAGCAAATCTACATCTGACAGCAATCTAAGGCCACCTTCACACATCATTTTTTTGTGTCCATATGCAGTCTGTTTTTTAAGGACCGCAAATATGGAAAAATGCACACTAATTGTCTTCAATTGCAGGGCCCGCAGACATGTCCTTTTTTTGGAGTAGCACGGACAAAATGTGTGCGGCACACGTGTACATGGATAACATGTACCAGCGCCTGTGAACAAGTGGTGCAGTTCGCGTTGACCACAGGTGCCCGGTGCTGAAGGCAGCTCTTATTATTGTCACCTGGTCTCCCTGAGATCAGTGCGAACTGGCGACAATGATGGGACTTGTATTCAGCACCCACTGTGTACATCATGTGTAAAATTAAGAATTAAATTAAAAAAGGTGCTGTCTCCTGCATAATTTTCATAACCAGCATAGGGAAAGCAAACAACTGGGGACTGATGTTAATAATCCGGGAAAAGGGAAAAATATCCCAAAAGGTTCCCATGCTATTAATAAAAGCTCACAGTTGGTTTCTTAGCCTTTATTGGTTAGTTTACGGGGGACGCCAGAAAAAAAAAAAATGATGCAGGTTCCCCTATTAAATCAAGCCACGTCCTCGTTGCACCAAATCTGGCCCATAGCCTCACTCTTCCCACTTACCCTGTGTAGGTGGCAAGTCAGATAACAGCGTCGTGGTTGATGTCAGCTTTGTATTGTCAGGTGACATCCTGTAATACTATTGTAGGAACTCAAGGATTCTAAAAGCATTGGGCAATGAACAGACAGAGACGGGTTTCTTTAGTGCAAATAGTGTATTTGTACAACAGCAATAACACCCAAAACAATATACTGATAACCCACAGTGTCCTGGAATGAAACGAGTCCTTGAAACATATACAGCAAATCGGCAGAGTTCTTAAGGCAGAGTCCTCAGCAAGGTGAGTGTGACAGGTCACGTGATGCAGATCCAAACACTGTCGGCACAGAAAGAGTCAAATCCAGGTATGAAGTTGGAGCGGCCCCCAAACGCAGGGCAGCGGGGTACTCGGTCCCGGGTCTCTCGGTTCTGGGAATGTCACGGTGGCCCGACCAGGTCCGTGGCCCTGCTAAGGGGCGCCCAATAAAAGGAGTAGGTGGTGGTGTAGGTTGCAGTAAATGACAAGGACACAGGGTTGCAGTCTCTTTACCTCTTTACTGAAGGCTTTGGCATCCGCAATCCAGAGCACTGCTAACAGGGCTGGCTGAGACCGGCCGGTCCGAAGGCACATCCAGAGTTCCCTTTGCAGGTGGAAATCAGTAGCCTACCTACTAGTGCCTGGGTGTTGTAGTACTTCCCTGCTGAGCACCACGGGATAGTCCTCACAACTGTCATGTATGTTTCTGTTCTTTCACTCCGTCCCCCAGATGATATGGATAAGACGCACCCATATGATGGGGTAAGCCTGGAGTTATTTTATAGGGACCCTAGAGACGCCCCTCTCCCACAATTGCCTCCGTTGTCTTCATTAGGTGTAAAAGGTGAGACAGCCAACCTAAAGTTAACTGCCCTGCCGTAGTTCAAAGTAATGTGTAGAGTCTATTACTTCCTCGGCGTTCCGGCCGCCGGCTACGTGCCTCAGAAGGATGTTGCCGATCTTGGGGCACGACTGCTTCTGGTTCTATTGCCTTTGTGCTGTGATCTCGTTTCTCACTTCTCCACAATATACCTCGCTTCATGTCCTTTCTTAAGATGCCGCCGCAATTAGGTGCAGGCACGGCTCCATAATGATCTGTCCTTTTGCTAGGCCACTGTCAGGATCCCACCCCTGAGAGGGATCCCCCTGAATCTTCCCAAGTAACGCTCTCCTCTCACTGGATGTTACCTGGGCAAAACCCAGTCAGCTTCTCCCTAACTTCTTATCCAACCCCCAGTTTTACCAGAGTGTGAGGAGTGGCCTAATACATAGAACCCTTTGCTCCCCCTGGTGGCCAGAGTGTGAAGGGTAATGTGTGACTGTGATACCTGGTCAGGTGAACTCTTTTAGTGCAATCAGACGTACCATCACTCCCCTTAGCGGCAGAGCAACGTTACTGCAACGACCAGGACTCTGGGGCACTGCAAAGTAAACACAGGGAAGTCCAGAACAAGTCCACAAGTTCATCCCAGGTGTGGCATGAACACGGGTAAGTCCAGAAACTAGTTCACAAGTTGATCCCAGATGTGGCATAAACACGGGTAAGTTCAGAAACAGGTTCACATTAAAGTTTTATACTGGTGTTGTTTCCAACAGCTCCCACCGGGGGGAGTAAATGAAGGATTAAGTAGCAACACACAGTCCCAAAACAAGTCCCGAAACAAAGATCCAAAAACACAGTTCTTACCAGAAGGAGAGAACCGAGGGTTAAGTTCCAAGTCAGCAGACTAATGATAACCTAGAGAGTGTAGCTTACATATGCAGGAAATGTCCAGAGCCAGAGGTAGAGACACACTCAGAACCAGCAGCTGAGCTGAAGGAGAACAGAATCAGAATACTCCAGCAAAGAGGCTGACACCTGACCCGGGTTTTAAACAAACAAACAGGAAGTAGGGCAGACAAAAACAGCAAACTCCATCTTAACAAAGGGCAAAATCATTCACAAGGTGACTTAGAAAACCCAGAATACTGACACATCAAGCCCAATGGTTAGTAATCGAGAGGTGTCTATAAGATGCCCTCATTACTAATCCAATAGTAAGTTTTGAAATAAACACACAGCATGAATAAAATCCTTTAGTTGAAATAAATACTCCCTGACCCTCTTTTTCACATTTATTACTGTTAAATAAAAATAATATACTTATTGTATAATGAGTGGCATTTCTATATTTTGTTGCAGTGACCTTGTGCTTGATGGAGCCGCAGTGAATCACAACTGATCAAGACTGGATGTCAGGATGATGTTGGTCAGCCATGTGCATTGTTGGGTTTTCACCTTCCTGCTATTACAGATGTTTTCTTGTAAGTATTACATCAGCTAAGATATTATATATTGCTCCATTTATAATTCCGCTGTAACGCCTTGTGACATGCCGCTATGTGCTTTCTGCTCAAATCCCTTACAATATCAATATATGTAAAATAAACCTTAAGTATGGAGAATTGTGCACCTATCAATGGCTAGATCAACAGGTGTCCAAATATTAAAGGGGCACTTCATACATAATGCAACAACTAATCCTATATAAGTACATACAGGACAAGGAAGCGATCCCACGGAGTATGAATAAAACAAATAATGTTATTAAACAATATTTATAAGACAAAACATAAAAAATCAGGAATGCCGTTATAGGGGACGCCAAGCAATATGTGAAAAAATGGGGGCATAAAATAAATAATAATAGCAGCACATGGAGGAGAAATATATCAGGTGGGTACAAATGTAGCGATAGCCTATAGTAGGTACGCAGCCATAATATTAATCAATGTACATGAATATAATAAAAATAAGATAACAACACCATAGGATTAATAAGATTTAGGCAGCCTGAATATAAAATTGCTGGAGTAATATGGACAAGAATGAAATCACAATCAAAGTGCAATGCTCCTTAATATGGTGAGACCAGAGCTGACCGTGTAGGCTACTTTTAGCTGACCCAAACCCCTAATAGTCTAGGGAAGTTATGTCCATTCATACAAAGGCGAGGTAGATGCCATATATCAAAGTAGTTACCTGTGGAGAGAGTGCTCCTGGCGTCCCCTCACCCCAACGCGCGTTTCGCCGACATCTTCTTCCGGTGCTGTCGTAATCCAAATACGAGGTCTCTTGGCTAATTTTTTTACATAATTTATTTAATTACGTGGTGCGCTGGCTAATCACAGCCATGCCATTGCTTGGCATGGCTGTGATAGGGCCGGAAGTGCCCACACCCATAAATCTGGTTGATTGGCTTTAAGAAGTCTGTATTCAGGGTTTGGCACCGGACACCAACTTTATTGTTCAGGTTCGCTCATCCCTACTCATATTATTTTGAGGGACTTGGAATTACAATTCACATGAGTTAGTAAAAAAATATAATATGATATATATAGATAGATACCTTGATGTTTTTCCCAGGACCTCTGTGGTAGTGCCCACAACTGAAGATTAATTGCCACCTTTTGTTCCGGGTTTAGTAAATCCCATCCCTTTAAGAACCATGAATGCGAGAATTTGCTTTACTTGTTTCCAAAAATTCTGGACTTTTTTGGTAAATTCAAAACTGTTGGCAACTATGGAGGACAATGTGATGTGGGGTATTAGATTTTGCCCCCAGGACCCTAATAATTACCCCCTTACCTTTATATTCTACATAGCTGATCATATTTTTTTTTTTCACTACAGATATTGGCTGTAATTCAGATTATACCATAACCATGCTGAGTCGAGTGACAGCACAAGTTGGACTCTGTGTTTACATCCCATGTACATTTACCACAAAGAGTAATATAATAAATGGCGCATCAACCATAGGATTCTGGAGAATAAATGAAAGTCTGGCAGGGACTGTGGCCTCTACTGACAACCCATCAGGACGAATGTTCTTTACTGGAAAAATATCCGACAGAGACTGTTCCTTTTTAATTAACGATGTTTTGAAAAGTGATGAAAACAGTTATTATTTCAGATTAGAACAAAGAGATGATAAGTACAGTTATATACGTTATCAGTCGAGACTGACTGTAACAGGTAAATTACAGAATCCGGTTGTTAAATGATGATTCATAGGTGAATTGTTCATTGATCTGTCTCTTATGTGTATTGTGAAGTCACCTATAATTAGGTTTACCGGCAGCCCCATGGAAAACCAATGATAACGGCCAATTAATAGACACATTCGAAACATTGTATCCTGGTGAAATCCCTTTACGTAAAATGTGATGAACCAGATTTGTAAAACTCATTTACCACCAGCGTAATATAATGTAGATATCATGGAGAACATTACAAAGTTGAAGGTTGAGCAGAGAAAGCGGCAGAAGAACATTACTCTCATTTTGGGTCATGATTAGTGATTAGTGAATGTGCTCGGATTAGGTGTTATTCATGCTCGGGTGCTAACCCAGAGTTTTCGGCGTGCTCAAAAAATATGTTCAAGTCACCATGTCTGCATGTCTCATGGCTGTTCCATGGCATGGCTGTGAACATGCAGGCTCGGAGACTCAAACATATTTTTCGAGCGCTTCGAAGACTCTCGGATAGCACCTGAGCATGGCGGATAATACCTTATGCAAGCACGTTCACTCATCACTAGTCAGTTGTTCATTTCCATTGTTGTGAAAAAAATATAGAAAGCAAAAAAGACGGCACTAAAACCATACGGATTCTGCTGCCATAGGGCTGACTGGAGGATCATTGATAAAGCAGGTATGACTACAGCTGTGGGCATACGGTGCTCAGCATGAAATAACAGCAATGCGATCCATAATGAGAAAGAAATAGAATGCGGCACTCACCCAGAAAAATGCTGTAAGACGTGAATTTATTGAAGACAAGTATTTAAATCCATGAGGACTGCAGGTGCATAAGGAGGGTGCAGTGTTGGAGTGAGGACGACGGCCGTTTCGCACGTATAGTGCTTCGACGGGTCCTGGTAGCAGATTACGGTACGTCATTTCCTTTTTAAAGGATTTTAGACGCATAGACAAATAACATACAGATGTTAAAAAAGTGTCAAAATTAGTAAAATTAAATAAATAAGTAATCTATATACAGATATACAACTATAAAGGTTACAGTAATATGCAATATTCTTTACTTTACAAAAATCCATTATCAGAGACATATATTACAAGAAAAATCCATTATCAGAGACATATATTACAAGAAAACTGACATATCAAGCCTATCATTTAAGCCAATTGGCCCTTGAGCATTTGTGTTCAGTATCCATACGGCTTCTTTTCGTAGTAATATTTTATTTCGATCACCTCCCTGCACTGGATGTTTTATAATCTCTATACCGGCAAAATTAAGGAGATCAGGATTAGCATTATGCTTTTCTTTCATATGCTGAATTAATCTTAGACATCCTTTGCCTGTTGTAATCGAGTTATAGTGCTCTTTAAATCTCGTATTTAACGACCTGATTGTTTTACCGATATAAAAATATCGGCAGGGGCAAAACACAACGTATACCACGAATTTACTTCTACAAGAGACAAAATCATTCACATTATGTGAAATCGAACCAATTTGAATAGGGTTTTTTAATAAATGGAGGTGGCAAAACCTACAATTACCGCACCTGTAATTGCCGGCCGGCATATTACTGGTTAACCAGGTATTCCTCGGTACAGATATTCTATTATGTACTAGCAGATCAGATAAATTATGTGTACGCCTATATGCAAATTTTGGTGTACTAGAATATATTTGGGCTAGTTCTTTATCTGTTTGTAAGACGTGCCCGTTTTTTCTTATAGAAGCGTAAATTACACTATCCAAGTTACTGTGCTTGAAACAAAAAGAAAAACTTTCCGGGTTTTCTCTTGATTCATAATGGGATTTTCTTTTTAGAAAGTCTATTTGAAACAGTTTTTTAATCCGACTTTCAGCTTCATTCAAAATTTTTTGCGGATAACCTCTCTTTGTGAAGCGTGTTTTTAGCTCATTAATTTGTTCATCAAAAATTAAATTATCATTATTCAGTTTACGAAACCTGACCATCTGACTGTAGGGGAGACCCTTTTTTGTATGTAGCGGATGAGCACTATCAAAATGCAGAACATTATTTGTTGCGGTTAATTTTCTAAAAACTTTTGTTCTTAAACAACCCTCTACAACTTCTATTTTTACATCCAAATATTCTAGGCTCTCAGATCCATAGCAAGATGTAAACTTCATGTTCTCAATATTTGAGGTATTTAAATATTCATCAAACTCATTAAACACCATTTCAGTGCCATCCCAGATTATCATAATATCATCCACGAACCTTGCAAAAAATCTAATATGCTTTAAGAATGGATTATTAACATAAGTATCCTCAAACATAGCCAGAAAAAGATTTGCGTATGTACAAGAAGTGGGCGTACCCATTGATGCTCCAATTAGCTGGTTATACCAACTGTCCATAAATTTGAAAGAATTATTAGATAAAATAAACTCCAGCCTTTCTAAAATAAAAGAAATTAAATCTTGGTCTAAAGCCCTTTTTTGCAAAATATTTCGGATAGCCTGTATACCTCTATCCTTAGGGATTCTGGTGTATAAGTTTACTACATCGATAGATGTTAATGCGAATGTGGGCTGCCAATCAATCTCCCTTAGGGCTGCTACCAAATCTCCTGAATCCTTAATATACGAGGGGATAGTTTGTAATAACGGTTTTAATATCCAATCAATATATTGGGATAGCCCTTCAGTGACCGAATTAATCCCTGAGATTATAGGGCGCCCTGGAGGTTCTTTTATATTTTTATGGATCTTCGGGATACTGTACCAGTAAGGATATTGAGGATGGTCAGGTAATAAACTTTCAGCACGTTTCCTTGTGAGTAGTGTTGAGCATTCCGATACCGCAAGTATCGGGTATCGGCCGATACTTGCGGTATCGGAATTCCGATACCGGGATTCCGATACTTGCCGCGTATCGGATACCGGAATCGGAAGTTCCAAGATTCAAAATGCAGAAATTCAGCCAATGAGAATGATTCCAAGTGTGGGCACATCCTGTTTAGCATGGAGGGCATGAAACTACTGGCAAGGCTGTGATTGGCTGCTGAAATGATGTCATGATGCAGTTTAAAAGTCGCTGGCGCCATTTTGCGATCACTCTGCTGTGAATTCAGTTAGTGACAGGACGCTGTTTGCTGACTGAGGGACAGTTTAGAGATAGCGATTTGCTTCTTTGTGCTTTCCAAAGGCTAATTTAGCAACCGCTGTGTTCACCTACTAATCACCTTGCTTTTGCCTTGTAGCGCTGTTTTCACAGCGATCTGCAAGGTCTGTGTGTGTGTGTGTGTGAGTGCAGCCCACTCTCTAGTCTGAGTGCAGCCACATAGGCCATCCATAGCTGGTTGTATTCAGTTCAGGGAGGGTGGTTCATTGCCTCATACTGTTCTTTTTTTTTTTTTTTTTCAAGTAGTGTAGTCTGCTGCTAATTTATTCAAAAAAATCCTATTAGTGTCTTTCCACCCGTCTCCAGCTAATTTGTGGAAAAACACTACATAGGATAACGTAGAGGAGGGTTTTTGGGCCTTGCAGCGCCGTTTACGGCTGTCTGCACGGTCTCCGTGTGACTGCAGCTCGCCCTGTAGTCTGTGAGCAGCCGTAGCCTGGTTGTCTCCAGCTCAGGGTTGTTCACTGCGTCATACCGCCAAATCAATTTTCATTTTGTTTTAAGTAGTGCAGGCTGCTGCACATTTTTTCAAAAAATTCCTATTAGTGTCTTTCCACCCGTCTCCAGCTAACTTGTGGAAAAACACTACATAGGATAACGTAGAGGAGGGTTTTTGGGCCTTGCAGCGCCGTTTACATCTGTCTGCACGGTCTCCGTGTGACTGCAGCTCTATCCGTTGTCAGTTCAGCCCCCAAAAAATAAATAAATAATAAAGTTCACCAAACACACCAGTTACACCACTTTACATTTGTGTAGGCCACATTAGCTCATATTAAAGTCTAGTCCACACTTTAGAAAATTAGTGTTTCTTATACCTGTTAGGAGGAGTTGCTCAGGAATAAGCACACAAAGCCGTTAGTACTTTTCTGCTTATCTTTATCAGTCAACCAAGATGAAGAAGGCAGTGAGTAAGGCACGTGGGCGTGGGCGTGGGCGCGGAGCAGGGAGGGGACGTGGGGATTCTGTGCCTGCTGCGGGCACCGGTGACTCATCAGCACCCACATTCACCAGGCAACAGTCGTTCATGCGCAGCTTTGTGTCAGAGCGCCGTACACCGCTGCTGCGTGAAGAACAAATTGAAGCCGTTGTCGGATGGATGGCAGCTAATGCATCAACTTCAATTAGTGCCACATCCTCTCAGACACAGAGCACTGGAGAGCAGCCATCTGTCTCTTCACCACCTGCCAAATTGCCCAGGCAGACAGAGAGCCCAGGACAGGAGCCGTCTCTACTTCTGTTCTCTGAATCTCTTGGCTTGGAAACAGGGGGCCAGCCAAGCAGCATTGGAGAAATGGAAGAAGAGGCAGGGTGCAGTGATGCCCAACAGCTTTTTCTCTCTTCCTCTGAAGAGGCGGGTGGGCCAGTGGCTCCGGTCACCACATCGCAGGCCGCATCAGCTGATGATGACACTCAGGTGCCACTTACTGGTGCGTGCTCTGCTGCTGAGACTACCCAGGAGGAGCAGTTGGGGGCAGAGGGTAGTGTAGATGATGAGGTCCTTGACCCATCTTGGCGTGAGGGACAGGAAGGTGGTGGGAGCAGCTCTGAGGAAGAGATTCCCCGTACGGCCCAAAGAGGGAGAGGGAGGGGGAAGACTGCGGATCCTGCAGCCTCCGCTTTGGCACCCGTTAGGAGCACGTCTCTTCCAAAAGCCAAAAAGGGCGCTCCCAAGACTTGCAGTGCCTGGTCCTTTTTTGACACAGTTGCAGATGACATTTGCTATGTCAGATGCAAGGTGTGTCATCAAAAAGTCAAAAGAGGGAAAAATGTCAGCAACCTCAATACCTCCAACATGTGGAAACATGTGCGCAACAGGCACCCGGCGGAGTTAGAAAAACACACTGAAGAGCTAGGCCAACCAACAGCGGCAGCTACCACCTCTTCAGCTCGTGTTGCCTCTTCCTCTAGCTCACACGCAGCTGGTTCGGCTTCCTCCCAGGATCGCCGTGGAAGAACCTCTGGCCCTGTTGTCCAGAGACCCGCTGTAATTCCACCCGCAGCACCACTTTCCCAGTCATCCACACACTCCCAGCCCAGTCTACAGCCATCAGTAGTACAGGCATGGGAGAAAAGGCGGCCTTTCTCGTCAAACCACCCACGAGCACCGGCTCTGACTGCAGGCATTGCCAAACTTCTTTCACTGGAAATGCTGTCATTCAGGCTGGTGGAGACTGACAGCTTCCGTGACTTGATGTCATTGGCAGTCCCACAGTACAATGTGCCTAGCCGCTTTTACTTCAGCAGGCAAGCCGTCCCTGCCCTGCACAAGCATGTGGAGGGACACATAAAACACGCGCTACTGAACGCCGTCAGTAGCAAGGTCCACCTCACCACCGATGCGTGGACCAGTCAACATGGACAGGGGCGATACCTTTCCCTCACTGCCCATTGGGTTAATGTCGTTGAGCCGGGTACAGACCGTGCGAGTGGCGCAGGACGTGTCCTGCCCACTCCAAGGATTGCAGGAATCCATTCTGTACGCATTGACTCCTCCTCTTACACTAGTTCCTCAGAATCATCGCTGCAGGAGCCGTCACAGTCCACCTCCACATGGACCCGTGATGAACGTGTACCTGTTACGACCGACATGAGCACAGCCGTGGCCAAACGTCAACAGGCCGTCTTGAAATTAATTTTTTTGGGGAATCGTAGCCACACAGCGCAGGAGCTCTGGAATGCCATCAAGCAGGAGAGCGATGTGTGGTTTGTGCCAGCGAATCTCCAGCCAGGCATGGTAGTGTGTGATAATGGCCGAAATCTGGTGGCAGCTCTGGGCCTCGGCAACCTCACTCACATCCCATGTCTGGCACATGTGCTCAATTTGGTCGTGCAGAGCTTTTTGAGGGACTATCCAGATCTTGATGCACTGCTGCACAAGGTCCGCCTAGAGTGTGCTCACTTGCGGCGTTCCAGCACGGCAAAAGCGCGCATTGCGGCTCTGCAGCGCCGACACCGCCTGCCGGAACATCGCATCATATGTGACCTACCTACCAGGTGGAATTCCACGTTACATATGTTGGAGCGGTTGTGTGAGCAGCAGCAAGCTGTAATGGAGTACCAGCTGCTTCAGGCGCAAAGAAGTCGCAGTCAGCGCCGTACAGACTTCACAACCACAGAGTGGGCCACTATGAATGACGTCTGCCAGGTTTTGCGTCCCTTTGATTATTCCACGCGGATGGCGAGTGCAGATGATGCACTAGTCAGCATGACTGTCCCCCTTATCTGCCTGCTTGAAAAATCACTGCAAGCGCTAAGGGATGATGTTGTGGAAGAGGTGGAGGATGAGGATTCACCATTTCCATCATCTTCTGGACAGTCAGCGCCACGTGGTTCCTCACAAACGCGTAGGCAGGGGACAGTTTGTGAGGAGGATGAGGAGGAGTCAATGGAGGAGGAAGACATCCGTCCAGAGGAGGGAGTTACCGAATTGTCCAGTACTCAGTGTGTACAGCGAGGGTGGGGTGATGACAAGCGGGCAGAGACCACGCCTCCAGCAGGGGACAGCGTTTCTTGGGCAGTTGGCAGTCTGCAGCACATGGTGGATTACATGCTGCAGTGCTTGAGAAACGACCGCCGCATCGCCCACATTCTCAACATGTCTGATTATTGGGTGTTCACCCTCCTCGATCCTCGCTACCGGGACAACGTAGAAAGCCTCATCACACCGTTGAACCGGGAGCGAAAAATGCGGGAGTACCAAGACACACTGGTCAATTCCATCATCTTCTCCATTCCAACTGAGAGAAGTGCTGCTAGTGCATTCCAAAGCAGCTCAGTGCGTCCAGGCAGTGGTGGAGGCTCTGCACAAAGAGGGAGCAGAAGCAGTGCCTCTGCCCAAGGCAAGACCAGTATGGCCCAACTGTGGCACAGTTTTCTGTGCCCCCCACAAAAGTCTACACCATCACAGACGGCTCCAGTCAGCAGGAGGCAACGGTTCCGTCAGATGGTGACAGACTACATGTCTTGCCCTCTTGCTGTACTCCCAGACGGCTCTTCCCCTTTCAAGTTTTGGGTCTCAAAGCTGGATACATGGCCAGAGCTAAGCCAGTATGCATTGGAGGTGCTGTCTTGCCCTGCGGCCAGTGTATTATCGGAACGTGTCTTTAGTGCTGCAGGTGGTGTACTAACTGACCGTCGCATGCGACTATCCTCCGATAACGTTGACCGGCTTACTTTCCTGAAAATGAACAAGGCCTGGATCTCGCAGGAATTTGCCACTCCTCCTCCTGATTAAATAATTAGGTCACTGTATACGTTATCCAGGTCTCCTGTTGTGTTCATCTTTCTACCACCTGAACTTAAATTCCTGGGCTCCAACACCGCCAGTTGAGGCTCAGAAGTGCCGTCTGCACAATCAAAACATACGACCCAGTGTTATTGGGTTTCAGTAACGTCAGCTGATCCCCAGCTGTGTAGCCGGCAATGTGTCATGCGACCGCCACGCTGACACAACAACTGAAATGTAAGGGAATCTGTCCCCCCCCCAAGGCGTTTGTTACTGAAAGAGCCACCTTGTGCAGCAGTAATGCTGCACAAGGAAAAGGTAGCTATTTTGGTTTAGCTCCTTGCACACGCAGAACTTAACACTTATAAAATGTGTCCACTGATACCGTAAAACCGTCCCGGAGGTGGGACTTTCCTTCGTAATATGACGCAGCACAGCCGTCATTCCTACCCCCCGGCGCCGCGCCCCGGCTCCTCAGCGTTGTTTGATTCCGTCCCGGAGCCTGCGCTGTTATGTTATCCCGTGGCCAGGCACACTTAGCGCTGCCCGTCTTCTGGCATCATTTGGTGTCAGGATGGCTGCGCCTGTGCGGCCGCGCTGGCCGAGAGCCCGCCTCGCAGTGTCTTCTGATTTAATCCCACTGGGGGCCTGGGATCCATGGACATGCGCATTGCATATCTGAACCTCCACCTCTCACTCATCTCCCTATGGCTTCTTCAGACTGTTCGGTGTCAGCTGGTCCCTAATAGCATGCCACGGTCGTGACACCGCACAGTCTTAAGAAGCCGTAGGGAGGGGAGTGAGAGGCGAGGATATGCACTGCGCATGGCCATGGATCCCAGGCCCCCAGTGGGATAAAATCAGAAGACACTGCGAGGCGGGCTCTCGGCCAGCGCGGCCGCACAGGCGCAGCCAGCCTGACACCAAATGATGTCAGAAGATGGGCAGCGCTAAGTGTGCCTGGCCAAGGGATAACTTAACAGCGCAGGCTCCGGGACGGAATCAAACAACGCTGAGGAGCCGGGGCGCGGCGCCGGGGGGGTAGGAATGACGGCTGTGCTGCGTCATATTAAGAAGGAAAGTCCCACCTCCGGGACAGTTTCACGGTTTCAGGGGACACATTTTATAAGTGTTTAGTTCTGTGTTTGCAAGGAGCGTGATGAAAAGAGCCACCTTTTCCTTTTGCATCTTTTGTGCTGCACAAGCTGGCTCTTTCAGCTACAAACGCCTTGGGGGGGGGTTAAAGGTTCCCTTTCGACTTTCTCAGGCTTCGGCCTACATTGTGTTCCTCTGGTTTTCCACCTGTCCCTGGGCTCCAACACCGCCAGTTGCCGTCCAGAAGTGCTGTACGCACAGTCAACAGTCGCTCCTCTGTTATTGGGGTTCAGTAAAGTCAGCTGTTCCCCTGCTGTGTGTGTGGCAATCCCTCCTACCTCCTCCACCTCCTCCTCCTCCACCTGTCCCTGGGCTCCAACACCGCCAGTTGCCGTCCAGAAGTGCTGTACGCACAGTCAACAGTCCCTCCTCTGTTATTGGGGTTCAGTAACGTCAGCTGTTCCCCTGCTGTGTGTGTGGCAATCCCTCCTACCTCCTCCTACCTCCTCCACCTGTCCCTGGGCTCCAACACCGCCAGTTGCCGTCCAGAAGTGCTGTACGCACAGTCAACAGTCCCTCCTCTGTTATTGGGGTTCAGTAACGTCAGCTGTTCCCCTGCTGTGTGTGTGGCAATCCCTCCTACCTCCTCCACCTCCTCCTCCTCCACCTGTCCCTGGGCTCCAACACCGCCAGTTGCCGTCCAGAAGTGCTGTACGCACAGTCAACAGTCCCTCCTCTGTTATTGGGGTTCAGTAACGTCAGCTGTTCCCCTGCTGTGTGTGTGGCAATCCCTCCTACCTCCTCCTACCTCCTCCTCCTCCACCTGTCCCTGGGCTCCAACACCGCCAGTTGCCGTCCAGAAGTGCTGTACGCACAGTCAACAGTCCCTCCTCTGTTATTGGGGTTCAGTAACGTCAGCTGTTCCCCTGCTGTGTGTGTGGCAATCCCTCCTACCTCCTCCTACCTCCTCCTCCTCCACCTGTCCCTGGGCTCCAACACCGCCAGTTGCCGTCCAGAAGTGCTGTACGCACAGTCAACAGTCCCTCCTCTGTTATTGGGGTTCAGTAACGTCAGCTGTTCCCCTGCTGTGTGTGTGGCAATCCCTCCTACCTCCTCCACCTCCTCCTCCTCCACCTGTCCCTGGGCTCCAACAACGCTAGTTGCCGTCCAGAAGTGCTGTCCGCACAGAGCCAAACACCTCGCCAATGTGTTAGTGGGGTTCAGCACCGCCAGCTGTTCCCCTGCTGTGCAGCCGGCAACGTGTACTGCGACCGCCACGCAGGCACAACAAGTTAAATTTAAGGGAACCTGTCCCCCCCCCCAGGCGTTTGTTACTGAAGGAGCCACCTTGTGCAGCAGTAATGATGCAAAGGGAAAAAGTGCCTCTTTTCGTGGTGCTCCTTGCACATGCTGATCCTAACACTTATGAAAAGTGTCCCCTCCTACCGTGATACCGTCCGGTTGGTGAAACTTTCCTTTGTGATGTGACGCAGCACAGCCGTCATTCTTACCCCCTTGGCGCCGTGCGCCGCCTCCTCAGCGTTGTTTGAATCAGTCCCGGAGCCTGCGCTGTTAGGTTAGCCCTTGGCCATGCACACATTTTGCGCTGCCCGTCTTCTGACATCATTTGGTGTCAGGCTGGCTGCGCCTGTGCGGCCGCGCTGGCCGAGAGCCCGCTTTGTACTGTCTTCTGATTTAATTCCACTGGGGGCCTGAGATCCATGGACATGCGCAGTGCATATCTGAACCTCCACCTCTCACTCATCTTCCTACGGCTTCTTCAAATTGTGCGGTGTCAGCTGGTCCCTAATAGCATGCCACGGCCGTGACACCGCACAGTCAGAAGAAGCCGTAGGGAGATGAGTGAGAGGTGGAGGTTCAGATATGCACTGCGCATGTCCATGGATCTCAGGCCCCCAGTGGGATTAAATCAGAAGACAGTACGAGGCGGGCTCTCGGCCAGCGCGGCCGCACAGGCGCAGCCAGCCTGACACCAAATGATGTCAGAAGACGGGCAGCGCAAAATGTGTGCATGGCCAAGGGCTAACCTAACAGCGCAGGCTCCGGGACTGATTCAAACAACGCTGAGGAGGCGGCGCACGGCGCCAAGGGGGTAAGAATGACGGCTGTGCTGCGTCACATCACAAAGGAAAGTTCCACCAACCGGACGGTATCACGGTAGGAGGGGACACTTTTCATAAGTGTTAGGATCAGCATGTGCAAGGACCATAATTAAAAGAGCTAAGTTTACCTTTTCCAGCTGAAAGTTTCCCTTTCAACTTGCTCCAGTGCAGGCTTCGGCCTACACTCTGCTCCCTCTCCTCCTCCTGCTGACCCTGGGCTCTAACACCGCCAGTTGGGGCCCAGATGTGCTAGCTGCACAGAGCCAAACACCAGCCAATGTGTCAGTGGGGTTCAGCACCGCCAGCTGTTCCCCTGCTGTGTAGCCGGCAACGTGTCCTGCAACAGCCACGCAGACACAAGAACTGAAATTGAAGGAAACCTGTCCCCCCTCCCCCAGGCGTTTTTACGTTTTACAGCCACCTTGTACGACAGTAATGCTGCATGTGTGCAAGGTGGCTCAGAAACTTATTCTCCTTGCCCATGTTGAAGTGAACACGTCTAAAAATGAGTCCTCTGCGACCATTAAAACGTCCCTCAGGTGTGATTTTCTTTTGTATTGACACGCAACAAGCTCCTTGGTAGCGCTGCCCGTCTTCTGATATCATTGTTTGGCTGCCTGCGCCTCTGCGGCCGCCTTGCCCCACACAACGCCCCTTGGTGTCTTATTTATTTGGACTGCGAGGGTGTGATTGATGGGCATGAACGGTGCATTTCTTCGCCTGTCCCTCATCTCCTTCTGCCTTCTTCGGACTGTGCGTCTTCATGGCCGTGGCATGCGATAAGGGATGAGCTGACGCCGCATAGTCTGAAGCGGGTGTAAGAACCCAAGCGAGAGGCGAACATATGTACTGCGCCAGGCCATGAATCACAGCCCCGCAGTGTTTTAACAATGTTAAGACACCGCGGGGCTGGGATTCATGGTCATCGCGAACCGCAGCGGCCGACATTAAATGAGGTCAGAAGATGGGCAGCGCTAACAGCGCTAGGCCAGGGGATAACACGACAGCGCAGACTCCTGTACAGCAAATAACAACGCTCAGGAGGCTGCACCCAGCACCAAGGTGGGATTCTTGACATCTGTGCTGCGTCTCATTACAAAGGGAACTCGCGCCTCCAACACAGTTTGACTGTTTAAAGGGCTAAATGTTATACGTGTTTCATTCAGCGTGTGCAAGGAGCAAAATTAAAAGAGCAACCTTTGACTTGTGCAGCACTACTGCTGCATAAGCTGTGGCTCTTCTACTTTGTAACCCCAGAGGGGGGGTTAAAGGTTACCTTTGAAATTGGTTCAAGTAGGCTTCGGCCTACACTCTGCTCCCCCTGCAGAGCCCGGGCTCCAACACCGCCAGTTGGGGCCCGGTACTGCTAGCTGCACAGAGCCAAACACCAGCCAATGTGTGAGTGGGGTTCAGCACCGCCAGCTGTTCCCCTGCTGTGCAGCCGGCAACGTGTCCTGCAACAGCCACGCAGGCACAACAGACCCAAAGCTGCCGCCAGTGCAGGCTTCGGCCTACACTCTGCTCCATCTCCTCCTCCTGCTCACCCCGGGCTCTAACACCGCCAGTTGGGGCCCGGTACTGCCAGCTGCACAGAGAAAAACACCAGCCAATGTGTCAGTGGGGTTCAGCACCGCCAGCTGTTCCCCTGCTGTGCAGCCGGCATCGTGTCCTGCAAAAGCCACGCAGACACAAGAACTGAAATTGAAGGGAACCTGTCCCCCCTCCCCCAGGCGTTTGTACGTTTTTAAGGCCACCTTGTACAGCGGTAATGCTGCATGTGTGCAAGGTGGCTCATAAACGTATTCTCCTCGCACATGTGGAACTGAAAACACGTCTGAAATGTGTCCTCTGTGTGACCATTTAACCGTCCCGGGGGTGTGACTTTCCTTTGTAATGACACGCTGCAACCCCCTTGGTAGCGCTGCCCGTCTTCTGGCATCATTGTTTGGCTGCCTGCGCCTCTGCGGCCGCCCTGACCCACACAACGCCCCTCGGTGTCTTATTTCTTGGGACTGCGAGGGTGTGATTGATGGGCATGAGCAGTGCATCAGTTCGCCTGTCCCTCATCTCCTTCCGCCTTCTTCAGACTGTGCGGCTTCATGGCCGTGGCATGCGATAAGGGATCAGCTGACGCCGCACAGTCTGCAGCGGGTGTAAGGACCCGAGTGCGAGAGGCGAACATATGTGCTGCGCCAGGCCATGAATCACAGCCCCGCAGTGTTTTAACAATGTTAAGACACCGCGGGGCTGGGATTCATGGTCATCGCGAACCGCAGCGGCCGACATTAAATGAGGTCAGAAGATGGGCAGCGCTAACAGCGCTAGGCCAGGGGATAACATGACAGCGCAGACTCCTGTACAGCAAATAACAACGCTCAGGAGGCTGCACCCAGCACCAAGGTGGGATTCTTGACATCTGTGCTGCGTCTCATTACAAAGGGAACTCGCGCCTCCAACACAGTTTGACTGTTTAAAGGGCTAAATGTTATATGTGTTTCATTCAGCGTGTGCAAGGAGCAAAATTAAAAGAGCAACCTTTGACTTGTGCAGCACTACTGCTGCATAAGCTGTGGCTCTTCTACTTTGTAACCCCTGAGGGGGGGTTAAAGGTTACCTTTGAAATTGGTTCAAGTAGGCTTCGGCCTACACTCTGCTCCCCCTGCAGAGCCCGGGCTCCAACACCGCCAGTTGGGGCCCGGTACTGCTAGCTGCACAGAGCCAAACACCAGCCAATGTGTCAGTGGGGTTCAGCACCGCCAGCTGTTCCCCTGCTGTGCAGCCGGCAACGTGTCCTGCAACAGCCACGCAGGCACAACAGACCCAAAGCTGCCGCCAGTGCAGGCTTCGGCCTACATTCTGCTCCATCTCCTCCTCCTGCTCACCCCGGGCTCTAACACCGCCAGTTGGGGCCCGGTACTGCCAGCTGCACAGAGAAAAACACCAGCCAATGTGTCAGTGGGGTTCAGCACCGCCAGCTGTTCCCCTGCTGTGCAGCCGGCATCGTGTCCTGCAAAAGCCACGCAGACACAAGAACTGAAATTGAAGGGAACCTGTCCCCCCTCCCCCAGGCGTTTGAACGTTTTTAAGGCCACCTTGTACAGCGGTAATGCTGCATGTGTGCAAGGTGGCTCATAAACGTATTCTCCTCGCACATGTGGAACTGAAAACACGTCTGAAATGTGTCCTCTGTGTGACCATTTAACCGTCCCGGGGGTGTGACTTTCCTTTGTAATGACACGCTGAAACCCCCTTGGTAGCGCTGCCCGTCTTCTGGCATCATTGTTTGGCTGCCTGCGCCTCTGCGGCCGCCCTGACCCACACAACGCCCCTCGGTGTCTTATTTCTTGGGACTGCGAGGGTGTGATTGATGGGCATGAGCAGTGCATCAGTTCGCCTGTCCCTCATCTCCTTCCGCCTTCTTCAGACTGTGCGGCTTCATGGCCGTGGCATGCGATAAGGGATCAGCTGACGCCGCACAGTCTGCAGCGGGTGTAAGGACCCGAGTGCGAGAGGCGAACATATGTGCTGCGCCAGGCCATGAATCACAGCCCCGCAGTGTTTTAACAATGTTAAGACACCGCGGGGCTGGGATTCATGGTCATCGCGAACCGCAGCGGCCGACATTAAATGAGGTCAGA
Source organism: Ranitomeya variabilis (assembly GCF_051348905.1). Lineage (NCBI taxonomy): Eukaryota > Metazoa > Chordata > Amphibia > Anura > Dendrobatidae > Ranitomeya > Ranitomeya variabilis. Next base: position 222,451,906 of record NC_135235.1, read on the forward strand.
AGATGGGCAGCGCTAACAGCGCTAGGCCAGGGGATAACACGACAGCGCAGACTCCTGTACAGCAAATAACAACGCTCAGGAGGCTGCACCCAGCACCAAGGTGGGATTCTTGACATCTGTGCTGCGTCTCATTACAAAGGGAACTCGCGCCTCCAACACAGTTTGACTGTTTAAAGGGCTAAATGTTATACGTGTTTCATTCAGCGTGTGCAAGGAGCAAAATTAAAAGAGCAACCTTTGACTTGTGCAGCACTACTGCTGCATAAGCTGTGGCTCTTCTACTTTGTAACCCCTGAGGGGGGGTTAAAGGTTACCTTTGAAATTGGTTCAAGTAGGCTTCGGCCTACACTCTGCTCCCCCTGCAGAGCCCGGGCTCCAACACCGCCAGTTGGGGCCCGGTACTGCTAGCTGCACAGAGCCAAACACCAGCCAATGTGTCAGTGGGGTTCAGCACCGCCAGCTGTTCCCCTGCTGTGCAGCCGGCAACGTGTCCTGCAACAGCCACGCAGGCACAACAGACCCAAAGCTGCCGCCAGTGCAGGCTTCGGCCTACACTCTGCTCCATCTCCTCCTCCTGCTCACCCCGGGCTCTAACACCGCCAGTTGGGGCCCGGTACTGCCAGCTGCACAGAGAAAAACACCAGCCAATGTGTCAGTGGGGTTCAGCACCGCCAGCTGTTCCCCTGCTGTACAGCCGGCATCGTGTCCTGCAAAAGCCACGCAGACACAAGAACTGAAATTGAAGGGAACCTGTCCCCCCTCCCCCAGGCGTTTGTACGTTTTTAAGGCCACCTTGTACAGCGGTAATGCTGCATGTGTGCAAGGTGGCTCATAAACGTATTCTCCTCGCACATGTGGAACTGAAAACACGTCTGAAATGTGTCCTCTGTGTGACCATTTAACCGTCCCGGGGGTGTGACTTTCCTTTGTAATGACACGCTGCAACCCCCTTGGTAGCGCTGCCCGTCTTCTGGCATCATTGTTTGGCTGCCTGCGCCTCTGCGGCCGCCCTGACCCACACAACGCCCCTCGGTGTCTTATTTCTTGGGACTGCGAGGGTGTGATTGATGGGCATGAGCAGTGCATCAGTTCGCCTGTCCCTCATCTCCTTCCGCCTTCTTCAGACTGTGCGGCTTCATGGCCGTGGCATGCGATAAGGGATCAGCTGACGCCGCACAGTCTGCAGCGGGTGTAAGGACCCGAGAGCGAGAGGCGAACATATGTGCTGCGCCAGGCCATGAATCACAGCCTCGCAGTGTTTTAACAATGTTAAGACACCGCGGGGCTGGGATTCATGGTCATCGCGAACCGCAGCGGCCGACATTAAATGAGGTCAGAAGATGGGCAGCGCTAACAGCGCTAGGCCAGGGGATAACACGACAGCGCAGACTCCTGTACAGCAAATAACAACGCTCAGGAGGCTGCACCCAGCACCAAGGTGGGATTCTTGACATCTGTGCTGCGTCTCATTACAAAGGGAACTCACGCCTCCAACACAGTTTGACTGTTTAAAGGGCTAAATGTTATACGTGTTTCATTCAGCGTGTGCAAGGAGCAAAATTAAAAGAGCAACCTTTGACTTGTGCAGCACTACTGCTGCATAAGCTGTGGCTCTTCTACTTTGTAACCCCTGAGGGGGGGTTAAAGGTTACCTTTGAAATTGGTTCAAGTAGGCTTCGGCCTACACTCTGCTCCCCCTGCAGAGCCCGGGCTCCAACACCGCCAGTTGGGGCCCGGTACTGCTAGCTGCACAGAGCCAAACACCAGCCAATGTGTCAGTGGGGTTCAGCACCGCCAGCTGTTCCCCTGCTGTGCAGCCGGCAACGTGTCCTGCAACAGCCACGCAGGCACAACAGACCCAAAGCTGCCGCCAGTGCAGGCTTCGGCCTACACTCTGCTCCCTCTCCTCCTCCTGCTCACCCTGGGCTCTAACACCGCCAGTTGGGGCCCGGTACTGCCAGCTGCACAGAGAAAAACACCAGCCAATGTGTCAGTGGGGTTCAGCACCGCCAGCTGTTCCCCTGCTGTGCAGCCGGCATCGTGTCCTGCAAAAGCCACGCAGACACTTGCTCTTGTACCTTCTGCTCCCCATCCTGGTTCCAGTACCGTCAGCTGGTTCCGGGCAGAGCCTTTGGCTTAGGTGCCTCCCTCTGGGTATCCGAGTTCCACCAACGTCAGGTGGTCCTTGGTAGTGCTTTCAGGCACGGGTACCTCCTGCTTAGTAACCGGGTTCCAGTAACGTCAGCTGGTCTTCGGTAGTTCCATTGGCTCTTGGACCTTCGGCTACCCATCCGGGTTCCAGCACCATCAGCTGGTTCTCGGCAGTGTCTTTTGCTCTTGTACCTTCTGCTCCCCATCCTGGTTCCAGTACCGTCAGCTGGTTCCGGGCAGAGCCTTTGGCTTAGGTGCCTCCCTCTGGGTATCCGAGTTCCACCAACGTCAGGTGGTCCTTGGTAGTGCTTTCAGGCACGGGTACCTCCTGCTTAGTAACCGGGTTCCAGTAACGTCAGCTGGTCCTCGGTAGTTCCATTGGCTCTTGGACCTTCGGGTAGCCATCCGAGTTCCAGTTCCATCAGCTGGTTCTCGGCATTTTCTCAGCCTTCTTGTACCTTCTGCTACATTTCCAAGTTCAAGAGACTAAACACGATGACCCGGAAGACCACCCCTAAGATGACGACGACACCAGAGACGACAACCACCGTGATGACGACGACCCTGGAGACGATGACCCCGAAGACCACCCCGATGACAACGACCCCGGAGACGACGACCCTGAAGACCACCCCGATGACGACGACCCCGGAGACGACGACCCTGGAGACGACGACGACCTGGAAGACCGAGAAGCAGAAGAACAAGAGGCTGCAGAACAAAGAGCAGAAGAACATTAAGCATAACACTAAATATCAGAGCAAAAAATATTATCTAAATTATAAGCAGAAGAAGACTAAGCAGTGTATGGGGGTGAGTCCGTTCCTCCTCGTGGTGCCCCTGGATAAAGCCTGATGCTGCAGGCCAAACTGAACGCGGACAAATGTAACTGTTTTGTGACAGGCAGAACGGAAGGTGTAATCTTCAAACTTTTATAGATAACAACTACGGGAATGCCTGTCACAAATAAGAATATGATGAAGAAGTAGAATATGATGAAGATAATAGTAAAATAAAAAGAATATGAACAATGTAAGAAAAAAAATAATAGGTAGAAGATGAAGAAGAAGATGAATAAGGTGAAGAAGTTGATGTCAAAGAAGCTGATGATGAGGATAACGAAGAAGAAAGTGTGGGAGAAGTAAAAAAGAAGGTGAAGGGCGTGGAAGTAGTGAAACATCAATATCTGACAAAATAAAAAAAAATTAACATAGTCAAAATCTTTCTACCGCCGAACGTCATAAAAAAAACAAAAACCTGCTATTCTATTACATTGGGCTAAACCTCTGTGCCTTTAATGTCTCCGCCACGTCCCCCAATACATCCTACATTATTCTTACTTGTTTTCCTTCATGTAGAATGAACCTACAAGTTTATAAAGGGTTTATTTTAATTCCGATATTTTCGTCCCATTGACTTGCATTGGGATCGGGTATCGGTATCGGATTAGATCCGATATTTTTACGGTATCGGCCGATACTTTCCGATACCGATACTTTCCGATATCGGAAAGTATCGCTCAACACTACTTGTGAGTACTCCTTTCTCTACATATTTTCTAAGCAAAGATCTTAATTTTATAATATATTTACTGGTGGGATTATTAGAAAGTTTGCGGTATGTGGTTTGGTCATTCAATTGTGAAAGGGCTTCATTTACATAATATTCCTTGTCTAACAAAACAATATTGCCATTTTTATCAGCCCTCCTGACAACGACATCATCCCAATCTCGTAATTCTTTTAAAGCTCGCAATTCGCTATTATTTAAATTTTTTGTAGGGGCTTGGTATAGGATCGCTTCCACGTCCTTTATTACCAAGTCTTCAGAAAGGTCGATGACGTTGCCAGGAGAGCCTGGGGGAACAAAACTAGACTTTACACCACCTCTAAACGGTTTTGTTTGTGTTATTAAAGTACTAGGAATATCAACACACTGAGATATATCGAACTCATTTAGACTAAGCAATAAAGCCGCTTCATTTCTTTCTGCGTTTTCTTGAGACGAATATACCATAAACCCCAAAGAGCCTATATTATTCTCCAAAGACTCCGATCTATCACAGTCAAGATGTGAAACACCCCTATTAGAAGTTAATTTCTTATCTTTATAGAAATGTTTCTGAAGGTGCAGCTTTCTCACACTTCTATATAGGTCTATTTTAAAACCTGTGAGATCGAACGACTCTGGAAGGCAGTAATTCAAACCCTTGGATAGCAACGAAATATGATCAGCATTTAAGGTTCTTTTTGATAAATTTAATATTTGCAAGTTGTCTTTTACTGAATCATTCTCTATATTTATTTCTTCCAGGATACTTGTTTGCGTTTCCTCTTGATCTTTGCGCTTTCTTCTCCCTTGTCTGATTTTCCTTCTAAAGGGGAGGCACATCCGACTTTCGGCGAAGTAGCAGAATTAACAGAATTAAATTCACCTGAATCTTCTGCTGCACTCGATTCTGAATCCGTAATCCAGCCGTCTTGTTCTTTCTTTATAAAATTTTTATTTCCTTTTTGATTACGATATTTGTAGAAAGTAGTTTGTCTTTTATTTTTATTCCATTTAAAAACCAACCCCATGTCATAATCTGTTTTGTCTCGTAAGAATTTTTCTTTCTTTTGCTGCTTAATCTCAATTTGTAACAGAGTCAGTTTTCTTTCTAACTTATTAATAAAACTTTTATTTTGACTATCTGTTACTCGTGATGAAAGTTCTTGTTTTGCTTTTTCTAAATCTTGACATAATTGAGAATATTCTTTTTCATTTTGAGCTGTTACTAGAAGCAGCAAACTACGAGAACATTGGAGATGGATTTTCTCCCATTCTTCTTGAAAAGAAACATCGTGTTGAAATTGAGAGATTTCTTTGAAAACACGTAAGCCTCTTGGAACTCTATCACACTCTATGTATGATTTCAAAGACTTGATAGTCCAAAATAAACGCATCTCCTTTTCGGCAAGCGTATGAATTTTTGTTTCCAAAGTTTTAGTACTAATAATTTGCAATTCATCCTTTAAGTTGCAATCTGCAAAAAACTCCACCGCACCCTCACGTCCTGCTAAAATTCCATGCTTGTCCGAACCTGCATTTTCTATCTGATCCATATTTTCATCCATAATAAAACAGTCCTTTATATGTGGCAAAACATTAAATGTTCACTACTTTAATACGTATCCAGGCTTGTGCTCTGTCCAAACAACAGGTACGTGAAAAAAATATAGAAAGCAAAAAAGACGGCACTAAAACCATACGGATTCTGCTGCCATAGGGCTGACTGGACGACCATTGATAAAGCAGGTATGACTACAGCTGTGGGCATACGGTGCTCAGCATGAAATAACAGCAATGCGATCCATAATGAGAAAGAAATAGAATGCGGCACTCACCCAGAAAAATGCTGTAGTACATAATAGAATATCTGTACTGAGGAATACCTGGTTAACCAGTAATATGCCGGCCGGCAATTACAGGTGCGGTAATTGTAGGTTTTGCCACCTCCATTTATTAAAAAACCCTATTCAAATTGGTTCGATTTCACATAATGTGAATGATTTTGTCTCTTGTAAAAGTAAATTCGTGGTATACGTTGTGTTTTGCCCCTGCCGATATTTTTATATCGGTAAAACAATCAGGTCGTTAAATACGAGATTTAAAGAGCACTATAACTCGATTACAACAGGCAAAGGATGTCTAAGATTAATTCAGCATATGAAAGAAAAGCATAATGCTAATCCTGATCTCCTTAATTTTGCCGGTATAGAGATTATAAAACATCCAGTGCAGGGAGGTGATCGAAATAAAATATTACTACGAAAAGAAGCCGTATGGATACTGAACACAAATGCTCAAGGGCCAATTGGCTTAAATGATAGGCTTGATATGTCAGTTTTCTTGTAATATATGTCTCTGATAATGGATTTTTCTTGTAATATATGTCTCTGATAATGGATTTTTGTAAAGTAAAGAATATTGCATATTACTGTAACCTTTATAGTTGTATATCTGTATATAGATTACTTATTTATTTAATTTCACTAATTTTGACACTTTTTTAACATCTGTATGTTATTTGTCTATGCGTCTAAAATCCTTTAAAAAGGAAATGATGTACCGTAATCTGCTACCAGGACCCGTCGAAGCACTATACGTGCGAAACGGCCGTCGTCCTCACTCCAACACCGCACCCTCCTTATGCACCTGCAGTCCTCATGGATTTAAATACTTGTCTTCAATAAATTCACGTCTTACAGCATTTTTCTGGGTGAGTGCCGCATTCTATTTCTTTCTCATTATGGATTTCCATTGTTGTGTTTCATCATAGAAGCAGAACAATGAAAATGATGATGGTTACCTACAGGAGAAGTTCTGTAGGCCCAATTGTTTCTTCTATTCTAAAAACTGGCACAAAATAGAACCTCGACTGACCCCAGAATAATCAATGGGGTCCATTTGCATCAGCGATGCAAAGTATCAACTTGGCTCGTAAAGAGAAGAGAACATTTCCATTGTACTTCCATTTTGGGAAACACTTGTCTTTATTTTGCCATTACAATGCTGCTGACTGAGCAGAAATATCCAATGCAAAAAAGAAGTGGACAGGCACATCTAATAATATAAAACCTTCGAGCTTTATTCCAAATACATATCTTCAAAAATCCATACGAGGATGATGTGGTGCAGGAACCGCCCTGATGTGTTTCTGGCGCCTTAGTCAGTAGGCGCCCTTAGTCTGGCGCAGTAGGCACCAGAAAAGTGTAACAGCGGGTCCTGCATCACATCATCCTTGTATGGATTTTTAAAGATATGTATTTGGAATAAAGCTCGAACGTTTTGTGTTATTAGATGTGCCTGTCTACCTCTTATTGTATTAGGTAAATTAGGCTACTTGCATTTTTTCACTGCGTTTTTTTACCATGCTTTTTTATCGACAAAAGTTTATTGATACAGTCATATGTGGATCACCGGAAGCGCACTGAAAATTGATATCTGCGGCTTTTCTTCATATAATGCAAGTCTATGGGGAAAATCTGCACATAAAACTCAGTTTACCCGCTAGAGAAATTTCACATGTTGCGGATTTGACACACGCACCGCACATCAGTATACACCTGCGAATAAAAAGCACACTGAGCACGAGATTATTACAAATCTCATCCACTTTCTTGGAACACTGAAAGTGTACAACATCAAAAAATCACCAAAAACTCATAGTGAGAACATAATCTAATAGTAATGGAGGTAATAGTAGTACTAGCAGTAGTCGTGGTAAAAACTGAACAAAGTGGTAGGAGTAGTAATAGTAGTAGTATCGGGGGTAGCGCTAGTAGAAGAGTAATAGTATTGGCAGTAATAGCTATAGTATTCCTGGTAGTAGTGCTATTAGTATTAATAGTAGTGAAGTACATGTAGTAAAAGTGGTAGGGATAGTAGTAGTCATAAGTATATTCAGTGGGTGTAGTATTGGGGGCACTATGTACAGTAGTTATGGAAGAAGCATAAGCAGCAGTGCAGTAGTTGCTGGACTAGCAGTCAAAGTAGTCATAATATAGTTATAACAATAGAGCTGTAATAGTATTAATACTAATAGAGTCCTGTGATAATACTAATACAGGGAAGCAGTTTATATAAGGGGTGGCGAGCTCCCTGTATTTACCTACCCAATAGGTAAAGTTGTTGGAATAACACAAAGTTTTTTAAGGTCAATGACCGCTCAATTGAAAGACCTACACAGTAGGGGAGCTAGTATTCCCATCATTAGCTCTTACTCGTGTCCATGTCAGTGGATGTAGACACGCGCCCCTACGCACGTTTCGCGTCAGCTTCCTCAGGAGCCAAGATGATGATGCTGCACTGTCACTTTACATGTTTATACTGTATATTCTTATAAAGGAGTTCTTTGGCTTTATGATTTTTTTTTTCTGTGTCCTACATCTGTGATGTGACACCATCTTTACTGGTGCACCGGTAGCCACATTCAAATAGCTCTGTTTTGACAACTGTTCTATGATATATGTGATTGATTGTCATGATTTATTTTCTTATTAAAATTATGCCTGCTAATCATTATGCGTTTTTTGGTGGTTGATAAGGGAGAGCTAGGGGGCACTACTGTTGTGAATTCCGTTTTTGTTGTGAATTCCGTTCTCGGGCTCCCTCCTGTGGTCGTGAATGGTACTTTGGTGAGTTCTGTCCTTGGACACCCTCTGGTGGCTTTGAGTGGAACTGCTGATCTTTGAGGTTGGCTTTCTCAGCTGCCCTCATTTATTGTTTCTGCTGGCTTCCCTATTTAACTCTGCTCTGGTCGTTAGTTCATGCCAGCTGTCAATGTCTCAGTACTGGTTCAGATCTCTCTTGGATTTCTCTGATGACCTGTCTACTCCAGCAGAAGCTAAGTCCCTGCTAGTTAATTTATTGTCCATTTGTTTTTGAGTATATTTCTCAGTACATGCTATGTTTCTAGTCCAGCTTGCTAATATGATATTTCCTTGCTAGCTGGAAGCTCTGGGGTGCAGAGTGGCACCTCCACACCGTGAGTCGGTGTGGAGGTCTTTTTGCACACTCTGTGTGGTTTTTTGTAGTTTTTAATACTGACCGCACAGTTCCCTTTCCTATCTTCTGTCTATCTAGAGAAGATTCGGCCTCCTTTGCTAAAATCTGTTTTCATTCCTGTGTTTGTCACTTCCCTCTTAACTCACAGTCAATATTTGTGGGGGCTGTCTTTCCTTTGGGGAATTTATCTGAGGCAAGGTAGGCTCCTGTTTCTATCTTTAGGGGTAGTTAGCTCTTAGGCTGTGTAGAGGCGTCTAGGGAGAGTTAGGTACGCTCCACAGCTATTTCTAGTGTTGGCGATAGGATTAGGGATTGCGGTCAGTAGAGTTACCACCTCCTCAGAGCTTGTCTCAGGTTTCCGTTTTAACCATCAGGTCATTCCGGGTGCTCCTAACCACCAGGTCCATAACAGTACAGCTGGCCCACAAAGTGTTAATGCATCTCAAAAGAGGGATAAGAGAAGTTCTGAGTCAATTTTTTTTTCTTTGCAGCTTGTTTTGTCTTTCTTTTCCCCTTAACCTCTGGGTGGTTCAGGACTCAGGTGTAGATATGGATATTCAAGGTTTGTCCTCTTGTGTGGATCAACTCACTGCAAGGGTACAAAGTATTCAAGATTATGTAGTTCAGAATCCGATGTTAGAGCCTAGAATTCCAATTCCTGATTTATTTTCTGGGAATAGATCTAAATTTTTGAATTTCAAAAATAATTGCAGACTGTTTTTTGCTCTGAAACCCCGCTCCTCTGGTGACCCCATTCAGCAAGTAAAGATTATTATTTCTTTGTTGCGTGGCGACCCGCAAGACTGGGCATTCTCCCTTGAGCCAGGAAATCCTGCATTGCTTAATGTAGATGCATTTTTTCAAGCGCTCGGATTGCTTTATGATGAACCAAATTCAGTGGATCAGGCAGAAAAGACCTTGCTGGCTCTATGTGAGGGTCAGGATGAAGCAGAAGTATATTGCCAGAAGTTTAGAAAGTGGTCTGTGCTTACACAATGGAATGAGTATGCCCTGGCAGCAATTTTCAGAAAGGGTATTTCTGAAGTCCTTAAAGATGTTATGGTGGGGTTCCCCACGCCTGCTGGTCTGAATGAATCAATGTCTTTGGCCATTCAGATTGATCGGCGTTTGCGTGAGCGCAAAGTGGTGCACCATTTGGCGGTGTCCTCTGAGCGGAGGCCTGAGCCTATGCAATGTGATAGGACTTTGACCAGAGCTGAACGGCAAGAACACAGACGTCAGAATGGGCTGTGTTTTTACTGTGGTGACCCCACTCATGCTATTTCTGATTGTCCTAAGTGCACTAAGAGGTTCGCTAGGTCTGTCACCATTAGTACTGTACAGCCTAAAGTTCTCTTGTCTATTACTCTGATTTGCTCATTGTCGTCCTATTCTGTTATGGCATTTGTGGATTCGGGCTCTGCCCTGGACTTAATGGACTTGGAGTTTGCCAGGCGCTGTGGTTTTTCCTTGGAGCCTTTGCAGAGTCCTATTCCCTTAAGGGGGATTGATGCTACGCCATTGGCCAAGAATAAACCTCAGTACTGGACTCAGCTGACCATGTACATGGCTCCCGCACATCAGGAAAATATTCGCTTTTTGGTGTTGAATAATTTGCATGATGTTGTCGTTTTGGGTTTTCCATGGTTACAGGTTCATAATCCAGTACTGGATTGGAAATCAATGTCTGTGTCTAGTTGGGGTTGTCAAGGGATACATAGTGATGTTCCTTTGATGTCAATTTCTTCTTCCACTCCTTCTGAAGTCCCTGAGTTTTTTGTCGGATTACCAGGATGTATTTGATGAGCCCAAGTCCAGTGCCCTACCGCCTCATAGGGACTGTGATTGCGCTATTAATTTGATTCCTGGTACTAAGTTCCCTAAGGGCCGACTTTTCAATTTGTCTGTGCCAGAACATGCCGCTATGCGGAGTTATGTAAAGGAGTCCTTGGAGAAGGGACATATTCGCCCGTCTTCGTCGCCGTTGGGAGCAGGGTTCTTTTTTGTGGCCAAGAAGGATGGCTCTCTGAGACCCTGTATAGATTACCGCCTTCTCAATAAGATCACGGTCAAATTTCAGTAACCTTTGCCTCTGCTGTCTGATTTGTTTGCTCGGATTAAGGGGGCTAGTTGGTTTATCAAGATTGACCTTCGAGGGGCGTATAACCTTGTGCGTATTAAACAGGGCGATGAATGGAAAACAGCATGTAATACGCCGGAGGGCCATTTTGAGTACCTGGTGATGCCATTCGGGCTTTCTAATGCCCCATCTGTGTTTCAGTCCTTTATGCATGACATTTTCCGGAAGTATCTGGATAAATTCATGATTGTATATTTGGATGACATTTTGGTTTTTTCGGATGACTGGGAGTCTCATGTGAAGCAGGTCAGGATGGTATTCCAGGTCCTGCGTGCTAATGCGTTGTTTGTGAAGGGGTCTAAATGCCTCTTTGGAGTTCAGAAGGTTTCCTTTTTGGGCTTCATTTTTTCCCCTTCTACTATCGAGATGGACCCTGTTAAAGTTCAGGCTATATATGATTGGACTCAACCTACATCTGTGAAGAGTCTTCAGAAGTTTCTGGGCTTTGCTAATTTTTACCGTCGCTTCATCGCTAATTTTTCCAGTGTGGTTAAGCCTTTGACTGATTTGACGAAGAAAGGCGCTGATGTGGTGAGTTGGTCCCCTGCGGCCATTGAGGCTTTTCAGGAGCTTAAACGTCGTTTTACTTCGGTCCCTGTGTTGTGTCAGCCAGATGTTTCGCTCCCTTTTCAGGTCGAGGTTGATGCTTCTGACATTGGGGCAGGGGCTGTTTTGTCTCAGAGAAGTTCTGATGGCTCTTTGATGAAACCATGTGCTTTCTTTTCTAGAAAGTTTTCGCCTGCTGAGCATAATTATGATGTCGGCAATCAGGAGTTGTTGGCTATGAAGTGGGCATTCGAGGAGTGGCGACATTGGCTTGAGGGAGCCAAACATCGCGTGGTGGTCTTGACTGATCACAAGAATCTGACTTACCTCAAGTCTGCCAAGCGGTTGAATCCTAGACAGGCTCGTTGGTCGCTGTTTTTCTCCCGTTTTGATTTTGTGGTCTCGTACCTTCCGGGATCTAAGAATGTGAAGGCTGATGCTCTTTCTAGGAGTTTTTTGCCTGATTCTCCAGGAGTCCTTGAGCCGACTGGTATTCTCAAGGAGGGGGTGATTTTGTCTGCCATCTCCCCTGATTTGCGGCGGGTGCTGCAGGAGTTTCAGGCTGATAGACCTGACCACTGTCCAGTGGAGAAATTGTTTGTCCCTGATAGATGGACTAGTAAAGTTATTTCGGAGGTTCATTGTTCAGTGTTGGCTGGTCATCCTGGGATTTTTGGTACCAGAGATTTGGTTGCTAGGTCCTTTTGGTGGCCTTCCTTGTCACGAGATGTTCGTGCTTTTGTGCAGTCCTGTGGGACTTGTGCTCGGGCCAAGCCTTGCTGTTCTCATGCCAGTGGGTTGCTTTTGCCTTTGCCTGTCCCGAAGAGGCTCTGGACGCATATTTCCATGGATTTTATTTCTGATCTTCCTGACTCTCAGAGGATGTCTGTCATCTGGGTCGTTTGTGATCGGTTTTCTAAGATGGTCCATTTAGTACCCTTGCCTAAATTGCCCTCCTCCTCTGATTTGGTTCCATTATTTTTTCAGCATCTGGTTCATTTGCATGGCATTCCGGAGAACATTGTGTCTGACAGAGGTTCCCAGTTTGTTTCTAGGTTTTGGCGGTCCTTTTGTGCTAAGATGGGCATTGATTTGTCTTTTTCTTCAGCGTTCCATCCTCAGACAAATGGCCAAACCGAACGAACCAATCAGACTTTGGAAACCTATCTGAGATGCTTTGTTTCCGCTGATCAGGATGATTGGGTGACCTTCTTGCCATTGGCCGAGTTCGCCCTTAATAATCGGGCTAGTTCGGCTACTTTGGTTTCGCCTTTTTTTTGTAATTCTGGTTTTCATCCTCGTTTTTCTTCAGGGCAGGTTGAGCCTTCTGACTGTCCTGGTGTGGATTCTGTGGTGGACAGGTTGCAGCACATTTGGACTCATGTGGTGGACAATTTAACGTTGTCTCAGGAGAAGGCGCAACGTTTTGCTAACCGCCGTCGTTGTGTTGGTCCCCGACTTCGTGTTGGGGATTTGGTCTGGTTATCTTCTCGTCATGTTCCTATGAAGGTTTCTTCTCCTAAGTTCAAGCCTCGTTTTATTGGTCCTTATAAGATTTCTGAAATTATCAATCCTGTGTCGTTTCGTTTGGCCCTTCCAGCTTCTTTTGCCATCCATAATGTGTTCCATAGGTCTTTGTTGCGGAGATATGTGGCACCTATGGTTCCTTCCGTTGATCCTCCTGCTCCGGTGTTGGTTGAGGGGGAGTTGGAGTATGTGGTGGAGAAGATTTTGGATTCTCGTGTCTCGAGACGGAAGCTTCAGTACCTGGTTAAATGGAAGGGTTATGGTCAGGAGGATAATTCCTGGGTTGTTGCCTCCGATGTCCATGCTGCCGATTTGGTTCGTGCCTTTCATTTGGCTCGTCCTGATCGGCCTGAGGGCTCTGGTGAGGGTTCGGTGACCCCTCCTCAAGGGGGGGTACTGTTGTGAATTCCGTTTTTGTTGTGAATTCCGTTCTCGGGCTCCCTCCTGTGGTCGTGAATGGTACTTTGGTGAGTTCTGTCCTTGGACACCCTCTGGTGGCTTTGAGTGGAACTGCTGATCTTTGAGGTTGGCTTTCTCAGCTGCCCTCATTTATTGTTTCTGCTGGCTTCCCTATTTAACTCTGCTCTGGTCGTTAGTTCATGCCAGCTGTCAATGTCTCAGTACTGGTTCAGATCTCTCTTGGATTTCTCTGATGACCTGTCTACTCCAGCAGAAGCTAAATCCCTGCTAGTTAATTTATTGTCCATTTGTTTTTGAGTATATTTCTCAGTACATGCTATGTTTCTAGTCCAGCTTGCTAATATGATATTTCCTTGCTAGCTGGAAGCTCTGGGGTGCAGAGTGGCACCTCCACACCGTGAGTCGGTGTGGAGGTCTTTTTGCACACTCTGTGTGGTTTTTTGTAGTTTTTAATACTGACCGCACAGTTCCATTTCCTATCTTCTGTCTATCTAGAGAAGATTCGGCCTCCTTTGCTAAAATTTGTTTTCATTCCTGTGTTTGTCACTTCCCTCTTAACTCACAGTCAATATTTGTGGGGGCTGTCTTTCCTTTGGGGAATTTATCTGAGGCAAGGTAGGCTCCTGTTTCTATCTTTAGGGGTAGTTAGCTCTTAGGCTGTGTAGAGGCGTCTAGGGAGAGTTAGGTACGCTCCACGGCTATTTCTAGTGTTGGCGATAGGATTAGGGATTGCGGTCAGTAGAGTTACCACCTCCTCAGAGCTTGTCTCAGGTTTCCGTTTTAACCATCAGGTCATTCCGGGTGCTCCTAACCACCAGGTCCATAACACACTACCAATGGGCAAGTGGCCAATCACGACCTATAGGGTAAGTATAGTGAGGGGTGCAACGCAGTGCATGGCAACAACATATATTGGAGAAAAACAAGAAAAAGAGAAAATACATATAGGTCTGCCCTTTTTCCTTCCACTGTGATGGCATATGTTGGCAGGTGAACCTTAAACGCTCTCTATATTACTCAAATAGGCTTATCTTTCTGCCGTAGTGGTAGCTTTGCCTTTCTATAGGAGCTGTCTTTGGTATAAAACTCCATCTTTTTGGGGGGATTTATGCTTATTTCTTTTGCTGCAAGTTAGTAGGCTTCTCGGGGCCCCCTAGCCAGCATCAGCCCCTTTACTGATATAGGGGCACTTTTGCATTATATGGTACTCTGGGGACGCCCAGAGTGCACCTGCTACCTGGCTCTGTGTACTTAAGCCATTGTGCACATAAGCCACTGTCCATATGTATGGTGCTATTTGTGATACATCATTGTATCTTAGATCGTCCTTTTATATATTTATTCATGATAGTACCAGTAGTGTGTTGGTGGCGTGATTTATGATATACTATTGTACCTTAAGCTGTCTCTATATATTGACTCACTATAGGACCAGTGGTGTGTTGGTTGTATTTTAATATATGTTTTTATTTGTGTTTTCTGTCTTCCCCAATAAAAATTTTGTATTTTTGGAATTTAACTGTATTTTGGGAGTGCACCCTATATGCATAGTCTCTTTTTCTTGTTTTTCTCCAATTTTGGTGGTTGATAAGCTCCACATTTTTGTATTTTAATGACTTTCTGTAGTGCTGCTTTCTGTAGAGATGGCGGTTGTCAGTCCGGCGAGAACCATTAGTACCACTAAAGTAGTAGTAGTGTTGCTGAGTTAAGTGAAAAAGTGATGAAACTCGGGCCAAATTCTGATCAAAAACACTTATGAAACTGAGACTAATTTTCTTTTATGAAAAAATAACTAATGTGTGAATGAGGCCCAAGGAGTTTTAGCGCCAGTGCAGTAGTTGTGGAGGTGGTGACAGTACAAATAACCAGTACAGTCCGGTAGCAGCAGCGGCATTTTTTGTCCCTTAGACACATTACTAGTGAGGCACTGCTACAACTTTATTTATTGGCAAATTCCAATGACTTAACACCTTTTCTCCAATTCTTTTTAGACTTGACAGATAAACCTGAGATCTCTGTGGGGACGTTGGAGGCCGGTAAAGAAGCCACTGTCACCTGTAAAAGTCCTGGTGTCTGCGCTGGGACGGCTCCTGACTTCACATGGAATGGACAACATGGAGTATCATCGAATTATAGCAATTCTTACTCAAATCGCACCAGCATTTACTTCTCTAACTTCAACTTCACACCTGCAAGGATCGACAATGGGAAATCACTGGGGTGTAAGGTCGCCTTCCTCTCTAACAAAGCAGTCACAGAACAGACCATCACACTAAATGTCATGTGTAAGTCTCTGTACAAGGTTTTACTCCAGTGTCATCATTCTTAAAGTAAACTTACTCTAATAAAAAGCCTCAATCCCATGTATAGTGAAAAGGGAAACACATTTCCAAATGTACTTTAGTTGTGTTGTTAAAGGCAATGTGCCATCAGAAAATGACCGAACAGCTTAATATTTTTTTAAGATAATTCCATTTTTTTTTTTAAATGTCCAATTTTTTTTTACATTGCAATCTGTATAAAAAATTAGGAATCTTGCAGTTTTCACATTGGAGACTGATTCTATTTTAGACTCATACTTTCTTTTCAGGAAATACATGTGCACATTAGCGGCAATAGATGGACGCAGACCCCTTCATTTGTATTGAAGCATCTAATGAGCATATGCAAAGATAAATATAACAAAGAGGGAGGAGCTGAGCTGTGACATCACCTATTGTGAATGATGGATCCTGTGTTATCTACTGTATATAGAGGTGTTATCAGTCATTGTACAGGAGGAGGAGGTGAGCTTTGACATCACCTATTGTGAATGGTGGATCCTGTGTTATCTACTGTATATAGAGGTGTTATCAGTCATTGTACAGGAGGAGGAGGTGAGCTGTGACATCACCTATTGTGAATGGTGGATCCTGTGTTATCTACTGTATATAGAGGTGTTTTCAGTCATTGTACAGGAGGAGGAGGTGATCTGTGACATCGCCTATTGTGAATGGTGGATCCTGTGTTATCTACTGTATATAGAGGTGTTATCAGTCATTGTACAGGAGGAGGAGGTGAGCTGTGACATCACCTATTGTGAATGGTGGATCCTGTGTTATCTACTGTATATAGAGGTGTTATTATCAGTCATTGTACAGAAGGAGGAGGAGGTGAGCTGTGACATCATCTATTGTGAATGATGGATCCTGTGTTATCTACTGTATATAGAGGTGTTATCAGTCATTGCACAGGAGGAGGAGGGAGTGAGCTGTTACATCATCCATTGTGAATGGTGGATCCTGTGTAATCTACTGTATATAGAGGTGTTATCAGTCGTTGTACAGGAGGAGGAGGTGAGCTGTGAAATCACCTATTGTGAATGGTGGATCCTATGTAATCTACTGTATATAGAGGTGTTATCAGTCATTGTACAAGAGGAGGAGGTGATCTGTGATATCACATATTGTGAATTGTGGATCCTGTGTAATCTACTGTATATAGAGGTGTTATCAGTCATCGTACAGGAGGAGGAGGAGGTGAGCTGTGACGTCACCTGTTGTGAATGGTGGATCCTGTGTTATCTACTGTATATAGAGGTGTTATTGAACATTGTGCAGGAGGAGGTGAGCTGTGACATCATCCATTGTGAATGGTGGATCCTGTGTTATCTGCTGAATATAGAGGTGTTATTAGTAATTGTACAGGAGGAGGAGGTGAGCAGTGACATCACCCAATTTGATTGGTGGATCCTGTGTTATCAGCTGTTTATAGAGGTGTTAAATTTAGAAACAACCTTAGGGGTGCACGCATGTGGTGGTGCACGCAAGCATCCCAGAAGCAAAGCATCACAAAGCTAAGCATTGTGATACAGCAGTTACTCCATGGCAGTTAGTCAGGGCAGGAGTCAGGTAACCAGGGCCGGACTGGCTATCTGGCAATTCTGGCAAATGCCAGAAGGGCCTGTCTGGTCATGGGCTACCTTGTCTGCTACACTGTTAGCAGAATCAATGCTCTCAAGACACCTATACTGCTAAGAGTTGTGCTGGAGCACTAAGTTGCTGACTCCATCTCGTACCCCAGCAGGCCACAGGTATCATTAGAAATACTGGTCTTGTAGTAAATCTTGCTTTCCTCCATCCAGGGTAATATTAGTAGCAGTATATCCCATCTGGGGCTCAGGGACAGGGACAACATGGGCTTGTGTGATTTCAAATGCCAGGGCTGAATTTCAGCCCCAGTCTGTACCTGCAGGTAACCCACACTTTGCTCACCCTTCTATCCATGTGCTTTATTCCTACCCTCCTATGTGCCCTTGCAATCCACATTCACAGCCCAATCCCCCCTCCATCATGACTCATATACATCATCTCCTCTCTCCTTCCCTCTCCCATGTACAGCTCCTATGCACTTCTCACCTTCTTGAAAAACCTCAGCCCATCTTGCCCAAACACACTGCACAAAAAAAGTCATACAATTCCAAAAACTACTTGCTCTTTATCTTCCTACTGATTTCAGGGACATCTCCCCCAACCCTGGTCCACCATCCCCCATCCTCAAACCCTACCCTACCTCACATCGAAACCTTAATAATCTTACTAATATTAGTTGCACTCCTTCATCTCCTTCTTTTAAATGTGCCCTTTGGAATCCAAGGTCTTTATGTAACAAGCTTCCTTTCCTACAGAATTACTTTCTGAAAAACTCTCTTAATCTGTTGACCCTCACGGAAACCTGGATTCAGGATTCTGACACCGTCTCTCCTGCTGCCATTTCCCATGGTGGCTTACAATTCTCACATTCCCCGAGACCCACCTACAGACATGGTGGTGGAGTCTTCATACTTCTGTCCCCACTATGCACCTTCCAGGTCATCCCCCCAGCTCCATCACTCTCATTCTCTTCTTTTGAGATCCACACCATCAGGCTCTTTCGTCCCCTCTCCCTCAGAGTAGCGATCATATACCGGCCCCCAGGCTCACCCACCCACTTCCTGGACCATTTCTCGGCCTGGCTGCAGCACTTCATGTCCTCAGAACTACCAACCCTTATCCTGGGAGACTTCAACATCCCCATTAACAGCCTCACTTCCACATCTGCATCCCAGCTTCTATCACTAACCACTTCTCTAGGCCTCTCACAGCTCTCAACCTCTGAAACACACTAAGACGGTAACACCCTTGACCTGGTCTTTGTGCGGCTCTGTTCAATCTCCTACCTAGATAACTCACCGTTTCCCTTTCTGACCACAACATTCTCTCCTTCACACTCACAATTCCTCGCCCACCCCAGCACTCTCCTACCTATCACACATTCAGAAATCTACATGCTATTAACCCTCACACACTTTCAGACTCCCTACACTCATCATTGTCCCCAATGTCCAATTTTTCCTGTCCTGATCTGGCTGTACATCACTTCAATGACACTCTTAGAATCACCCTGGACCAAGTAGTTCCCCTCACCCTCAGAACCTCCAAACACAGAGTAAAACAGCCCTGGCTCACATCGCAAACCCGATTTCTCCAGCGATGCTCTAGGTGTGCTGAACGCTTATGGAGGAACATTTGCACACCAGAAGACTTCATACACTTCAAATTTATGTTAAAAACCTATAACTCTGCCCTTCACCTCGCCAAACAGGCCTACTTCACCACCCTGATCTCCTCACTATCCAACAACCCCAAGAAACTTTTTGACACCTTTCACTCCCTCCTCAGGCAGAAAGCACAACCTATCACAGACATTTGTGGTGATGACCTGGCCTCCCACTTTACAGAGAAAATAGATAATATCCATCAGGAAATCTGCTTCCAGACACCAAGTGCAGTGACTCCCATCCCTCCCTTCATCTCCCCTGGCTCACTCTCCACATTCGATCCCATCACAGAAGATGTAGTCTCCAAGCTCCTCTCTTCTTCTCGTCTGACTACATGCACTACCGACCCCATTTCCTCACATCTCCTCCAGTCTCTCCAGTTGTCACAACTCACCTAACTACAATCTTTAATCTTTCCCTCTCCTCTGGCATTTTCCTCTCCTCCTTCAAACACTCTATCATTACTCCATTACTAAAGAAACCCACCCTTGACTCGTCCTGCACAAATAACTACAGACCGGACTCCAATCTCCCCTTTATCTCTAAACTCTTGGAGCACATGATCTACTCCCGCCTTACCTGTTACCTCTCCACTCATTCCCTCCTAGACCCTTCACAGTCTGGTTTCCGCCCCCTACAATCGACAGAAACTGCACTCATCAAGGTGACCAATGACCTTCTGACAGCAAAATGTAACGGTGACCACTCTCTTCTCATTCTTCTCGACCTTTCTGCAGCTTTCGACACTGTTGACCATCCTCTCCTACTCTCTAGGCTCCAGTCACTTGGCATTAAGGACACTGCTCTCTCCTAATTCTCCTCCTATCTTTCTGACCGCTTCTTCAGTGTTCTGTTCCCTGGCTCCACTTCATCTCCTCTTCCTCTCACTGTCGGGGTAACTCAGGGCTCAGTCCTTGGCTCCCTTCTCTTCTCCCTCTACACAGCCCCAATTGGACAGACCATCAGCAGATTTGGCTATCAGTACCATCTTTATGGCGATGACACACAACTATACACGTCATCCCCTGACCTTACCCCGCTGTACTACAGAACACCACGGACTATCTGTCCGCAGTCTCCAATATCATGTCCTCTCTCTATCTGAAACTCCACCTCTCCAAAACTGAACTTCTTCTGCTCCCGCCATCTACTAACCTTCCTAAATCTGACATTTCCCTCTCCGTGGGTGGCACCATAATAACACCCCAGCAGCAGGCGCGCTGTCTAAGTGTTATGTTTGACTCTGATCTCTCCTTCACATCCCATATACAATCTCTTGCCCGCTCGTGCCGCTTACACCTAAAGAACATCTCTAGAATCCGCCCTTTTCTCACCATGGAAACAACGAAAACCCTCACTGTCGCCTTGATCCACTCCCGCCTGGATTATTGCAACGCTCTATTAATTGGCCTCCCCTGTTATGATCGAACTGGTGGTTAGGAGCACAAGAAATGACCAGATGAGCAAACTAGCAATACAGGATGAGCTCTGGGAAGTGGGAGCTCTGCTGACCGCAGCCTCTAATCCTATCAACAACAACTAGAAATAGCCGTGGAGCGTTCCTGACTCTGCCTAGACACCTCTTCACAGCCTAAGAGCTAACTACCCCTAAAGATAGAAAATACAGCCTAGCTTGCCTCAGAGAAATTCCCCAAAGAAATAGGCAGCCCCCACATATATTGACTGTGAGTTAAGATGGAAGTCACAAACACAGGAATGAAACAGGTTTCAGCATAGGAGGCCAGACTTAACTAAACAGACTGAGGATAGAAAAGGTATCTTTGCGGTCAGCATAAAAAACTAACAAAAAACCACGCAGAGTGTGCAAAAGAAACCACCGCACCGACTCACGGCACGGTGGTGCCACTCTGCATCCCAGAGCTTCCAGCTAACACGATAAACTCATAATAGAAAGCTGGACAAAAACACAGTGGTAACAAATAAGCTAGCAAGGACTTAGCTTTTGCTGAAATAGACAGGTCATATGAAAGATCCAAGAAAACTGAACCAGTACTAGGACATTGACAGCTGGCATCAAGTAACGATCTGAGTGGATTTAAATAGAGCAGCCAGCCAAGGCCTCAATGAGATCAGCTGGAGAATGAATCTCAGAACCAGCAGCTCCACTCACAGCCACCAGAGGGAGTCCATGAACAGAACTCGCCGAAGTACCATTAATAACCACAGGAGGGAGCTCGAGAACAGAATTCACAACACTCCCCCTCACTCGACTTTCCCCTCTCCAGTCCATCCTTAATGCGGCAGCCAGAGTCGTCCATCTGGCTAATCATTACTTGGACGCGTCTACTCTTCGCCAGTCGTTACACTGGCTGCCCATTCATTATAGAATCCAATTCAAAGTACTTGTTCTCACCCACAAAGCTCTAAACAGTGCTGCACCCCCTTATATCTCCTCCCTCATTTCTGTCTATCGGCCTAACCGACATCTGCGCGCTGCAAATGACTTCCGACTAACCTCTGCACTAATCCATACCTCCCACTCTCGACTCCAAGACTTCTCCCATTCTGCGCCAATCCTCTGGAATGCTCTAGCCCAAGATATTAGGACCATCCACAATTTGCATAGCTTTAGGCGGTCCCTCAAAACACATTTGTTCAGAGCGGCCTATCACGTTCCCTAATCAAAGTCATTTTATGTTTGTGTGTGTGTAGCCCATTCACGATCTCCATCTACCCCCCACCCCCTGAAGATGGCTGGACCATCATTGTAAATACATCATTGTAAATATACACCTGTACTTTGTATCTCCCCAACTCATTGTAGATTGTAAGCTCTCACGAGCAGGGTCGTCTTATTTTGCTTTAATTATTGTATTGTTAAAGTTGTTACTTATGACTGTGGTGTTTGAAACTGTTAAACTGTAAAGCGCTGCGGAATATGTTGGCGCTATATAAATAAA
The DNA here is from genome assembly GCF_051348905.1 of Ranitomeya variabilis. Classification (NCBI taxonomy): domain Eukaryota; kingdom Metazoa; phylum Chordata; class Amphibia; order Anura; family Dendrobatidae; genus Ranitomeya; species Ranitomeya variabilis. The sequence goes on from NC_135235.1 coordinate 222,473,738, forward strand.
GATTATTATTATGATTATTATTATCATCAGTCATTATAATCCCGCCTCTGCTAAAAAGGAGCCTTGTTAAACCCGCTTCCTAAAAGTACAGGATTTGGTGACCAAAGTTCAGAGGTGCGATCACACATGAAGGTGAAGCATGAATGCAGTTTATTGTGTGTCTAAAATAGCGCCAGTGAGCAGATTTAGAAAAAAAAACGGAGCACATTTTTTTTAAAGTGAAAATAATGTAAAGAAACCCGCAAAACCTGATTTAATCAATTGGTCATTTTCTTTTCAATAATTCCATTAAAAAAAAAGTGAAAAATAGGCTCTCATTTACTTTTTTTTTTCAATTTTCTCCCAATATAAACAATGTGACATGCTAAAAAGAGACAAGAAAATATTTGACTAAGCAAATGAATAAAAAAATGTTGATGTCTTAAACCATATTGCTTAAATGTTTCCTGCTAAGAAGGGTGGGAAATATCAACTGGTTAAGCAAAATGTGATATTCTTCATTTTCAACTTATTTTCATTTTTTCTCTTGTAGACCCACCCATTGTGATCATCACCACTAGAGGTAACAACATTTTACTCTAATATATGTGTTCATATCAAGATGAATAATAATTTGTGTGGGGGATATTTTAATCTACAGCCGACATCCTAGTACGGCTTTCCTCTGTATTCTAGGCAGAGAGCTAATGTATTAATCAACTTACAGTCGACTTTTCACCAAATTTTGTGTGTTTGTTAATCTCACTGAGGTCTGCTGTTCTCCAGCACATATCAACATTCTCCAGTGAGGAAAGCAGACTGTTTGTTAATTTATGTCTCATACCGAACCTGTTTTAAGCTATTATAGGGGCGTGTTCTTCTTTCTCCAGTGTTTTGCTGCTTGCTTATGATTGGTCAGCATTAAAAAGAGGAGGAAGGACACACCCCCAATGAAATCTCTCTGGTAATGCCCACTTAGACTTTAAAAATGTAACTGTTTGAGTATTAAATACTTTTATTACTAATGTCTCAGCAACAGAGAAGTGTTATAAAAAGAAAAAAATGTCTTATTCCACTTTGGTGAAAGGTTCTCTTTAAACCATTATGTATTACTAAAATTCCCCTGTAGTGCCACCAGGGATGCCAACTTGACTTACAGGTAATATGTGTCTGCAGCCCATATTTTTTATATGAAGACATTACAAACCCTATGAGCTGTGAAACTATCATTACTTCAGTGAAGTTATGATATTTATAATTTGTAAAGCGCTGCGGAATATGTTGGCGCTATATAAATAAAATTATTATTATTATTATTATGATAACCGGTTCATGTAGCCTTACATGAACACTTGATTCTTATGATTGGACCGAACAACAAAAGCAATTGTTATCATCCACCTCTCGTGTCTCCCCTTTTCCTCATAGTTTGTAAGATTGCAAGCAGGAACCTCACTCCTCTTGGTATCTGTTTTGATCTGTGTTTATTGTTATGCTGTAATGTCTATTGTATGTACAAGTCTCCTCTATAATATAAAGTTCTGCGGAATATGTTGGTGCTATATAAATTAAATTATTATTATTATTATTGGTAAAAGCTTCTTCATTTCCACCCCAAAATCAGGTTTTTTTTACGTTTAATCTTACAATCTTTTCACAAACTGTTCTGGACTTTCTGGACGGTTGGCAACCCTGGTGTCTCCTTCAGGGAAAATTTTTGTATTTCAAGTTTAGGTAGGAAAGCTGATATTATTTGGGTGTCAAAATTCATGGGAGCTCGCATCTGAAACCTGGTGCTGGAACTTTTTTTCCTTCCTTTGCAACTGCTGAACCAAGACTGCCTCTGGAATCCAGCTATTTAAGCCCCAGACCACACCCTGGGGTGGAGATAAGGTGGACGTCATCCCACACGCTCTATGGATGTCCACACTGACACCATTAAGTGTAGTGAAACATATCTCCCTTCCAGCACTTCACCAGTGACTTTGTCACAAGGGGTATTCTTGCTGTCATCACATTGTGATTATTATATACCGTATATACTCGAGTATAAGCCGACCCGAGTATAAGCCGACCCCCCTAATTTTGCCACAAAAAACTGGGAAAACTTAATGACTCGAGTATAAGCCTAGGGTGGGAAATGCAGCAGCTACCGGTAAATGTCAAAAGTAAAAATAGATACCAATAAAAGTAAAATTAATTGAGACATCAGTAGGTTACCGTATTTTCCGGCGTATAAGACGACTGGGCGTATAAGACGACCCCCCAACTTTACCAGTTAAAATATAAAATCTTCTTAAAAGTCGGGGGTCTTCTTATACACCCTATGTCGTCTTATAGGGCCGGTGAATATGTGCCTTTTGGGGGGGGGGGGGAGTGATCCTGATGACGAGGGGGCGTCTCACAGGAAAGTGAGTATCCCCCATTACCTTATCGTAGCGGTGCAGCGTGGGGGTCTCAGTGCTGGGAGTGGCGGCGGCGGCTGCTGTGCTCTGGTGCGGCGGCTGCTGTGCTCTGGTGCGGCGGCTGCTGTGCTCTGGTGCGGCGGCTCCTCTTCTGTGTGGGGCCTCTGTGCTGTGCGGTGGCGGTGGCGGCGGCATATCTTTATCCAGTTGGGGCTCCTCCGGCATCTCCTTAGCCCTGGAGGCCCCGCCGCAACTCCATGAGTGCAATGCAGCGGCCATTTTCCCGGAGGCAGCTCAATAGGTGCGATGCGGTGGCCTCCGGGAAAATGGCCGCTGCTCAGATTCAGATCTCGTCCCGAAATCTCGGGACACGAGATCTGAATCTGAGCAGCGGCCATTTTCCCGGAGGCCACCACATTGCACCGATGGAGTTGCGGCGGGGCCTCCAGGGCTAAGGAGATGCCGGAGGAGCCCCAACTGGATAAAGATACGCCGCTGCCGCCGCCACCTCACAGCACAGAGGCCCCACACAGAAGAGGAGCCGCCGCACCAGAACACAGCAGCTGCCGCCGCTCCCAGCACTGACACCCCCACGCTGCACCGCTAGGATAAGGTAATGGGGATTACTCACTTTCCTGTGAGACGCCCCCTCGTCATCAGGATCACTCCCCCTCCCCACCCACCATATACACCGGCGTACAAGTCGATTCCCGGCGTATAAGACGACCCCCGACTTTTAAGAAGATTTTCGGGGGTTAAAAAGTCGTCTTATACGCCGGAAAATACGGTAAGTGTTTTTGAATATCCATATTGAATCAGGAGCCCCATATAATGCTCCATAAAGTTTATGATGGCCCCATAAGATGCTCCATATTAAAATATGCCCCATATAATCCTGCATAAAGGTTAATAATGGCCCCATAAGATGCTGTATAGACACATTTACCCAATATAATGCTGCACAAATGTTGATTTTGGCCCCATAAGATGCTCCATAAAGATATTAGCCCCATATAGTGCTGCACAAACCTTCATTATGGCCCCATAAGATGCTCCATACAGACACTTGCCCCATATAAAGCTCCAAAAAAGCTAATTATGGCCCCATAAGATGCTCCATAAAGATATTTGCGCCATATAGTGCTGCACAAACGTTGATTATGGCCCCATAAGATGCTCCATAAAGATATTTGCACCATTTGCTGTTGCTGCGATAAATAAAAAGAAATCACATACTCACCTCTCCGTTGCTCAGGCCCCTAGCACTTTCAATAGTCACCTGACTTCGTTCCGGCCACAGCTCCATCTTCAGCGCCTTCTGCACTTACGTTCAGGCAGAGGGCGCGCACTAACTACGTCATCGCGCCCTCTGACCTGAGCGTCACTGCAGAAGATGCTGAAGACGGGGCGGCGCCGGAAGAGGAGCAGATGAATATCACGCAGTGCTGCGCTCCCCTCCCCGTTATACTCACCTGCTCTTGGTGCGGTCCCTGCGGGTCCCTGCTTCCCCAGCACCGCAGCTTCTTCCTGTATTGATCGGTCACCGTTACCGCTCATTACAGTAATGAATATGCGGCTCCACACCTATGGGAGGTGGGGCTGCATATTCATTACTGTAATAAGCGGTACCATGTGACCGCTCAGTACAGGAAGAAGCAGGGACCGCGACAGGAGTAGATGAGTATAATTAGACAACCCCCGCTCCCCCTCCCCTGCCGATCCCTGGGTATGACTTGAGTATAAGCCGAGAGGGGGACTTTCAACCCCAAAAAATGGGCTGAAAATCTCGGCTTATACTCGAGTATATACAGTAGTTGTGTCCTTTATTACCATTCCTTTTGGCTCCACATATCCTAAAATAGGTGGTGAAAAATGTCCAATTTTGAAAAATGAATAAAAAAAGAAATGAAAAATAGAAAATGATTTTGTGATACTCTGGAGGGAGAAGTTTATGCTGTTATGTATCTACACTACCTTTCAAAAGTTTAGGGTCACCCAGACAATTTTGTGTTTTCCATGATAACTCATACTTTTACTAATCAAATGAGTTGCCAAATGAGTTGAAAATCTAGTCCAGACATTGACAAGGTTGGAAAAGAAGATTTATATTTGAAATAATTTTCTTATTCAAACTTTCGTCAGAGAATGCTCCCTTTGCAGCAATTACAGCATTGTAGACCTTTGGCATTCTAGCAGTTAATTTGCTGAGGTAATATGGAGAAATTTCCCCCCCATGCTTCCAGAAGCCTCTCCCACAAGTTGGTTTGGCTTCATGGGTGCTTTTTGCGCACCATACGGTCAAGCTGCTCCCACAACAGCTCAATGGCCTTGAGATCTGGTGATGGCGCTGGCCACTCCATTACAGATAGAATACCAGCTGCTGCTTCTTCCCTAAATAGTTCTTGCATAATTTGGAGGTGTGCTTTGGGTCATTGTCCTGTTGTAGGTTGAAATTGGCTCCAATCAAGCGTTGTCCACAGGGTATGGCATGGCATTGCAAAATGGAGTGATAGCTTTCCTTATCAAAAATCCCTTTTACCTTGTACAAATCTCCCACTTTACCAGCACCAAAGCAACCCCAGACCATCACATTACCTCCACCATGCTTGACAGATGGCGTCTATTATGATCCGGTGACCATGGAGCCACATGAGACGTTCTCTGGAGTAGGTGGTACCTGTACTGACCGCAATCCCTGAACTGACACCACAACTAGAAGTAGCAGTGGGGTGTACCTAACACGTCCTAGACACCTCGACACAGCCGGAGGACTAAATACCCCTATAGATGGAAATGGGAATTCTATCTTGCCTCAGAGCAGAATCCCAAAGGATAGGCAGCCCCCCACAAATATTGACTGTGAGTATAAGAGGAAGGACATACGCAGGCAGAAAGCAGGATTTAGCAAAAGAGGCACTTCTAGCTAAATAGAAAAGGATAGGACAGAATTCTAAGCGGTCAGTATTAAAACCCTGAAAATATCCACAGCAGAAAATACAAAATATACTACATCTAACTAAAGACATAGAATGTATATCTGCCTCTCCAGAGAATCCAGCATGACGGAAAAATCCAAACAAAGTCTAAGCTGGACACAATGGATTGCACTGAGATGTAAAGCACACTGCATATGTGCTACAGAGACAAAAAAAACAGAACTTATCTTAGCTGAATTGACAGCAGGGCATGAGGAGCCAGACAGATATGCAATCCCTCCAAGTACAATGGACAACTGGCAGGGAATCATGAATCCAGCACACCTAAATACCTAGTAGAGCTGCAATCAGCAGAAACACCTGCCCTGGATTACAACCCAGAGACAACTGCACTACCACCAAGAACCACTGGAGGGAGCCCAAGAGCAGAATTCACAACAGTACCCCCCCTTGAAGAGGGGTCACCGAACACTCACCAGAGCCCCCAGGCCGATCAGGACGAGCCAGATGAAAGGCACGGACCAAATCAGCAGCATGGACATCAGAGGCAAAAACCCAAGAATTATCCTCCTGGCCATAACCCTTCCATTTGACCAGATACTGAAGCTTCCGCCTCGAAAAATGAGAATCCAAAATCTTCTCAACCTCATACTCCAACTCCCCATCAACCAACACAGGGGCAGGAGGATCAACAGAGGGAACAACGGGTACCACATATTTCCGCAAAAGAGGCCGGAAGCACCAATCGAAAAGACACCGGATTAATAATCTCAGAAATCCTATAAGGACCAATAAACCGAGGCTTAAACTTAGGAGAAGAAACCTTCATAGGAACATAACGGGAAGACAACCAGACCAGATCCCCAACACGAAGCCGGGGACCAACACCCCAACGACGGTTAGCAAAACGTTGAGCCTTCTCCTGAGACAACACCAAATTGTCTACCACATGAGTCCAAATCTGCTGCAACCTGTCAACCACAGAATCCACACCAGGACAATCAGAAGGCTCAACCTGCCCTGAAGAAAAACGAGGATGAAAACCAAAATTACAAAAGAAGGGCGAAACCAAGGTAGCCGAACTAGCCCGATTATTAAGGGCAAACTCGGCCAATGGCAAGAAAGCCACCCAGTCATCCTGATCAGCAGACACAAAGCATCTCAAATAAGTTTCCAAAGTCTGATTAGTTCGCTCGGTTTGGCCATTTGTCTGAGGATGAAATGCAGAAGAAAAAGACAAATCAATGCCCAGCCTAGCACAAAAGGCCCGCCAAAACCTAGAAACAAACTGGGAACCTCTGTCGGACACAATATTCTCCGGAATACCATGCAAACGAACCACATGCTGAAAAAACAACGGAACCAAATCAGAAGAGGAAGGCAATTTAGGCAAAGGCACCAAATGAACCATCTTGGAGAACCGGTCCCAAACCACCCAGATAACCGACATCCTCTGGGAAACCGGAAGATCTGAAATAAAATCCATAGAAATATGCGTCCAGGGCCTCTCAGGGACTGGCAAAGGCAAAAGCAACCCACTAGCACGGGAACAACAAGGCTTGGTCCGCGCACAAGTCCCACAGGACTGCACAAAAGAACGCACATCACGCGACAAAGAAGGCCACCAAAAGGACCTACCAACCAAATCTCTGGTACCAAAAATACCAGGATGGCCAGCCAACACTGAACAATGAACCTCAGAAATCACTCTACTAGTCCATCTATCAGGAACAAACAGTTTCTCCAGTGGACAGCGGTCGGGTTTGTCAGCCTGAAATTCCTGAAGAACCCGTCGTAAATCAGGGGAAATGGCAGAAAGGACCACCCCTTCCTTCAGAATGCCGACCGGTTCAAGGACCTCAGGAGAATCAGGCAAAAAACTCCTAGAGAGGGCATCAGCCTTAATATTCTTAGAACCAGGAAGATACGAGACCACGAAATCAAAACGGGAGAAAAACATGGACCATCGAGCCTGTTTAGGATTCAACTGTTTGGCAGACTCGAGATAAATCAGATTTTTATGATCGGTCAAGACCACAATATGGTGCTTGGCTCCCTCAAGCCAATGTCGCCACTCCTCAAACGCCCACTTCATAGCCAACAACTCCCGATTGCCGACATCATAATTGGGTTCAGCAGGCGAAAACTTACAGGAAAAGAAGGCACAAGGCTTCATCAAGGAACCATCAGAATTCCTCTGAGACAAAACGGCCCCTGCCCCAATCTCAGAAGCGTCAACCTCAACCTGAAACGGAAGAGAAACATCTGGCTGACGCAACACCGGGGCAGAAGTAAATCGGCGTTTAAGCTCCTGAAAGGCAGAGACAGCCGCAGAGGACCAACTCGTCACATCAGCGCCCTTCTTCGTCAAATCGGTCAGGGGTTTAACCACACTGGAGAAGTTAGCAATGAAACGGCGATAAAAATTAGCAAAGCCCAAAAATTTCTGAAGGCTCTTCACGAAAGTGGGCTGAATCCAATCATGAATGGCCTGAACCTTAACCGGATCCATCTCCATAGATGAGGGAGAAAAAATGAAGCCCAAAAAAGAAACCTTCTGCACTCCAAAGAGACACTTAGACCCCTTCACAAATAAAGCATTATCACGAAGGATCTGAAATACCATCCTGACCTGTTTCACATGAGACTCCCAATCATCGGAAAAAATCAAAATGTCATCCAAATATACAATCATGAATTTATCAAGATAACTCCGGAAGATATCATGCATGAAGGACTGAAAAACAGATGGAGCATTAGAGAGCCCGAATGGCATCACAAGTTATTCAAAATGGCCTTTGGGCGTATTGAATGCAGTTTTCCATTCATCACCCTGCTTAATACGAACTAGATTATATGCCCCTCGAAGGTCAATCTTAGTAAACCAACTAGCCCCCTTTATCCTAGCAAACAAATCGGAAAGCAAAGGCAAGGGGTATTGAAACTTGACCGTGATCTTATTCAAGAGGCGATAATCAATACAGGGTCTCAAGGAGCCATCCTTCTTAGCAACAAAAAAAATCCCGCTCCCAACGGTGAAGAAGATGGACGAATATGCCCTTTCTCCAAAGACTCCTTAACGTAATTCCGCATGGCGGTATGTTCTGGCACAGACAGGTTGAAAAGTCGGCCCTTAGGAAACTTACAGCCTGGAACCAAGTCAATAGCACAATCACAGTCCCTATGCGGCGGAAGGGAACTGGACTTAGGCTCGTCGAATACATCCTGAAAATCAGACAAAAACTCAGGAATTTCAGAAGAGGAGGAAGAGGAGATTGACATCAAAGGAACGTCATTATGAATCCCCTGACATCCCCAGTTAGTCACAGACATAGATTTCCAATCCAACACCGGATTATGTACCTGCAACCATGGAAAACCCAGCATAATAGCATCATGCAAATTATGCAACACCAGAAAACGACAATCTTCCTGATGGGCCGGCGCCATACACATGGTCACCTGTGTCCAAAACTGGGGTTTATTTTTAGCCAAAAGTGTAGCATCAATGCCCCTTAAAGGAATAGGGTTCTGCAAAGACTGCAAGGGGAAACTACAACGCTTGGCAAATTCAAAGTACATTAAGTTCAAAGCGGCGCCTGAATCCACAAACGCCATGACAGAAAATGACGACAATGAGCAGATCAAGGTCACAGATAACAGAAATTTAGGTTGTACAGTACTGATGGTAACTGAACTAGCGATTCTCTTTGTACGCTTAGGGCAGACTGAAATGACATGAGAAGCATCGCCACAGTAAAAACACAACCTATTCTGACGTCTGAATCCTTGTTGTTCCGCTCTAGACAGAATCCTATCACACTGCATAGGCTCAGGTATCTGCTCAGAGGACAACGCCACAGTGCGCACAGCTCTGCGCTCCCGCAAGCGCCGATCAATCTGAATGGCCAGAGACATAGAATCACTCAGACCAACAGGCGTGGGAAACCCCACCATAACATCTTTAACAGATTCAGAAAGACCCTTTCTGAAAATTGCCGCCAAAGCATCCTCATTCCATTTAGTCAGCACAGACCACTTTCTAAATTTCTGACAATACAATTCTGCCGCTTCTTGACCCTGAGACAGGGCCAACAAGGTCTTCTCCGCATGATCCACAGAATTTGGTTCATCATATAATAACCCTAGAGCCTGAAAAAAGGCGTCTACATTAAGCAATGCCGAATTCCCAGATTCCAGGGAAAATGCCCAATCCTGAGGATCGCCACGCAGCAGGGAGATGACAATTTTAACCTGCTGAATGGGATCACCAGAGGAACGAGGTTTCAGAGCAAAAAACAGTTTACAGTTGTTTTTAAAACTCAAAAATTTGGACCTGTCCCCAAAAAACAAATCAGGAATAGGAATCCTAGGCTCTAAAACCGGAGACTGAACAATATAATCTGAAATACCTTGTACCCTAGCAGCAAGCTGGTCTACATGAGAAACTAATCCCTGAACATCCATGCTAGCACTAAACTCCTCAGTCACCCAGAGGAAAAGAGGGAGGGAAAGACAAAACAGGCTACAGAAAAAAAAATGGCTCAACACCTTTCTTCCCTTCTTCTGAGATGCATTTAACTCATTGTTGGCCAGTTGTACTGTTATGATCCGGTGACCCTGGAGCCACATGAGACGTTCTCTGGAGTAGGTGGTACCTGTACTGACCGCAATCCCTGAACTGACACCACAACTAGAAGTAGCCGTGGGGTGTACCTAACACGTCCTAGACACCTCGACACAGCCGGAGGACTAAATACCCCTATAGATGGAAATGGGAATTCTATCTTGCCTCAGAGCAGAACCCCAAAGGATAGGCAGCCCCCCACAAATATTGACTGTGAGTATAAGAGGAAGGACATACACAGGCAGAAAGCAGGATTTAGCAAAAGAGGCACTTCTAGCTAAATAGAAAAGGATAGGACAGAATTCTAAGCGGTCAGTATTAAAACCCTGAAAATATTCACAGCAGAAAATACAAAATATACTACATCTAACTAAAGACATAGAATGTATATCTGCCTCTCCAGAGAATCCAGCATGACTGAAAAATCCAAACAAAATCTAAGCTGGACAAAAACACAATGGATTGCACTGAGATGTAAAGCACACTGCATATGTGCTACAGAGACAAAAAAAACCCAGAACTTATCTTAGCTGAATTGACAGCAGGGCATGAGGAGCCAGACAGAGATGCAATCCCTCCAAGTACAATGGACAACTGGCAGGGAATCATGGATCCAGCACACCTAAATACCTAGTAGAGCTGCAATCAGCAGAAACACCTGCCCTGGATTAGAACCCAGAGACAACTGCACTACCACCAAGAACCACCGGAGGGAGCCCAAGAGCAGAATTCACAACAGGCGTCACACTCTTCCAGCATCTTTTCAGTTGTTCTGCGTCTCACAAATGTTCTTCTGTGTGATCCAAACACCTCAAACTTGGATTTGTCTGTCCGTAACACTTGTTTCCAATCTTCCTATGTCCAATGTCTGTGTTCTTTTGCCCATATTAATCTTTTCCTTTTATTAGCCAGTCTCAGATATGGCTTTTTCTGTGCCACTCTGCCCGGAAGTCCAGCATCCCGGAGTCACCTCTTTACTGTAGACATTGACACTGGGGTTTTGCGTGTACTATTTAATGAAGCTGTCAGTTGAGGACCTGTGAGGCGTCGATTTTTCAAACTACAGACTCTAATGTACTTGTCTTGTTGCTCAGTTGTGCAGCGGGGCCTCCCTCTTCTCTTTCTACTCTGGTTAGAGCCTGTTTGTGCTCTCCTCTGAAGGGAGTAGTACACACCGTTGTAGGAAATCTTCAGTTTCTTGGCAATTTCTTGCATGGAATAGCCTTCATTTCTAAGAACAAGAATAGACTGTTGAGCTTCACATGAAAGTTCTTTTTTTCTGGCTATTTTGAGTGTTTAATGGAACCAACAAATGTAATGCTCAAGATTCTCAACTAGCTCAAAGGAAGGTCAGGTTTATAGGTTCTCTAATCAGCCAAACTGCTTTCAGCTGTGCTAACATACTTGCACAAGGGTTTTCAAGAGTATTCTAACCATCCATTAGCCTTCTTACACAGTTTGTAAACACAAAGTACCATAAGAACACCAGAGTGATGGTTGTTGGAAATGGGCCTCTATACACCTATGAAGATATTGCATGTCAAACCAAACGTTTGCAGCTAGAATAGTCATTTACCACATTAACAATGTATAGAGTGTATTTCTGAATCAATGTTAGCTTCATTGGAAAAAACTGTGCTTTTCTTTCAAAAATAAGGACATTTCTAAGTGACCCTAAACTTTTGAACAGTAGTGAATATGAGAACAATCCACGGAAATTGCAGTCTGTTGAGAGTTTTACTATCATGTCACTAGAATTTGGGAGAATTTGACATTCTTAAAGAAATTCATGTAAAGGTGGCATTATTTTTGTTAAAAGTTGGTAAATGATCATCTTATTAATCCATGTTGGACTGGTGTACTAGACGACCAAATAATGAAGATTAACTACACTCTTTATGGGACAAATGGGCTGAAAATGGACCAGATGACTGACTCTGGGTTTCTTTATTTCTTTGTTGTGGGGGGGATGGATTCTTATTAGTAGTCTATGGTGATAGTATGTCAAACATTAGTGCCTACAATGAAGATGAAATTGGTACCTAGGTCCTAGATGACCGTTTTGGAATGTAAACAGAAGTATACTGAATTTGAGACAGTGACTAGAAATGACAGGAAACAATTTTTTTTTAATGGGAAGTGTAGGGATTTAAGCTTTCTAACAGCGTTAAGGAGTACACACAAGCACTTGTTTCTTGTGCAAAACTGTTTTAGGTTTAATAACTCTCAAAAGTATACAAAACAACTTTTCTTCAGCAGAAAGAAAGCATTCAATAATAAAAGCACAGTCCTTTCTCAGGGAAGACACAGTAAAATTGCAGATTTACTTTCACTGCAAGTGAGGCACTGCAACGGCTTTCGGCATTGTCTGTCCACCATTAGAGTTCTCATTCCAGCTCCACTACCTCAGACACACCTGAGCCAATTCAGCTAACTTTTATAAGACCAGCAAGGCCAATATTAGAGTGTATGGGAACAACTATTCCCACCCAGGCTTTTTGGTCACTCCTAAATACTGGATCCAAAATCTTTCGTTAGCAAAATAGCTCTCAGTAACCCAATATTAATGGAGCTTTCAATTCTAGGACTTTCATCACCGAGGCTAGCCACCTTGGTGATAGACACCTGCCAACCAGCACTGCTCCTTTACAGGAGATACTACCAAATAAAAGTCCAATAAAGACACGACCAAAGGGAATTGATACTTGTAGTGAATCTACTTTTTGCTCTTACTTAACCCCTTTACCCCCAAGGGTGGTTTACACGTTAATGACCGGGCCAATTTTTACAATTCTGACCACTGTCCCTTTATGAGGTTATAACTCTGGAACGCTTCAACGCATCCTGATGATTCTGACTTTGTTTTCTCATGACATATTGTACTTTATGATAGTGGTAAACTTAATTTGATATTACCTGCATTTGTTTATGAAAAAAATGGAAATTTGGTGAAAATTTTGAAAATTTTGCAATTTTCCAACTTGGAATGTTTATGCCCTAAAATCACAGAGATATGTCACAAAAAATACTTAATAAGTAACATTTCCCACATCTCTACTTTACATCGGCACAATTTTGGAACCAAATTTTTTTTCTATTAGAGTTATAAGGGTTAAAATTTGACCAGCAATTTCTCATTTTTACAAAACCATTTTTTTTAGGGACCACACACATTTAAAGTCTCTTTGAGGGATCTATGTGATAGAAAATACCCAAGTGTGACACCATTCTAAAAACTGCACCCCTCAAGGTGCTCAAAACCACATTCAAGAAGTTTATTAACCCTTCAGGTGTTTCACAGGAATTTTTGGAATGTTTAAAAAAAATTAACATTTAACTTTTTTCACAAAAAATTTACTTCAGCTCCAATTTGTTATATTTTACCAAGGCTAATAGGATAAATTGGACACCAACAGTTGTTGTGCAATATGTCCTGAGTACGCTGATACCCTATATGTGGGGGAAAATCACTGTTTGGGCGCATGGCAGAGCTCGGAAGGCAAGGAGTGCCGATTGACTTTTCAATGCAAAATTGACTGGAGTTGAGATAGGACACCATTGAACATTGAAATCCCCCACAAGTGACACCATTTTGGAAAGTAGACCCCATAAGGAACTTATCTAGATGTGTGGTGAGCACTTTGACCCAACAAGTCCTTCACAGAAGTTTATAATGTAGAGCTGTAAAAATAAAATATATTTTTTCACAAAAAATTATATTTTTGCCCCCAATTTTTTATTTTCCCAATGGTAACAAAAGAAATTGGACCCCAACAGTTGTTGTGCAATATGTCCTGAGTACGCTGATATCCCATATGTGGAGGTAAGCCACTGTTTGGGTGCATGGCAGAGCTCGGAAGGCAAGGAGCGCTGATTGACTTTTCAATGCAAAATTGACTGGAATTGAGATAGGACGCCATGTTGCATTTGGAGAGCCCCTGATGTGCCTAAACATTGAAACCCCCCACAAGTGACACCATTTTGGAAACTAGACCCCCTAAGGAACTTATCTAGATGTGTTGTGAGAACTTTCAACTCCCAAGTGTTTCACTACAGTTTATAAAGCAGAGCCGTGAAAATAAAAAATCTTTTTTTCCCACAAAAATTATTTTTTAGCCCCCAGATTTGTATTTTCCCAAGGTTAACAGGAGAAATTGGACCCCAAAAGTTGTTGTCCAATTTGTCCTGAGTATGCTGATACCCCATATGTGGGGGGGGAACCAATGTTTGGGCGCATGGCAGAGCTTGGAAGGGAAGAAGCGTCTTTTGGAATGCAGACTTAGATGGAATGGTCTGCAGGTGTCACATTGCGTTTGCAGAGCCTCTGATCTACGTAAACAGTAGAAACCCCCACAAGTGACCCTATATTGGAAAGTAGACCCCCCCTAAGGAACGTATTTAGATGTGTTGTGAGAACTTTGAACCCCCACGTGTTTCACTACAGTTTATAACGCAGAGCCGTGAAAATAAAAAAATGATTTTTTATCCCCCAAATTTTTATTTTCCCAAGGGTAATAAGAGAAATTGGACCCCAAAAGTTGTTGTCCAATTTGTCCCGAGTACGCTAATACCCCATATGTTGGAGTAAATCCCTGTTTGGGTGCATGGGAGAGCTTGGAAGGGAAGGAACACTGTTTTACTTTTTCAACGCAGAATTGGCTGGAATTGATATCGGACACCATGTTACATTTGGAGAGCCCCTGATGTGCCTAAACAGTGGAAACTCCCCAATTCTAACTGAAACCCTAACCCAAACACACCCCTAACCCTAATCCCAACCCTAACCATAACCCTAACCACACCCCTAACACGCCCCTAACCCTAATCCCAACCATACCCCTAACCCCAACACACCCTTATCCCTAATCCCAACCCTATCCACACCCCTAACTCCAACACACCCCTAACCCTAATCCCAACCATAACCCTAACCACACCCCTAACCCTGACATACCCCTAACCGTAATCCCAACCATAATCCCAACCGTAAATATAATCCTAACCCTAACTTTAGCCCCAACCCTAACCCTAACATTAGCCCCAACCCTAACTGTAGCCCTAACCCTAACTTTAGCCCCAACCCTAACCCTAATGCGAAAATGGAAATAATTTTTTTTATTTTATTATTTTTCCCTAATTAAGGGGGTGATGAAGGGGGGTTTGATTTACTATTTATAGCAGATTTTTATGATTGGCAGCTGTCACACACTAAAAGATGCTTTTTATTGCAAAAAATAGTTTTTGCATTTCCACATTTTGAAAGCTATAATTTTTCCATATTTTGGTCCACAGAGTTATGTGAGGTCTTGTTTTTTGTGGGATGAGTGGACATTTTTATTGGTACCATTTTCGGGCACGTGACATTTTTTGATCGCTTTTTATTCTGATTTTTGTGAGGCAGAATGTCCAAAATACAGCTATTCATGAATTTCTTTGGGGGGGTGGTGTTTATACCGTTCCACGTTTGGTAAAATTGATAAAGCAGTTTTATTCTACGGGTCAGTAGGATTACAGGGATTCCTCATTTATATCTTTTTTATGTTTTTTCGCTTTTATACGATAAAAACTATTTTATATAAAAAATAATTATTTTTGCATGGCTTCATTCTGAGGACTATAACTTTTTTATTTTTTCGCTGATGACACTGTATGTGGCTCATTTTTTGTGGTACAAGATGATGTTTTCAGCGGTACCATTTTTTTTATATCCGTCTTTTTGATCGCGTGTTATCCCACTTTTTGTTCGGCGGTATGACAATAAAGCGTTTTTTGCCTCGTTTTTTTTTTGGTTTTTTTTTACGGTGTTCACTGAAGGGGTTAACTAGTGGGACAGTTCTATAGATCGGGTCACTACGGACGCGGCAATACTAAATATGTGTACTTTTATTGTTTTGTTTTTTTATTTAGATAAAGAAATGTATTTATTGGAACAATATTTATTTATTTTTTTCTTTATTTATACATTTTTTTAAAATTTTTTTTTTACACATGTAAAGATTTTTTTTTTTACTTTTTACTTTGTTCCAGGGTGGGACATTAAGTTATAGTGTCAGATCGCTGATCTGAGACTTTGCACAGCATTGTGTCAGATCAATGATCTGACAGGCAGTGCTGCAGGCTTTCCGGCGCCTGCTCTGAGCAGGCGCTTGCAAGCCACCTCCCTGCAGGACCCGGAAGGAGCCCTGCAGCCATTTTGGATCCGGAGCCTGCAGCGGGGAGGACGTAGGAGACCCTCTGAACAATGCGATCACATCGCGTTGTTCCGAGGGTCTCAGGGAATCACGCAGAGAGCCCCCTCCCTGCGCGATGCTTCCCTATGCCCCTGGAACGCTGCAATCATGTTTGATCGCAGTGTTCCAGTGGTTAATGTGCCAAGAGCAGTCTGTGACCGCTCCTGGCACGTAGCGCTGGATGTCAGCTGTGATAGTCAGCTGACACCTGGCCGCGATCGGCCGTGCTCCCCTGTGAGCGTGGCTGATCGGTGATGATGACATACTATCCCATCGGTGGTCATGCGGGCCCAGGCCACCTCGACGGGATAGTACTGTACGTCTGATGTCAGAAAGGGGTTAAAATACTACCTCAAAATGGCTCCTGTGTCACATTCCAAAAACATATTTCTCCTATTTGTGACTTTCATTGTCTTTTTGTTTGTTTCCATTAGGTGGTGTTAAAGATAATACTTTTATAGTCAAGGAAGGAGACAGTGTACAGATAAACTGCACAGTGGACAGCAACCCTATAGCCGAAATTACTTGGCTAGTGGAAAATGAGAAAAAAGAAGAAAGTAATGGACAATGGCTTATCTATAATCTTACCAATATTAGTCCTAGTGATGCTGGGAAATACTTGTGTAAGGGAAAGAATAACCTTGGGAGCTCCGAAAAAAACATCGATATAGTTGTTCACTGTGAGTAGACCGCAAAGACCTAAGGATAAGTAATTATCTGGACTTATTTAATTTCAGCTTAAAAGGTTTTCCATTAACATTATATTGATGACCGATCCTTTGGATTGGCCATTGATAATAGATCGGTGGGAGACCGACTGCCGATAACTTCGCATCAGCGAGATGTAAACAGTGAACAGAGTATAAGACCTCCGCTTCATTACACTGTTTAGATAACTCTTTCTACTCCAACTTCCAATTATAATAAACACTTCTGCTGACTCTACCCTCTAGTAATAATATGCAACTCTGCTCTGATGAACCCATGCTCTAGTAATATAGAATATTCTGCTGAACCCACTCTCTAATGATAACAGATGACTCTGCTGACTCTACCTTCTAATAGTAATAAATGACTCTACTAAGCTCACTCCATAATAAAAATAATAGATGACTCTGCTGACTCCACCCCCTAGTAATGATACATGAGTTATGATTCCAACATCTAATTATAATAAATGGCTCTTCTGACCCCATCCTCTTGTAGCAATATGCAACTCTGTTCTGATGACCCCACACTCTATAGATGAATGTGCTGACCTTGCTTTTTAATAATAAAAGATGACTCTACTGACTTACTCTCTAATTAAAATAAGATATGACTCTGCTGACTTTATCCCAGTCTATATAGTAAAGCAAATAATGAACTGCATAAAAAAGTCAAACTATATTGTGTTCTTTTTTTGACAGTGTACAAATTGATCTGTTTTATGATTTTTTTTTTAATATGTACAGACATAAAAACAACCAATCTGATTGAGATATGTAAATTTCTGGTACTATATCACTTTATCATTCCTCCCTTTAAAATATATACAAGGAGCCCTCCTTATTAAGTGAGAGACAAGTTGAAACATATGCGAATGACAAGTGCAATAACTTGCCTACCTTTACTGATAACCTTGGGCGCTGATGGTTGGTCAAGACGATAAATCATTGAATGATTCGACTAGGACATCAGAGAGGAGAAAAATATGTTTGGAATTGGGGAGAAACTCACATGAACCCTCTTAACCAAACACATTGAATATAAGGGTTTTTTTTACCCTTTCCACCACTAATGTACCTGCATGTATCTATAAGTATGAAAATATTTATAAAATGTATTTTTTATTTCAGATGCTCCTAGAACGCCCAATATAAAGTGTGTAACGACTGAAGGTATAACAATGACTTTTCTTGTTTTATATTGCTGTAGATTAATTTTGTATTACAGATTACCTTTGTGTTGTAAAGGTCGGCCCATTTATATGGATACACCAAAATAAAATGGGAATGGTTGTGATATCAACTTCCTATTTGTGGCACATTAGTATATGGGAGGGGGAAAACTTTTCAAGATGGGTGGTGACCATGGCGGCCATTTTGGATCCTACTTTATTTTTTTCAATGGGAAGAGGGTCATGTGACACATCAAACTTATTGAGAATTTGTCAATGCAACCCTTTTCTCCCACTCTTGACACACTGATAGCAACACCACAGAAGAAATGCTAGCACAGGCTTCCAGTATCCGTTGTTTCAGATGCTGCACATCTCGTATCTTCATAGCAGAGATAATTGCCTTCAGATGACCCCAAAGATAATAATGGGTGTCAGGTCCGAGCATTCCTACATGAAAAGTTTCCTGGAAAGTGGATTGGTCGTCGTGAACCAGTTGAATGGCCACCAAGATCTCCCAATCTGACCCCCTTAGACTTTTATCTTTGGGGTCATCTGAAGGCAATTGTCTATGCTGTGAAGATACGAGATGTGCAGTATCTGAAACAAGATACTGGAAGTCTGTGCTAGCATTTCTTCTGCGGTGTTGCTATCAGTGTGTCAAGAGTAGGAGAAGAGGGTTGCATTGACAATAAAACACAATAGGCAGCACTTTGAACACATTTTATAAGTGGTCATGAACTTGTAAATAACTCATGAAAGAATAAAGTTACATTAAAACCAAGCACACCATTGTTTTTCTTGTGAAATTCTCAATAGGTTTGATGTGTCATATGACCCTCTTCCCATTGGAAAAAATAAAGTTGGATCTAAAATGGCCAACTTCAAAATGGCCGCCATGGTGACCACCCACCTTGAAAAGTTTTCCCCCTCCCATATACTAATGTTCCACAAACAGGAAGTTGATATCACCAACCATTCCCATTTTATTTAGGTGTATCCATATAAATGGCCCACCCTGTATTTTAGGTTTTGGTTTCGCTGTAGATTTGCTTTATGCTATCCACTTTTTTGTGATATATAATAATTTTATACCTTAAATTGTTTATGTGCTGATTCATTTTGTATTGTAGTTTAGTTTTGGGATTTAAATTATTTTGTGATTTAGATTATTGCACAGATTAATTTTATAATTTTAATGATTTGTGCTGTAGGATAGGTTTGTAGTTTACAATTATATTTAATCTATAGTTTTGTGTTTTAAATTAATTTAGTGCTCCCAATTAAATTCACTGTTTTTGATTATTTTTGTATTATAGATTTTTTTAGCTTTAGATTCATTGTGTATTTTATGTTTTTTTTAGTTTTGTATTTAGATTATTATTTTGTACTAGAGATTAGATTTGTGATTTAGATTATTTTGTGTTGTAGATAAGTTTTGTGATTAGATTATTTTTTTTTGTGCTGCAAATTACTTTTGTGATCAGATATTGATTACAAGCATCTCCTATAATACCTTTTGCCAACCCCCTTTTATACCTACTTTTGTGATTACTTATGCATTACTTTTGTATTTTAGATTTTTTTTAATGTAATGTGAATTATTTTTCTGTTTTCAATTGTGCTGCATTTTTATACTGGAGATTATTTTTGTGTTGTAGGGTTTAATTTTTGCTTTGCCTTGTATTTTTATCACAATTAATGTATTTTTAACAGTGGTTGTTTAGCTGTTTTATAAAAACATGTTTTAGGAAGGATAGAGGGGTGCAATAGCGTAGTTACCAAAATAACAATTAGTTTACTGTAAGGCAAAATTCTCACCTTTACATGTTGTGAGTATGCACAACACATATAGTAAGTATGATCGGAGGGCCTCAGATGGCAACGAACACGCGAAGGATCTTCAAGAAATTCTGGATAGGATATTAAAGATGCCGACAGTTCCATGCTCCTCTAAAATCAGGCAAGGGAATCACAGAGTTCAGAAGAGTTGCATACTTTATTCAGGTCTATAAAACTACGCATTTCGTGGATGTCCTGTCCACTTCCTCAGGTACATAGCCAAACTTTTTTGGCCAATATAAGATACGACCATCACCTTTCAGGGCTTATACACAGCATTCTATTATGCTGTATATCTGCCCCCAACATGACCTGGAAGAACTGAAAAATAATTTTCATTATACTCACTTGCAGGGCGGTCCAGTCCGATGGGTGTCGCTGGTCTTGGTCCGGCGCCTCCCATCTTCTTATGATTGCCCACCTGCCTGCTTCTTGTGGATGATGCGACCCTGCATCATCCATACAGGCTCCCCGGCATCACTCTCCTGCACAGGCATACTTCTCTGCCTTGCTGAGGGCAGAGCAAAGTACTGCAGTGCGCAGGTGCCGGAAAAGGTCAAAGAGCCCCGGCACCTGCGCAGTGCAATACTTTGATGATGATCAGTCAAGAAGAATAAGAAATAGTGAAAATGTAAAAAATAACTATTTGCACATGCATTTTTCTTTATTTAATCACAGATTGTAGAATAGGTGATGAGCACATGGTATACATAATGGAAGACACCACTTCAACTTTAGTCTGCACCGCAAAAAGCTTTCCGGAATCTTCATTGACCTGGATACCGCCTGGTTCAAGTAATACTAAGTTTACCGCTGTCCAAGGTTTTCTCACCTTTAACAATGTATCTCTCAGTGATGAAGGACAGTTCACTTGTGTGGCCAGTAATATTTATGGGACGTCTAATTCCTCAATCATCATCAAGGTGACCCGTAAGTAACGAGAGAGAAATTTATGGTGTCATGATACTGTAGACCATTGTTCTATAAATTGGAGGTTATGTTTTTTTATACGGGTTACAAATAAATATAATACTTCAATCTTTTTTTTTTATCTATGGTCTTTTACTCTACCTTAAACCTAAAAATGAAAGATTCATTGTACCAAACCCAATTATCCTATATTATCAGTCAAAAGGAGACCCACTGTGTCGGCCAATGGATTTGGCATGGGAAAAAAATACAGGGAATCTCTCAATCATCACCCAAGACGTAGGGTCAATTAGCAACTCTGATATGTAGAGAAGTTGAAGATTTAGATTTGAAACAAAGGACAGGAGTTATAGTCAGGCAGATGGTGGTTAGAGGCTTGCTGGGTTTTGTTGAACAGGGTGACATCAGCACATGCAACATACAAGTGGAGAAAGTGAAAAACAAAACCCCGGTTGTAACTGTATCAAGCTGGAAAATATATGGAGCAGGAAAGAAAGAGAAGACAGAAGCTGTTTCTAACCCCTTCTGTCTTTTTCCTATCATACATAGTACTCAATGACCGCTACATAGTGAGCAGAGTAAAGTCACTGATTATTTTGCACATGGTGATTATTTTGATTCTGATTATATATATATAGATTGAAAGGGGTGTTGTTAGAGATGAATGACTTGCTTTAAATCAAATTTGTATTTAATTTTAGGAAATTTGCCTGACCCGGCATATTCAAACAATTTGGGATTAGATTTGCATGAATGATATGAAATTGCCCACGGTCATTTTTCACAAAAAAAAGAAGAATGCATTAGCCAGTGAAGGCTCATATGACCTCAAGTGATGCTGTGCAGACTGCCCCATAGTAAATTGAAGCTGTCACATCACATGGTATAGCACAGCCAATCAGTAAGGAATTTCATAGCCAGCACAAAAGCTGAGGCAGGTTGTCACGATACCCGGGTATTAATGCTGCAGGGGAAACTGCACCCAGCAGCAACGGGGCTGGACCAGACATTGGGTAACTAACCTGATCACCAACGGGACCTTCCATATGAGACAGAGTGATCAGGTAAAGCAAAAGGATCTAAGATCATGTGACAGAGTCGGAAGCGGCCAGGGGCGGAGCCAGATGCCGGGGAAACAGAGAAGGAACAAGCATAAAAGAATAGTGAAACAAGCAGAGGTCTTAGCCAGGAGATTACAAGATATCAACAGGGAGAGTCAGGGAATAGTCAGAAGCCAAGCCAGAAGTCAGTAATCCGGGAAAACGAGTAAAGCAGGTGACAGCAAGACCCAAAGCAAGCCAACACACACTTCAGAGGTCAAGCATACAGACTGCAGAAAAACCTATAGCTGACAAGGATACCAGGTTAGGAGCGAGTATAAACAGCCCTCCCATCTTGAAAGAGAGGTTAACAACATTAACCCTGAGAGCACAGGACATTAACCTTGTCCTAACCATGACACAGGTAATGCAGCAGAAATGTTTTTGATGAATATGAAATATAGTGAGAGGATGTCACAGCTTACTGCTTAGCGATAAAAATGAGAGAAAGTCATATAACACTGAATAAACATTACAGATAGTGTGTGACAGCCCAGCAGTAATGAACAGCTACCATCCACAATTATAAACCGCTAAAATCCATTTACCCATAGCAATATAAGACTAGGTCACTGTGACATTACTAAAACTGTTTTTGCACTAAAGAGCTTGAAAAGGGCTGAATACAGTCATACGAAACCTCAGAGCGTCATATATGTGCTTTCAGGTTAATTGAAGTCTTTGCCAAACTAAAGAATCATGGAAAATTGATTTGTTGCAAATCAAATCTTGGAAAATTTGCCAAAACTGGATAATTCAAATTTAGAGAGATTTGTTTATTATTCATTATGATTGTTGAATTATTATATTTTGTTTATAGTTGTAGTAACAACATGTAATGTAACTGGATTATGTCATGTTTAAATCCCCAAAACAAACCAATCAAGATCTTTTATTTAGTGGAGGCATACTTCCAGTGATCAAGAATGGACGTTCCCTTTTAAAAGACAAATTAAGTTTTTTCTTACCTCTATATTGATATCTGTAAAAAAAAATCTAAAAACTTCTATCCTTTTTGCTACTATTAGAGTATTGTAAATATCATTTTAAAAATCCTTAGAATATTTGGATTAAAAAATCATCATCATTTAGGGACAATTTTCCTTTTCTAAAATTTGTATTCCAATGTAAAATAATTTCCAGGATATTTGTAGGAGTGATTTACACATGGTGTGTCACATACACACTGCTCAGCACGTGAGGTGGAGTGCACCTGCGCAGGTTAGTTTATTTCCCCTCACTTAATCCAGCTCTTAACCTCTGGCTTGGGCTATAAAGTGAGCATAAATCACACCGCGACACATTCAGTATACCCCGATTTCTTAACTTGCTGCCACCACTCATCCAACACACGGGGTGATGAGTCCCCAAAATATGAAATTATCAGACAATCTAAAGGTCACACACACTCTCTGAAGGGGTATTGGTTCTTTTAGAGCATACAAGGTCAAACTTATTAAAGATTTTAAGCTTTAATATAAAAATATACAGTGTTTACAATAAATATATAAAAAAGGTAAAAATAAAGTGACACAAAAATGAAAAACAGTTCTAAAATAATAAGGTTATAGTCTGGTTTCCTGAGGGATGGAGAAATGAATAATGGATTTATTATATATTTCCTTCACATTAGGTACCAACGTTCTTCTCTTTGATGCTGAATCTGTTCATCAACTTCAATGATGGGGAAGTAGAAAATGATGAGACTTTAGGAAAAAAATTAAGAGCCTTAAGAGTTACAAGACCAAACACAGCCGTTTCTGGAAACAATACTGTACCTAATGATTTATATTTTTTCCCAGCTCAACCAAGAAACAACATTGGGATAATCATTGCCGTCAGCTGTGTCGTTGTCTTTGTGTTGTTGCTTATTGGAGGTGTCTTAGTTGTGTATTATTTCAGAAAGTAAGTATCTAATAATTTACCATACTGGAGTTTTGTTTGTGTATATTTGATGATTTTGCATTAGTATTGGTACTCCCCATATTATTGGTACCCCCCATACTCAATCTATGGACATGAGTGGGACTGTTTTTGAAAAATGTTTTCTCATCAAAACTAGTTAATCAACCTACAAGTGGAGGCAAATAGCAAACTTCAGAATGGGCCAATTATGACTCCAACCTCAAGCAAATGGCTTTCGTAAAGTTACTTCCACCATTCTATTTTATTTGCTGAGTACTAGTGTTGAGCATTCCGATACCGCAAGTATCGGGTATCAGCCGATACTTGCCGTATCGGAATTCCGATACCGAGATCCGATACTTTTGTTGTATGGGGAATCGGTATCGGGACCATATTAATGTGTAAAATAAAGAATTAAAATAAAAAATATTGATATACTCACCTCTCCGACGCAGCCTGGACATCACCGCTGGTAACCGGCAGCCTGCTTTGTTTAAAATGAGCGTGATCAGTACCTTCCATGACGTCACGGCTTCTGATTGGTCGCGTGCCGCTCATGTGACCGCCACGCGACCAATCAGAAGCCGTGACATCATTCCTCAGGTCCTAAATTCCTAATTCTAGGAATTTAGGACCTGAGAATTACGTCACGGCTTGTGATTGGTCGCGTGGCGGTCACATGGGCGGCCGTGACCAACCACAAGCCATGACGTCCTCTAAGGCCCTGAACGCACTCATTCTTAAGAAGGAAGGCTGCCGGAAAGAAGCAGGGCGCGTCCGAGGGTGAGTATATACCTAATAGGAATATACTCACCCTCGGCTTCTTTCCGGCAGCCTTCCTTCCTAAGAATGAGCGCGTTCAGGGCCTTAGGTTCCCAGGGCCTGAAGGTGAGTTTTCCTCTCCTTCAGACCCTGGGAACCATCAGGGATACCTTCCAATACTTGAGTCCCATTGACTTGTATTGGTATCGGGTATCGGTATCGGATTAGATCCGATACTTTGCCGGTATCGGCCGATACTTTCCGATACCGATACTTTCAAGTATCGGACGGTATCGCTCAACACTACTGAGTACATCTCGATGGAGAAACTCATTCACCAAGACTGCCAATGACACCATCATCAATTATCTTCTGTGAGTGGGAATCACTATATGGAATATGTTGATGCTAGGTGCAGAAAGAATAAATCATGATCTCATCATCAGTTTTTCTGTCAAATGCAAGAAGATAGATTTAGCATGCTGTTCCATTCTTTCTAATTTGTAGATCCATGAAAATGGGATCTACAAAATCATTAAAAATGATTACATTTTCATTCAATTTAAAGCTAACCTGTCAAACGGATTTTGCTAAGTAAACTACAGGCATTGTTAGGTTGGCGCCGTTACACTGATTAAAATGATACCTGGTTTGAGGAAATCCATCTTGAGGTTGTTGTTTAATCTGTATTTGCAGTTTTCAGTTAATGAGATTCTTGTGCTCAAAGACGGCCTTTGGGCGGGTCTTTATTTGGTGCTCTGTTCTCAAATTCATCCCTATGGATTGAAGTATCAGCGACCTGACATTTAAGCTCATAAGGATGAATATGAGAACAGAGCACCAAATCTCGCCCACAGACCTACCTGTTGTGAACTATATTTCTTGGCTCCCTCTTGTGGTCACTAGCGGTATGGCACTTGGAGTGTCTTTCCCCAGGTTAAAATTTAGGAATTTTAGGAATAATTGTAAATTGTTTCTATCTTTGAGACCTCGTTCGTCTGGAGATTCAGCTCAGCAAGTTAAAATTGTTGTCTCCTTCTTGCGTGGCGACCCTCAGGATTGGGCTTTCTCATTTGTGCCAGGAGATCCGGCATTGGCAAATATTGATGCATTTTTTCTGGCGCTCGGATTGCTTTATGAGGAGCCCAATCTTGAAATTCAGGCAGAAAAAACGCTGCTGGCTATGTCTCAGGGCCAGGATTTCGTAAATGGTCCGTGCTTACTCGGTGGAATGAGTGTGCTCTGGCCGCAAATTTCAGAAATGGCCTTTCTGAAGCCATTAAGAATGTGATGTTGTTAATCGGGAGTTGTTGGCTATGAAGTGGGCATTTGAGGAGTGGCGTCATTGGCTCGAGGGAGCTAAGCATCGTGTGGTGGTCTTGACTGATCACAAAAATCTGATGTATCTCGAGTCTGCTAAGCGCCTGAATCCTAGACAGGCTCGTTGGTCATTGTTTTTCTCCCGTTTTGACTTTGTGGTCTCATACCTGCCTGGTTCGAAGAATGTGAAGGCTGATGCTCTTTCTAGGAGCTTTGTGCCTGACTCTCCTGGAGTCTCAGAGCCAGCTGGTATTCTTAAAGAGGGAGTAATCTTGTCGGCCATTTCTCCTGATTTGCGACGTGTGTTGCAGAGATTTCAGGCTGGTAGACCTGACCCTTGCCCACCTGATAGACTGTTTGTTCCTGATAAATGGACCAGCAGAGTTATTTCCGAGGTTCATTCCTCGGTGTTGGCAGGGCATCCTGGGATTTTTGGTACCAGAGATTTGGTGGCTAGGTCCTTTTGGTGGCCTTCCTTGTCGCGGGATGTGTGTTCTTTTGTGCAGTCCTGTGGGACTTGTGCTCGGGCTAAGCCTTGCTGTTCTCGTGCCAGCGGGTTGCTTTTGCCCTTGCCCGTCCCGAAGAGGCCTTGGACACACATTTCCATGGATTTCATTTCAGATCTTCCGGTGTCTCAAGGAATGTCTGTCATCTGGGTGGTGTGTGATCGTTTTTCCAAGATGGTCCATTTGGTGCCCTTGCTTAAGTTGCCTTCCTCTTCCGATCTGGTTCCTTTGTTCTTTCAGAATGTGGTTCGTTTGCACGGCGTTCCTGAGAATATCGTGTCTGACAGAGGATCCCAGTTTGTGTCCAGATTCTGGCGATCTTTTTGTGCTAAGATGGGCATTGATCTGTCGTTCTCATCTGCCTTTCATCCTCAGACTAATGGCCAAACGGAGCGAACTAATCAGACGCTGGAGGCTTACTTGAGATGTTTTGTTTCTGCGGATCAGGATGATTGGGTGACCTTCTTGCCATTGGCTGAGTTTGCCCTCAATAATCGGGCTAGTTCCGCTACTTTGGTTTCGCCATTTTTCTGCAACTCTGGTTTTCATCCTCGTTTTTCCTCAGGTCATGTTGAGCCTTCTGACTGTCCTGGGGTGGATTCCGTGGTTGATAGGTTGCAGCGGATTTGGAATCATGTGGTGGACAACTTGAAGTTGTCACAGGAGAAGGCTCAGCGTTTTGCCAACCGCCGCCGCGGTGTGGGTCCCCGACTTCATGTTGGGGATTTGGTTTGGTTGTCTTCTCGGTATGTCCCTCTGAAGGTTTCCTCTCCTAAGTTTAAGCCTCGCTTTATTGGTCCTTATAAAATTTTGGAAGTCCTTAACCCGGTGTCTTTTCGTTTGGATCTTCCGGTGTCGTTTGCCATTCACAATGTGTTCCATAGGTCTTTGTTACGGCGGTACGTTGTGCCTGTGGTTCCTGCTGTTGAGCCTCCCGCTCCAGTGTTGGTTGAGGGCGAGTTGGAGTACGTGGTGGAGAAGATCTTGGATTCTCGTCTCTCTAGATGGAGGCTTCAGTATCTGGTCAAATGGAAGGGCTATGGTCAGGAGGATAATTCCTGGGTGGTCGCCTCTGATGTTCATGCAGCCGATTTGGTTCGTGCCTTTCACGTTGCTCATCCTGATCGCCCTGGTGGTCTTGGTGAGGGTTCGGTGACCCCTCCTTAAAGGGGGGGTACTGTTGTGAACTATATTTCTTGGCTCCCTCTTGTGGTCACTAGCGGTATGGCACTTGGAGTGTCTTTCCCCAGGTTGGTACCCACCTGGTTCGTTAGGCCTTGGGTGTTCCTATTTAGACTTCCTGGATACTCAGTCTAGTGCCTGGAATCGATGTAATCAGTCCATGTCTGTTTTCTCCTGTCTACTGGGCTCCTGATTTTTGCAAGATAAGCTATGTTTTGCTTTCTTATTTAGTCCAGCTTGTTCAAAATGTGATTACTGATTTTGCTGGAAGCTCTAGGGGGCTGATATTCTCCCCCCACACCGTTAGTCGGTGCGGGGGTTCTTGGATATTCAGCGTGGATATTTTTGTAGGGTTTTTGCTGACCGCATAAGTCCGCTTCCTATTTTCTGCTATTAATTAGTGGGCCTCTCTTTGCTGAATCTAGTTCATTCTTACGTTTGTCTTTTCTTCTTACCTCACCGTTATTATTTGTTGGGGGCTTGTATTATAACTTTGAGGGTTCTTTTCTCTTGAGGCAAGTGAGGTCTTATTTTCTCTGAAAGGGTTAGTTAGTTCTCCGGCTGGCGCGAGACGTCTAGAATCAACATAGGTACGTTCCCCGGCTGCTGTTAGTTGTGGGCTAGGATCAGGTATGCGGTCAGCCAAGTTACCACCTCCCTATGAGCTGGTTTTTGTGTTTGCAGACTTAGCCGAAACTCCTGAGATCCTCTACCACTAGGATCATAACACCTACCCACAGGCTGCCCACAGGCCTTCCACAGCCCTGCCCACAGGCCACCCCAGAGCATGAGCATATCATTAACTTAAAATTGCAAATAAAGATTAAACAACAACCACAAGATGGATATCATCACCAGGTATCATTTTATTCAGTGTAACGATACCAACTTGACAATGCCTGTAGCTTACTTAGCAAAATTCTGATGATAGGTCCACTTGAAGTTCATCAGGTTAATGGTATTATATTCTCGTAGGAAAAAGCTGTCAAAGAAATCAGAAGACAAGAAAGAGATGAATGCTGATGACTCCAGCGTAATCTATGCCAACTCTGATGTGCACATTTATGTAAGTAGACCTGATGGCTGATAAATAATATATTATGGAACCATATAATTATATGTTCTCAAAAATATTTATGGAATGACCATAAGATAATATGACAAGCACCTTACAAGCTTTGTCTGAGAAGTGGCCACTCTGAAGAGGAATGGGGCACCTTGGTTCTCAAGATCAGTAAGGATTACAAACGTTTTGAGAGGGTCTTCTCTAAAAGCTAGTACATTCATGTTGTTTATATATAAGCCAATTCAGAAAAATGCTTAGATCCCAGATGCAAAAGAACAGAAATGGTCAAGGGTTGAGAGGAATCACAGGCACTTAGGGAGGCCTCACTTACCTGTCCTACGCTAAGGCATTTTCCTGTCTCTCGGGACAGGAATGCAGAAAATGGGATGCACTCCCACAGTAGAAGCAGAGGCCTTGTATGAGTTTCTCTCTCCGGTGCTGCTCTACTAGCTTGATTCGGTCCACCTGCATGAGTTCCGGTGCAGGGACCGCACAAGTTGTCACAGGGTACGAGCGGGAGGGGCTACGGGTAGCCGGGGTGACACAGGGAAATCTCTGTCTAGCGGCCTCTCGGGAGCACTCCTGGAAGCGCAAGTCAATGCGGGTTGCCAGGGAGATCAGATCCTCCAAAGAGGTCAGAGTGTCCCGACCCGCCAGCTCGCCCTTGATTCAGCCCAAGAGCCCTCACCAAAAGGCTCCTATCAAGGCTTCATTGTTCCAACCTAGCTCGGAAGACAGAGAAAGGAACTAGATGGCGTATTGACCCACAGAGAGCATACCCTGGTGGGGGTTAAAGAGCGACTCAGTAGTAGAGGCCAAGCGACCTGGCTTGTCGAATACCTTCCGAAAGGTATCAAGAAAGGTGGAGAGTTGTGAGACTAGGGGATCATCATGTTCCCAGAGAGGGTTTACCTAGGCTAAAGCCTCCCCCTCTAAATGGGACACCACAAAGTCCACCTTAGCTCGGTCAGTGGGGTACTACTGTGGCAGCAGCTCAAAGTGTAGTTGACATTGGTTTAGAAACCCCCTACACAATTTGGGATCACCACTATACCTCGGTTGTTTTGCCAAGCGGGGCAGCGGGTGAGGGGCTGAGGAGGGGAGCTCAAAACCCTGTTCTAGGGCAGCTTCCCTGGGATAAAGATCCTGATTTGGAGGAGGAGCTAAGTTAGTCTGCAGAGAAAGTCTGTGAGCGAGGACAGACAGGGATGAAGCTCAGTGGAGATACAGGACTCCAGGAGGATACGAGAAGGTCGCCAGGGAGTTAGTGCACAGAAACCGGGTACCGGGAGCCCGAGGCTTCTGTGGAACTATAGACACAGAGCAGAACCAGAGGGCATAGAATTTCATGGACTTTGCCCATATTCACCTGTGGCACAGCAGCACCTTAGAGCCTGGAATCACCATGAAAGGATCCCAGTAGGCACAGCTCAAGCTCAAGCTGCTTGCCATACAGGTACCTGTCTCCAGACAGGGGAGCGAATAAGGACCTTGCTTGAGGCACTTAGGGGCAGCAGGGACCTCAGTTACAGCAAGCGCAGAGTGGAAGGATTCTACCTGACCTGCCAAGGGGATTCCACTTGTCTCTGGACTGCCTGGACTCCTAAGTGACCTGTAACCGGTGCCCTGGACTGTGGCCTGCCATCACAGTAAACCAGGTAAAGACTTACAACTGTCTCCTCTATTTATTCACCTGCTATACCATCTACGCCACACATAATAGGACCCCTGGAGACCCCACTTCACCTGTGCAAAGTGTAACATCTATGCTGCCACAAGATCCCAGAGGGGACCCCTCTAATGCAGCGTCGGTCCCATTGACCGAACTCCACAGGTGACATCACGACAAACTTTGAACATTAGCCCCTTTAACGTTGAAGCCCAGGACCACTGACCAGGTCACAGCCACCGTGACATCCCCCCTTTTGCAGCCAGACCCGGTACCGAGTACCACACTGCCCTGTGGGTGTGTCACCACCCTCTATACAGGGAGCATCAGGGGCAGGCCCAGGGGAGACTATTGCTGCTGAAGCTGATACCCGGGGACAGGTGGTAGGAGTCACAGGTGGAAAACAGACTGGGAGACAGGTAGCGAAGACCGAAGACCACTGGAGAGGCTGCTAAAGATCAAAAGGAGGGCGATGGTGGAGGAACACACACGAGGGACTGGCGATACAGGAAGAGAAAGGAAAAGGATGGGATGGACTGCATTAGGAGAGAACACAGAGATCACAAGCTAAGGTGGCGCAGGACGCAAGGCTGAGCACAAGGCAGTTGAGACGAGCAGGTAAACAGGAACACGCAGGGAAGCGAGGAACCTGATTCAAGCGTGGGAGACAATTGACGGTCAGGCACAGAGCAGGAGGAGAGGCTACCTGATATAGGGTGTGTGCTGCAGGACTTCCGGGTCAGGGTCCTCCCTGGTCATAGAGAGGAGGAACAGAGCAATTGTAGTCAAACCCGAGGAAGTGTGCATGCACCGCTGAGCCTGGGATGCGAGGTGCGCACGCGCACCTGACGGGACCCAGGAGCTGGCCGCGAGGCAGGAAGTGAGGAGATCGGGTGACGCGCGCTCACTCTGGGAGCGCGCCGGGATGGGTGAGTATGCTGGGTCCGGGGGGAGGTGCGGCAGGCGTGGCAGTTGTGACACATAATAACAGTCTTGAGTCTACTTTTAAAAAGTTTAGGCAGTTCCAGAAACTTTTATTAAATACCACTCTTAGCTTGTTGTGTGCTTACAGAAACCCCTATAAGGGACACTTTAAGAGACACCATTTCAATGATAGATGTTGAATGGACAGGCTTACGACTGATTTTTAAGTTTATTTTATTTTTATTGTAGGAAAACCAAACCCAACAGACTGGGACCAACTCAGTCTACTCAGAACCAAAGGACAACAACACCTCTGAATATATAAACGTCGATGACGTATATTATACCACCATTGATTTTTAAAAGCTGAAAGCTACAGATGCTCCAAAAAACATCGAAATTGAATATAAACAAATAAAAAAAGTAGCATTTACACAAGAGAGAATACCAAAAACTGAGGGGCCGTCTACGCGAAGAGTAAATTGGCCTCAACTAATTTAGTGATACATTTAAGCTGATCTGTCTGAAACTAATTGTGATGAGATCTACAGTCGTGATGTCACAGAATGTCCATGGACCAAAACTTGTGATGTCACACAATCCTATATTTTGGAAACAGACTTTTGTGTTCCCAGCAACTTAACTAATGGAAATGAATTGATGATGTCACAGCACATTACCCGTCTGAAATCCACCTGTGATGTCACAGCTGTTTACCTAACTGTAACCCACTCATGAGGTCATAGCAGCTGACGCTTATTTATCTAAAAAGTATGAATGATGGCACATTGACCTATTTGTCACAGTTAGGGTTGAGCGACTTTCATTTTTTTAAGATCGAGTAGGGTTTTGGGAAACCCGATTTTGTCCAGAGTCGAGTCGAGTGCAGTCGGCCGATTATCGCTAAAAGTCGGGGATCGACCGAAACACGAAACCCAATGCAAGTCAATGGGGAAGCATAGTCGGCAGTGAGTGGAGGCCAGGAAAACACCTACAGTGCCCATTTTAATGCCAAAAACATCCATTCTTGTTTCTGAAGCTTGCCAATCTTAATTAACTGTATAATAATAGTTGGGCATAGGGAATTGGGGGAAAGTTGTGGGGGGAGTAGGGCTGGCTCAAGTTTTTCGTGGGCCCAGGAAATGCGGACTACGTCACGGCGGTGTTGCAGGGAAAGGTAAGTATTTAAAAGTTGCAAGTGCTGTGATCCTGAGCAAGCAGGGGGGGCCCACTCGTTCGCATTGCCACTGGCACAGGGCCCCTCAAAGTACGGCGGTGTGTTTGCATGGCGGGGGCGCCTCCCACCAGCAGCGACACTTTTGCGTACTCTGAGGGGCCCTGTGCCAGTGACGTCGCCAACGAGTATGCCCCCCCACCTGATGAAGGAACCTGCACTTTCATCTGCACCTTCCTCTTTGTCCCTGTGTAAGGTGGTATAACATGCGGGAAGGGGAACCTTACTTTCAGCAGGGACAGATTCTGGCTGTGTAGAGTACAAGGGGAATGTAGTGGTCTAGGTCAATGTACCAGCAGACTCATTTAGCAGTGGCTGGGCAATGGGCAGGATGAGGAGGAAACAGATATAGGGCCAAAGAATAAAGTAGGCTACATGCAGTTCAAAATTGGTAACAGGACTAAACAGGCGGCATTGCTTTGTTCAGTGGAGTAGCAAACCCAAGAGCAGCAGACACTGTTTCAAGGGCCTAACCACACTAGTAGGCCAAATGCAGTTTAATATCTGATAGTATAGGGCGAAAGCCAGAATGTGGAAGCTCAGCTTTGTTCAGTTGAGGACAACACCAGGGAGGGGCAGACACCTTTAGTAGGCCGGAAAAGCCTATTGCATTTTTTAAAATGGTAATTTGGAGCAGAAGGTTGAAGCTCAGCTTTATTTAGTTGAGGGCAACACCAGGGAGGGGCAGAAGCCGTTAGTAGGCCCTAACCACCATTTTTTTTTTTTTTAAAACCACTTAATGAGAGCCGGAAGGTTGAAGCTCAGCTTTATTTAGTTGAGGACAACACCAGGGAGGGGCAGAAGCCGTTAGTAGGCCCTAACCACCATTTTTTTTTTAAAACCACATAATGAGAGCCGGAAGGTTGAAGCTCAGCTTTATTTAGTTGAGGACAACACCAGGGAGGGGCAGAAGCCGTTAGTAGGCCCTAACCACCATTTTTTTTTTTAAAACCACATAATGAGAGCCGGAAGGTTGAAGCTCAGCTTTATTTAGTTGAGGACAACACCAGGGAGGGGCAGAAGCCGTTAGTAGGCCCTAACCACCATTTTTTTTTTTAAAACCACATAATGAGAGCCGGAAGGTTGAAGCTCAGCTTTATTTAGTTGAGGACAACACCAGGGAGGGGCAGAAGCCGTTAGTAGGCCCTAACCACCATTTTTTTTTTTTTTAAAACCACTTAATGAGAGCCGGAAGGTTGAAGCTCAGCTTTATTTAGTTGAGGACAACACCAGGGAGGGGCAGAAGCCGTTAGTAGGCCCTAACCACCATTTTTTTTTTTTAAACCACATAATGAGAGCCGGAAGGTTGAAGCTCAGCTTTATTTAGTTGAGGACAACACCAGGGAGGGGCAGAAGCCGTTAGTAGGCCCTAACCACCATTTTTTTTTTTAAAACCACATAATGAGAGCCGGAAGGTTGAAGCTCAGCTTTATTTAGTTGAGGGCAACACCAGGGAGGGGCAGAAGCCGTTAGTAGGCCCTAACCAAAGTTGAAGGCCAAATGCAGTTTAATTTCTGATACTATAGGCCGAAAGCCAGAAGGTGGAAGTTCCGATTTAGACAGTGGAGGACAATTTGAATTAGGGACTGCAGACAGACTTAGTAGGC
Organism: Ranitomeya variabilis; assembly: GCF_051348905.1. Taxonomy (NCBI): domain Eukaryota; kingdom Metazoa; phylum Chordata; class Amphibia; order Anura; family Dendrobatidae; genus Ranitomeya; species Ranitomeya variabilis. The sequence goes on from NC_135235.1 coordinate 222,507,841, forward strand.
TGTCCCCTGTGGACCATGCATCCACCACATTAACCCATTGCGCCGTAATGGACACGTAATCTTCCGTGGCCATGCCTACAGGTCCATGCGTCTGTTGTCAGGTGCACCTTTGTACTCACAGATTGCCAGAGTGCATGGACAATGCGGTCTTCTACATGCTGGTGGAGGGTTGGGATGGCTTTTCTCGCAAAAGAAGTGTCGACTGGTTAGCTTGTAGCGTGGTACAGCGTAGTCCATCATGGCCTTATTAATAGTAAATAAAATATATAACTAGGCTCTATGAACTTTTAAATAGGTTCCAGGGGTACACGGGCAGCATTGGTGTGGTCAGTGGAGGAGTATTGCAAGTAGGGGCTGCAGACAGGCTATCAAAGGCCTAAAATAACAAACAGTAGGCAGTCATGGCAGTTTTACATCGGTTACATGGATACACAGGCAGCTAGGTGGTGAGTGGAGGAGTATTTAAAGTAAGGACCGCAGACAGGCTATCAAAGGCCTAACATAACAAACAATAGGCTCATGGCAGTTTTACAGCGGTTACATGGATACACGGGCAGGCAGCTTGGTGGTGAGTGGAGGAGTATTTAAAGTATGGACCGCAGACAGGCTTCGAAGGCCTAACACAATAAAATGGGCTGGCTGTAGGCACTTTAAAATTGGTTCCAGGGGTACACGGGCAGCAGTGGTCTGGTCAGTGGAGGCCTAGTGGAAGTATGGACCGCAGACAGGCTTCGAAGGCCTAACACAATAAAATGGGCTGGCTGTAGGCACTTTAAAATTGGTTCCAGGGGTACACGGGCAGCAGTGGTCTGGTCAGTGGAGGCCTAGTGGAAGTATGGACCGCAGACAGGCTTCGAAGGCCTAACACAATAAAATGGGCTGGCTGTAGGCACTTTAAAATTGGTTCCAGGGGTACACGGGCAGCAGTGGTCTGGTCAGTGGAGGCCTAGTGGAAGGAGGGACCGCAGACAGGCTTCGAAGGCCTAACACAATAAAATGGGCTGGCTGTAGGCACTTTAAAATTGGTTCCAGGGGTACACGGGCAGCAGTGGTCTGGTCAGTGGAGGACTAGTGGAAGTATGGACCGCAGACAGGCTTCGAAGGCCTAACACAATAAAATGGGCTGGCTGTAGGCACTTTAAAATTGGTTCCAGGGGTACACGGGCAGCAGTGGTCTGGTCAGTGGAGGCCTAGTGGAAGGAGGGACCGCAGACAGGCTTCGAAGGCCTAACACAATAAAATGGGCTGGCTGTAGGCACTTTAAAATTGGTTCCAGGGGTACACGGGCAGCAGTGGTCTGGTCAGTGGAGGACTAGTGGAAGGAGGGAGCGCAGAAAGGCTTCAAAGGCCTAAAATAACAAACAATAGGCTCATGGCAGTTTTACAGCGGTTACATGGATACACGGGCAGGCAGCTTGGTGGTCAGTGGAGGAGTAGGGACCGCAGACAGGCTATCAAAGGCCTAAAATAACAAACAATAGGCTCATGGCAGTTTTACAGCGGTTACATGGATACACGGGCAGGCAGCTTGGTGCTGAGTGGAGGAGTATTTAAAGTATGGACCGCAGACAGGCTTCGAAGGCCTAACACAATAAAATGGGCTGACTGTAGGCACTTTAAAATTGGTTCCAGGGGTACACGGGCAGCAGTGGTCTGGTCAGTGGAGGACTAGTGGAAGTATGGACCGCAGACAGGCTTCGAAGGCCTAACACAATAAAATGGGCTGGCTGTAGGCACTTTAAAATTGGTTCCAGGGGTACACGGGCAGCAGTGGTCTGGTCAGTGGAGGCCTAGTGGAAGTATGGACCGCAGACAGGCTTCGAAGGCCTAACACAATAAAATGGGCTGGCTGTAGGCACTTTAAAATTGGTTCCAGGGGTACACGGGCAGCAGTGGTCTGGTCAGTGGAGGCCTAGTGGAAGGAGGGACCGCAGACAGGCTTCGAAGGCCTAACACAATAAAATGGGCTGGCTGTAGGCACTTTAAAATTGGTTCCAGGGGTACACGGGCAGCAGTGGTCTGGTCAGTGGAGGACTAGTGGAAGTATGGACCGCAGACAGGCTTCGAAGGCCTAACACAATAAAATGGGCTGGCTGTAGGCACTTTAAAATTGGTTCCAGGGGTACACGGGCAGCAGTGGTCTGGTCAGTGGAGGCCTAGTGGAAGGAGGGACCGCAGACAGGCTTCGAAGGCCTAACACAATAAAATGGGCTGGCTGTAGGCACTTTAAAATTGGTTCCAGGGGTACACGGGCAGCAGTGGTCTGGTCAGTGGAGGACTAGTGGAAGGAGGGAGCGCAGAAAGGCTTCAAAGGCCTAAAATAACAAACAATAGGCTCATGGCAGTTTTACAGCGGTTACATGGATACACGGGCAGGCAGCTTGGTGGTCAGTGGAGGAGTAGGGACCGCAGACAGGCTATCAAAGGCCTAAAATAACAAACAATAGGCTCATGGCAGTTTTACAGCGGTTACATGGATACACGGGCAGGCAGCTTGGTGCTGAGTGGAGGAGTATTTAAAGTATGGACCGCAGACAGGCTTCGAAGGCCTAACACAATAAAATGGGCTGGCTGTAGGCACTTTAAAATTGGTTCCAGGGGTACACGGGCAGCAGTGGTCTGGTCAGTGGAGGCCTAGTGGAAGGAGGGACCGCAGACAGGCTTCGAAGGCCTAACACAATAAAATGGGCTGGCTGTAGGCACTTTAAAATTGGTTCCAGGGGTACACGGGCAGCAGTGGTCTGGTCAGTGGAGGACTAGTGGAAGGAGGGAGCGCAGAAAGGCTTCAAAGGCCTAAAATAACAAACAATAGGCTCATGGCAGTTTTACAGCGGTTACATGGATACACGGGCAGGCAGCTTGGTGGTCAGTGGAGGAGTAGGGACCGCAGACAGGCTATCAAAGGCCTAAAATAACAAACAATAGGCTCATGGCAGTTTTACAGCGGTTACATGGATACACGGGCAGGCAGCTTGGTGCTGAGTGGAGGAGTAGTGCAAGGAGTGTCTGTCCCAGTACTCCCAAAATATAAATAGATGTTAATGTCTCGCAAAACAACCAAAACAAAAAAAAAGATGGCATACTTAGGTACAGGGGTGGGCTCATCTGCTGTGTTTCTGACATAGTAATTTGGCAGTAACTATTTAATGGTGCCAATATAGGACACAGACACAGACTACTTTAAGTTGCATCATAGATGTCTACAAATTTGTATTGTCAGTGCCAGACATTGAATGATGTCAGCGAATAGACTAAAGATTGGTGGAGCTGTGCGACATAATTTTGCACGTAGTAGAGCCCAGTTTGAGCTGGGGTAGGGGGGAACTCTCTTGAGGCCGGCGGGACCGCCCCAGGGCCACTCATGTTACAACGGTGTGTCTGACGTTGGGTGCGCACCACCACCGCCAGAGACACTACATTGTACTATGAGGGACCCAGTAGCAATGCCGTCAACCAAAAGCGAGCACACCCACCTCTTCAGACAAACAGCAGTCTCACGGGTGCTTGCGCCAAGTCGCGATACCACGGCCCCGTGTGGGGAGTTTGGCCATTTAGGGAGGTGTAAACATGTCGTATGCTGTACAATCTGCAGCAGCAAATTAGACATTAGAAAAGTAATTCACAGGCAAGAGCTTTTCATAGGAAAGCTAGGTGTCGGCCGGGCAAGGTGGGGCAAAAGATTTTGAAATCCAGTTGTGGTTCATTTTAATGAATGTTAGATCGTCAACATTTTGGGTAGCCAGACGAGTCCTTTTTTCGGTTAATATTGACCCTGCAGCACTGAATACTCTTTCTGATAGGACACTTGCTGCCGGGCAAGCAAGCTCCTGCAATGCATATTCTGCCAATTCTGGCCAGGTGTCTAATTTGGAGGCCCAGTAATCAAATGGGAATGACGGTTGAGGGAGAACATCGATAAGGGATGAAAAATAGTTAGTAACCATACTGGACAAATGTTGTCTCCTGTCACTTTCAATTGATGCAGCAGTACCTGTCCTGTCTGCGGTCATAGCAAAATCACTCCACAACCTGGTCAGAAAACCCCTCTGTCCAACGCCACTTCTGATGTGTGCACCCCTAACACTCCTAGTCTGCTGCCCCCTGGAGCTCGTGTGAGAACGATCACGTGCGCTGTGTGCTGGGAATGCCTGAAGCAAACGGTCAACAAGAGTTGATTGTTTGGTTGCTAATATTAGTTCCAAGTTCTCATGTGGCATAATATTTTGCAATTTGCCTTTATAGCGTGGATCAAGGAGGCAGGCCAACCAGTAATCGTCATCGTTCATCATTTTCGTAATGCGTGTGTCCCTTTGTAGGATACGTAAGGCATAATCCGCCATGTGGGCCAAAGTTCCACTTGTCAAATCTCCGGTTGTGATTGGTTGAGGGGCAGTTGCAGGCAAATCTACGTCACTTGTGTCCCTCAAAAAACCAGAACCCGGCCGTGACACGCAACCAATTTCCTGTGCCCCCGTGAAAGTTTCCGCATTAAAAATATACTCATCCCCATCATCCTCCTCGTCCTCCACCTCCTCTTCGCCCGCTACCTCGTCCTGTACACTGCCCTGACCAGACAATGGCTGACTGTCATCAAGGCTTCCCTCTTCCTCTGGTGCAGACGCCTGCTCCTTTATGTGCGTCAAACTTTGCATCAGCAGACGCATTAGGGGGATGCTCATGCTTATTACGGCGTTGTCTGCACTAACCAGCCGTGTGCATTCCTCAAAACACTGAAGGACTTGACACATGTCTTGTATCTTCGACCACTGCACACCTGACAACTCCATGTCTGCCATCCTACTGCCTGCCCGTGTATCCTCCCACAAATAAATAACAGCACGCCTCTGTTCGCACAGTCTCTGAAGCATGTGCAGTGTTGAGTTCCACCTTGTTGCAACGTCTATGATTAGGCGATGCTGGGGAAGGTTCAAAGACCGCTGATAGGTCTGCATACGGCTGGCGTGTACAGGCGAACGTCGGATATGTGAGCAAAGTGCACGCACTTTGAGGAGCAGGTCGGAGAACCCAGGATAAGTTTTCAATAAGCACTGCACCACCAGGTTTAAGGTGTGAGCCAGGCAAGGAATGTGTTTCAGTTGGGAAAGGGAGATGGCAGCCATGAAATTCCTTCCGTTATCACTCACTACCTTGCCTGCCTCAAGATCTACTGTGCCCAGCCACGACTGCGTTTCTTGTTGCAAGAACTCGGACAGAACTTCCGCGGTGTGTCTGTTGTCGCCCAAACACTTCATAGCCAATACAGCCTGCTGACGCTTGGCAGTAGCTGGCCCATAATGGGACAACTGGTGTGCAACAGTGTCATCTGCCGATGGAGTGGTTGGCCGACTGCGTTCTGTGGAAGAGCTGTAGCTTCTGCAGGAGGACGAGGAGGAGGAGGAGGGGGTGCGAACGCCTACAGCCAACTGTTTCCTAGACCGTGGGCTAGGCACAACTGTCCCTAAATTGATGTCGCCTGTGGACCCTGCATCCACCACATTCACCCAGTGTGCCGTGATGGACACATAACGTCCCTGGCCATGCCTACTGGTCCATGCATCTGTAGTCAGGTGCACCTTTGTACTCACAGATTGCCTGAGTGCATGGACGATGCGCTGTTTAACATGCTGGTGCAGGGCTGGGATGGCTTTTCTGGAAAAAAAGTGTCGACTGGGTAGCTCGTATCGTGGTTCAGCGTACTCCATCAGGGCTTTGAAAGCTTCGCTTTCAACTAACCGGTAGGGCATCATCTCTAACGAGATTAGTCTAGCTATGTGGGCGTTAAAACCCTGTGTACGCGGATGCGAGGATAAGTACTTCCTTTTTCTAACCAGAGTCTCATGTAGGGTGAGCTGGACTGGAGAGCTGTAGATCGTGGAACTTTCGGGTGTGCCGGTGGACATGGCAGACTGAGAGACGGTTGGAGACGGTATTGTTTCCGCCGGTGCCCTACATGCAATATTTCCTCCTACAAAACTGGTGATTCCCTGACCCTGACTGCTTTTGGCTGGCAAAGAAACCTGCACAGATACTGCCGGTGGTGCGGAAAATGGTGGCCTTACAGTGACGGAAGGGATGTTGCGTTGCTGACTAGCTTCATTGGCCGAGGGTGCTACAACCTTGAGGGACGTTTGGTAGTTAGTCCAGGCTTGAGAATGCATGGTGGTTAAGTGTCTATGCATGCAACTAGTATTTAGACTTTTCAGATTCTGACCTCTGCTTAAGCTAGTTGAACATTTTTGACAGATGACTTTGCGCTGATCAGTTGGATGTTGTTTAAAAAAATGCCAGACTGCACTCTTCCTAGACTCTGATCCCTTTTCAGGGATTGCAGACTGAGCTTTAACCGGATGGCAACGCTGTGCTCCAACAGGTTTTGGCTTTGACACGCGTTTTGGTCCAGATACGGGCCCGGCAGATGGAACCTGTTGCGATGTTGATGCCTGCTGCGGCCCCTCCTCCACCTCCGCTTCTGAACTACTGCCGCCTGCACCCTGTTCCCCCAATGGCTGCCAATCGGGGTCAATAACTGGGTCATCTATTACCTCCTCTTCGAGCTCGTGTGCAACTTCGTCTGTGTCACTGTGTCGGTCGGTGGTATAGCGTTCGTGGCGGGGCAACATAGTCTCATCAGGGTCTGATTGTGGATCTGTACCCTGAGAGGGCAATGTGGTGGTCTGAGTCAAAGGAGCAGCATAGTACTCTGGCTGTGGCTGTGCATCAGTGCACTCCATGTCAGAATATACTTGTAATGGGCATGGCCTGTTAAATGTTTCACTTTCTAAGCCAGGGACGGTATGTGTAAAGAGCTCCATGGAGTGACCCGTTGTGTCGCCTGCTGCATCCTTCTCTCTTGTTGTAGTTTTTGCTGAGGAGGACAAGGAAGCGACTTGTCCCTGACCGTGAACATCCACAAGCGACGCGCTGCTTTTACATTTACCAGTTTCGGAAGAGGAGGCAAAAGAGCTAGAGGCTGAGTCTGCAATGTAAGCCAAAACTTGCTGTTGCTGCTCCGCCTTTAAAAGCGGTTTTCCTACTCCCAGAAAAGAGAGCGTTCGAGGCCTTGTGTAGCCTGACGACGAAACTGGCTCCACAGCTCCAGACTTAGGTGGAATATTTTTATCCCCACGACCACCTGATGCTCCACTACCACTACCATCATTACCAGCTGACAATGAACGCCCACGACGACCTCTTGCACCAGACTTCCTCATTGTTTTAAAATCTTAACCAAAGTAACTTTATTTGTTGCTATCAAACAACTTACACGGTGAGCTATAACTTCAGTATGATTTCAATATCCCTTAACAGGTTGGTGAGACCACAAGGAAAATCAGGCACAATGTTACACACTCTGTTTTCTGTGGCACAAAATCACAGAGATGACACACACGCAGGACTGTCACTCAAGCACTAATGTCAATATTAATCTCCCACCTAATTTATTTATTTTTTTTTCTCAGGGAGACTTTAGAAACCAAATAATATTAAAAAAAAAAAAAAAAAAGGCTTTCTATGGCCCACAATTAGAGAGAGAGAGGTGGCACAACCAGGAGTCAAGACTGGCGCACAAGCTGAAAGGGCAATATTACTCTCCCACTGTTTTTTATGTTTTTTTTGTTTTTTTCAGGGAGACTTTAGAAACCAAATAATATTAAAAAAACCAAAAAAAAAAAAGGCTTTCTATGGCCCACTGAATGAGAGGGAGAGAGGTGGCACACCCAGGAGTCAAGACTGGCACACAAGCTGAAAGGGCAATATTACTCTCCCACTGTTTTTTTAGGTTTTTTTTGTTTTTTCAGGGAGACTTTAGAAACCCAATAATATTTAAAAAAAAAAATAAATAGGCTTTCTATGGCCCACTGAATGAGAGGGAGAGAGGTGACACACCCAGGAGTCAAGACTGGCACACAAGCTGAAAGGGCAATATTACTCTCCCACTGTTTTTTTAGGTTTTTTTTTTTTTTTCAGGGAGAATTAGAAACCAAATAATATTAAAAAAAAAAAAAAAATAGGCTTTCTATGGCCCACTGAATGAAAGGGAGAGAGGTGGCACACCCAGGAGTCAAGACTGGCACACAAGCTGAAAGGGCAATATTACTCTCCCACTGTTTTTTTATGTATTTTTTGTTTTTTCAGGGAGACTTTAGAAACCCAATAATATTTAAAAAAAAAAATAAATAGGCTTTCTATGGCCCACTGAATGAGAGGGAGAGAGGTGGCACACCCAGGAGTCAAGACTGGCACACAAGCTGAAAGGGCAATATTACTCTCCCACTGTTTTTTTAGGTTTTTTTTTTTTTTTCAGGGAGAATTAGAAACCAAATAATATTAAAAAAAAAAAAAATAGGCTTTCTATGGCCCACTGAATGAAAGGGAGAGAGGTGGCACACCCAGGAGTCAAGACTGGCACACAAGCTGAAAGGGCAATATTACTCTCCCACTGTTTTTTTATGTATTTTTTGTTTTTTCAGGGAGACTTTAGAAACCCAATAATATTTAAAAAAAAAAATAAATAGGCTTTCTATGGCCCACTGAATGAGAGGGAGAGAGGTGGCACACCCAGGAGTCAAGACTGGCACACAAGCTGAAAGGGCAATATTACTCTCCCACTGTTTTTTTAGGTTTTTTTTTTTTTTTCAGGGAGAATTAGAAACCAAATAATATTAAAAAAAAAAAAAATAGGCTTTCTATGGCCCACTGAATGAAAGGGAGAGAGGTGGCACACCCAGGAGTCAAGACTGGCACACAAGCTGAAAGGGCAATATTACTCTCCCACTGTTTTTTTATGTATTTTTTGTTTTTTCAGGGAGACTTTAGAAACCCAATAATATTTAAAAAAAAAAATAAATAGGCTTTCTATGGCCCACTGAATGAGAGGGAGAGAGGTGGCACACCCAGGAGTCAAGACTGGCACACAAGCTGAAAGGGCAATATTACTCTCCCACTGTTTTTTTAGGTTTTTTTTTTTTTTCAGGGAGACTTTAGAAACCAAATAATATTAAAAAAAAAAAAAAAAAAAAAAAATAGGCTTGCTATAGCCCACTGAATGAGAGATAGCACACACAGCAGTGGCACACAAGCCCTTACTGAGGCCAATATTTTTCTCCCACTGATTGATGTAGTGTTTTTGTGTTGAGGTAGAATTTAGAACACAAATCACGGAAAAAATAAATAGGCTTTCTATGGCCCACTGAATGAAAGGGAGAGAGGTGGCACACCCAGGAGTCAAGACTGGCACACAAGCTGAAAGGGCAATATTACTCTCCCACTGTTTTTTTATGTATTTTTTGTTTTTTCAGGGAGACTTTAGAAACCCAATAATATTTAAAAAAAAAAATAAATAGGCTTTCTATGGCCCACTGAATGAGAGGGAGAGAGGTGGCACACCCAGGAGTCAAGACTGGCACACAAGCTGAAAGGGCAATATTACTCTCCCACTGTTTTTTTAGGTTTTTTTTTTTTTTCAGGGAGACTTTTGAAACCAAATAATATTAAAAAAAAAAAAAAAAAAAAATATAGGCTTGCTATAGCCCACTGAATGAGAGATAGCGCACACACAGCAGTGGCACACAAGCCCTGACTGAGGCCAATATTTTTCTCCCACTGATTGATGTAGTGTTTCTGTGTTGAGGTAGATTTTAGAACACAAATCACGGAAAAAATAAATAGGCTTTCTATGGCCCACTCAGTGAGAGATGGCACACACAGGGATGGCACTGTAGCAGAAATGCCAATCTTAATCTCCCACAAAAAAAAAACAAAAAAAAAAAAAAAACTGTCCTACAATTACTATCTCCCTGCAGTAATGTAAGCCAGGTATGGCAGGCAGCAATAGGAGTGGACTGATGCACAAATTAAATAAAAAGTGTGGACAAACAAAAAAGATAGCTGTGCAGAAAGGAAGGAACAAGAGGATATGTGCTTTGAAAAAAGCAGTTGGTTTCCACAGTGGCGTACACACAGCAATACAGCTATCACGGAGCCTTCTAGGGCAGCCCAATGAGCTACAGCGCTGAGGGGAAAAAAAAAAAAAAATAGCTTCCACTGTTCCTGCACACCGAAGGTGGTGTTGGACAGTGGAAATCGCTGCAGCACAAGCGGTTTGGTGGTTAGTGGACCCTGCCTAACGCTCTCCCTGCTTCTGATGAAGCGGCAGCAACCTGTCCCTAAGCTCAGATCAGCAGCAGTAAGATGGCGGTCGGCGGGAACGCCCCTTTATAGCCCCTGTGACGCCGCAGACAGCAAGCCAATCACTGCAATGCCCTTCTCTAAGATGGTGGGGACCAGGATCTATGTCATCACGCTGCCCACACTCTGCGTTCACCTTCATTGGCTGAGAAATGGCGCTTTTCGCGTCATTGAAACGCGACTTTGGCGCGAAAGTCGCGTACCGCATGGCCGACAAGCACAGGGGTCGGATCGGGTTTCATGAGACGCCGACTTAGCCAAAAGTCGGCGACTTTTGAAAATGATCGACCCGTTTCGCTCAACCCTAGTCACAGTCACAGACCATCTTAATTAAGCCTCAGCAGAAAATAGACTTTCAGGTATTATTTCGTAGAGGGGAGGAAACACTTTAATTTTAGTGGGTCACTTGTTGTGGGTTGTCTTCTTCTTCTAGATATAAATTAGCAACTTGTGGCCGTTAAGAATGAAATTCTGTTAATTTATTTATTATTTACATTTTATTTTTGATAATCGACTCTTGATACAAGCAGTGTAAATAATGATCTAACACAAAGAACGACTGTAATCTACACAAGTCACAATAAAAAGGGAATATTTTGTATGTAATTATTTCTGCTGTCTGTAAGTACAAATTAATATTATCTTTAGAGCCTGTCATGGATCACACCGTGCTGCCAACAATATGTCACGGATCCCACCAGGATCCTACCAATCTGTCACGGTTTACGGGGAAGATACCTTTATCAGCCCCACCCCTCACACCAATTTGTCATGAACCGGGGTTGTTTGGTTGCCCCTGGTTCCTTCTGAAGGTGATTTATATAGTTACTTCCAGTTCCAATTTGGAACTTGCAGCTCTCTGGCACCTCCCTTACCCTCAGGTCAGTCAGGATACTGCACTTGGATAATTAGTCGCAAGAAGGGCTGCCTGCTATGTACTTGCAATTGGGCATGCCACAGCGAGGGTGACGTAACTAGTCCCACTCAGGCGGGAACAATAATTATCAATGCTACTGTCGCTACAAAGCTTCCCAAACGCACAGGACAAAGTCGCTGCCACCAGCTCCGATTTCAAAAGTATTAACGGGTCCGGAGCCAACCCAAATCAGTAGCATAATTCACCTCAGAGGATGCACAGTTTGTTATAGAGCAGGGGGAGACAAGCTAGTAATTTTATATTTTACTCCAAAAAAGATAGGGTGTGTTTACAAAGTATAAAAGATATTATAAAGAAGACAAATCATGTGTACAATACAAATTACAAATAAAATGGGATTAAAATTGAAAAAAACATTTACGGGTCATTATGTCATTGTATCATCTTGGCCGTCCGTGTGCTGGGGGGAAGGGGGAGCATATACCCAGATGCATAGCACCCCTCTGTACAGCAGCAAGACCCTGAACAAAAGAAAAAAGCGGGCACTCACCATCCAAATAAAATACAATCTTTATTCTGACATTTAGTCAAATATAGGACAGGCAGGGAAAGGCTGGCTTCCACTAGACGACGGCCGTTTCGCGCAAATGCAAATGGATGGTGAGTGCCCGCTTTTTTCTTTTTTCTAATTGCAGCGGTGATATGGACTTGTTTTCAGTGTGAGCACCCGATATCCAATTTTTACTTCTTGGTGTCTGAATCAAAGAGACTGGGGTGATAGAACCAGCTGTTAGTGCGGTCCTTTGCTGGTCTTTGTTTTTTGGCCCTGAACAAAAGACACTGCAAAAATGCTGTCTCACTAAGTCATTTCTATCCCAAAACCCAGGCACTCCTCCTGTGGTGACATCACTTAGAGGCTGACACCTCCCCTTTACTTAGAATATGAAAACTATTTTATGCATATCTCACCGTATGAACCTCGTATAAGAAAGACACGATGATCAGAATGTACCTGTAATAAATATAGGGGATAACTCAGGAGACTCTTTGCGTGGAACAAGACAACTACAGGACATAGTTTTATAAGTGGTAAAGTCTATATTGTCACACGGTGATTCAAACAGGTGCAGAGAGAAAGTCAAGTCCACAGCAATTGGTGCAAATAATAAACGCAGCTTAGCAGTCTATAGGAAACTTCAGAGAAACAAGCAATCAAGCAGATAGTCTATGAAGCACAGTTATTCTTGAGGATACTTGACAAGAAAAAATCCTTGACTTAGTCCAGACACAGATAGATATGCTTATAAGGCAGTTCAAATCATATCTTAGCTCAACCAGGGAGGCCTGGTTAATAGTCTCAGGTTATTGCAGCAGCAGCAGCTTACATGTCCAGCAAATGCAGATAAAGTAAACACGAGCAGCAGATGAAGGAGGATTACTGGAAGCTTGTGTATGCAGCAGGAACTCAGAGCAGAGTAGCAGGATCACCACACAGGTTCACAGGAGCAGGTGTATAGCCAGGGAGTAATCAGAGGTCAGGAGCTGGATGCAAGGCAGAATAATCTAGCAGAATAATCTAGCACAGACTTAAGGCTGGGATGGAGTTTTATAGCAGGAAGACAAGTGCACATGAGACCAAAGACGCCATGTTGGAAAAGGGCAGTAATGCACAACAGGTAAAAAATGTTCAGAGTCCTGACAGTACCCCACTGTCATGAATCCCCAATGGCTAGGGATAGCACAGGACAAGCAAAGTACAAAGAGATAACGGACGAGCTCTAGGGTGATGGAACCTGGGCTGACCGCTGCCCTACGCCTGACAAACGCAACTAGAGATAGCCAGGGAGCGTGCCTACGTTGGTTCTAGACGCCACGCACCAGCCTAAGAGCTAACTAGTACTGCAGAGAAAATAAAGACCTCACTTGCCTCCAGAGGAATGAACCCCAAAAGATATAGTTGCTCCCTCACATGTATTGACGGTGAAATGAGAGGAAGGCACACACATAGAGATGATATATATAGTTTTAGCAAATTGAGGCCCGCTGTAAACTAGAAAGCAGAACGATACAAAAGGGGACTGAGCGGTCAGCAAAAAACCCTAATCAAAAAAACCATCCTGAGATTACAAGAACCCATGTGCCAACTCATGGCACATGGGGAGAACCTCAGTCCACTAGAGCTACCAGCTAGCATAGAGACATAATAAGCAAGCTGGACAAAAAAAAAAACCAAACAACTGAAAATCAGCACTTAGCTTATCCTGAAAGATCTGGGAGCAGGTAGGCAGGAACCAAACAGAGCACATCTGACTACATTGATAGCCGGCAAGGGAATCACAGAAAGGCCAGGTAAAATAGGAAACACCCAGCCTCTGATGGACAGGTGGAAACCAAAGGCCGCAACCCACCAAAGTCACCCAGTACCAGCAGTAACCACCAGAGGGAGCCCACAAACAGAATCCACAACAGTACCCCCCCCTTGAGGAGGGGTCACCGAACCCTCACGAGAACCCCCAGGGCGATCAGGGTGAGCTCTATGGAAGGCGCGGACCAAATCAGTCGCATGAACATCGGAGGCGACCACCCAGGAATTATCCTCCTGACCATAACCCTTCCACTTAACCAAATACTGGAGTTTGCGTCTGGAAACACGAGAATCCAAGATCTTCTCAACAACATACTCCAACTCTCCCTCCACCAGCACCGGAGCAGGAGGCTCAACCGAAGGAACAACGGGCACCTCATACCTCCGCAACAATGACCGATGGAACACATTATGAATAGCAAACGATGCTGGGAGATCCAAACGAAAAGACACAGGGTTAAGAATCTCCGAGATCCTATAAGGACCGATGAACCGAGGCTTGAACTTAGGAGAAGAGACCTTCATAGGGACAAAACGAGAAGACAACCACACCAAATCCCCAACAAGAAGTCGGGGACCCACGCGGCGACGGCGATTAGCAAACTGCTGAGTCTTCTCCTGAGATAACTTCAAATTGTCCACCACCTGATTCCAAATCTGATGTAGCCTGTCCACCACCACGTCCACTCCAGGACAATCTGAAGACTCCACCTGACCAGAGGAAAAACGAGGATGAAACCCCGAATTACAAAAAAAAGGAGAGACCAACGTGGCAGAACTAGCCCGATTATTAAGAGCAAATTCGGCCAGTGGCAAAAAAGCAACCCAGTCATCTTGATCAGCAGAAACAAAACACCTCAAATAAGTTTCCAAGGTCTGATTAGTTCGCTCCGTCTGGCCATTCGTCTGAGGATGGAATGCAGACGAGAAAGACAAATCAATGCCCATCTTGGCACAAAACGTCCGCCAAAATCTAGACAAACTGGGATCCCCTGTCAGAAACGATATTCTCCGGAATCCCATGCAAACGGACCACGTTCTGAAAAAACAAAGGGACCAACTCAGAGGAGGAGGGCAACTTAGGCAAAGGCACCAAATGAACCATCTTAGAAAAGCGGTCACACACAACCCAGATAACGGACATTTTCTGTGAAACCGGAAGATCAGAAATAAAATCCATGGAAATGTGCGTCCAAGGCCTCTTCGGGATGGGCAAGGATAACAACAACCCACTGGCCCGAGAACAGCAAGGCTTAGCTCGAGCACACACTTCACAAGACTGCACAAAGGTACGCACATCCCTAGACAAGGAAGGCCACCAAAAAGACCTGGCCACCAAGTCTCTAGTACCAAATATTCCAGGATGACCAGCCAACACAGAAGAATGGACCTCGGAGATGACTCTACTGGTCCAATCATCCGGAACAAACAGTCTTTCTGGTGGACAACGATCCGGTTTATCCACCTGAAACTCCTGCAATGCACGTCGCAAGTCTGGGGATACGGCGGACAATATTACCCCATCCCTAAGGATACCAGTAGGCCCAGAGTCTCCAGGAGAGTCAGGCACAAAACTCCTGGAAAGAGCATCTGCCTTCACATTCTTTGAACCTGGCAGGTATGAAACCACGAAATTGAAACGAGAAAAAAACAACGACCAACGAGCCTGTCTAGGATTCAAACGCCTGGCAGACTCAAGGTAAATGAGATTCTTGTGATCAGTCAAGACCACCACACGATGTTTAGCACCCTCAAGCCAATGACGCCACTCCTCAAATGCCCACTTCATGGCCAAAAGCTCCCGATTACCCACATCATAATTGCGCTCGGCGGGCGAGAATTTTCTAGAGAAGAATGCACATGGCTTCATCACCGAGCCATTAGAACTTCTCTGTGACAAAACCGCCCCCGCTCCAATCTCGGAAGCATCAACCTCAACCTGAAAAGGAAGTGAAACATCTGGTTGACACAACACAGGAGCAGAAGAAAACCGGCGCTTAAGTTCCTGAAAGGCCTCCACGGCCACAGGAGACCAATCAGCAACATCAGCACCCTTTTTAGTCAAATCAGTCAAAGGTTTGACAATACTGGAAAAATTAGCAATGAACCGACGATAAAAATTAGCAAACCCCAAGAACTTCTGAAGGCTCTTAACAGATGTAGGTTGTGTCCAGTCACAAATAGCCTGAACCTTGACGGGATCCATCTCAATAGTAGAAGGAGAAAAAATGTACCCCAAAAAAGAAATCTTCTGGACTCCGAAGAGACACTTTGAACCCTTCACAAACAAAGAATTGGCCCGCAGAACCTGAAACACCTTCCTGACCTGTAGAACATGAGACTCCCAATCATCAGAAAACACCAAAATATCATCCAAATACACAATCATAAACTTATCCAGATATTCACGGAAAATATTGTGCATAAAGGACTGAAAGACTGACGGAGCATTGGAGAGTCCAAAAGGCATTACCAAATACTCAAAATGGCCCTCAGGCGTATTAAATGCGGTTTTCCACTCATCACCCTGTTTTATCCGCACCAGATTATACGCACCGCGAAGATCTATCTTAGTGAACCACCTAGCCCCCTTAATGCGAGCAAACAAATCAGTTAATAATGGCAATGGATACTGGTATTTGACTGTAATCTTATTCAGAAGGCGATAATCTATACAAGGCCTCAGGGAACCATCTTTTTTTGCCACGAAAAAGAAACCTGCTCCCAGAGGGGACGAAGATGGACGAATATGTCCCTTTTCCAAGGACTCCTTAATATAATTCCGCATAGCAGTATGCTCTGGCAGTGACAGATTAAATAAACGACCCTTAGGGAACTTACTGCCAGGAATCAATTCTATAGCACAGTCACACTCTCTATGAGGAGGGAGCGAATTGAGCTTAGGCTCCTCAAAAACATCCCTATAGTCAGACAAAAACGCAGGGATCTCAGAAGGAGTAGATGAAGCGATTGAAATCGGAGGTGCATCATCATGAACCCCCTGACATCCCCAGCTTAACACAGACATTGTTTTCCAGTCCAGGACAGGATTATGAGTTTGTAACCATGGCAGACCAAGCACTAGTACATCATGTAAATTATACAGTACAAGGAAGCGAATCACCTCCTGATGAAAGGGAGTCATGCGCATGGTCACTTGTGTCCAATACTGCGGTTTATTCATAGCCAATGGTGTAGAGTCAATTCCCTTCAGAGGAATAGGAACTTCCAGAGGCTCCAGACTAAAACCGCAGCGTTTAGCAAATGACCAATCCATAAGACTCAGGGCAGCGCCCGAATCCACATAGGCATCGACGGAAATGGAAGACAGTGAAAAAATCAGAGTCACAGACAAAATGAACTTAGGCTGCAGAGTACCAATGGCAAAAGATTTATCAACCCTTTTTGTGCGTTTAGACAGAGCATGCTGATATAACATGAGCTGAATCCCCACAATAAAAACACAATCCATTTTTCCGCCTATAATTTTGCCGTTCACTTCTGGACTGACTTCTATCACATTGCATAGTCTCAGGTGCCTGTTCAGAAGACACCGCCAACTGGTGCACGGGTTTGCGCTCCCGTAAACGCCGATCAATCTGAATGGCCATAGCCATAGACTCATTCAGACCTGTAGGCGTAGGGAACCCCACCATAATATCCTTAATGGCCTCAGAAAGACCATTTCTGAAGTTTGCAGCCAGGGCGCACTCATTCCACTGAGTAAGCACCGACCATTTCCGAAATTTTTGACAATATATTTCCGCTTCATCATGCCCCTGAGAGAGGGCTAATAAAGCCTTTTCAGCCTGAATCTCTAGGTTAGGTTCCTCATAGAGTAATCCCAATGCCAGAAAAAACGCATCCACACTGAGCAACGCAGGATCCCCTGGTGCCAATGCAAATGCCCAATTCTGAGGGTCGCCCCGCAGGAAAGATATTACAATCTTGACCTGTTGAGCAGGGTCTCCAGAGGAGCGAGATTTTAAAGAAAGAAACAATTTACAATTGTTCCTGAAATTCAGGAAGGTAGATCTATCTCCAGAAAAGAACTCTGGAATAGGAATTCTAGGCTCAGACATGGGAGTATGAACAACAAAATCCTGTATGTTTTGAACTTTTGCCGCGAGATTACACAGGCTGGAAGCCAAACTCTGGACATCCATGTTAAACAGCAAAGATCAGAGCCATTCAAGGGTTAAGAGGAGGTAAGAAGCAGCTAGACAGCAATTAAGGGCTAGGCAGCAAAACTCTGAAGGGAAAAAAAAAAAAAAATTTCCCTTAAACACTTCTATTTCTCCTGCTTCAGCCCAAACAATTTAACACTTTGTGGGCCGGCTATACTGTCATGAATCCCCAATGGCTAGGGATAGCACAGGACAAGCAAAGTACAAAGAGATAACGGACGAGCTCTAGGGTGATGGAACCTGGGCTGACCGCTGCCCTACGCCTGACAAACGCAACTAGAGATAGCCAGGGAGCGTGCCTACGTTGGTTCTAGACGCCACGCACCAGCCTAAGAGCTAACTAGTACTGCAGAGAAAATAAAGACCTCACTTGCCTCCAGAGGAATGAACCCCAAAAGATATAGTTGCCCCCTCACATGTATTGACGGTGAAATGAGAGGAAGGCACACACATAGAGATGATATATATAGTTTTAGCAAATTGAGGCCCGCTGTAAACTAGAAAGCAGAACGATACAAAAGGGGACTGAGCGGTCAGCAAAAAACCCTAATCAAAAAAACCATCCTGAGATTACAAGAACCCATGTGCCAACTCATGGCACATGGGGAGAACCTCAGTCCACTAGAGCTACCAGCTAGCATAAAGACATAATAAGCAAGCTGGACAAAAAAAAAAACCAAACAACTGAAAATCAGCACTTAGCTTATCCTGAAAGATCTGGGAGCAGGTAGGCAGGAACCAAACAGAGCACATCTGACTACATTGATAGCCGGCAAGGGAATCACAGAAAGGCCAGGTAAAATAGGAAACACCCAGCCTCTGATGGACAGGTGGAAACCAAAGGCCGCAACCCACCAAAGTCACCCAGTACCAGCAGTAACCACCAGAGGGAGCCCACAAACAGAATCCACAACACCCCACATCATGGGAATTCTTTTAAGTGTAAATATGGAGTGATTACCTCAACCTAATCCTGAGAAATCTGCACTTTGCCCTCATTGCATTTAGCTTCTAGCGCTTTCTGTGAGTGATAGATCTATCGATGGACATCTGGAATATATAATTCTTATATCCGTAGCCCCGTTCAGTGCCACTGTATATCACATTAATAGAACAAACAATCTCAACAAAGAAAGTACCAGTTCTGGCCAGTGTTCAATGGGAGGGGGGAAATAGGAGTCTAGGGAGAATTGTCTGCTGCAGCTAGAAGCATAAACATTCTCTTCAAAGGCTGCCAGTTCGGGTTGGATGAGGGTTCGTTCAGCCCCGGTGTCTTTGAGGCCTGTAGCGACATGGCCCCCCACGGTGACGTGCTGCATGTTGTCATGCACCCTCCCAATCACCGCACTCACCAAAATAACTGCTGCATTAGGCCCTGGGGCCTTCACTCGGGGGTTCTTCTGCTTCTCTGGACAGTGGGCGCTGATATGACCAGTCCACTTGCAGAAAAAACACTGGCGATGGTCGGTGGTAGGTCTGATGCTGTTGGCAGTGGGGACAGGGCCTCTGGTGTGTGGGCTGGCAGGGGTACTGATGTTGGTTGCAGGTTTACCCCTTCAACAGCTGGCGGTGACTGGCTTCTGCACTTCTGATCTATGATTGGCCTCATAGGCATCGGCAATCTGCACTGCTTTAGTCACGTCTTTGGGCTCTCTGTCCATCACGAACTGTCGCACCTCAGCTGGGCAAAGATGTAAGAGCTGGTGTTTGATCATCAGGTCCCGCAGCTGTGCAAAGGCGGTCACTGACAGTCCTTGGTTCCACTGGTCAAAGTGAGTCCCGAGTCCATGCGCCACATCGCTGTAACTGTCGTGTGGGCCATGTTGGAGGTTCCAGAACTTTCTACAGTAAACCTCAGGTGTAAGCTGGTACTTGGTTTTTAGGGCCTGCTTGATGGCCTCATAGTCACCATCTTGTTCTTGAGAGAGAGCAGCAAACACCTCCAGAGCTTTGCCTCTTAGCCCTTGGGTCAGGTATCGGACTCATTGGTTCCCAGGCTGCTGGTACTGTTTGCAGGCTTTCTCAAATGCCCACAGAAAAGTGTCCAAGTCCCCATCCTTTTCCATCACAGGAAAGTGCTCTGGCCGGGATTTAGGGGTCTTTGCACTGTTGGGCTTGCCGCTGGACTGGAACGACCTCTGCTCCTGGAGTCAGGCTAACTCCAGCTGGTGCTGCTGGTCCGCTTGCCGCTCTGCTCTCTCTGCCTCCCACTCAGCTCTCTCTGCCTCAGCTCGGCGCTCAGCTCTCTCGTGGTATTGCTGGATGAGCTGCAGACGTCCATCACGGTCATAGGCAAGGAGTTGTTCCAAGGCCTCCAGCAGGTTGGGGTCCAATCCGCCCTGGTTACTAGTAGGCCCGGCATTCAGTGGTTGGACCTCTGCTGCAGCACCATTTTCGCTTGTGCTGGCGTCTGCGGCTACTGGGCTCTGAGACCGGGCCTGGTCTGCTTCAAATTTCACCAGTTCTGTGACCATTTGAACTTTGCTTTTGCCATGGGGGTCCTGGACATGGTACATACATACTCCAACAGGAGTGTCCTTCTTCTGCTGGTTGTACCAGGCTTCTCCTTTTGTGGACAATATTGCCAAATAAAAGATAGGATAAAAAAACGAAGAGAAAGAGAGGGGGCAATCGCAAGTACACACGGTATCACCTCAGGACTAGTAAACAATGAGCTTGCTTTCCAAACTTATTTGCGCCAAGTCCTCGCAAGAACTGTGCAAGTTTTTAGTGAGAGGAATGATTGCTTAAACCAGATCACTAATGCTCTATTATCCCACCGCTCTGCCACCAATATGTCACGGATCACACCGTGCTGCCAACAATATGTCACGGATCCCACCAGGATCCCACCAATCTGTCACGGTTTACGGGGAAGATACCTTTATCACCCCCACCCCTCACACCAATTTGTCATGAACCGGGCTTGTTTGGTTGCCCCTGGTTCCTTCTGAAGGAGATTTATCTATATCCCATTTCCCAGTTCCGGGTGGGAACTTGCAGCTCTCTGGCGCTCCCTTACCCTCAGGTCAGTCAGGGTACTGCACCTAGGGTAATTAGTCACAAAAAGGGCTGCTTGCTTTGTACTGGCTATTGGGCATGCCGCAGCGAGGGTGACGTAACTAGTCCCACTCAGGCGGGAACAATAATTATCAACGCTGCCGTCGCTAAAAAGCTTCCCAAAACGCACAGGACAAAGTCGCTGCCACAAGCTCCGATTTCAAAAGTATTAACAGGTCCGGAGCCAACCCAAATCAGTAGCGTAATTCACCTCAGTGGATGCACAGTTTGTTATAGAGCAGGGGGAGACAAGCTAGTAATTTTATATTTTACTCCAAAAAGGTAGGGTGTGTTTACAAAGTATAAAAGATATTATAAAGAAGACAAATCATGTGTACAATACATATTACAAATAAAATGGGATTAAAATTGAAAAAAACATTTACAGGTCATTATGTCATTTGTTATGAACCTGGTGGTTAGGTGCACCCGGAATGACCTGATAGTTAAACACGGAATCGGGACGAGCTCTGGGGAAATGGGAACTCTGCTGACCGCAAACCCTACTCCTATCAACACACACTAGAAATAGCCGTGGAGCGTGCCTGACTCTGCCTAGACGCCTCTTCACAGCCTAAGAGCTAACTACCCCTAAAGAAAGGAAACAAAGCCTCACTTGCCTCAGAGAAATTCCCCAAAGGTAAAAGCAGCCCCCCACAAGTATTGACTGTGAGTTAAGAGGAAACCACAAACACAGGAATGAAATAGGCTTTAGCAAAGGAGGCCAGTCTAACTAAACAGATTGAGGATAGAAAAGGTATCTTTGCGGTCAACACAAAAAACTACAAAAACCACGCAGAGTGTGCAAAAAAGACCCCCGCACCGACTCACGGTGTGGTGGTGCCACTCTGCACCCCCAGAGCTTCCAGCTAGCCAGGTAATTTCATGAGCAAGCTGGACTAGAACTTAACAAGAAAAACAATATGCAACAAATGAACAAGCAGGAACTTAGCTTCTGCTGGAGTAGACAGGTCCTCAGAAAGGTCCAAGAGAGATCTGAACCAGTGCAAAGACATCGACAGCTGGCATGCACTAACGATCTGAGTGGAGTTAAATAGAGAAGCCAAAACGAGACCAGGTGAGGAACGAACCTCAATGGCTAGTAGCTCCACACACAGCCACCAGAGGGAGTTCACAGACAGAACTCACCGAAGTACCATTCATGACCACAGGAGGGAGTTCGAGAACGGAATTCACAACAGTCATTGTATCATCTTGGCCGGCCGTGTGCTGGGGGGAAGGGGGAGCATATACCCAGATGCATAGCACCCCTCTGTACAGCAGCAGGACCCCGAACAAAAGACACTGCAAAAATGCTGTCCCACTAAGTCATTCCTATCCCATAACCCAGGCACTCACCCTGTGGTGACAACACTTAGAGGCTGACATCTCCCCTTTGCTTAGAATATGAAAACTATTTTTCCTCATATCCCGCCGTATGAACCTCGTATAAAAAAGACATGATCAGAATGTACCCCACATCATGGGAATTCTTTTAAGTGTAAATACGGAGTGATTACCTGTACCACTTATTGAGAAATCCGCACTTTGCCCTTGTTGCGTTTAGCTGCTAGTGCTTTCAGTGAGTGATAGATCTATCGATGGAGATCCGGAATATATAATACTTATATCCCTAACCGGTGCCACTATATATTACATTAATAGAACAAATAATCTCAACAAAGAAAGTACCAGTTTTGGCCAGTATGCGATGGGAGGGGGGAATGAGGAGTCTAGGGAGAATTGTCTGCTGCAGCTAGAAACCAGAAACATTCTTAAGGGGGAGGGAAAATGAGGGGTTTAGGATGCACACACATACACAGGCAGCAGGCATAGTAAGAAGAGGGGGGGTCGGAATGGCCCACAGCATGTCGGTTCTCTGTTCTTGGATGTAGCTGAGCTCAGTGTGCGCGATAATACACAATTAAATACCTCATGTTCCTGACAGAGCCCGACAATTCACTATGAAAAATATAAGTCTCCAAATAATCTTGATTCACAGTCTGCATTATATTCCAGTGGTAAGTTATGTTTGTACACAGTGACATCACCAGCAGAATAGTGAGTGGAGCTCTGGAGTATAATACAGGATGTAACTCAGGATCAGTAATATAATGTATGTACACAGTGACTGCACTAGCAGAATAGTGAGTGCAGCTCTGGAGTATAATACAGGATGTAACTCAGGATCAGTAATGCAATGTATGTGCACAGTGACTGCACCAACAGAATAGTGAGTGCAGCTCTGGAATATAATAAAGAATGTAACTCAGGATCAGTAATGTAATTTATGTACACAGTGACTGCACCAGCAGAATAGTGAGTGTAGCTCAAGAGTATAATACAGGATGTAACTCAGGATCACTAATGTAATGTATGTACATAGTGACTGCACCAGCAGAATAGTGAGTGCAGCTCTGGGGTATAATACAGGATGTAATTCAGGATCAGTAATGTAATGTATGTACATAGTGACTGAACCAGCAGAATAGTAAGTGCAGCTCTGGGGTATAATACAGGATGTAACTCAGGATCAGTAATGTAATGTATGTACATAGTGACTGCACCAGCAGAATAGTGAGTGCAGCTCTGGGGTATAATACAGGATGTAACTCTGGATTAGTAATGTAATATATGTACACAGTGACTGCACCAGCAGAAGAGTGAGTGCAGCTCTGGGGTATAATACAGGATGTAACTCAGGATCAGAGATGTAATGTATGTACATAGTGACTGCACCAGCAGAATAGTGAATGCAGCTCTGGGGTATAATACAGGATGTAACTCAGGATCAGTAATGTAATGTATGTACATAGTGACTGCACCAGCAGAATAGTGAGTGCAGCTCTGGGGTATAATACAGGATGTAATTCAGGATCAGTAATGTAATGTATGTACATAGTGACTGCACCAGCAGAATAGTGAGTGCAGCTCTGGGGTATAATACAGGATGTAACTCAGGATCAGTAATGTAATGTATGTACATAGTGACTGCACCAGCAGAATAGTGAGTGCAGCTCTGGGGTATAATACAGGATGTAACTCAGGATCAGTAATGTAATGTATGTACATAGTGACTGCACCAGCAGAATAGTGAGTGCAGCTCTGGCGTATAATACAGGATGTAACTGTTAGGGCTGGCGGAAAGCAAAGAGTAAATATAAGTGTAGCATAGGTGCGTTCGCAGCCCGGGGTCCACCGTGCAGGAGTGAGACCTGCTGCTAATAAATGGCAACACTATATGGCGGTATAGACACGAGTTCTGTCACTCGGTCTGATTATGAACAAACCCTGTTGCTACACAGAGTCATAAGATTTCATGTTGGAACAATACCCTAACTAGGGTTGTGCTTGCTCTGGAACTCTTCCATGCTAACCTCACACAGGAAGGAACCAAATGCTAAGCCAAGCAGCTAATTGCCCCCACTGACGCTAACTGCCTGCCTGAGAGTATTCCCAAAGCTAGACGAATACACACCACATGTAGAGATAGGTAGTCTATCAACTGGCGACAAGCACATACACAAATGATACTAGCGCATGGCCATGCAGCCATGCAAACCTTTTATAGTTGCAGCAACTTCAGGACCTTCCTAAAGAACCAATGGGAGTTGCTACAAGGATCTGAGCATGTGACCCTCGACCTCCAATGAGAAGTCTTTCTTTGGGCATGCTCAGAAAAGGAAAAGCAGGACAGTCTCAGAGGTGTCTGCTCGCCGCTGACCAGTACTGGCTACAATAGCTGAGCCTGGAAGAGCAGCAGCAACCAAGTGCAGAGTATCTGCCTGAGCCAGACACTGGGACCGACGTCTCCACTGCGGCCGGAGAAGAATGGGAGACTGCAGTGGAAGTGGTTCGAGAATCCCCCTGTGCAGCGGCGGGAACTCGACACCTAACAGTAACTCAGGATCGGTAATGAAATGTATGTTCACAGTGACTGCACCAGCAGAATAGTGAGTGCAGCTCTGGAGTATAATTGTTCTCTTGTGTCTACAAGACTAGGGAGTTACCCACCACTCCTTGTGGGCTATCTGCACAAAAGCTGTTCCACTCAGCGTGTCCATTTCCTCTCTGAACCCTGTTCACACAGGTAATATACAGATGATCAGGTTTTTAAATACATCAGATAGGTATTGCATACATCAGTTAGGACTGCTCTATATGGGTATACCTTGACGTTTGGTGGAGCAGCTTAGTATACATTTTTTGCAAAAAATGTATCAACCAAATGCCCTGTTTTTTATATCTTTTTACTAGCACTTGCGGTTTACTGTGATTTTTTGAAACTGAGTGTTTTTGGTTTTACTATGCTCTTTTGTGTCTTCAAGTTTCTTGGTGGTGTGTGAACATGTTGCTACAGACTTGTTCACTGTGCAAGTAGCCCATGTATTTCTGTTTCCAATGTATCCTGAATGCAGCAGCCAGACTCATGGTTCTTTCCAGTTGCTACATAGATGCCTCCACCCTGTGTCAGTCGTTGCACTGGTTACTAGTGTTGAGCGATACCGTCCGATACTTGAAAGTATCGGTATCGGAAAGTATCGGCCGATACCGTCACAGTATCGGAATCCAATCCGATACGATACCCGATACCAATACAAGTCAATGGGACTCATGTATCGGACGGTATCCCTGATGGTTCCCAGGGTCTGAAGGAGAGGAAACTCTCCTTCAGGCCCTGGGAACCATATAAATGTGTAAAAGAAAGAATTAAAATAAAAAATATCGCTATACTCACCTGTCCGACGCAGCCAGGACTTCAGCGAGGGAACCGGCAGCGTTGTTTGTTTAAAAATCGCGCTATTACTTGGTTACGTGAATTCCCGGCTTGTGATTGGTCAGGTCGGCCATGTTGCCGGGACGCGGACCAATCACAGCAAGCCGTGACGAAATTACGTCACGGCTTGCTGTGATTGGTCCGCGTCCCGGCAATATGGCCGCCCTGACCAATCACAAGCCGGGACGTCACGGGAGGCTGGACACGCGCTCATTTTAAAATGGGCGCGTGTCCAGCCTCCCGTGACGTCACGGCTTGTGATTGGTTGCTGTTGTGAATTTGGATTCTGGGCTCCCCCGGTGGCTACTGGTGGAATTGAACTTGTGACATCATCTTCCCTGTTCACCTGTTCTGATTAGATCTGGGTGTCGCTATATAACCTGGCTTCTCTGTTAGATGCTTGCCGGTCAACAATGTTATCAGAAGCCTCTCTGTGCTTGTTCCTGCTCCCAGACATCTACTAGATAAGTTGGACATTCGTCCATGTTTTGTTTTTGTATTTTGGTTCCAGTTCACAGCTGCAGTTTCGTTACTGTGTCTGGAAAGCTCTTGTTGATCAGGAATTGCCACTCTGGTATTATGAGTTAATGCCAGAGTCCTAAAGTAATTTCTGGATGTGTTTTGTTAGGGTTTTCTACTGACCATGAAAGTATGCTTTCTGTCTTCTGCTATCTAGAAAGCGGACCTCAAATTTGCTAAAACTATTTTCCTGCTGCGTTTGTTGTTTCATCTCATATCACCGCCAATATATGTGGGGGGCCTCTGTCTCCTTTTTGGGCATTTCTCTAGAGGTGAGTCAGGTCTTATATTTCCCTCTGCTAGCATTATTTAGTTCTCCGGCCGGCGCTGGGCATATAGGGATAAAAAGTAGGACATGCTACCTGGCTACTTCTAGATGATGCGGTAGGTTTAGTTCATGGTCAGTATAGTTACATCTTCCAAGAGCTTGTTCCTATAGAGGCTTATGCTAGTTCTCTGGCCATGGAGATCATGACAGTTTGACCGGCCCACTAAAGGGTTAAAATCCTTGGCTGAGAAAGGAGAGAAATAAGAAGTCTGCTGAGAGTTTTTTTTTTTTTTTTTTTTTTCTCTGTGCTCTTAATTGGATCACTTGCCAGTCTGTCTATGCTGCAGTCTTTCTTTTTTTTCTCTCTCCTTATAATCTTTGAATGGCTTTGTGTTCACCTGTTAATAATGGATCTTCAGAGTGTAACTGCAGGTTTGAATAATCTCACCACGAAAGTACAAAATTTGCAAGATTTTATTATTCATGCTCCGGTATCTGAGCCGAGAATTCCTTTGCCGGAATTCTTCTCAGGGAATAGATCTAGCTTTCAGAATTTTAGAAATAATTGTAAGCTATTTTTGTCCCTGAAATCTCGTTCTGCTGGAGACCCTGCACAGCAGGTTGGGATTGTGATTTCCTTGCTCCGCGGCGACCCTCAAGACTGGGCTTTTGCATTGGCACCAGGGGATCCTGCGTTGCGCAATGTGGATGCGTTTTTTTTGGCCTTGGGCTTGCTGTATGAGGAACCTCATTTGGAACTTCAGGCAGAAAAAACTTTGATGTCCCTATCGCAGGGGCAAGATGAAGCTGAAATTTACTGCCAAAGATTCCGTAAATGGTCTGTGCTTACTCAGTGGAATGAGTGTGCCTTGGCGGCTACTTTCAGAGAGGGTCTCTCTGATGCCATTAAGGATGTTATGGTGGGGTTCCCTGTGCCTGCGGGTCTGAATGAGTCCATGACAATGGCCATTCAGATCGATAGGCGTCTGCGGGAGCGCAAACCAGTGCACCATCTGGCGGTGTCCACTGAGAAGACGCCAGAAAGCATGCAGTGTGATAGAATTCTGTCCAGAAGCGAGCGGCAGAATTTTAGACGGAAAAATGGGTTGTGTTTCTATTGTGGGGATTCTACTCATGTTATATCAGCATGCTCTAAGCGTACTAAAAAGCTTGATAAATCCGTTTCCATTGGCACTTTACAGTCTAAATTTATTTTGTCTGTGACCCTGATTTGCTCTTTGTCATCTATTACTACTGACGCCTATATCGACTCTGGCGCCGCTTTGAGTCTTATGGATTGGTCCTTTGCCAATCGTTGTGGGTATGATTTAGAGCCTTTGGAGACTCTTATTCCTCTGAAGGGGATTGACTCCACCCCATTGGCTAATAATAAACCACAATACTGGACACAAGTGACTATGTGTATTAATCCGGATCACCAGGAGACTATTCGTTTTCTAGTGCTGTATAATCTACATGAGGATTTGGTGCTGGGATTGCCATGGCTGCAGTCTCACAACCCAGTCCTTGACTGGAGAGCTATGTCTGTGTTGAGCTGGGGATGTAAGGGGACTCATGGGGACGTACCTTTGGTGTCCATTTCATCATCTATCCCCTCTGAAATCCCTGAGTTCCTGTCTGACTATCGTGACGTCTTTGAAGAACCCAAGCTTGGTTCACTACCTCCGCACCGTGAGTGCGATTGTGCTATAGATTTAATTCCGGGTAGTAAATACCCAAAGGGTCGTTTATTTAATCTGTCTGTGCCTGAACATACTGCTATGCGAGAATATATAAAGGAGTCCTTGGAAAAGGGACATATTCGTCCATCGTCATCTCCCTTAGGAGCCGGTTTTTTCTTTGTGTCAAAAAAAGACGGCTCTTTGAGACCATGTATTGATTATCGGCTTTTGAATAAAATCACGGTTAAATATCAATACCCATTGCCGTTGCTGACTGATTTGTTTGCTCGCATAAAGGGGGCCAAGTGGTTCTCTAAGATTGATCTCCGTGGGGCGTATAATTTGGTGCGGATCAGGCAGGGGGATGAGTGGAAAACCGCATTTAATACGCCCGAGGGCCACTTTGAGTATTTGGTGATGCCTTTTGGTCTTTCTAATGCCCCTTCAGTCTTCCAGTCCTTTATGCATGATATTTTCCGCGATTTTTTGGATAAATTTATGATAGTGTATCTGGATGATATTCTGATTTTTTCGGATGACTGGGACTCTCATGTCCGGCAAGTTAAGAGGGTTTTTCAGGTTTTGCGGTCTAATTCTCTGTGTGTCAAGGGTTCTAAGTGCGTTTTTGGGGTTCAGAGAATTTCCTTTTTGGGATATATTTTTTCTCCCTCTTCCATTGAGATGGATCCTGTCAAGGTTCAAGCTATTTGTGATTGGACGCAGCCCTCTTCTCTTAAAAGTCTTCAGAAATTTTTGGGCTTTGCCAACTTTTATCGTCGATTTATTTCTGGTTTTTCGGATGTCGTTAAGCCATTGACCGATTTGACTAGACAGGGTGCTGATGTTGCTAATTGGTCCCCTGATGCTGTGGAGGCCTTTCAGGAGCTTAAGCGCTGTTTTTCTTCTGCCCCTGTGTTGCGTCAGCCTGATGTGACTCTTCCTTTTCAGGTTGAGGTCGACGCTTCTGAGATCGGAGCTGGGGCAGTGTTGTCGCAGAAAAGTTCTGACTGCGCCGTGATGAGGCCTTGTGCCTTCTTTTCCCGTAAATTTTCGCCCGCTGAGCGGAATTATGATGTTGGGAATCGGGAGCTTTTGGCCATGAAGTGGGCGTTTGAGGAGTGGCGCCATTGGCTCGAGGGGGCCAGACATCAGGTGGTGGTATTGACTGACCACAAAAATTTGATTTATCTTGAGACCGCCAGGCGCCTGAATCCTAGACAGGCGCGCTGGTCATTATTTTTTTCTCGGTTTAATTTTGTGGTATCGTACTTACCAGGTTCTAAGAATGTTAAGGCGGATGCCCTTTCTAGGAGTTTTGAGCCTGATTCACCTGGCAACTCTGACCCCACAGGTATTCTTAAGGAGGGAGTTATCTTGTCAGCCGTTTCTCCAGACCTGCGGCGGGCCTTGCAGGAGTTTCAGGCGGATAGACCGGATCGTTGTCCGCCTGATAGGCTGTTTGTTCCTGATGATTGGACCAGTAAAGTCATCTCTGAGGTGCATTCTTCTGCGTTGGCAGGTCATCCTGGAATTTTTGGTACCAGGGATTTGGTGGCAAGATCCTTCTGGTGGCCTTCCCTGTCACGAGATGTGCGAGGCTTTGTGCAGTCTTGTGACGTTTGTGCTCGGGCCAAGCCTTGTTGTTCTCGGGCTAGTGGATTATTGTTGCCCTTGCCTATTCCTAAGAGGCCTTGGACACACATCTCGATGGATTTTATTTCAGATCTGCCTGTTTCTCAGAAGATGTCTGTCATCTGGGTGGTGTGTGACCGTTTTTCTAAGATGGTTCATTTGGTTCCCCTGCCCAAATTGCCTTCTTCTTCCGAGTTGGTGCCCCTGTTTTTTCAAAATGTTGTTCGTTTGCATGGTATTCCTGAGAATATCGTTTCTGACAGAGGAACCCAATTTGTGTCTAGATTTTGGCGGGCATTTTGTGCTAGGATGGGCATAGATTTGTCTTTTTCGTCTGCTTTTCACCCTCAGACTAATGGCCAGACCGAGCGGACTAATCAGACCCTGGAGACATATCTGAGGTGTTTTGTGTCTGCTGACCAGGATGATTGGGTTGCTTTTTTGCCATTGGCGGAGTTCGCCCTCAATAATCGGGCCAGCTCTGCCACCTTGGTTTCCCCGTTTTTCTGTAATTCGGGGTTCCATCCTCGATTTTCCTCCGGTCAGATGGAATCCTCGGATTGTCCTGGAGTGGATGCGGTGGTGGAGAGATTGCATCATATCTGGGGGCAGGTGATGGACAATTTAAAGTTGTCCCAGGAGAAGACTCAGCTTTTTGCCAACCGTCACCGTCGTGTTGGTCCTCGGCTTTGTGTTGGAGATTTGGTGTGGTTGTCTTCTCGTTTTGTCCCTATGAGGGTCTCATCTCCTAAGTTTAAGCCTCGGTTCATCGGTCGTTATTGCGCAGGTATGAGGCACCGGTTGTGCCTTCCGTTGAGCCTCCTGCTCCGGTGTTGGTTGAGGGTGAGTTGGAGTACGTTGTGGAAAAAATCCTAGACTCCCGTGTTTCCAGACGGAGACTCCAGTATCTGGTCAAGTGGAAGGGATATGGCCAGGAGGATAATTCTTGGGTCACTGCATCTGATGTTCATGCCTCTGATCTGGTTCGTGCCTTTCATAGGGCCCATCCTGATCGCCCTGGTGGTTCTGGTGAGGGTTCGGTGCCCCCTCCTTGAGGGGGGGGTACTGTTGTGAATTTGGATTCTGGGCTCCCCCGGTGGCTACTGGTGGAATTGAACTTGTGACATCATCTTCCCTGTTCACCTGTTCTGATTAGATCTGGGTGTCGCTATATAACCTGGCTTCTCTGTTAGATGCTTGCCGGTCAACAATGTTATCAGAAGCCTCTCTGTGCTTGTTCCTGCTCCCAGACATCTACTAGATAAGTTGGACATTCGTCCATGTTTTGTTTTTGTATTTTGGTTCCAGTTCACAGCTGCAGTTTCGTTACTGTGTCTGGAAAGCTCTTGTTGATCAGGAATTGCCACTCTGGTATTATGAGTTAATGCCAGAGTCCTAAAGTAATTTCTGGATGTGTTTTGTTAGGGTTTTCTACTGACCATGAAAGTATGCTTTCTGTCTTCTGCTATCTAGAAAGCGGACCTCAAATTTGCTAAAACTATTTTCCTGCTGCGTTTGTTGTTTCATCTCATATCACCGCCAATATATGTGGGGGGCCTCTGTCTCCTTTTTGGGCA
This sequence comes from Ranitomeya variabilis, assembly GCF_051348905.1. NCBI lineage: Eukaryota > Metazoa > Chordata > Amphibia > Anura > Dendrobatidae > Ranitomeya > Ranitomeya variabilis. Next base: position 222,538,973 of record NC_135235.1, read on the forward strand.
TTTCTCTAGAGGTGAGTCAGGTCTTATATTTCCCTCTGCTAGCATTATTTAGTTCTCCGGCCGGCGCTGGGCATATAGGGATAAAAAGTAGGACATGCTACCTGGCTACTTCTAGATGATGCGGTAGGTTTAGTTCATGGTCAGTATAGTTACATCTTCCAAGAGCTTGTTCCTATAGAGGCTTATGCTAGTTCTCTGGCCATGGAGATCATGACAGGTTGCGCCGCGATCAACCAATCACAAGCCGGGAGGCTGGACGCGCTCATTTTGAAATGGGCGCGTGTCCAGCCTCCCGTGACGTCACGGCTTGTGATTGGTTGCGCCGCGATCAACCAATCACAAGCCGGGAGGCTGGACGCGCTCATTTTGAAATGGGCGCGTGTCCAGCCTCCCGGCTTGTGATTGGTTGACCGCGACGCAACCAATCACAAGCCGTGACGTCACGGGAGGCTGGACACGCGCCCTTTTTAAAATGAGCGCGTTTCCAGCCTCCCGTGACGTCACGGCTTGTGATTGGTTAATGGCGGCCATGTTGCCGGGACGCGGACCAATCACAGCAAGCCGTGACGTATTTTCGTCACGGCTTGCTGTGATTGGTCCGCGGCCCGGCAACATGGCCGCCCTGACCAATCACAAGCCGGGACTTCGCGTAACCATGTAAAAGCGGGAATTTTAAACAAACAACGCTGCCGGTTCCTGCGCTGAGGTCCCGGCTGCGTCGGACAGGTGAGTATAGCGATATTTTTTATTTTAATTCTCTATTTTACACATTTTAACATTAATGTTGTTCCGATACCCGATACCCGATACCACAAGAGTATCGGAATCCCGGTATCGGAATTCCGATACAGCAAGTATCGGCCGATACCCGATACTTGCAGCATCGGAATGCTCAACACTACTGGTTACCCATCCACTGCAGAATACAATAGAATCTTGTCACACTCACAAAGTTCTCCTTCCATAACACAGCACTGCCATCAGTCTCCTCCCTTATCTCTGTTTAAAACAGCATCATAAACAGCATCAAAAACAGCATCACAAACAGCATCACAAACAGCATCACAAACCGCGCCAAAAACCAGCACCAAAAACTGCATCAAAAACAGCATCACAAACAGCATCACAAACAGCATCAAAAACCGCGCCAAAAACCTGCAACGAAAACTGCATCAAAAACAGCATCAAAAACCGCATCAAAACTGCACCAGTTTTTGATGCAGGTTTTGATGCAGTTTTTGGTGCAGGTTTTTGGTGCAGTTTTTGATGTAGTTTTTGTTTCTTTTTTGATGCAGGTTTTTGGTGCAGTTTTTGATGCATTTTTTGGTGCAGTTTTGGTGCAGTTTTTGGGCTTGTTCACACGTTGCTTTTTTTGCTGCGGATTTTTCAGCTGCGGATTTGGAAAAACCGCAGTGCAAAACCGCACTGTGGATTTTCCTGCGGTTTCTTCTGCGGATTCCTCTGCGGTTTTTCAACAGCACTTTCCTATTGGTGCATGTTGAAAACTGCAGCGGAATCCGCAGAAAGAAGTGACATGCTCCTTCTTTTTTTCCAAAGCAATTCCGCGCGGTTTTTTAAGGGAATTTCCGCAATGTGGGCACAGCGGTTTTTGTTTTCCATAGGGTAACATTGTACTGTACCCTGCATGGAAAACGGCTGCGGATCCGCTGCCTCAAAACCGCTGCGGATCCGCAGCAAAAATCGCATCGTGTGAACATAGCCTTAGGTGCAGTTTTGATGCAGGTTTTGATGTGGTTTTTGGAAAATAAATAAACAGAAAATGTGCATGATTTGAATGGAAACATGCATAAAAAAAACGTATTCGGAGGCCAGATTAATCATTTCACATCTCAGTTTCATACGTTTTTTGCCGGATCCATCACTGTGCGTGTTTTTGCCGGACAGAAAAAACGTTCCTCTGTATGTGTTAGGCTATGTCTCCACGTTCAGGATGGCCAGCAGTATCGCCGCAGCGGCGAAGCCGCTCGGCGCTAAGTCCCGCCCCCTTTCTGGGACACGATCATGCCGGATGTGTTAACTCTTCATATCCGGGATGATCGCTCTGTCCCATAGGGCCCTGTGATATGCCTTGCGGGGACGCTGCGTCCCCGCAAGGTGTACGGGCATGCTGCGATCTGAAAAGACGCGCAGCATGTCCGGAGTCGCAGGGCCGCCGCGTACGGGTTTCCACGCATAGTGGAGACAGGATTTCATAAAATCCCCTCCACTATGCTGGAACATCTGGACGCTGCTTGTTTGACGCTGCAGCTCTGCGCAGCGTCAAACAAGCAGCGTTTCCTGACCGTGGAAACATACCCTCATCTGTCAGGCAAAAAACGGATGAAACGTGTGGCCATCAGGCGCAATCCGGCACTAATACAATGAGAAAACAGATCCGGCGAAAAAAAACGTATCTGTCGGAAAAAACAGATCCAGCGGTAAAAAATGGATCCTGCAAATGCAAGTGCTCGCAGGATGCGTTTTTTACCCATAGACTTGTATTAGCGATGGATCGCGATGGATGGCCACATGCCGCGTCCGTCGTGCAATGGATCCGTCGTGTTTTGTCAGACCGTCAGCACGAAAAAACGGTCAAGTGAACTTTTTTTGTCCGTCGCGTCCGCCATTTTCTACCGCGCATGCGTGGCCGAAACTCCGCCCCATCCTCCCCGGACTTCAGAATGGGCAGGAGATGCGTTGAAACACTGCATCTGCTGCCCATGTCGTGCACAAATTTCACAACGTGCGTCGGTTCGTTGGCCCGACGCATAGCGACGGACCCTGTTATGATCCCAGTGGCTGAGGATCCGAAATCTGACCAGCTAACTTGAGCTAAGTACTAAATCATAGACCAGCTCTGGAAGGTGGTAACTGGACTGACCGCATACCTGATCCTAACCACACACAACTATAGGTAGCCGTGGAACGTGCCTAAAATCCTAGACGTCTCTTCACGGCCTGAGAAACTGACTACTCCTAAAGAGAAATCAAGACCTCTCTTGCCTCAGAGAAATGACCCCCAAAGAAAGATATAGAAAAGCCCCCCACAGATAATAACGGTGAGTTAAGGGGAAAGTACAAACACAGAGATGAATCAGATTCAGCAAAGGAGGCCCGCTAATACTAGATAGCAGAAAATAGAAAGGGGTCTATGCGGTCAGTGAAAAACCCTCTAAAAATCCACTCAGAGCATGCGCGAGCCCTCACACCAACTAACGGTGTGAGGGGAGCAAGTCTGAACCCCAGAGCTACCAGCAAGCAGAAAATCACATGTTAGCAAGCTGGAATAAACTCATCATACAGAGAACAAATATTGATAACAGATGAGTACAAAACTGAAAAGCAAAACTTAGCTTGTCTTGGAAAGACCGAGACCAAACATAGTCAGATGAAATCAGAGTAGGTCTGAACACATTGACAGCCGGCAACAAATGAAGTTGCAGCTGAGCTAAATAGAAAACCTCCCTGGTGGATAACGAGACAGCTGATCCAGCCAACCCCGCAGGAAGATAAACAAACCACCAGAGGGAGCCAAAAGACAACACTCACACAATACCAGTTGTGACCACAAGAGGGAGCCTACTAACAGAGTTCACAACAGTACCCCCCCTTGAGGAGGGGTCACCGAACCCTCATCAAAACCCCCAGGACGATCAGGATGAGCTACATGGAAGGCACGAACCAGATCGGCCGCATGAACATTAGAGGCGACAACCCAGGAATTATCTTCCTGACCATAGCCCTTCCACTTAACCAAATACTGAAGCCTCCGTCTTGAAATACGAGAATCCAAGATCTTCTCCACCACGTATTCCAATTCTCCCTCAACCAGCACCAGGGCAGGAGGCTCAACCGAAGGAACCACAGGCACCACATACCTCCGCAACAATGACCTATGGAACACATTATGAATGGCAAACGATACTGGGAGGTCCAAACGAAATGACACAGGGTTAATAACTTCCAAAATCTTATAAGGACCAATGAACCGAGGCTTGAACTTAGGAGAAGAAACTTTCATCGGGACAAAACGGGAAGACAACCACACTAAATCCCCAACACAAAGTCGGGGACCCACACAGCGACAGCGGTTGGCAAAGCGCTGAGCCTTCTCTTGTGACAACTTCAAGTTGTCCACCACATGGTTCCAAATCCGCTGCAACCTATCCACCACAGAATCCACCCCAGGGCAGTCAGAAGACTCCACCTGACCCGAGGAAAAACGAGGATGAAAACCAGAATTACAAAAAAAAGGCGAAACCAAAGTAGCAGAACTAGCCCGATTGTTAAGGGCAAACTCGGCCAATGGCAAAAAGGTCACCCAATCATCCTGATCAGCAGAAACAAAACATCTCAAATAGGTCTCCAAGGTCTGATTAGTTCGCTCAGTTTGGCCATTCGTCTGAGGATGGAAGGCTGATGAGAAAGACAAATCAATGCCCATCTTGGCACAAAAGGTCCGCCAAAACCTGGACACAAACTGGGATCCTCTGTCAGACACAATGTTTTCAGGAATCCCGTGCAAACACATTCTGAAAAAACAGCGGAACCAAATCAGAAGATGAAGGCAACTTAGGCAAGGGCACCAAATGGACCATTTTAGAGAAACGGTCACAAACAATCCAGATGACAGTCATTCTCTGAGAGACAGGAAGGTCCGAAATAAAATCCATGGAAATGTGCGTCCAAGGCCTCTTAGGAACAGGCAAGGGCAAAAGCAACCCACTGGCACGAGAACAGCAAGGCTTAGCCCGAGCACAAACCCCACAGGACTGCACAAAGGAACGCACATCCCGTGACAAAGAAGGCCACCAAAAGGACCTGGCCACCAACTCTCTGGTACTAAAAATTCCAGGATGACCTGCCAACACTGAGGAATGAACCTCGGAGATAACTCTACCGGTCCATCTATCTGGGACAAACAGTCTCCCTGGTGGGCACCGATCAGGTCTATCTGCCTGAAATTCCTGCAGCACATGTCGTATATCTGGGGAAATAGCAGACACAATCACCCCCTCTTTGAGAATACCAGCCGGTTCAGAATCTCCAGGGGAGTCAGGCACAAAACTCCTAGAAAGAGCATCAGCCTTCACATTCTTCGAACCAGGCAGGTACGAAACCACAAAGTTGAAGCGAGAGAAAAACAACGACCAACGAGCCTGTCTAGGATTCAGTCGCTTGGCAGACTCAAGATAAATCAGATTCTTGTGATCAGTCAAGACCACCACACGATGCTTAGCTCCCTTGAGCCAATGTCTCCATTCCTCAAATGCCCACTTCATTGCCAACAACTCCCGATTACCGACATCATAATTCAGCTCGGCAGGCAAAAACTTTCTTGAAAAGAAAGAACATGGCCTCATCACAGAGCCATCAGAGCTTCTCTGCGACAAAACAGCTCCTGCTCCAATCTCCGAAGCATCCACCTCGACCTGGAAAGGAAGAGAGACATCTGGCTGACACAAGACTGGAGCAGAAGAAAACCGGCGCTTCAGCTCCTGAAAGGCCTCCACAGCCGCAGGAGACCAATTAGTCACATCAGAACCCTTCTTGGTCAAATCCGTCAAAGGCTTAACAACACCAGAAAAATTGGCGATGAAGCGACGGTAAAAATTAGCAAAACCCAAGAACTTCTGAAGACTCTTAACAGATGTAGGCTGAGTCCAGTCATGAATAGCCTTGACCTTATCTGGGTCCATCTCAATAGCAGAAGGAGAAAAAATGAAACCCAAAAAAGAAACCTTCTGGACTCCAAAAAGACATTTTGAGCCCTTCACACATAAGGCATTAGCCCGCAGGACCTGAAATACCATCCTGACATGTCTCACATGAGACTCCCAATCATCAGAAAAGACCAAAATATCATCCAGATACACAATCATGAACTTATCCAGATATTCACGGAAGATGTCATGCATGAATGATTGAAACACAGAAGGAGCATTAGAGAGTCCAAAAGGCATCACCAAGTACTCAAAATGACCTTCGGGTGTATTAAATGCAGTTTTCCATTCATCGCCCTGCTTGATACGCACAAGGTTATACGCACCACGAAGATCTATCTTGGTGAACCAACTAGAACCCCTAATCCGGGCAAACAAATCAGACAACAACGGCAAGGGGTACTGAAATTTGACCGTGATTTTATTTAGAAGGCGATAATCAATACAAGGTCTCAGCGAACCATCCTTATTAGCCACAAAAATGAACCCCGCACCAAGAGGAGAAGAGGATGGGCGAATAAGTCCCTTCTCAAGAGACTCCTTTATATAACTCCGCATAGCAGCATGTTCTGGCACAGACAAATTAAAAAGTCGTCCCTTAGGGAATTTACTACCAGGAATCAAATTTATAGCACAATCACAATCCCTATGAGGAGGTAGGGAACTGAGTTTGGGCTCATCAAATACATCCTGGTAGTCTGACAAAAACGCAGGGACTTCAGAAGGCGTGGAAGAAGCAATTGACACCAAAGGAGCATCATCATGAATACCCTGGCAACCCCAACTTAACACAGACATTGTTTTCCAATCCAGTACTGGATTATGAGTCTGTAACCATGGCAGACCCAAAACTACAACATCATGCAAATTATGCAACACAAGAAAGCGAATTACCTCCAGATGCACAGGAGTCATGCACATGGTCACCTGAGTCCAGTACTGAGGTTTATTCTTGGCCAATGGTGTAGAATCAATTCCCCTCAGTGGAATAGGGAATTTTAATGGCTCCAAGACAAAACCACAGCGCTTGGCAAATGACAAATCCATAAGACTCAGGGCAGCACCCGAGTCTACAAAAGCCATAACCGGGTAGGAAGACAGGGAACAAATCAAGGTAACAGACAAAATGAACTTAGACTGTAAAGTACCGATGGTGACAGATTTATCGATCTTTTTTGTGCGTTTAGAGCATGCTGAGATAACATGAGTAGAGTCACCACAGTAAAAACACAACCCATTTTGACGTCTATAATTTTGCCGTTCATTTCTGGTCAGAATTCTATCACATTGCATAGACTCAGGTCTCTGCTCAGAAAGCACCGCCAAATGGTGCGCTGGTTTGCGCTCCCGCAAACGCCGATCAATCTGAATGGCCAAATTAATGGAATCATTCAGACTAACAGGCGTGGGGAACCCCACCATGACATCTTTAATGGCTTCAGAAAGACCTTTTCTGAAATTTGCAGCCAGAGCACACTCATTCCATTGAGTAAGCACCGACCACTTCCGAAATTTCTGACAATACACCTCTACTTCATCTTTACCCTGAGAGAGAGCCAACAAAGCCTTTTCTGCCTGGCTCTCAAGATTAGGTTCCTCATAGAGCATTCCAAGCGCCAGAAAAAACGCATCCATATTAAGCAATGCAGGATCTCCTGGCGCCAATGCGAAGGCCCAATCCTGAGGGTCGCCACGCAAGAAGGTAATAACAATTTTAACTTGCTGAGCGGAATCACCAGAGGAACGAGGTTTCAAAGAGAGAAACAACTTACAATTGTTCTTAAAATTAAGAAACTTAGATCTATCTCCAGAAAATAACGCAGGAAGAGGTATTTTCGGCTCTGACATAGGACTGTGAACAACAAAATCTTGAATATTTTGTACCCTTGTAGCAAGATGATCAACACTAGAAGTCAAGCTTTGAATATCCATGTCTGCAGCTGAACTCAAAGCCACACAAAGATTAAGGGGAGGAGAGAAGCTAGACAAGCTAGACACACTGCAGCAGAGGAGAAAAAAAAAAACTCCAGGCTTCTCTTTATCCCGCTAATGCAAAGCATTAACAACTGGCCGGCTGTACTGTTATGATCCCAGTGGCTGAGGATCCGAAATCTGACCAGCTAAGTACTAAATCATAGACCAGCTCTGGAAGGTGGTAACTGGACTGACCGCATACCTGATCCTAACCACACACAACTATAGGTAGCCGTGGAACATGCCTAAAATCCTAGACGTCTCTTCACGGCCTGAGAAACTGACTACTCCTAAAGAGAAATCAAGATCTCTCTTGCCTCAGAGAAATGACCCCCAAAGATATAGAAAAGCCCCCCACAGATAATAACGGTGAGTTAAGGGGAAAGTACAAACACAGAGATGAATCAGATTCAGCAAAGGAGGCCCGCTAATACCAGATAGCAGAAAATAGAAAGGGGTCTATGCGGTCAGTGAAAAACCCTCTAAAAATCCACTCAGAGCATGCGCGAGCCCTCACACCAACTAACGGTGTGAGGGGAGCAAGTCTGAACCCCAGAGCTACCAGCAAGCAGAAAATCACATGTTAGCAAGCTGGAATAAACTCATCATACAGAGAACAAATATTGATAACAGATGAGTACAAAACTGAAAAGCAAAACTTAGCTTGTCTTGGAAAGACCGAGACCAAACGTAGTCAGATGAAATCAGAGTAGGTCTGAACACATTGACAGCTGGCAACATTGAAGTTGCAGCTGAGCTAAATAGAAAACCTCCCTGGTGGATAACGAGACAGCTGATCCAGCCAACCCCGCAGGAAGATAAACAAACCACCAGAGGGAGCCCAAAGACAACACTCACACAATACCAGTTGTGACCACAAGAGGGAGCCTACTAACAGAGTTCACAACAGGACCCATACCGACGCAAGGGTGAAAGAGGCCTTAATAAGCGTTTAATTAAAAAAAAAAAAAAAAAAAAACAGAAAAAAGCAGCGTGGGCTCCCGCCCAATTTTTTTGCGCCAGAGGGGGAAAGCTGACGGCCGGGGGCCAATATTTGTAGTCTGCTATGAATATCAGCCCGCAGCTGTCTGCGTAGCCTTTACTGGCTATTAAAATAGGGGGACCCCCCAAAAAATTGACGTGGGGTCCCCCTATATTTTATAGCCAGAAAGGCTACACAGACAGCTGCGGGCTGATATTCATAGCCTAGAGAGGGGCCATGGATATTGTCCTTCCAGCTACAAATACCAGTCCGCAGCCGCCCAGGAAATGGCGCATCTGTAAGATGTGCCAATTCTGGCACTTAGCCTGTTGTGAACTCTATTTTTGGGCTCCCTCTGGTGGTCACAAGCGGTACTGTGTAGTGTTGTCTTTCCGCAGGTTGGCTGCATCAGCTGGTTCGTTATCCTTGGTTGGTTTCCTATTTAACTCACCTGGATACTCAGTTCCTTGCCTGCTATCAATGTATTCAGTGCTCTTCAGATTCCTTGTGACTACCTTGCTCCCAGTCTCTCCAAGACAAGCTAAGTTCTTGTTTGTTCATTTTTCTGATTATCAGCGTTTATCATGTTTTTTGTCCAGCTTGCTAAAATGTGATTTCTGTGCTTGCTGGTTGCTCTAGGGGACTGAGTTTCTCCCCCCATACCGTTAGTTGGTGCGGGGGTTCTTGAAATCTCAGTGTGGATATTTTGTAAGGGTTTTTTACTGACCGCATAGATCCCTTTTCTATTTTCTGCTATCTAGTATTAGTGGGCCTCATTTGCTGAATCTGTTTTCACCCCTGTGTATGTGCCTTCCTCTTACCTAACCGTTATTATCTGTTGGGGCTTCTATATCTTTGGGGATTATTTCTCTGGAGGCAAGAGAGGTCTTTCTTTCTCTCTAGGGGTAGTTAGTTCCTCAGGCTGGCTCGAGACGTCTAAGATTTTAGGCACGTTCACCGTCTACCTCTAGTGTGTTTGGATAGGTTCAGATTTGCGGTCAGTCCAGTTTTCCACCTCCCTAGAGCTTGTCCTATGTTAGTTACCTTGCTGGAGTAATTTGTGATCCTCAACCACTAAGGATCATAACAGTATAGCAGACCAAAAGTGTTTAATGCATCGCAGAAGTGGGATTAAAAGAAGACCTGAGTACATTTTTTTTTTCCTCCCGCTTTTCCTTTGCTGCAGGCTGTTCAGCTTCTTTCATCCCCTTGAACTCTGGGTGGTTTTGAGCTCAGCTGCAGACATGGATATTCAGACTCTGACTTCTAGTGTGGATCATCTTACTGCACGGGTGCAAAGTATTCAGGATTTTGTTATTCATTGCCCTATGTCAGAACCAAAGATACCCATTCCTGAGTTGTTTTCTGGAGATAGATCTAGGTTTCAAAATTTTAAGAATAATTGTAGGTTATTTCTATCTCTGAGACCTCGTTCCTCTGGTGATTCCGCTCAGCAAGTTAAAATTGTTATCTCCTTGTTGCGTGGCGACCCTCAGGATTGGGCTTTCTCTCTGGCGCCAGGAGATCCTGCATTGCTTAATATAGATGCATTTTTTCTGGGTCTTGGACTGCTTTATGAGGAGCCTAATCTTGAGAATCAGGCAGAAAAAGCGTTGCTGGTTCTCTCTCAAGGTCAGGATGAAGCAGAGGTGTATTGTCAAAAATTTCAGAAATGGTCAGTGCTTACTCAATGGAATGAGTGTGCCCTGGCTGCAAATTTCAGAAAAGGTCTTTCTGAAGCCATTAAGGATGTTATGGTGGGGTTTCCCACCCCTGCAAGTCTGAGTGATTCTATGGCTTTAGCCAATCATGTTGATCGGCGTTTGCGGTAGCGCAAATCTGCTCAGCCTTTGGCGGTATTTTCTGAACAGAGACCTGAGTCTATGCAATGTGACCGAACTCTGACCAGAATTGAGCGACAAAGTCATAGACGTCAAAATGGGTTGTGCTTTTACTGTGGTGATTCTACTCATGTTATCTCAGCATGCTCTAAACGCTTAAAAAAGTTCGCTAAACCTGTCACCATTGGTACTATACAGCCTAAATTTATTTTGTCTGTTACTTTGATTTGTTCTTTGTCGTCCTATTCGGTTATGGCTTTTGTGGATTCAGGTGCTGCCCTGAATCTGATGGATTTGTCGTTTGCCAAGCGCTGTGGTTTTGTCCTGGAGCCTTTGGAATTTCCTATTCCTCTGAGGGGAATTGATGCTACGCCATTGGCTGAGAATAAGCCTCAGTATTGGACGCAAATGACCATGTGCATGACTCCCGTACATCAGGAGGTGATTCACTTTCTTGTTCTGCATAATTTGCATGATGTTGTCGTTTTGGGTCTGCCATGGCTGCAGGCTCATAATCCAGTTTTAGATTGGAAAGCTATATCTGTGTCAAGTTGGGGTTGTCAGGGAATTCATGGTGATACTCCGTTAGTGTCTATTGCTTCTTCCATTCCCTCTGAGGTCCCTGAGTTTTTGTCTGACTACCAGGATGTTTTTGATGAGCCCAGGTCCAGTGCCCTGCCCCATCATAGGGATTGTGACTGTGCTATAAATTTTATTCCTGGTAGTAAATTCCCTAAGGGACGACTTTTTAATTTGTCTATACCAGAGCATGCCGCGATGCGGAGTTATATAAAGGAGTCTTTGGAGAAGGGACATATTCGCCCATCCTCTTCCCCTCTTGGTGCAGGATTCTTTTTTGTGGCCAAGAAGGACGGTTCTTTGAGACCTTGTATAGATTATCGTCTTCTGAATAAAATCACAGTCAAATTTCAGTATCCTTTGCCACTATTGTCTGATTTGTTTGCTCGGATTAAGGGTGCCAGTTGGTTCACCAAGATAGATCTCCGTGGTGCGTATAACCTTGTGCGCATTAAGCAGGGAGATGAATGGAAAACAGCATTTAATACGCCCAAAGGCCATTTTGAGTACTTGGTGATGCCTTTTGGACTCTCTAATGCTCCTTCTGTGTTTCAGTCCTTCATGCATGACATTTTCCGAGAATATCTAGATAAATTTATGATTGTTTATCTGGATGACATTTTGGTCTTTTCTGATGATTGGGAGTCCCATGTGAAGCAGGTCAGGATGGTGTTTCAGGTCCTGCATGCTAATGCTTTATTTGTGAAGGGCTCAAAATGCCTCTTCGGAGTACAGAAGGTCTCCTTTTTGGGTTTTATTTTTTCTCCTTCTACTGTGGAGATGGACCCAGTCAAGGTCCAGGCTATTCATGACTGGACTCAGCCCACGTCTGTTAAGAGCCTTCAGAAGTTCTTGGGTTTTGCTAATTTTTACCGTCGTTTCATCGCTAATTTTTCTAGCGTGGTTAAACCTTTGACGGATTTGACCAAGAAGGGTTCTGATGTGACTAATTGGTCTCCTGCGGCCGTGGAGGCCTTTCGGGAGCTGAAGTACCGGTTTTCTTCAGCTCCAGTCTTATGTCAGCCAGATGTCTCTCTCCCCTTCCAGGTCGAGGTTGATGCTTCTGAGATTGGAGCAGGGGCTGTTTTGTCGCAGAGAAGTTCTGATGGCTCTGTGATGAAGCCATGTGCTTTCTTTTCTAGAAAATTTTCGCCTGCCGAGCGAAATTATGATGTTGGTAATCGGGAGTTGTTGGCTATGAAGTGGGCATTTGAGGAGTGGCGACATTGGCTCGAAGGAGCTAAACATCGTGTGGTGGTCCTGACTGATCACAAAAATCTGATTTACCTCGAATCTGCCAAGCGCCTGAATCCTAGACAGGCTCGTTGGTCGTTGTTTTTCTCCCGTTTCAACTTCGTGGTCTCATACCTGCCTGGTTCGAAGAACGTGAAGGCTGATGCACTTTCTACGAGCTTTGTGCCTGACTCTCTGGGAGTTTCTGAGCCGGCTGGTATTCTCAGAGAGGGAGTGATTTTGTCTGCCATTTCTCCAGATTTGGGACGAGTGCTGCAGAAATTTCAGGCGGATAGACCTGACCGTTGTCCACCAGAGAGACTGTTTGTCCCGGATAGATGGACCAGCAGAGTTATTTCCGAGGTTCATTCTTCGGTGTTGGCGGGTCATCCTGAGATTTTTGGTACCAGAGATTTGGTGGCTAGGTCCTTTTGGTGGCCTTCCTTGTCGCGGGATGTGCGTTCCTTTGTGCAGTCTTGTGGGATTTGTGCTCGAGCTAAGCCTTGCTGTTCTCGTGCCAGCGGTTTGCTTTTGCCTTTGCCTGTCCCGAAAAGGCCTTGGACGCATATTTCCATGGATTTTATTTCGGATCTTCCAGTGTCTCAGAAAATGTCTGTCATCTGGGTAGTGTGTGATCGTTTTTCCAAGATGGTCCATTTGGTGCCCTTGCCTAAGTTGCCTTCCTCCTCCGATTTGGTTTCTCTATTTTTTCAGAATGTGGTTTGCTTGCACGGCATTCCTGAGAATATTGTGTCTGATAGAGGATCCCAGTTTGTGTCCAGGTTTTGGCGAACTTTTTGTGCTAAGATGGGCATTGATTTGTCTTTTACGTCGGCCTTCCATCCTCAGACTAATGGCCAAACCGAGCGAACTAATCAGACGTTGGAAACTTATTTGAGATGTTTTGTTTCTGCTGATCAGGATGATTGGGTGACTTTTTTGCCATTGGCCGAGTTTGCCCTTAATAATCGGGCTAGTTCTGCTACCTTGGTTTCGCCTTTTTTCTGCAATTCTGGTTTCCATCCTCGTTTTTCCTTGGGTCAGGTTGAGTCTTCTGACTGTCCGGGGGTGGATTCTGTGGTGGATAGGTTGCAGCAGATTTGGAACCATGTGGTGGACAATCTGAAGTTGTCACAGGAGAAGGCTCAGCGCTTTGCCAACCGCCGCCGCGGTGTGGGTCCCCGACTTCGTGTTGGGGATTTGGTGTGGCTGTTTTCTCGGTATGTTCCTATGAAGGTCTCCTCTCCTAAATTCAAGCCTCGCTTCATCGGTCCTTATAAGATCTTGGAAATCCTTAACCCGGTGTCTTTTCGTTTGGATCTCCCAGCATCGTTTGCCATCCATAATGTGTTCCATAGGTCTTTGTTGCGGAGGTATGTGGTACCTGTGGTTCCTTCTGTTGAGCCTCCTGCTCCGGTGCTGGTCGAGGGCGAATTGGAGTACGTGGTGGAGAAGATTTTGGATTCTCGTATCTCTAGACGGAGACTTCAGTATTTGGTAAAGTGAAAGGGCTATGGTCAGGAGGATAACTCCTGGGTTGTCGCCTCTGATGTTCATGCGGCCGATTTGGTTCGTGCCTTCCACGCGGCTCATCCTGATCGCCCTGGGGGTTTTGATGAGGGTTCGGTGACCCCTCCTCAAGGGGGGGGTACTGTTGTGAACTCTATTTTTGGGCTCCCTCTGGTGGTCACAAGCGGTACTGTGTAGTGTTGTCTTTCCCCAGGTTGGCTGCATCAGCTGGTTCGTTATCCTTGGTTGGTTTCCTATTTAACTCACCTGGATACTCAGTTCCTTGCCTGCTATCAATGTATTCAGTGCTCTTCAGATTCCTTGTGACTACCTTACTCCCAGTCTCTCCAAGACAAGCTAAGTTCTTGTTTGTTCATTTTTCTGATTATCAGCGTTTATCATGTTTTTTTGTCCAGCTTGCTAAAATGTGATTTCTGTGCTTGCTGGTTGCTCTAGGGGACTGAGTTTCTCCCCCCACACCGTTAGTTGGTGCGGGGGTTCTTGAAATCTCAGTGTGGATATTTTGTAAGGGTTTTTTACTGACCGCATAGATCCCTTTTCTATTTTCTGCTATCTAGTATTAGTGGGCCTCATTTGCTGAATCTGTTTTCACCCCTGTGTATGTGCCTTCCTCTTACCTAACCGTTATTATCTGTTGGGGGCTTCTATATTTTTGGGGATTATTTCTCTGGAGGCAAGAGAGGTCTTTCTTTCTCTCTAGGGGTAGTTAGTTCCTCAGGCTGGCTCGAGACGTCTAAGATTTTAGGCACGTTCACCGGCTACCTCTAGTGTGTTTGGATAGGTTCAGATTTGCGGTCAGTCCAGTTTTCCACCTCCTAGAGCTTGTCCTATGTTAGTTACCTTGCTGGAGTAATTTGTGATCCTCAACCACTAAGGATCATAACATTAGCCCCTCTCTTCCTACTCCCATGTAGTGGTGGGATATGGGGTAATAAGGGGTTAATGTCACCTTGCTATTGTAAGGTGACATTAAGCCGGGTTAATAACGGAGAGGCGTCAATAAGACACCTATCCATTATTAATCCAATAGTAATAAAAAGGGTTAATAAAACACACACACAATGGCAATGACAATGGCTCCTGCAGTGCATCACTGAGGTTACCTGAGTTAAAAGTGTTTTTTTAAGGCAATTGCTGTGTGGAAAAATTTCTCACACAGCAATGGCATGAAGTTGGACTAGGGACTTTTTTTTTACAGTGGCGGAGGAATACAGTGCGGAAGGATACCTTCCGCCCATCATTGTGTTCCTGCAGCCCCTAGAGAGCGGTCGCATCAGCTGATGCTACCGTTCTCCATGGGAGATCGTCGTGGGACACTCGTGGATTTCTGCGGACAGGGAGTATATTGGTTGTTTGTTATTTTAATCTTTTTTTTACAGATGATACTGGCTTCTGGGAACAAAGTGACAAGCAATGGTAAGTATGTAATCTATGTTTAAAGTACTGTATGTCTGTATGTATGTATTGTATGTAATGTATGAATGTAATGTATGTAGTATGTATGTAATGTATGTAGCATGCATGTAATGTATGTAGTATGTATGTATGTATGTAATGTATGTAGTATGTATGTATGTAGTATGTACGTAGTATGTATGTAGTATGTATGTAGCATGTATGTAGCATGTATGCATGTAGTATGTATGTAGCATGTAGTATGTATGTAGTATGTATGTAGTATGTAGCATGTATGTAGTATGTATGCAGCATGTATGTAGTATGTATGTAGTATGTAATATGTATGTAGTATGTATGTAGTATGTAGCATGTATGTAGCATGTAGCATGTATGTAGCATGTATGTATGTTGTATGTAGCATGTATGTAGCACGTTTGTAGCATGTATGTATGTAGTATGTAGCATGTATGTAGCATGTATGTATGTAGTATGTAGCATGTATGTAGCATGTATGTATGTAGTATGTAGCATGTATGTAGCATGTATGTAGCATGTATGTAGCATGTAGCATGTATGTAGCATGTATGTATGTAGTATGTATGTAGTATGTAGCATGTATGTAGCATGTATGTAGTATGCATGTAGTATTTTTTTTTTTTTACATTCAATACATTAGCCGGATGATGGGACTACTACTGTCCCATCATTGGCTAATGTGTCAATCAATGTCATTGTAGGAGTCATCGTCCGATGGGACTTGTAGTCCCATCAGACGATACCTGCACACCGCACAGAGCCCCGGCAGCCCATACAGAGCCCCGGCACGCTCACAGCGCCCCGCACAGAGCCCCGGAACGCCACACAGAGCCTTGCACAGAGCCCCGGCACGCTCACAGAGCCCCACACAGAGCCCCAGCACTCTCACAGAGCCCCGGCAAGCTCACAGAGCCCCGCACAGAGCCCCGGCACGCTGCACAGAGCCCCGGCACGCTGCATAGAGCCCCGAGAGGCCGCACAGACCCCCCGGCAGGCTGCACAGACCCCCCGGCAGGCCTTACAGACCCCCCGGCAGGCCATACAGACCGCCGTCAGGCACGCACAGACCACCCACAGTCCCGCACAGACCCCACCCGCACAGAGACACGCAGTCTCCGCCCACGCACCGCCCACACTCAATTATACTGCATTTTTGCACTGCGGGAACTTCCAATTCCGGTATCCGATATCGCAAAAATATCAGAACTCGGTATCGGATACCCGATATTTGCAGTATCGGAATGCTCAACACTATTCTTCACACAATCGTGTCCAAGACTTCTCCCAAGCATCCTCTTTGAACTGGAATTCTGAACCCAACATGTCAGGTTGTCTCCCACATTCGGAACCTTCAGAAGGAACCTGAAGACTCTTGTGGTCAGGAAAGCTTACAGCCTGCAATGACCCTGCTGCCACCTCTCCAGCTCCGGAGCTGCTGAAAACCCCCCAACCTATTGTCTCGTTCTCATTACCCTGTAGACTATAAGCTCCCATGAGCAGGGTCCTCACTCATCTGTAGCAGTCTGTCACTGTTAATTGTCAGTGTTTATAGTAATTTATATTTGCATTTATGGAATCATTGGAGTCCTTAGCAAGTTCTATCACTTTTTGAGTTTGCTTTTTCCAAAAACAATTTGAGAACCATTACACTTGTATATTGTGAACATGCTCGGGGGAACTCAATACTTTACTGTAGAAATTTGGGGGTTCCAGAAATCTTACTTTTATCCTACACATGATGGCTTAATACTTTGCATGAATTCCTTTTTAAAGGTCGACAGTCGGAAAATCTTTTACTCTGGTGGAATCGTCCTGTAGATAAGAATCTAAAAAATATTGGGTATACCTTTTTTCTTCATTTATCATGCTGATAGCATTGTCACCTTCCAATCTGTAATGTAAAACAGATGTCCAACCAAAACTCTATGTAGATGAGGTGCAAGTGTGATATGAAGTCATAAAGCATTTCAGCCTCATATACACATCCAATCAAATGCTGATTTATCAGTAACGGTGGATCGGACTGCAAAAGTATTGCTGGATTTATTTTTGAAAGTGAATGGTGAAATGCCTTAAAGAAAACCTGTCACCCCCAAAATCGAGGGTGAGCTAAGCCCCCCGGAATCAGAGACTTATCTACAGCATTCTGGAATGCTGTAGATAAGCCCCCGATGTATCCTAAAAGATGAGAAAAAGAGGTTATATTATACTCACCTGGGCGGGCGGTCCGATCCAGTGGGCATTGCTGTCCATTCTGGCGCCTCCCATCTTCATAGGATGACGTCCTCTTCTGGTCTTCATGCTGTGGCTCTGGCGCAGGCGTACTTTGTCTGCCCTGTTGAGGGCAGAGCAAAGTACTGCAGTGCACAGGCACCAGGAAAGGTCAGAGAGGCCCGGCGCCTGTGCACTGCAGTGCTTTGCTGGTCTGATGAAGATGGGAGGCCCCGGACCGGACCGTGACACCCATCGGACCAGACCAGGACCACCCCGGGGTGAGTATAATCTAACCTCTTTTCCTCATCTTTTAGAATACATCAGGGGCTTATCTACAGCATTCCAGAATGCTGTATATAAGCCCCTGATGCTAGTGGGCTTAGCTCACCCTCGATTTTGGGGGTATCAGGTTCCCTTTAATTCTCCTGTGGTGACAATGTGAAGAAATTACTTCATACTTGCTGCCAGATCTCGCATAATTGCTGAAGGTCTCAACAGCAGGATACCTTTGGATGGACTGTCTTAGTAAACAATCCATTGACGCTTTCATGCCTTAATAAAGATTCGTCCAAAGTTGGGAGAAAAGGACAATTTCACAGACTATCCCATCTATGCAAGGGGGCCTCCTAACGTTCCTCCAACAGATGACGTTGGGTGAGATAAAGGTCAGACATTGTGAAGTCAAATACCCAATCATTTTGTTCCCCTAGTAGATAAGCTGCCTGCTACCAAAGGTGTCCCTGGTACATTAGATGGAAGTCGACCAAAGCTGCTGTTTTGGTGGGATCGGTCATCCATATGATGAATATAGGGTCTCATGATTCATCGTGTCGGGGAAAAGACAGATCAGGCAAATACAGTGAACGACCCTTTTGATTTCATTATCACCTATGCTTTGTGGCATTGTATAATTGACTATCTTTTTTGCATCATGTGATATTGTCTTATATTATATATTTTGATTTTCTTTATTCTCATGTACATTACAGTTCATATTAAGAATTGATCTGATGAAGGTCCCGTGTAGGACCGAAAACGTTCATAACATTTTTTTGGATGCATAATAAAAGGAACTTCTGTTTTGCAAGTACAGAGTGCCAAGTTTGTTACATTTTATTTTTTATTTTTTTACCACTACAGCACCACCGCCACCACCATGACAGCTGCTGCTCCTGCTTGGACATCCTGCTTGGGCATGGCCTTCCGCGCCACCATGCAGCAGCAGCCGGACCCTGGCTCAGCCTTCCCCACCACCACCACCATGCAGCAGCAGGACCCTGGCATGGCCTTTCGCACCACCATGCAGTAGCAGCCGGACCCTGGCATGGCCTTCCCCACCACCACAACCATGCAGCAGCAGCACACGGACCCTGACAGGTCGGCCAACATGACCAGGCGGCTAGAAATGAGCCCACCGAGGCTCCCCAGACTTTCGCGTCAATCCCAAAAAGGGAAAAAAAATAAAAAGCAAAGGACTATCTCAATTCCTCCCCCTCACCTCCCAATGTGTCTGTGATGTCAAGTTTGTCTCACCCTTCCAGTGTGTCTCTGCCTTCTCCTCATGTGTCTAGCACCATCCCTGAACTCCCTGACCCCACTAGTTTAGTTGCCCCTTGCAACCCCTGCATTGTCCACAATTAGCCAGGCCTCACAGCTACACACCCCCCCCAGTTCCGTCAGTCTACCCCAAGCAGGCGCAGTTAATTTTTTTTATTTTTTAGTTAAAAATAAATGTTAATGTTTTTTGCCCCCAATACTGTTTGGTTATTTGTGTATTTCGCCACCGGCAACACACACCGTGCGCCGAATAAACACACTGTGCTGTACACTTTATTTTTTTGCCACCTCATAGCTCCAGTAGTTAGTAAGTACAACACTGCAGCTTTGTGTGTTTGGTATAAAGCTATGAGGTGTCAAAAAATATTATTACTTGTATTTTCTCCATAATCTATTCAGCCTGCTTAATCTGTGTCGCAGACTGAAGAGACAATGGTGGTAATACAAAAGCAGAACTATACTCAACAGGTGATGTGTCAAAAAACTCATTATTTATGACACCTGACCTGGTGAGTGGAAAACTGCCTTGTATAGCCTCTATTTTTTCTTCAGTGTTCATAATCTGTTTCACACAAACTGAAGAGATGATGGAGGTCATACAAGGCATATCTATACTTACCTGGACAGGTGTCAGAAATAGTGAATTCATGAAGCTGGTCTTTGCGCATCATGAATTCATTATTTCAGACACCTGACCTTGTGAGTATAGATCTGCTTTGTATTATACCTCCACCATCTCTTCAGTCTGCGTCCAACAGATACTGCAGAACAGAATCAGGATGTAATGACTTTAACTACCTTACCACTAGCAACCTAAGTGGTTTTTAGAGGAAATACATAGGAGACTTGGTACAGATATCAAAACACATTGTTTATTAGCAAAAAAATATTAGTAACATTTAAAACATAACTGGTACAGACCCAAACGCAACAGCACATTTTACACAATATTATCTTGCCATGCCACACGTCCAATATCAGAATCAAAATAGGCAGCAAATTGGTTTCGCATGTGGCCAACTTCAACAGTTGACCACAGTGGGTGATGCTGGTATTCTGGCAATGGGGTTGCAACTGGTTCATCCAGTTCAATGTTGGGTCGCTCCTTAGCCATTATGTAATTGTGGAGAACCACACAGGCTTTGACCACCTCATCGACTGTCTCCATTTTTAGATTAATTGCTGTCCCAAGAATGCGCCATTTTGAGACAAGAATCCCAAAGGTACACTCAACTGTTCTTTGGGCCCTGGTCAGTCTGTAGTTATAAATCCTTTTAGTGTGGTTCAAGTCCCGACTGGAATATGGCTTCAGTAGGTTTTCACACATCTGAAAGGCCTCATCCCCAACCATAACAAATGGCATCGGTGGGCCTTGAGTGTTCGGGAGAAGTCGTGGCAGGGGAAATTACAATTTTTGCCATACACATGTAGGCCTATATCAGAGTTCTTGGAAGTCTGTGAGTCATTGCCACGGCCAAAAGCTCCAATGTCCACGGCGATGAAGCGACAGTCTGCATCTGCTATTGCCATGAGCACAACAGAAAAATATTTTTTGTAGTTGAAGTACTCCGATCGAGTTCTAGCGGGTTTGATAATGCGTATGTGCTTTCCATTGACCGCTCCCAAACAGTTGGGGAAAATAACACACACTCACGAATTTTTCAGCAATTTCCATCCACATGTCCACGGTGGGTAGGAGGATAAATTCATCCCGGAGAACGTTCCACAAAGCCCGGCAGGTGTCCGCAACTATTTCAGACAAGGTGGAAATTCCAAGCCGGTACTGAAAGTGGAGCGATGATAAGCTCTCTCCGGTAGCCAGAGATCTGAAATAAAATTAAAAAATAAAATTACAATCAATTCTATTTATGGTGGTGTTTAGCTAAAGACATAAGGGAAAATACAAATAATACATGACAGACCAACAATAATTATGACTGGCATTTGTTTAGAATTATTACGTACCTTAATGTGACAAGGAAACGTTCCTCTGCAGGAATCGCTCTACGGAGCTGGGTGTCCTGTCTCTGGATGGCTCCTTGGACACAACCAAGCAAATCCTGAAAAGACTCTTGAGACATCCTGGTATATTCCGGGAATTTGTCCGGGTTGGCAATAAGCTCGCCATATAGCATGTGGTAGGCTCCACGGCTCTCCCGGAGTTCAATAATGGGGTGTCTCCAAACACGCCTACGCCGTGTCCTTCTCTGTTGTTCTCTATTTCTTTGTTGCTCCCAAGCAAACGCACAGGCAATAAACAGCTTGATACTTAAATCCAGGTTGAAATAAAAGCTCTCCATGCAAAGATCCATCCATCATGACACAGGATACAGTAGCAAAATCTGTAGATTTCAGCAGTCCAAGGGTCTATATAAAGATATCCCATAATACACGCCCACTGTAATCCCATTGGTGGTGTCTGTTTATCTAGATTTTTTTCCTGTTAAATTTTCCACCATGCGCACAGAAAAGGCAAACATATGCAAAACGCATGAAAAAGCGTGCAAACGCAGCGTTTTTTAACTGCATGCACTACCTTATGCGTCTAAAAAATGCCGCGTTTGCATGCGGTTTATCGTGCGTTTCAGGTTGCAGATTAAACACTGCAGATTCTACCACAAATGTGAAACTAGCCTTAGAGATGGCGGGACTGACAGGAGTCACAATATGTGAGGGGATGAAGAGTTTTGCTCTTGACTACAAAATCACAGTCACAGACAAGATGGCTGCATTAACCCTTTTTCAAAACCATAACTTACGTTTCCCTCATGTTTCATAGTAACAGGGCCATAGCAATTGCAGTAATTCTGAGAAACCCCAAAGTTTCAATATTCTAAGAGGATTTACCTGACAACATTAAAGGAGCTGCAGGAATTTCTGGCCAGTCCTCGATGTGTCCTCATGTGACAATAATCTCCGGTATTCTCCATATGTCCAGCCGGTGAAGTGTAAGCCTTTTCTTACAAAGTCAAACCCTGCAAGATGACTTCCAACCAATAGCTGGGTGGCATCTTGCATATAAGGTACCCTCCCCAATTGGGAGGTGCCTGAACAACCCCTAAAGCAGAGGTGTCAGACTGCGTTCCTCGAGGACCGCCAACAGGTCATGTTTTCAGGATTTCCTTAGCATTCCACAAGGTGCTGGAATCATTCTCTGCAGGTGATTAAATTATCACCTCTGCAATACAAGCAAATCCTGAAAACATGACCTGTTGGCGGCCCTCGACACCTCTGCCCTAAAGTGTAGTCTTAGTGGTCTTGATGCGTATAACTTTATGTTGCCAGGTCCTCCTTCCTTGTCTGTAAAAGTTATTCCTGTATCTTGTGTTTCCATTAGTCTAGTACAGTTTATCCATGTCGGTGGTATCCTAATCCTCAAACCGTTTTGGTGGTACATTTACCTGAATTCCTGGTCCTAGTGTGGCCAGTTCCAAAACTGTTTCTTGTCAACTGCGTGTGTGAACAAGAACCTATCTTCTAGATCCAAGCTGTCCATACAGTTCGCCTGTCTCCGTATCCTGCTCAGCAGAGTCTCCGGTCACATCTCCATGTCCACTGAACCCCACCATTTGGGATCGGCAGCTGCAGTACCGAGAAGTGGTACCTGGCAGCTACCTGCGGCCCAGTCTGCCTCCACCATCAGGAGCTCCAGTGAACACCTGGTAGCCACTTAGCTATGCCCTTTCCTAGGCTGACCCGGCCCTGTGGCACAGTGGGTCCTCCAACCACGTGTGCGCCACCTGGGAGAATGACAGACAGGTTCGGCGGACATTAGTCTAATGTGTATGTGGGGGGCTTAAGCAACGGATCTCTTCAATCAGTAAAAGAGATAATTTACCTGCTTTATTCAGAAGAATCATCGGCAAAATTAAGATTTGCACTGAAACTTTTCCAAATGACTAGATACATGGATGCAACATGGATAGACATGAAACCTATCCATTTTTGTGGGCCATTTTTGGTCAAGGCCAGTACTGAATTTTCTGGCGCTGTTCAAAATCAGGAAAGTCCAGGCAAGTTTGGGACTGTCCAAGTGAGTCTGTTAGATGCCACCATTTCTCTACTCAGTTTGGTGGCTATAAGTTGTTGGGTCTCAAGTGGAAGATTTGGGAGAGAAATAACATTTGTGCCCCTCCATAATAAGTTGTCCACGACAGACAAAAGGTATAAATATCACACAACATCCTCATAGTGAATGTCTAGACCGTGTGGGAACTTCAGTCGTTGCGAAAGCAACTTCCCAATTAGATGTCATGGGAACACAGCCAGCGTGGTCTACAACCATGGAGAAGCGTCTAGCTTTCATAACGTTGTGTGTAGTGGTTGTAGAAATCTGGGTGCTCAGCCGTCAATTTTCAGAATTATTCCTGGAAATTTCTGAGGGGCTTCAAAACATTTCAATAGGGGGCTGAGACATCTAAATGGTTGCAATCGACCTGCGTGCCTCATTCAGATGCCTGTCACGCATCCCCTGGTGTGTTTTGATGAGGTGCATAGTAGTCATGGACCTATTGAAGACTCCCCCCAAACTGGTTGCTGCCATCTCTGTACTCCCTGTAACCAGGATTCAAATCAGGAATCCATTTTTAATTATATTCTGCAGGTCTGGGCCATTCCAGAACTTCCATCTTCTCTTGGTGACGCCATTGTTTTGTGATTTGTAGGTCGCTTAGAGGTGAAATTCCTCTTGCTTTTCAGCTTCTCAGTAGAGGCTCTGTCCATAATTCCCTCCACTTTAATTAAATCCCCAGTTTCAGTTGCCAAAATGCAGCACAATCCACCCCCACCTTGGCTCACTGTGGGTATGGTGTTCTTCTGATGATGCGCAGTGTTATTTTCGCACCTTTTCGATTTATGACCAAAAAGTTCCCCCTTCAGACTTATCAGACCATAATACATTTCCCAAATGCTTTTGACAGACGTCATGGAGGTTTTAGCAAAACATAGTTGGGCTAGGAAGCTGTTTGCAAGAAAAGGCTTCCACCTCACAGGTCGGACATATAAAGAATACTAGGGAGTGTTGTCACATGCATGACACAATACCATGCTGGCCTGCAGCTCCTTTAATGTTGCTTTCAGACTCTCTGCAGCTTGCAGGACCAATTTTCTTCTCCTGTCTAATAAATTTCCACAATGAGCTCCCTTTGCTGTGTTGTCAGCTGTTTACAGACCAGAAATTGTCAGGAAAATCCTCCTAGAACAGAAATACTTTGGGAGTTTACTTTACCTAAATGCTGTTAGCTGGAGGCATTTTGCCATGTGCACGCGCACACCAGGCGCGCCACTGGAACGCAGTGTGACATGCACAGGAAAGGAGAAGGATCACAAGGATGATGCTGTGGCCGGGAAGTTGAGTATGCCATTGCCCCCGCATAGAGGGAAGAGGGGAACTGTGTGGAGTCACCGGCCACAGCCATTACACTGTCGATATTGATGGGTTCGGCCAATACTGATGTGTATAGGGGTGTTGATCATCAGGGGGAGAGGCGGATCGGCTATGGCCGATTTAGAATGGTTTGTCCTCCCGGAGATTAGCCACCCTCAAAGATGTCACCCAGTAACATCCTTATAGAGAACACAAGAGTGCTCGGCTTAAGGATCATTCTTGTATATGGGATAGACGACTATCGGCTGAATGATAGGAGTGAAGCATCCACTGACTTTAAAGAAGTTTTCACTAAACTATTTCTCTCATATAAAATAAAATGTTAGTACTCGCCCTCCAGGTCTGTCCACCACAGCCAGGGTTTTGTATTTTGGCTCCTGCAGTTGACATCACACATCATGGCTGCAGCCAATCATAAGCTTGTGCCACCTACATTGAAAATGTCACCGAACTTAGTATTTGGCTGCAATGGGGATGTGAGCAGTCGACATCAGGGGACCACTGCAGTCAAAATGCAGAGACTGGAACGGTGGTGGAGAGCTGATGCAGAATCAGGGGAGTCTGTGTACTATCTGATTTTCTTATCTTATGTTAATGTTATCATTTGGAAACCACTTTTTAAAAAAGTAGAAAACAATTTTAAGAGTAATTTATAGGTAGCCACCTTCTATTTATATCTGAGTGGTATCTCCGGCCTCAGGAGGCAAGATCAGCACTTGGTCCAACAAGCAACCTCTTCCTATCACTCCTCGTAGGAAAAAGAGGCTCCACCTCCGACCTCCAGTCCAGCGGCCTTACAATCTTTCTTCGTAGAGGGACTGGTTGTGCTGACAGTGATCAAGGTCCCTAATCCTGGCCATTTCTGCTTTCATGTGTTATGTTGAAATTTAAAATGTGAATTTCATCTATACATGGATGTTGTCTACGCAGAGCAGGGATCAGGGAGTAGTGGCCTCACCTAGCATAAGCCAAGGGAGAACTAATGTTGCCCCCAGCATCCGCCTTGGCTGCTACCCAAGCAGAACTAAGAGTTACAGTAACTAGGTCAATTACCCTCGGAGAAAAGGAAGCCAAGGGTTTTTCTAGGCAAAGCGGCTCTGATGGCCACTCACTCCCCCCTTATACTGACGAGGGAGGGAACTGCACCCTGAGAAGTGCTAATGACAAGACAAACATTGATATGGTGACCCACAAGCAGTTGCGTAACTTAAAACTCATTGACCCTGATGCAAAAGCTCCAACGGGGCCCCCAAATATTTTAAATCTTTAATAGCAATAGTCTTTTTATATAGGCCAAAAGGGACTTTTAGGGCCCCTTAGGCTCCAGGGCCTGGGTGCGATTGCAACCCCTGCACCTGTTGTAGTTACGCCCCTGCACACAAGTGAAAACCAATAAATAATGAAGGCATTTATAGGACATTCTACTGGGAATTTAAAAATTCCATAACCTATCTATAAAGCCTGGAAAAGGGCGTGTGTTAAAAAAAAAATGAAAAGGTGAAGTGCAGTGCAAATACGCCATAAACTCAAGTGGGTTTCCTCCGCCCAGTGAGTTAAGGCACTGCAGAGTCACCACTCCTGCAGCATTTCGCACCTCTCTCAAACTCACCCGACCTAATGACATCGATCCTGGAGGCCAGGGTCTCCACCAAATGACTGTAAGCCACTCGGCATAGTAACCAGCACACCATACTGAATAATCTACCTATTTACAAAGACTGTCCAGGTCAAATCCACCTTTTTGAGCGACACTACACTTGATCTTAGCCACAAGGACTCATGCAAATAACATACGTTCTCCATAAAATGTGCATAAAACTATTTATTGACCCAGTCTAGTACCATTAGGAGGCACTAGAGAGACATCTCTCTGTCTTCTTGAGGAGAACTCATTTGCATAGAGTTTTTCCCAGGGAGCATTGCCTGACCTATACGTCTGTACAATGAGACATATTATTATCCCCTATCTTAATACATAAAGGGGACACATGCAAAATCCCAGAGGAGCCCTGACATTGTGTCCCCACAAACAAAAATACCCACAGGGAAACTAAAATGTAGTGATATCTAGTTTACAAAATTAGAAAAAAAGGAAGTACAGTAAAATCATTGCTAGATAGACAGTCACTCGCTGCTCACTCAAAACCATAAGACTAAAGAAGCTGAGGAAGTGAAGAAAGTGAGGAGATAACTGTTTGACTGCAAAAGTGCCACTAAGTCTCTGCATGATCTGATGTCCACCCATGTTTCTCATGTGTTTTTTTAATCAGATCATTGTAAGACCTGATACATTTGTTCAGGGCCGGTATAAAGGCACATAGTCCTCTTCTTTCAGCGTTTTTTCAGCGTTTTTCACCCATTGACTTGAATGGATGGTGAAAAAACACTGCTAAAACGCAGGTTGACTTTTCTTGCAGCGTATTTCCTGCAGAAAAGTCAATGAGAGCCAGATGTGACGTCACACTCGGCTCGGCTACCTCTAGATGGCAGGCTGTGTGATGCGTCCATGCAGCCTGTCATCCAGCAGAGCGGACCCGAACTTCATTCACTTGAATGGGGGGTCCGACATTACAGTGTTTAACACGCTGTCATATGCATGACAGCGCGGCAAACAACGCTTCTGATCGGTGGGGAAATCCTCCCCGCCGGTCAGAGAGCCACGGTTCCCATGCTGTCAGAAGACAACGGGAGCGCTCAGCTGTGATCGGAGGTGTAAACTTCACCTCCGGTCACTGGTGTCAGATGATGGTACTACTGCTCCCATCTACACACCTACAGCCGCTAATTACAGTGACAGCAGGAGCGGAGGATGGGAGTTTTCTTCTGCAGCGCCTACGCTATAAATAAACAATTTAAAAAAAAACGGCATGGTTCCCCCCCTATTTATGATAACCAGCCAGACAAAACTCACAGCTGGGGGCTGCAACCCTCAGCTGTCAACTTCGGCAAAGCTAGTTATCAAGAATAATAAATAAATATAAATAAATAATTTAAAAAAACTGCGTGGTCCCCCCCATTTTTAACAACCAGCCTTGCTAAATCCCATAGCTGGGGGCTGGTATTCTCAGGCTGGTAAGGGGCTATTGATATAGGTCCCCCCAGCCTAAAAAGAGCAGCCCGCAGCTGTCCAGAAAAGGGGCATCTATTAGATGCGCCAATTCTGGAGCTTTGCCCGGCTCTTCCCACTTGCCCTGTAGCGATGGCAAGTGGGGTTAATGTCACCAGTGACATTAAAGGGAACCTGTCACCATGTTTTTGGAAGATGGGATAAAAATAGCGTTAAATAGGGGCAGAGGTGGGCGTTACATTAGTGTGTTTGTTATGCGTTTATTACCCACCTAAGTTGCCGAAATACCTTTGCAAAGTCTCCGTTTTCGCCTGTCAATCAGGCTAGTCTGGTCAGATGGGCGTTGTCTTCCCCCAGATTTTGCGTAGTTTTCCGTTGGTGGCGTAGTGGTGTGCGCATGCCCAAGGTCCCGAATCCTCTGCCAGGGGATTTCAAAGAGCGCGGTGTCCGTTATTGCATTGGTGATCGGTGGGCGCGGCCATCTTCCTTTGGCCGCGCGTGCGCAGAAGCGGCGCTCTGCTGGCCGCGGCATCAGGAAAATGGCCGCGGGATGCCGCGCGTGCGCAGATGGATATCGCGGCGGCCATTTTCCTGAAGCCGCGGCCAGCAGAGCGCCGCGGCAAGCAGAGCGCCGCTTCTGCGCACGCGCGGCCAAAGGAAGATGGCCGCGCCCACCGATCACCAATGCAATAACGGACACCGCGCTCTTTGAAATCCCCTGGCAGAGGATTCGGGACCTTGGGCATGCGCACACCACTACGCCACCAACGGAAAACTAAACAAGATCTGGGGGAAGACAACGCCCATCTGACCAGACTAGCCTGATTGACAGGCGAAAACGGAGACTTTGCAAAGGTATTTCGGCAACTTAGGTGGGTAATAAACGCATAACAAACACTCTAATGTAACGCCCACCTCTGCCCCTATTTAACGCTATTTTTATCCCATCTTCCAAAAACGTGGTGACAGGTTCCCTTTAAGCCCACGGCTTAGTAATGGAGAGACGTCTATAAGACACCTATCCATTACTAATCCTATAGTTGTTAAATGTAAATAAAGACACAGCCAGAATAAAGTCCTTTAATGAAATAAAACACCACACAGTTTTACCATTTTATTATTCAGGTAATTCAAGATAACCCCTCGATCTCCTGTAATAAAAATAATAAACCAACACAAATACTCCCTGGTCCAACGCAGTCCAATATAACGAGTGTCCCATTCAGTAATCCATATCTGGGAGAGATAAAATTTACAACCAGGAGGTCTGCTAATGCGACTGCTCCCGGCTGTAAACTACTGGGGAATGAATGAGACGGAGCGGGCGAGGGCTCAGTAACTAGTGGTGACGTCACTGAGCCTGCGCTCCCTCACAGCCTGACCTGAGGTAACCTTTGGACAGTGGGAAAATGCCAGTGAAGAGGATACCGCAGGTAATCTATCTATCTGTTCTATTTATTCTATCAATCTATTTGTCTATTTCTGTCTATTCATTCTATCTATTTTCAGGAAGTTTTCTTTTCTCTGGGGGCACTCAACTTTATTGGCATGTACAAAGAGAAAAAAAAACGCACCTAAACCTGCGTTTTTGACACAGCTTCTTTCCTGCCAAGAAGATCTGGTCTTGCTGCAGAAAAAAAGCAGCAAAAAAGCCCTGTGTGAACTTACCCTAAGGCTATGTGCACACGTTCAGGATTTCTTGCAGAAATTTCCTGAGCAAAACCGGACATTTTCTGCAAGAAATCCGCATGTGTTTTTCTCACGTTTTTACCTCGTTTTTACCGCGTTTTTTTGTGCATTTTTTTGCGGATTTTTCCGGAGGTTCCCAATGCAATAATATAGTGGGAAATCCACAAAAAATCTGCAAAATAAATGAACATGCTGCGCTTTTTACCGCGATGCGTTTTTTTCGCTGAAAAAAATGCATCATGTGCACAAAAATTGCTGAATGCATTCTAAATGATGGGATGCATAATGTATGCATATTTTTAGCGTTTTTATAGCGTTTTTATAGCGAAAAAAACATGAAAAATCTGCAACATGTGCACACAGCCTAAAGGTTTCACACGCTGTATATGACAGAGAGCCTGCCACTTAGCTTTAAGTTAAATCTGGTGGCATTGTCCATACTGATCTAGAAGTCTTCGTATGAAGCTTGAAGCACTTGCTGCAGGTAAGGTGCATGCCACATTTTTCTCATATGACAAGTGGAGGTACAGTATGGTTCTAAAATAGACATGAGAAAAAAAGATACAAATAATCAATTCTGTTTGGCATCTAGTTCTGTCCCCCGAGGTTAGTTCAGGGTTTTGTAACAGCATGATGTTGAGGTGTGACCATTCTCAATACATCACAAGAGGTCGAGTAACTTCATGATGTTTTGTGGGCCTAGTAAGCGGAAGAGGCAACCAAAATACTTGGCAAAGAATTGATGATGCAGATGTGACCACTGCCCCGGTCCAGCTTCCATGGAGAACCAGGGCAGATCAACTATTTGATCCTCATCACGCAAGGTCTAGTAACTTGATGACGTTTTGTGGGCCAAGTAAGCAGAAGAGGCAACCAAGATACTTCACAAAGAATTGATGATGCAGACGTGAGTACTGTCCCGGTCCGGCTGCCATGGAGAACCAGGGTACATCAACTATTTGATCCTCATCAGGTGAGGTGAGGTCTAGTAACTTCATAATATTTTGTGGACCTAGTAAGCGGAAGAGACAACCAAGATACTTGGCAAAGGATTGATAATGCAGACGTGACCACTGCCCCGGTCCAGCTTCCATGGAGAACCAGGGCAGATCAACTATTTGATCATCACGCAAGGTCTAGTAACTTGATGACGTTTTGTGGGCCAAGTAAGCAGAAGAGGCAACCAAGATACTTCACAAAGAATTGATGATGCAGACGTGAGTACTGTCCCGGTCCAGCTGCCATGGAAAACAAGGGTAGATCAACTATTTGATCCTCATCATGTGAGGTCTAGTAATTTAATGACGTTTTGAGGGCCTAGTAACCAGATGGCGCAACAAAGATACTTGGTAAAGGACTGATAATGCAGAGGTGAGCACTGCCCTGGTCCTGCTGCAAAGTAGAAGGGTTGATCAAATATTTGATCCTCATCATGTGAGGTCTTGAAACTTCATGACATTTTGTGGGCCTAGTAAGCAGAAAAGTCACCCAAGATGCTGGGCAAAGGATAGATGATGAAGAAGCAATCACTGCCCGGTCTGCCTGTCATGGAGAACAAGGGTAGATCAAATTTGTATGCTCATCTCTTATCTACAAGAAGGGTCTGCAATATCTGTGTGCATAAAGGGTACCGTTACACTAAACGATTTACCAACGATCACGACCAGCGATACGACCTGGCCGTGATCGTTGGTAAGTCGTTGTGTGGACGCTGGAGAGCTGTCACACAGACAGCTCTCCAGCAACCAACGATGCCGAAGTCCCCGGGTAACCAGGGTAAACATTGGGTTACTAAGCGCAGGACCGCGCTTAGTAACCCGATGTTTACCCTGGTTACCATTGTAAATGTAAAAAAAAAAAAACACTACATACTCACATTCCGGTGACTGTCACGTCCCTCGCCGTCAGCTTCCCGCACTGACTTTTTTTTTTTTTACATTTACAATGGTAACCAGGGTAAACATCAGGTTACTAAGCGCGGCCCTGCGCTTAGTAACCCGATGTTTACCCTGGTTACAAGTGAACACATCGCTGGATCGGTGTCACACACACTGATCCAGCGATGACAGCGGGTGATCCAGCGACAAAATAAAGTTTCAAACGATCTGCTACGACGTACGATTCTCAGCGGGGTCCCTGATCGCAGTAGCATGTCAGACACAGCGAGATCGTATGGATATCGCTGGAACGTCACGGACCGTGCCGTCGTAGCGACCAAAGTGCCACTGTGAGACGGTACCCTAAGTCAGCCTTTTCAGTGCCTAATCTGATGCCATTTCCCCTCATTCCACACTTCTACCCTCCACCACAGACTGACTTCTGTGTTTGGCAGTAGCAAGTTCATTGAACAATCTCTATTTTGCCCAGCATGGTCTAAATAAAGAAAATAAACTCTTACCCACCTACCCACCTCGCTTCTATGGGGCACAGCCCAAGTCCCCCGTCAATATCTTTACTTCCTCATCTGGTGAGGTATCAGGCTTGTTCCCCTTTGAAAGAAAAAGTAAGGAGACCAATGAAGGACCTGGGGAGAGCTAAGGAAAAGCAGTGGGGGATCAGTAGACAAGTTTAGTTTATTTTTCATTATTTTTAGACCACAAAGGGCAAAGTTTTCTAAAAAGAAAAGTAGTGTACATCCCATGTACAGAACCAAACTTTTACGTCCTTTGGTTGACTCGTCAAGGGATGAGCCGTAGGATGGGGGCAAAGACTTGACTTTTAATCGCCCGGTAACAAGATATTGTGTGGAAGGCAAAAATACTCAGAAATGGTTAAAAACAGGAGGAAAACATGGGACAAAATATATCTTTCTTTTTCTTGTGCGTGGAGGATGCTCTTTGTAAGTTATAATAAAGGAACTGAAGGAAATTGCTGGTTGTTAAACAAGAAAACCAGAAAACAAAGTCAAAATTTCCTGTTAATTCAGGCAAATTACTTAAAATAAAGCATCCTCTCTATTGGGATAATCGAAGCCCCAGAGCTGTGATACAAAATATATAACCGTCCTCTACTATACTATGTGGACCACCGTGTATGCTCACCACAGTTGACAAAAATGTCTAATTTTCCATCACTGTTATGAATTTTCGAAGACAATCTTGGAAAATTGTTGCCCAAAAACTTTGAGATTTTTGTTTACTTCTCCAAAAAGTGGGTCTCATTTACCTACCCTGGGGGTGGGGTTTAACCCTTCCTATTTTAACAAACCTAGGTGTTGGTATACTTCCCTGTTCTGTTAAATGTGTTACATGGTTGTTGCCCGCTTGCAAAGAGAAGCAAATTTGCATGATACCTCTAATTAAAAATTCTCCCTGCTAGTCTACTGCTCATTACCTAGGTTACTGGCTGCCTGTGCCATCTCCCAGTAAACGGACAGTCTCCTAGGCAAGGAGCACAATGCTTACAAGCTCTTTGCTATCAGCTTACAAGTGCTCCTTTAAACCTGGTCAGAGCACTGGATCTGTCCAGCTTCAGCATTCCCAAGCTCTCCCCAATGCTGCAGAGTGAAAGTTACCTCTGGTGGCAGCATTGGAAAACGCACAGTTCGGGTGAGCTGCTGGCCCGACCTGTTAATCATCTGGAGCGCCGGAGGGCTGGGGAGCAGTGCGCTCCCAAAGACCCTTTAGTTTTCAAGCCTTTTTTTTTCATTCTGCTCTTGTTCATGTTGCAATAAAAAGCAAAACTGCACTGACGATCTGCTCATCTGAGATTATATGATACGAAAAGTCTGAGGAGCTACACTGGTTTCATCATGATAAAATGTGCAAACTCACAAAACCAGTAGTAAAAGACTAAACAGAGAAAGTTAATGAAATCCCTCTGATTGAAAAGCAAAAGTAACAAGGAAAGCAGCTGTGCTAGCTGTAGTTTTCATTTATTTCAGGTACATATAACTTTTTAATACTTTTTATTCCTTTTTGTGGGTGAGGGAGAGGATGATTGAAAAACAACTAATTTATGATATGTGATGGATAGCATAATAATTCAATAGTTCAGACTTTACTCCGTATTCTTATCTAAATATATAAGAGGCATCGTGATTACTCGCTAATCCCGCCCCCTGAACAGTAGCTCCGCCCCCACCTCATCACCACACACAATCCCGTCCCTCACCCCATTACCACACAACATCCCCCCCACCACATCACCACACATAATCCCGCCCCCAACATTACTACACACAATCCGCACCACATCACCACACACAATCCCCCCCATCACATCACCACCACACATAATTCTGCCCCCACCACATCACCACACATAATCTCGCCCCAAAACATCACCACACATAATCCCGCCCCCACAACACATCACCACACATAATCCTGCCCCCACCCCATTACCACACATAATCCCGCCCCCCCACATCACCACATATAATCCCGCCCCCACCACATTACCACACATAATCCCGCCCCACTACATCAACACACATAATCCTGCCCCCCCACATCACCACAGATAATCCCGCCCCCACCACATTACCACGCATAATCCCGCCCCACTACATCACCACACATAATCCCGCCCCCCCACCACATCACCACACATAATCCTGCCCCCCACTACATTACCACCACACATAATCCCACCCCCCACCACATTACCACACAAAATCCTGCCCCCCCACCACAACACCACACATAATCCCACCACCCCACCACATTACCACACATAATCCCGCCCCCACACCACATCACCACACATAATCCCGCCCCCAACACATCATCACACATAATCCCGCACCCCCACCCCATTACCACACATAATCTCGCCCCCCCACCACATCGCCACACATAACCCTGCCCCCCACTACATTACTATACATATTCCCACCCCCACCACATTACCACAGATAATCTCGCCCCCCCACCACATTACCACACATAATCCCGCTCCCCCACCACATCACCACATAATCCCGCTCTCCCACCACATCACCACATAATCCCACCCCCCACCACATCACCACACAAAATACTGCCCCCCACCACATTACCACACATAATCCCGCCCCCACACCACATCACCACACATAATCCCGCCCCCAACACATTATCACACATAATCCCGCACTTCCACCCCATTACCACACATAATCCCGCCCCCCCACCACATCACCACACATAATCCTGCCCCCCCCACAACATTACTATACATATTCCCGCCTCCACCACATTACCACAGATAATCTTGCCCCCCCCACCACATTACCACCACACATAATCCCACCCCCCACCACATTACCACACAAAATCCTGCCCCCCCACCACAACACCACACATAATCCCACCCCCCCACCACATTACCACACATAATCCCGCCCCCACACCACATCACCACACATAATCCCGCCCCCAACACATCATCACACATAATCCCACACCCCCACCACGTTACCACACATAATCCCGCCCCCCCACCACATCGCCACACATAATCCTGCCCCCCAATACATTACTATACATATTCCCGCCCCCACCACATTACCACAGATAATCTCGCTCCCCCACCACATTACCACACATAATGCCGCTCCCCCACCACATCACCACATAATCCCGCTCCCCCACCACATCACCACATAATCCCGCCCCCCACCACATCACCACACAAAATCCCGCCCCCCACCACATTACCACAGATAATCCCATCCCCATCACATTACCTCACAAAATCCCCCCACCACATCACCATAGATAATCCCACCCCCCACCACATTACCACAGATAATCCCGCCCCCACCACATTACCACACATAATCCCGCCCCTACCACATTACCACACATAATCCCGTCCCCACATTACCACACATAATCCCACCCCCCACCACATCACCACAGATAATCCCGCCCCCCACCACATTACCACACGTAATCCTGCCCCCCACTACATTACCACACATAATCTCGCCCCCCACCACATTACCACACATAATCCCGCCCCCAACCACATCACCAACCATAATCCCGCCCCCACCACATCACCACACATAATCCTGCCCCCCACCACATCACCACAGATAATCCAGCCCCCCACCACATTACCACACATAATCCCGCCCCCCCACCACATTACCACACATAATCCCGTCCCCCCCACCACATTACCACACATAATCCCCCCACCACATTACCACAGAAAATCCCATCCCCCACCACATTACCACCCATAATCCCGCCCCCCACCACATTACCACACTTAATCCCGCTCTCCCACCACATCACCACACATAATCCCTTTCCCCACCACATTACCACAGATAATCCCACCCCCTCACCACATTACCACACATAATCCCGCCCCCCACACATTACCACACATAATCCCGCCCCCCACATCACCACACATAATTCCGCCCCCACCACATCACCACACATAATCCCGCACCCACCACATCACCACACATAAACCCGCCCCCACCACATTACCACACATAATCCCCCCACCACATCACCACACATAATCCCGCCCCCCACCACATTACCACACATAATCCCGCCCCCACCACATTACCACACATAATCCGGCCCCCACCACATTACCACAAATAATCCCGCCCCCCACCACATTACCACAGATAATCCTGCCCCCATCACATTACCACACATAACTCTGCCCCACCACACTACCACACATAATCCCCCCACCACATCACCACAAATAATCCCCCCACCACATTACCACAGATAATCCCACCCCCCACCACATTACCACACATAATCCCGCCCCCCACCACATTACCACATATAATCTGTTATAGAAGGGTTAATAGTTTGCCTTTAACTGCCTTGCCTTTAAGTGCCTTTTACCTTTAAGTGTTAGAATTACTAGAATCTGTTGACTCAGTAGTCTGATGGTCTCCTCTCCAAGGAGACTACACTTCTTATCATGTATGTTCTCAATAGTGAGTTACAATATGTTCTGAGCTATGGTAAATAGAATATGACCCTGGGTGCTGGTGGGGGCTACATGAGTTACATTGAAATGCATTGGATGTAAATGGTATAAAACATTGCTTTGGCTTTTTATATATCAGATAAAAGTGACTTGCTCACGGGATACGTGTGAGGTGTCTTTTGTCTCCAAGCGCTTGTCAACTAAGGGCGTAAATCCACAATTAGGACTCACTGGTGATCTGTCAGCTGACATTTGGGTCAGAATGAAAACAGCTACGACAGTTTGGCGCCCGAACGGGGACCGTGTAACCAGCCGCCTTATTCGGAATCCGTATGTGGGAGCTTCCAGAGAGATTGGATAATGCAAACAACAGCTGCAGCAAGGTGAGAAACGTTATTCTTACAATCTGTTTGCACCTGCAATCTCTCTTCCGGATTTCTCCATACCTCTGGGTAAAGGCTGTAAACACGGTTCAAAGAATCCACACATCACCAGTGAGTTTTGTGTTTGTTTTGTCTGTTTATGTCCGTATGAGAGTTGAATAATAGAGTTATAAGATGATAATTGTTATCTGTATTATTTGTCAATATCCTAATTGGTTGTGTATTTGTTTAGTGTGTGTAATACAAGAGCTGGGATAGACTCTGTGCAGTGTTGTTATTTTGGTCATTTTGGATTGGCAGTACATTATGTGAAGCTGTATTTTGTATAAGGCCGTG
The DNA here is from genome assembly GCF_051348905.1 of Ranitomeya variabilis. Lineage (NCBI taxonomy): Eukaryota > Metazoa > Chordata > Amphibia > Anura > Dendrobatidae > Ranitomeya > Ranitomeya variabilis. The sequence continues at coordinate 222,575,804 of NC_135235.1, forward strand.
GTTTTTGATGTTTGGCCTTAAAGTGTTTTCAGAGTGTCGGTGGACACTGCTGCAGTTTTATTTATATGGAGTTGTGTTAATTCCAAAGTGCAAAATAGACAGGCTGTGTGAGCCTTGTATGTATGTATGTCTATGAGAACCTCTGAATGAGATAAGAGGTGGAGTGATTGAGATAAGGGATTTTCTTCTTGTGAAACTCAACTAAAAAGTGAAAGGAAAAGAAAAAAAAAAACAAACAATCCCTGAGCACGTATGAATGAATGATCACATAAGTATCATTACTTATCTAAGTGTTGCTGAGGGTCCAGGATGAATGAGTTGTGGATATTTTTAATGTACATTTAATTTACATCTGAGATTCAGAGAAACCTGTGTTATATATGGTTTGATACTGGATAGGTTTCTATGTATGTCTATATGTGGTTTGGCCGGACGCGGTCAGAATCAGCTTTTTCAAGTTGTGCAGTGATTTGCCTGTATAGAGAAATTGTTTTAAATTCCGAGAGGATGAATGTTTTGTAAACTGCTTCTGTGTGTGTGAGGTGCCAAGCTCTTATCAACGCGAAATACCAGATGGGAGGAGGGAAGTGCACCCCTGCGCTACTTGCTTGAGTTTTCTCCCCTTTGCGTTGTGGGCCAGAGGAAGCCATGTATTGCATTCTAAGTTTCTCTGTCTTTGGTTTGGTACACGCTGAGAGATTTGTGTTTAAAGCAATACGTACTGTATGAAATTGAAAGTGAAAAAGAACTGTGCCCATTTTAGAGGAAAATTTGTAAGTGCTTGAAAGATTGGTAAAAGATTCACCTGCTTCAAGCTGAGTGATTGATATAGCAAATTGAGGATCAGCAGAGGAGGTAACCAACTGCACGGCTGATGTAGTATAGGTGGTGTAACCTGCTACAGTCAGTCTACGGCATTAGGTGGTGTAACCTTGCCGTCCATGGAGCTGTGCTAGCCAGCTGATTTACCGAGTGGTAGGTGGTGTAACCTGCTTGGTAAAATCCTTTAAGTCCACCGAGTGGTAGGTGGTGTAACCTGCTTGGTGTTGTTGAGCGGATAAGTTGAAGCCATGGGCAACTTATTCTGTGTGCAGTCAGGGCCCCCAATGGGATCCAAAAACTGCTGTATAGATTGGAAAAAGGAAGCAGTGAAAGATGTGAAACCAATATTGAAAAAGGCAAAAATGCCAGTGAGTGGATGTTTTGTTGTTCAAAAAGGCACAGACAAAGGAGGAAAATAGCAAATGAATAAATGGTGTCTGAGAGAGTGCAGCAGGACGGAAGTAAGGTGTATTATGAATGTTTTGATGCTTAAAAGTCCGACTATGACTGACACATTACTGCTACTGTTATACCTTTGTATAACCAGAGACCCAGACAAGACAGATGGACTGTGGTCAGACAATCACAGATTGGAGAAATACTCGTATGATTTGTGCTGCAACCCGACCTAAGAGAATTACACTGAATCCTGTCCAGACAAGATCACATGTAGTGACATAAGAAGCTGACACAGGATTGTGGTTGGTGGATAGTGGGGACATTAACTTTTGGGAGTAGGCTGACAGTAATCCTTTTGGGAAGGAGCTGTAGACCAGCATGTCATGTCACCCCCAACCGGTCATCTAGTCACCCCCACCACCAGAGAACCAACCACATCAGGTAGGGTAGGACAGATATAGGAGTATTATCCCTGGAGGCTCTCTGACTAGTTAGCTACGCAAAAACAATTGGCTGACCCTAAGAACCAACCTTTCCCATTTTTCAGATAAAGACAATATGATGGACGTATAAGTGCACCTGGGCAGGCCTAGGTAGTTAGTGAGCACAAAAGCAGGTGACTTGCTAGGACACATAATTAAGACACATACAGATGTGACAAAAGAAGAGAGTGTAGAGATGTACTTTAGACGGTTACAGCTTAAATGGGAAGACATGAGGTACAGTCCAGTAAACCCACTTGATGTTAAAGTATTGGTAAATACATTCATTGACGGTATGACCAAAGACTTACGAGACGCAGTACAGACAGCTAGACCTGAATGGAGGAATGTAGATCCAAAAGATCTCCTGAAAGTTGCTTAAGGAGTGGAACAAACTAGGACAATAAGACGACGTGTCATGTATGCTGGAGTACAAGGAAAACAGTAGAGACGCAGTAAGGGACCTAAGGACTTAGAAACAGTAAAGTGCTGGAATTGTGGAGAAAATGGACACTCAGACCAATCTTCCACCTTTTTCACCTCCAGACTAGGAAACTGACAACCCAGTGACAAATGTGTGCCCTCTTCTTGTCCCCTCCGGACCTGGTCCGTCCTTGATGGCCACCATACCAATGCCGGGAGGGAAAGAGACAGAATTCTTGATTGACACTGAGGCAGCCGGAACTGTGGTACACAAAGACTTGATAATGCCAGACATGATTACTGACGAGACTGTGGAATACGTGAGTGTAGAGGGACAAGCGACTGAAGCCCCTATGACTAAACAAATAAGACTAGAATCACAAGACCATGCTTAGAAGAGCTGCTTACAAACTTATTGTCAGTGACAATACCCCTATGGATTTGCTGGGAGCAGAGTTGAGTGCTGTCTAGGTCACCATACAGTACTCTCCTGAGGGTATTACAGTCACAAGTCCCCTGTCATATAAACACTTGGTGCAGAGAGACGCCAGGGTCTTCCACATGCACATTATACCACAGGTAAATCACGCCCTATTATAGTTACACTTAATTTCATTCATTTACCAGTTTAGTAGTTTCACAAGATGGTATAGTTACCGTGTATTTCTAGGTTGTCTTCATATGATATATAGTTTTTTAGCCATTCATTATATTGGCTCAAACCATAATCACTGTTTATTTGTCCTTTCCACTTCTTATACCTTATCGCAAGCAACTGGTATTAATATTTGGCATTTTTCAAATCCCTTCTTTTTATATTTGGAACTGTTAGTTATGGATTTACATAGGGCTACTACCTTCTTAAAATAAGCTTGTGCTTTGCTGTGGCCTATGGCATTGTGCTCTCCCATTTTACGACTCAGTATCTTTCGTAAATATATATATTTTCATATATATAATTTTCTTTTGGTAACATATTTTGTGAATCAAATTTAGTTTTCTTAAGAGGTACTCTGCTCAATCAAATACGGGTATAAATAGTATTTGGACATTAGTGTCTGATTTATATAAACACTTGTGTAATATTTCACAAATGGTGTATATGGCAAGAGTGGTGAAGGTAATGCCTGACACCAGTATGTCTGAGGACAGGAAAAAGAGTCAGGTGCCAGACACCGTTTGGGCAAGGGGAAAATCTGATATGGGTCGATTGCCCATTCCCCTTGTTTTGATTAAATTAAAAGAAGGAACCACTCCTCTTTGGTTAAAGCAACACCCCTTTGTATCCCATTAAGAAGAAAAAGGACCCAAGGGTTCCCCTGACACAGAATAGTTCAGGACTTACAGGCCATTAATGATGTTACAGTGAGTGTAATCTCAATTGTCCCTAATACACACACCGTACGGTCACAAAATGTTTCACAGTCATTAATTTGGCAAAATGCATTCTTTTCTATACCCCTGCACCCTGACTGACGGCATCTTTTCTTTTTTTTACTCACGAAGGTAAACAATACTGTTGGACGGTCCTCCCAAAAGGGGGAAAGAACTCCCCAACCATCTATTCAACAGCGATGGCAGGGATTCTTGAGCAGTGGCAACCACCTCATCCACAGACTGTACTATTGCAGTACGTGGATGAACTCTTGCTCTGCTGCCCGGACCAGACGTCCTGCAAGGAGGCTACAGTTTCCTTGCTGTGTTTTTTGGCAGAGAAGGGTTGCAAGGTCTCACGTGACAAATTACAGTATTACAAACAAAAGGTGACATTTTTAGGACATTGTATTGCTGAATGTACAAGACACCTGACTGAAGACAGAAAACAGGCAATACAAAATCTCCCTTTACCCAGGTCACACCAGCATCTACATATTTTCCTAGGTTTGGTGACCTACTGTAGGCCTTGGATAAGGTCTGCTTCACAAATGATGCAACCACTCTATGACAGGTTGTCATTAGTGTTGAGCGATACCGTCCGATACTTGAAAGTATCGGTATCGGAAAGTATCGGCCGATACCGGCAAAGTATCGGATCCAATCCGATACCGATACCCGATACCAATACAAGTCAATGGGACTCATGTATCGGACGGTATTCCTGATGGTTCCCAGGGTCTGAAGGAGAGGAAACTCTCCTTCAGGCCCTGGGAACCATATTAATGTGTAAAAGAAAGAATTAAAATAAAAAATATTGCTATACTCACCTCTCCGACGCAGCCTGCACCTTACCGAGGGAAGCGGCAGCGTTCTTTGTTTAAAATTCGCGCTTTTCTTTCCTTTACTGAAGTCCCGGCTTGTGATTGGTCGCGTGCCGACCATGTGGCCGGGACGCAACCAATCACAGCAAGCCGTGACGTAATTTCAGGTCCTTCAGGATTTTAAAATTACGTTCCGGCGTTGTGATTGGTTGCGTCGCAGTCACATGGGCAACGCAACCAATCACAGCAAGCCGTGACGTAATTTCAGGTCCTTAAGGATTTTAAAATTACGTCCCGGCTTTGTGATTGGTTGCGTCGCAGTCACATGGGAGACGCAACCAATCACAAGCCGTGACGTCACGGGAGGCTGGACACGCGCGCATTTTAAAATGGGCGCGTGTCCAGCCTCCCGTGACGTCCCGGCTTGTGATTGGTTGCGTCGCGATCAACCAATCACAAGCCGGGAGGCTGGACACGCGCGCATTTTAAAATGAGCGCGTGTCCAGCCTCCCGTGACGTCCCGGCTTGTGATTGGTTGCGTCGCAGTCACATGGGAGACGCAACCAATCACAAGCCGTGACGTCACGGGAGGCTGGACACGCGCGCATTTTAAAATGGGCGCGTGTCCAGCCTCCCGTGACGTCCCGGCTTGTGATTATTTGCGTCGCGATCAACCAATCACAAGCCGGGAGGCTGGACACGCGCGCATTTTAAAATTTTAAAATGCGCGCGTGTCCAGCCTCCCGGCTTGTGATTGGTTGACCGCGACGCAACCAATCACAAGCCGGGACGTCACGGGAGGCTGGACACGCGCCCATTTTAAAATGCGCGCGTGTCCAGCCTCCCGTGATGTCACGGCTTGTGATTGGTTGCGTCTCCCATGTGACTGCGACGCAACCAATCACAAAGCCGGGACGTAATTTTAAAATCCTTAAGGACCTGAAATTACGTCACGGCTTGCTGTGATTGGTTGCGTTGCCCATGTGACTGCGACGCAACCAATCACAACGCCGGAACGTAATTTTAAAATCCTGAAGGACCTGAAATTACGTCACGGCTTGCTGTGATTGGTTGCGTCCCGGCCACATGGTCGGCACGCGACCAATCACAAGCCGGGACTTCAGTAAAGGAAAGAAAAGCGCAAATTTTAAACAAAGAACGCTGCCGCTTCCCTCGGTAAGGTGCAGGCTGCGTCGGAGAGGTGAGTATAGCAATATTTTTTATTTTAATTCTTTCTGTTACACATTTTTACATTAATGTTGTTTCGATACCGATACCCGATACCACAAAAATATCGGATCTCGGTATCGGAATTCCGATACAGCAAGTATTGGCCGATACCCGATACTTGCAGTATCGGAATGCTCAACACTAGTTGTCATCAAACCCCTACAATCTCACTCAAGAAGCAATTGATTCTCTGAAGCTGCTCATTGTGCCAGCCCCGGCCTTAGGCATTCCAAACTATGATCAGCCATTTTTTTCTTATTTTGAACAGAGCAGGGAGTACATGCTACCCCATACTGACACAGCAATGTGGAGAGGAACAGAGACCAATAGCTTACTACTCAGCACAATTACACCCAGTGATTAGAGGGTCTCCTACGTGTGTCCGTGTTGTAAAGCTGCTGTATTACTGCTAGACATGTGAGCTCACACTGACTTTTTCTTTTGACAATCGGTTCCCCACATGACATTAATGCCATACTTGTACAAGTTCAACCAAAACACCTGTCTATGGATAGACAGATCAGACTCGAATGTGTTCTAATACTAATTCCTGAATACGTCACCCTCAAAAGACATAGTGTTCTGAATCCAGCCACTCATCTGCCTGTGGATTCAGAAAAGGGGGAATTGGTGACAGCTAGTGTTGAGCGATACCGTCCGATACTTGAAAGTATCGGTATCGGAAAGTATCGGCCGATACCGGCAAAGTATCGGATCCAATCCGATACCGATACCCGATACCAATACAAGTCAATGGGACTCATGTATCGGACGGTATTCCTGATGGTTCCCAGGGTCTGAAGAAGAGGAAACTCTCCTTCAGGCCCTGGGAACCATATTAATGTGTAAAAGAAAGAATTAAAATAAAAAATATTGCTATACTCACCTCTCCGACGCAGCCTGCATCTTACCGAGGGAAGCGGCAGCGTTCTTTGTTTAAAATTCGCGCTTTTCTTTCCTTTACTGAAGTCCCGGCTTGTGATTGGTCGCGTGCCGACCATGTGGCCGGGACGCAACCAATCACAGCAAGCTGTGACGTAATTTCAGGTCCTTCAGGATTTTAAAATTACGTTCCGGTGTTGTGATTGGTTGCGTCGCAGTCACATGGGAGACGCAACCAATCACAAGCCGTGATGTCACGGGAGGCTGGACACGCGCGCATTTTAAAATGAGCGCGTGTCCAGCCTCCCGTGACGTCCCGGCTTGTGATCGGTTGCCTCGCGGTCAACCAATCACAAGCCGGGAGGCTGGACACGCGCGCATTTTAAAATGAGCGCGTGTCCAGCCTCCCGTGACGTCCCGGCTTGTGATTGGTTGCCTCGCGGTCAACCAATCACAAGCCGGGAGGCTGGACACGCGCGCATTTTAAATTGCTGGTTTCGAATTTCCCTCTCAATCTCTGTTCTTTCTCCGTCGGATTATTACCGGCCCCTCTGCTGTAGCGGCGGTCGCTGTGTATACCGGTGGGGGCAGCTCTACCCCGCTGATAATACCGGGTCCTGTCCTTCCAGCTGTCTGCCCCCAAACACGGCCTCCCGTGACGTCCCGGCTTGTGATTGGTTGCGTCGCGGTCAACCAATCACAAGCCGGGAGGCTGGACACGCGCGCATTTTAAAATTTTTAAAATGCGCGCGTGTCCAGACTCCCGGCTTGTGATTGGTTGACCGCGAGGCAACCAATCACAAGCCGGGACGTCACGGGAGGCTGGACACGCGCTCATTTTAAAATGCGCGCGTGTCCAGCCTCCCGGCTTGTGATTGGTTGATCGCGACGCAACCAATCACAAGCCGGGACGTCACGGGAGGCTGGACACGCGCCCATTTTAAAATGCGCGCGTGTCCAGCCTCCCGTGATGTCACGGCTTGTGATTGGTTGCGTCTCCCATGTGACTGCGACGCAACCAATCACAAAGCCGGGACGTAATTTTAAAATCCTTAAGGACCTGAAATTACGTCACGGCTTGCTGTGATTGGTTGCGTTGCCCATGTGACTGCGACGCAACCAATCACAACGCCGGAACGTAATTTTAAAATCCTGAAGGACCTGAAATTACGTCACGGCTTGCTGTGATTGGTTGCGTCCCGGCCACATGGTCGGCACGCGACCAATCACAAGCCGGGACTTCAGTAAAGGAAAGAAAAGCGCGAATTTTAAACAAAGAACGCTGCCGCTTCCCTCGGTAAGGTGCAGGCTGCGTCGGAGAGGTGAGTATAGCAATATTTTTTATTTTAATTCTTTCTTTTACACATTTTTACATTAATGTTGTTTCGATACCGATACCCGATACCACAAAAATATCGGATCTCGGTATCGGAATTCCGATACAGCAAGTATCGGCCGATACCCGATACTTGCAGTATCGGAATGCTCAACACTAGTGACAGCATAAAAAAAAAAAAAAGAGTACACTGGTACGTTGACATGACGCACAAACATGACTGCATAGGAACTGATGAGTCAGGAGACAGTATGTTTTACATATGTTCATGAAAAAAAAAAAAAGAAAAAAACCTGTTCCTAATGCATATTTTGAAGTTTTATTTTTGTAGATGGCTCCAGATACCACCAGGATGGGCGATTCTACACTGGACATGCAGTAGTATCCTCACATGAGGTAATCCGAGTTGAACCACTCCCTCCACACATGTTGGTGCAGGAGGCTGAGTTGAAGGCGCTCACTGAGGCGTGTAGAGCTGCTGCAGGTAAAGTCGCTAATATTTACACAGATTCGAATTGTGCATGGGGAATATCCCATGGTTATTGCCCTGTCTGGAGAAGCAGAACGTTTCTTACATCAGCTGGTAAGCCCATTAAAAATGCAGAGCTGATGAAACAATTAGTGGAGGCATTGACGTTACCAGTCCAGGTTGGCATCGTCAAGGTAACAGCACACACGGACGGTGACTCTGTGGAGGTAGAGGGCAACAGAAGGGCGGACGAGGCTGCTAAAGTAGCAGCAAGGCGGCCTAGGGAGCAGTGGATGGTGGCGGAGAGTCAGCGTATTCCAGCCACACTGAGCCTAGATGTCCTGAAATCCCTCCAGCTGCCCAAACAGAGAAGGAACACGGGGGAGAATGGGAGCTGAGCTGAACTCAAAAAGAGTTTTGGGAGAATAAGGATAAATTGTATATACCAAGGTCCCTGTTCCTAATTATGGCACAAGCAACACTTGGCCCCACTCACACCTCAAAATGTCACATGTGTCCATGGTAGATGCCTTCCGGATCGCTCCTGGTTTCAGTTACGTAGCAGCAAAGCTCGTACGGTCATGCCTCATCTGTGCACAGCACAACCCTGGTAAAACAGTAAAAAATCCCTAAGAAAGCGACACCCAGGCCTCTCTACCCATTTCAGAGACTGCAGACGGGCTACATACAGCTACCCAAGGTAGGAGTGTGTGAAAAATGTCCTAGTATGTGTAGATCTCTTCTCTGGTTGGCTGGTAAAATGTGCAAATACTAAAGCGACTGCAGACAACCTAATGAAAGAACTGATCTGCAGGTATGGTGTCCCAGAAACCACAAAGAGCGATAGGGGTACACACTTGCAGGCCCTGGGAGTACAGCAAGCATATCATGCACCATATAGACAACAAAGTAGTGGGAAAATGGAAACACTAAATGGGACACTTAAACTGAAAATTCAGAAGCCATGGCAGACACAGGAAAGAGCAGGGTAGAATGCTTGTCTCTTGCACTCTTTCTAGTCAGACACACTCCAAATAGAAAGACAAGCTTGTCCCCTTTTGAAGTCCTGTTTAGTAGTTTGCCAAAGACTGGTCTGTACTTCCCACAGGTGCTACAAATGCAACACGATGCTATGACAGCCCATGTCCAGGCCTTGCAGAACAGACTTAATGTATGTGGTGCATAAACATGTGTTTTCATCCATTCCAGATCTTAATGCCAGTGCGGACGCACATCTGATAAATCCAGGTGATTGGGTGGTCATACACAGACACGTAAGAAGGAGCCTATATCCACGGTTTGACGGCCCGTTGTAAAGTCCAGTTGACCACATTCACTTGAGGGAACGCCCACCTGGATCCATGCCAGTCACTGCAAAAAGATCTTTTCACTAGCAGAAAGACTGTTGTCCTAATCACCTTGCTGGTAGTGGTAGGATGTCTGCACCTTACAGAGACACTGGATAAACTTTTAAATGTTGACAAGGACAAAAACTTACTCAACATCATGCTTTTCTTATAAAAGACGCGGAAGGACAAACCTGCTGGACTGTTAGATCTGTATACACAGCCCAGTATTTGTAAGGGCTATGCTGTACTTAGCCTTTACCCCTGGAGCCAAGGAGGGTATTAACACCACACAGCATACCCAATGAGACTTGGACTCAGGTTTTCTAGGTTCCTTAAGGCTCTTAATGAGACTAATACAATATAGAGACTCCTTTTTAAATCCAGCCGATTGGCTTAGCGGCCTAGCAGGATGGATTATTTTTGGTATTTTTCAGACTTGTATGCAAACCTTGTTGCTTTGCTTATTGTTTTATGTAGCCGTAAAAGCGCTAATATATGTATTACCTAAGGCTGAACCTTCTGTAGTATATCATAGGCCCCGTATGGCCACTGCTGATGGGAAGTTGAGTGTCCACACTGAGGGTGGATGGGCGAAGCAGGTAGCAAGTCCCCTTGTGGGTACTAGACCCATGAGACAGTAGCTCCTTTGTGGACATCAGCGGACCCCATAGCAGAGGTTATACCATTTACAAAAGGGGGAAATTGTTATAGAAGGGTTAATAGTTTGCCTTTAACTGCCTTGCCTTTAAGTGCCTTTTACCTTTAAGTGTTAGAATTACTAGAATCTGTTGACTCAGTAGTCTGATGGTCTCCTCTCCAAGGAGACTACACTTCTTATCATGTATGTTCTCAATAGTGAGTTACAATATGTTCTGAGCTATGGTAAATAGAATATGACCCTGGGTGCTGGTGGGGGCTACATGAGTTACATTGAAATGCATTGGATGTAAATGGTATAAAACATTGCTTTGGCTTTTTATATATCAGATAAAAGTGACTTGCTCACGGGATACGTGTGAGGTGTCTTTTGTCTCCAAGCGCTTGTCAACTAAGGGCGTAAATCCACAATTAGGACTCACTGGTGATCTGTCAGCTGACATTTGGGTCAGAATGAAAACAGCTACGACAAATCCGACCCCCCACCACATTACCACACATAATCTCGCCCCCCCACCACATCACCACACATAATCCCTCCCCCACCACATTATGACACATAATCCTGCCCCCCACCACATTACTACACATAATCCCGCCCCCCACCACTTTACCACACATAATCCCGCCCCCCACCACATCACCATTCATATTCCCTCCCCCTTACCACATCACCACACATAATCCCACCCCCCACCACATCACTACAGATAATCCTGCCCCCCACCACATTACCACACATTATCCCGCCCCCACCACATTACCACACATAATCCTTCCCCCCACCACATTACCAAACATAATTCCGCCCCCCACCACATCACCACACATAATCCCACCCCCACCACATTATTAAAGATAATCCCACCCCCCACCACATTGCCACACATAATCCCACCCCCCCACCACATTACCACAAATAATCCCACCCCCGCTACATTACCACACATAATCCCACCCCCACCACATCACCACACATAATCCCGCCCCCACCACATTACCACAGGTAATCCTGCTTCCCACCACACCATGAGGCTCTGTCCTCACACATTACCATACGAGGCTCCGTCCTCAAACATTACCACACAAGGCTCTGTACCCACACATTACCATACGAAGCTCTGTCCCCACACATTACCATACGAGGCTCCATGCTCACACATTAACACATGATGCTCCATCCCTCCACATTACCACACAAGGCTTCGTCCCCACACATTACCACATGAGGCTCTGTCCTCACACATTACCACATGAGGTTCCGTTCCCCCACATTACCATACAAGGATCCGTCCCCCCACATAACCACATGAGGCTCCGTCCCCACACATTACCACATGAGGCTCTGTCCCCACACATCACCACATGAGGCTCTGTCCCCACACATTACCACGCAAGGCTCGTCTCTCCACATTACCACACGAGGCTTTGTCCCCACACATTACCACATGAGGCTCCATCCCCCCACATTACCACATGAGGCTCCATCCCCACACATTACCACATGAGGCTCTGTCCCCACACATTAACACATGAGGCTCTATCCCCCCACATTACTATACAAGGCTTCATCCCCCACATTACCACATGAGGCTCAATTCCCCCACATTACCACACGAGGCTCCGTCCCCCCACATTACCACACGAGGCTCCGTCTCCCCACATTATCAAACGAGGCTCTGTCCCCACACATTACCACATAAGGCTCTGTCCCCAAATATTAGCACACGAGGCTCCATTCCCACACATTAACACATGAGGCTCCGTCCCTCCACATTACCACACGAGGCTCTGTCCCCACACATTACCACATGAGGCTCCGTCCCCACACGTTACCACATGAGGCTCCGTTCCCCATATTACCATACGAGGCTCCGTCCTTCCACATAACCAAACAAGGCTCCGTCCTCACACATTACCACACGAGGCTCCATCCCACACACATTACCACACGAGGCTCCGTCCTCACACATTACCACACGATGCTCCGTCTCTTCACATTACCACATGAGGCTTCGTCCCCACACATTACCACACGAGGCTCCATCTCCCCACATTACCACACAAGGCTCTGTCCCCACACATTAACACACGAGGCTCCGTCCCTCCACATTAGCACACGAGGCTTCATCCCCACACATTACCACACAAGGCTCCGTCTCCCCACATTACCACACGAGGATTTGTCCCCACACATTACCACACAAGGCTCCATCCTCACACATTACCACATGAGGCTCCATCCCCACACACTACCACACGAGGCTCTGTCCCCACACATTACCACACGAGGCTCCGTCTCTCCACATTACCACATGAGGCTTCGTCCCCACACATTACCACACGAGGCTCCGTCTCCCCACATTACCACACGAGGCTCCATCTCCCCACATTACCACACGAGGCTCCTTCCCAACACATTACCACACAAGGCTCTGTCCCCACACATTAACACACGAGGCTCCATCCCTCCACATTAGCACACGAGGCTTCATCCCCACATATTACCAAACAAGGCTCCGTCTCCCCACATTACCACACGAGGCTTTGTCCCCACACATTACCACACAAGGCTCCATCCTCACACATTACCACACGAGGCTCCATCCCCACACACTACCACACGAGGCTTCGTCCCCACACATTACCACACAAGGCTCCATCTCCCCACCTTACCACACGAGGCTCCTTCCCCACACATTACCACACAAGGCTCTGTCCCCACACATTAACACACGAGGCTCCGTCCCTCCACATTAGCACACGAGGCTTCATCCCCACACATTACCACACAAGGCTCCGTCTCCCCACATTACCACACGAGGATTTGTCCCCACACATTACCACACAAGGCTCCATCCTCACACATTACCACACGAGGCTCCATCCCCACACATTACCACACGAGGCTCCGTCCCCACACATTACCACACGAGGCTCCGTCTCTCCACATTACCACATGAGGCTTCGTCCCCACACATTACCACACGAGGCTCCGTCTCCCCACATTACCACACGAGGCTCCATCTCCCCACATTACCACACGAGGCTCCTTCCCAACACATTACCACACAAGGCTCTGTCCCCACACATTAACACACGAGGCTCCATCCCTCCACATTAGCACACGAGGCTTCATCCCCACATATTACCACACAAGGCTCCGTCTCCCCACATTACCACACGAGGCTTTGTCCCCACACATTACCACACAAGGCTCCATCCTCACACATTACCACACGAGGCTCCATCCCCACACACTACCACACGAGGCTTCGTCCCCACACATTACCACACGAGGCTCCATCTCCCCACATTACCACACGAAGCTCCTTCCCCACACATTACCACACAAGGCTCTGTCCCCACACATTAACACACGAGGCTCCGTCTCTCCACATTAGCACACGAGGCTTCATCCCCACACATTACCACACAAGGCTCCGTCTCCCCACATTACCACATGAGGCTTTGTCCCCACACATTACCACACAAGGCTCCGTCCTCACACATTACCACACGAGGCTCCATCCCCACACACTACCACATGAGGCTCCGTCCCCACACATTACCACACGAGGCTCCGTCTCTCCACATTACCACATGAGGCTTCGTCCCCACACATTACCACACGAGGCTCCGTCTCCCCACATTACCACACGAGGCTCCTTCCCCACACATTACCACACAAGGCTCTGTCCCCACACATTAACACACGAGGCTCCGTCCCTCCACATTACCACACAAGGCTCCTTCCCCACACATTACCACATAATGCTTTGTCCCCACACATTAACACACGAGGCTCTGTCCCTCCACATTACCACATGAGGCTTCATCCCCACACATTACCACATGAGGCTCTGTCCCCCCACATTACCACACGAGGCTCCGTCCCCCCACAATACCACACGAGGCTCCGTCCCCACACATTAGCACATGAGGCTTCATCCCCACACATTACCACACAAGGCTTCGCCTCCCCACATTACCACACGAGGCTTTGTCCCCACACATTACCACACAAGGCTCTGTCCCCACACATTAACACACGAGGCCCTGTCCCTCCACATTACCACACGAGGCTCCGTCTCTTCACATTACCACATGAGGCTTCGTCCCCACCAATTACCACACGAGGCTCCATCTCCCCACATTACCACACGAGGCTCCTTCCCCACACATTACCACACAAGGCTCTGTCCCCACACATTAACACACGAGGCTCCGTCCCTCCACATTAGCACACGAGGCTTCATCCCCACACATTACCACACAAGGCTCCGTCTCCCCACATTACCACACGCGGCTTTGTCCCCATACATTACCACACAAGGCTCCATCCTCACACATTACCACACGAGGCTCCATCCCCACACACTACCACACGAGGCTCCGTCCCCATACATTACCACACGAGGCTCCGTCTCTCCACATTACCACATGAGGCTTCGTCCCCACACATTACCACACGAGGCTCCGTCTCCCCACATTACCACACGAGGCTCCATCTCCCCACATTACCACACGAGGCTCCTTCCCAACACATTACCACACAAGGCTCTGTCCCCACACATTAACACACGAGGCTCCATCCCTCCACATTAGCACACGAGGCTTCATCCCCACATATTACCACACAAGGCTCCGTCTCCCCACATTACCACACGAGGCTTTGTCCCCACACATTACAACACAAGGCTCCGTCCTCACACATTACCACACGAGGCTCCATCCCCACACACTACCACACGAGGCTTCGTCCCCACACATTACCACACGAGGCTCCATCTCCCCACCTTACCACACGAGGCTCCTTCCCCACACATTACCACACAAGGCTCTGTCCCCATACCTTAACACACGAGGCTCCGTCCCTCCACATTAGCACACGAGGCTTCATCCCCACACATTACCACACAAGGCTCCGTCTCCCCACATTACCACACGAGGCTTTGTCCCCACACATTACCACACAAGGCTCCATCCTCACACATTACCACACGAGGCTCCATCCCCACACACTACCACACGAGGCTCCGTCCCCACACATTACCACACGATGCTCCGTCTCTCCACATTACCACATGAGGCTTCGTCCCCACACATTACCACACGAGGCTCCGTCTCCCCACATTACCACACGAGGCTCCATCTCCCCACATTACCACACGAGGCTCCTTCCCAACACATTACCACACAAGGCTCTGTCCCCACACATTAACACACGAGGCTCCATCCCTCCACATTAGCACACGAGGCTTCATCCCCACATATTACCACACAAGGCTCCGTCTCCCCACATTACCACATGAGGCTTTGTCCCCACACATTACCACACAAGGCTCCGTCCTCACACATTACCAAACGAGGCTCCATCCCCACACACTACCACACGAGGCTCCGTCCCCACACATTACCACACGAGGCTCCGTCTCTCCACATTACCACATGAGGCTTCGTCCCCACACATTACTACACGAGGCTCTGTCTCGCCACATTACCACACGAGGCTCCTTCCCCACACATTACCACACAAGGCTCTGTCCCCACACATTAACACATGAGGCTCCGTCCCTCCACATTACCATACAAGGCTCCTTCCCAACACATTACCACACAATGCTTTGTCCCCACACATTAACACACGAGGCTCTGTCCCTCCACATTACCACATGAGGCTTCATCCCCACACATTACCACACGAGGCTCCGTCCCCCCACATTACCACACGAGGCTCCGTCCCCCCACAATACCACACGAGGCTTTGTCCCCACACATTAGCACACGAGGCTTCATCCCCACACATTACCACACAAGGCTCCGGCTCCCCACATTACCACAGGAGGCTTTGTCCCCACACATTACCACACAAGGCTCTGTCCCCACACATTAACACACGAGGCCCTGTCCCTCCACATTACCACATGAGGCTCCATCCCCCCACATTACCACACGAGGCTCTGTCCCCACAAATTACCACATGAGGCTCCGTCCCCACACATACCACATGAGGCTCCGTTCCCCATATTACCATACGAGGCTCCGTCCCCCCACATAACCAAACAAGGCTCCGTCCTCACACATTACCACATGAGGCTCCATCCCCACACATTACCACACGAGGCTCCGTCCCCACACATTACCACACGAGGCTCCGTCTCTCCACATTACCACATGAGGCTTTGTCCCCAAACATTACCACACGAGGCTCCATCTCCCCACATTACCACAGGAGGCTCCTTCCCCACACATTACCACACAAGGCTCTGTCCCCACACATTAACACACGAGGCTCCGTCCCTCCACATTACCACACGAGGCTCCTTCCCCACACATTACCACACGAGGCTCCGTCCCCCCACATTACCACACGAGGCTCCGTCCCCCCACAATACCACATGAGGCTCCGTCCCCACACATTAGCACACGAGGCTTCATCCCCACACATTACCACACAAGGCTCCGTCTCCCCACATTACCACACGAGGCTTTGTCCCCACACATTACCACACAAGGCTCTGTCCCCACACATTACCACACGAGGCTCTGTCCCCCCACATTACCACACGAGGCTCCGTCCCCCACAATACCACACGAGGCTCCATCCCCACACATTACCACAAGAGGCTTCATCCCCACACATTACCACACGAGGCTTCGTTCCCACACATTACCACACGAGGCTCCTTCCCCACATATTACCACATGAGGCTCTGTCCCCACATATTACCACATGAGGCTCCGTTCCCCCACATTACCACACGAGGCTCCGTCCCCCCACATTGCCACATGATGCTCCGTCCCCACACATTACTACACGAGGCTCCATCCCCACACATTACCACACGAGGCTCCATCCCCACACATTACCACGCGAGGCTCCATCCCCCACATTACTACATGAGGCTCCATCCCCACACATTACCACAAGAGGCTTCGTCCCCACACATTACCACATGAGGCTTCGTCCCCACACATTACCACATGAGGCTCCTTCCCCACATATTACCACATGAGGCTCTGTCCCCACACATTACCACATGAGGCTCCGTTCCCCCACATTACCACACGAGGATCCGTCCCCCCACATTACCACATGATGCTCCGTCCCCACACATTACTACACGAGGCTCCATCCCCACACATTACCACACGAGGCTCCATCCCCACATATTACAACATGAGGCTCGGCCCCCCCACATTGCAACATGCAGCACTTCCTTTCTATGTAATACAACCACTTCAGCCAAGGTAAACGTACATTTATTTGCATCTGCATTCTCCCAAACAAAATGAGCCAAGAAGAGTAGCCAGGTCCATCTCACAGGCCGCAGGAAAATCCGGACAATGATGCAGTAGCTCATCGACAACAACAATATCGACTAAATCGTAGGATTAGTTATTAGTATTATTCGGATTTTTAATGATTATTATTGTTATTAACTTCATTTTAAGTTAATTTACCACCTGCGTAAGCTCTATTGAATGTTGTCATTATTTACTTTAGTTTAATCACCAGCAGCGTTAATTAGATAGCAATGAGCGTGCCGGGCGTTAGCTGGCTGGAAAGAGCTAGTTTATATATTATACATATATATATATTGTATATATGTACATTTTGTAATAATGAGAAATGACACAGGAAAAAAGTATTGAGCACGTTTACTGAAATATATTTAAAACTTGGTGCAAAAGCCTTTGTTGGTGATGAAATCTTCAAGATGCCTCCTGTATGGAGAAACTAGTCGCAGGCATTGCTAATATGTGGTTTTGGCCCATTCTTCCACAAAAACACTCTTGAAATCTTAAAGATCCCATGGGCTCTTTCTATGAACTCTGAACTCTAGTTCCTTCCATATATTTTTCATTAGATTCAGGTCAGGTGATCGGCTCGGCCATTCTAGCAGCTTTATTTTCTTTCCCTGAAACTAATGTAGAATTTCCTTGGCGTGTGTGTTTGGGATCATTGTCTTGCTGAAATTTCCACCCTCCTTTCCTCTTCATCATCCTGGTAGATGGCAGCAGATTGTTTATCAAGGTTGTCTCGGTACATTTGTTCATTCATCCTTCAATTACTTGAAGTTTGCCAGTGCCGTATGCTGAAAAACATCCCCACACCATGATGTTCCCACTTCCAAATGTGTCGGTTCGTATGGAGTGATCAGGGTGATATGCAGTGCCTTTTGGCCTCCAAACATGGTGTGTGTTATGGCATCCAAAGAGTTCAATTTTGGTCTCATGTTCCTAGACTATATTCTCATATTTCTTGCATTTTCATCAACGTTTGATGTGCTTGAACATTCTGGTTCTTCAGCGATGGAGTCTCGCGTGGTGTGTGTATATAAATGCCATGGAGGTTATGTGGTGAGCATGCATATAGGCCATGGTGCGTGAAGCATTACTAATTGTTTTATTTGAAATATTGTAGCTGCTGATTCCAGGTTTTTCTGTAGCTCTCCACAAGTGATCCTTGGCTCTTGGACAACTCGTTTGATAATTCTTTTCACTCCTCAGGAGTACCTGGTCATGGCCTGTTTATGGTGAAATTATGTTCCTTCCACGTGCAGATTATGGTCCCAACACTGCTCATTGGAACCTTTGGTTGTTTTGAAATTCGTCTTTATAAAATATATATAAATATTTAAGCTGTTAATATTTTTTTTTCCCCAAGGGGCTTGACCTACGATGACTTGATGTCTTGTCTAATCCACTGCAATACGTCTGTCAGTTTCACGATATCCTTAGAACCACTTTGGTGCCTTGGTTGTTATTGACCATAGAATGTAAGGGGTTAAGCTGCCATAATCCAAACTACCTTGGACCGCCACCGTTATAAGCAGATTAAAGCTGTATAATACAAACAGCACTTTGCATGGAAGGAATTAAATCATCAAACCTTTTTTGATACCTGTTGAATAGGAGCCTTTATTTTCTACGCACAAAGGATATAAATGTACACATGGGCAGGGCTCGTTACTATACACAGCTCCAGTAATGGTGTTCCTCAAATAACCAGTACTGAAATTTATCTCTCAGACATAAACATATTGCATGACAACAAGAAAATATCTTGAAAGATTCAGATTTTGCAAAGTTATGAACTTTTATATTTTACGAAGACTAACGTTTCTTTGAATAAACCTCAAAATCTCTATGAACTTCTTTGTTGCCTGGCAAGGAGGCAGCTTGAGTAGAAACCTTCTACTGGAGGTCAATCAAGGTGCAACGATGATTTTCCCTGATTGATGCATGCAGAGAAAGTTCTTAGAGAAGTATCACCTGGGTGACAACTATTTTATTCCAAGTTTTCTCACTTGCAGAGATTGATTATCTAGTCTTCTGAACAGCAAAACAAAGAACATTGAGGGACTTATTTCACACAGCATACTGATATCTCAATGGAGAAGAAGAGCCGGGTGACTGCAGGACGTGCCAAGACACTGTTCAGTTGGATGAGTCCAGCTGCTGAAGGAGAAGGTCTGCAGGAGATGACAACCATACACACTGAAGGATTCCCAACTGGGAATATGTGCTACTTGAAGACAACGTGCCTTGGAAATGTGACTCTGAACACCCGCTCCATCAGCTGACAAGCTACGATCCCTGAAGTTACCCTGTCCTCCTCAAAATGCTTGAGATAGTGATCAGCTAAAGTGAAGAGGAAGACTCCAACTTGTAGTCATGAGTGAGCAGGTGCCATCTTCATAGGATACTCTGTACTACATACTTAAGCAGATAGAAATATTGTCTACCATGTTTTTTCTTTCGTGACTTCTAAATGTTTCCTGAACATGGAGAAGTTTTTTTTAATTTGTGACTACTGAATAATTCCTGTATACAGAGTGTATTTTCTCTAAATATTTACTGTACCCTGGGAATGTTTTTTGTAATATATAGGAACAAAATACCTATTTTATTTTTTCATTTTTGAGTACTAAATATTTACAGTACAGAAATCATTTTTGTTGTAAGTACTAAGTTGTCACACTCTGATGGTCTTCGTTAAGGAAGAGGGGCCTCAAACTGTCCCTGGAGCTGGAACCCTAACTATCCTTGTCCTGGGGGTACTCTTGAAGATAGAGAGGCCCAAGTCTCCGCCCTTACTATGCTCCTGATAAACCCTGATCTGTTCCCACCCCATGAGGCATGGGACAAAAATATAGCGTAAACAAGGCACAAAGACAAAACAGGGATAACAGAAAACCTCTATCATATAAAAGCACCAACAGTAGGAGGATAGGGACAGGGAGGAATAAATTAAATGAGAATAGGGACCAGGCAATAGACACACATGTACTACAGCAAACCACAGATCACTGTTACAACAACTCCACTCCAAACACTTAGCACAGGAAGACAAATCTTTCCCCAGCAGGGACAAGAAAGTCTTACCAGTTTTCATAGAAAGAGGTAATAACTAGATCAGAAGCAGCTGAAATGGAGCTGCATGTTTCTGATCAGCATACAAAGGGTCATTATTTAACCTCTTCGACACCAGTGGAAACTAAATCCATTTAATATGGGATACAAATCACACCATCTCTAAAGAAGACCTTCGATTCATTACCAGACCATCTAATTCCAGGTCTTCGAGGGGAACATGACACCCTCCTGACATAAGTATTTACTGTTTAGAGTGTCTTTTTTATTTGTGACTGTATATATAGTACTGTTTTCCATTTGACTGCTAAATACTTCATATAGACTGTTTTTTCCATTTGTGACTACCAGCTACATTTTTCCTCCATGGTCATACTGCTTTTCTTTGCGTTGCTGTCACAGATAGATAAGGGGTCCTTAGAAAGTTCAACCACTTCTTGAACATGTTGTTTTTTTTTACAAAAAAAAAGTTTGAGAACGCTTGCCCTTGTATATTGTGAAAATGACCAGAAGGATTCAAGACTTTTTTGTAGAAATTGGTGGGGGACCCAACAGTCTTACATGTATCCTACGATCAGGTGACATGATACTTTGCTAGAAAATCTCTGTAAAATATTTTACTCTGGTGAACCTGACCTATAAACTAAGTATATAACTAAAAAATAATGGTAATGCATTTTTTCTTCATTTTTTGAACACTAGATGGCGTCAAGCTTGTAGCATAGTCATCCTTTATGTGTGTAACGTAGCATACACATCTGACCAAAAGGCTATGTAGACAATGTGTAATAATCTTACATATCGATGTCTTTTACTAAACTGTGTTTGCTAAGGGAGGAAACCCTGTGTAGGTCGGTGACGAAGAGTCAGTCATGCAAGGTATATCGGGGAACATGAGAATTCATGCATGTCGCTGCATTGAGAAAAGATAATATTTGGTATGATCAGTCTCTGAAAGGATAGAAGAACTATCAGCCCACAGCATAACTTCTACTTCTTAAATTTTAGTAAAGGGCTTCTACGTGGGAAAATGGAGGATTAAACCTGCCTAGAAGTAGAAGAGTGAGAAGAAAAATGGCTAAAGCAATGTGCAAAAAACAACATTGTCCAATGCTATACTCATCTTTAGTGTCTTCGCAGCAGTTGACCAGCAGGAGCAACAGATTTGTTAAGTTTGCCTGCCCAAAACATTGTAGATGGTGTACAGTTAAATTTCACTCAACTGCAGCATCATATTGTGAAGCCTAATGAAAACCTAAACAAAGATACCTGTTGTGCTGCAAACCACAAGCTTTAGATGTTGTCCTATCACAATAAAACCATAATAAAGCATATCGTTGTTACTTCCTTAACCCTGCTACATGTTAACGCTACTTTTAGTGCACATACCAGTCTAATATGTCCAGAATCGCTTTCTACTCTCATGTGCTGTAACTTCTTGTCCATTGCTTTAGGAAGACCCACTACTACTTCCGATAGAGAGGAAAATACCCTCCCGTACATTCTGTAGAGATAAAGACTCACCCTTACTTCTGGTAAAGAGACAAAAACCCGATGCTACTTCCTGTAGAGATATAAAGACCCTCCTCTACTTCCTGTAGAAAGATAAAGACCCGCCCTTCCAGTAGAGAGCCAAAGACCCACTCCCACTTCCAGCAGAGAGCCAAAGAGCCACTCTTCTGTTCGAAAGCCGAAGACCTGTACCTACTTCCGGTTGAGAGCCAAAGACTTTCTCCTACTTCCGATAGAGAGCCAAAGAACCGATCCTACTTCCTGTAGAGATATAAAGACCCTCCACTACATCCTGTAGAAAAATAAAGACCCGCCCTTACTTCCGGTAGAGAACCAAAGACCCACTCCCACTTCCGGTAAAGAGCCAAAGAGCCGCCCTTCCAGTTGAGAGCCAAAGACCTGTCCCTACTTCTGGTCAAGAGCCAAAGACCTTCCCCTGCTTCCATTTGAGAGTCAAAGACCTGTCTCTACTGCTGGTTGAGAGCCAAAGACCTTCCGCTACTTCCGAGAGAGAGCCAAAGACCTGTTCCTACTTCTTGTAAAGATATAAAGACCTGCTCCTACTTTCTGTACTGAGATAAAAACCCACCCTTACTTCCAGTCGAGAGGCAAAAACCTGCCCCTACTTCCAGTTGAGAGACAAAGACCTGTCCCTACTTCCTGTAGAGAGCAAAAGACCCGCCCTTACTTCTGGTAGAGAGCCAAAGATCCACCTATACATGCTGTAGAGAGATACAGACCCGCTCCTAGTTCCTGTAGAGAACCAAAGACCACCCTCACTTCCTGTAATCTGTCTTGTTCCTTTGTCTCGGCTCCTGGAGATGGATTCCATTTGATAATAGGCAGTGGCCAATAAATTGGACAGAAAACCAAGAGTTACCAAGTGCCAACACTTTGGAGGGATTTTCATATTTCATATTTAAAGAGGTTTATAGATTTCCTACATTATACATCAAAGGGGATCATATAGTCTGAAAGCACAAAGACTGCTGAACCTTGAAAGCAATGCCAACTTTGACACTTTTTTTTTTAAAAGGAATCTGTCACCCCAAAAATGGCCTATAAACTAAGGCCACCGGCATCAGGGGCTTAACTACAGCATTCTGTAATGCTGTAGATAAGCCCCCGATGTATCCTGAATCAAAAACTACAACTGTCCTGGATCTTATTTCTTCATTGCTGCTCCTCTTAAAGGGAATCTGTCAGCAAGATTTTACCTTCAAACTATATGTGCGTGTATGGTAGCTCTTTCAAAGACAAGTCCAGCAATATTTTTTCATGTCCTCTCCACTTCTCCGTTACTGAGAAATCAGCCAGTGAATGGATATGCAAATGAGTTTGACGTGGTTTTGGTACCAGGAAGTGTTGCCCAACCTTTGTCACTCTGGCTCTATTATTTGCCCAGTGCCGTAAGACAGTCCTGTCAAGAATAGGATTTTTGTCAAGGAAGCAATACATTTGGATTCATGCATGGTGTGGGTTCATCTTGAGGAAAGGAATTAGCAGTATTTCATAAATACAAGGGCTCAGCTTTGATGCCTTCTAAAGGGGTTATCCGGGACCTTTACCTACCTGTTCTTCCTGGCACCACTCTCTGCCAGCTCAGAGAGGTCATAGATTGCTCTGACTGGTGATTCTGATGGCACATCTATAGAGCAGCATCTTCTCTTTTGCTCCTCTCTATTGAGGTGTTGAGGTTTATCTCTATTTATGTCATATTGATTGACAGCAAGCTCCCCGCTACTGAACTGCGGGGAGCTGGCTGTCAATCAGCATGGGGACACCCGGAATAAAAGGTGCTGCACTGTCCATGAGAGGAACCTTCCATTCCCATATCCAAGACTTTTCTTATGTTGCACCAGTTTTCTGGAATGTGCTACCCCAGACAATCTTAATTTTTATGCATGCTTTAAAACCACATCTCTTTAGACTGGTCTATCACCTCACTTCAGTAATCTAACTCTTACACATTCCCTTTCTAAGTTTTCCTCAGAATCTATTCATCTGTGTCCACATCCCCCATGTGCCCAATAGCACTGGCTAAGATATTGTCTGGTGACCCGATCATGCACTTTTTACCTAATGTGCCCCCCTATTTCCTCGCGACCAGGACTCTCACTCCTTCTGTGTATGTATTACTCAGTAATGTCTTTATTGTTTGTACATGTCCCCTTACATCTTTCAAGTACTGCAGAATATGTTGGTGCTATATAAATAAGCTGATTATTAATTTTATTATTTGCACACTATCCCATCTGTGTATGGGGTCCTCCCAAAATTCCTCCAATAGATGATGTTGGCTAAGATAAGGGTCAGTAAGTATGAAGTCACACACCTAATCCTTTTGTTCCTCAGGTAGATAACCGCTACCAGAGGTGTCCCCCACATATTAGGTAGGAGTCAGACCAAGTTTCTGATTTTGGTGGAATCGGCCATTCATCTGATGTGTATGGAGGTCTCGTGACTCTTCGTCTCGGGGAAGAGAAAGATTGGGCAAATGGGATTTCAGTGCCCGATCCTTTTGTTTTCAAGGTTAGCCAAAAGGTATCCGACATCAGCTTTCTCAACTGACCTCCATTAAAAACACATGAACATTCGACCGAGCCAAGAGCTCATGTGTAGGGAGTCAGGAGAGAGCTGTCTGCCAAATTAATGTCCAACTGGCAGCTACTTCATGGGTATTGTGATTGGTCGCTGAGCGGTCACGTGGGCCGCCGCGACCAATCACAAAGCCGTGACATCATCTAAGGCCCTTCACGCGCTAATTCTTAAGAAGGAAGGCTGCCGGAAAGAAGCAGGGTGCGTCCGAGGTTGAGTATTTACCTAATAGGAATATACTCACCCTTGGCTTCTTTCCGGCAGCCTTCCTTCTTAAGAATTAGTGCGTGAAGGGCCTTAGATGACGTCACGGCTTTGTGATTGGTCGCGGCGGCCCACGTGACCGCTCAGAGACCAATCACAAGCCGTGACGTAATTCTCATGGCCTAAATTCCTAGAATGAGGAATTTAGGACCTGAGAATTACGTCACGGCTAGTGTTGAGCATTCCGATGCTGCAAGTATCGGGTATCGGCCGATACTTGCTGTATCGGAATTTCCGATACCGAGATCCGATATTTTTGTAATATCGGATATCGGTATCGAAACAACATTAATGTAAAAAGGTGTAAAAGAAAGAATTAAAATAAAAAAAATCGCTATACTCACCTGTCCGACGCAGCCGGGACCTCGGCGATTGTAAGCGGCAGCGTTGTTTCTTTAAAATTCGCGCTTTTACTTGCTTACGTGAATTCCCGGCTTCTGATTGGTCAGGGCGGCCATGTTGCCGGGACTCGGACCAATCACAGCAAGCCGTGACGAAATTACGTCACGGCTTGCTGTGATTGGTCCGCGTCCCGGCAACATGGCCGCCATTAACCAATCACAAGCCGTGACGTCACGGGAGGCTGGACACGCGCTTATTTTGAAAAGCGCGCGTGTCCAGCCTCCCGTGACGTCACGGCTTGTGATTGGTCACGGCGCCATATTGCCGGGATGCGGACCAATCACAGCAAGCCGTGACGAAATTACGTCACGGCTTGCTGTGATTGGTCCGCGTCCCAGGAACATGGCCGCCATTAACCAATCACAAGCCGTGACGTCACGGGAGGCTGGACACGCGCTTATTTTGAAAAGCGCGCGTGTCCAGCCTCCCGTGACGTCACGGCTTGTGATTGGTCACGGCGCCATATTGCCGGGACGCGGACCAATCACAGCAAGCCGTGACGTAATTTCGTCACGGCTTGCTGTGATTGGTCCGAGTCCCGGCAACATGGCCGCCCTGACCAATCAGAAGCCGGGAATTCACGTAAGCAAGTAAAAGCGCGAATTTTAAAGAAACAACGCTGCCGCTTACAATCGCCGAGGTCCCGGCTGTGTCGGACAGGTGAGTATAGCGATATTTTTTATTTTAATTCTTTATTTTACACATTTATATGGTTCCCAGGGCCTGAAGGAGAGTTTCCTCTCCTTCAGACCCTGGGAACCATCAGGAATACCGTCCGATACATGAGTCCCATTGACTTGTATTGGTATCGGGTATCGGTATCGGATTGGATCCGATATTTTGCCGGTATCGGCCGATACTTTCCGATACCGATACTTTCAAGTATCGGACGGTATCGCTCAACACTAGTCACGGCTTGTTGTGATTGGTCGCTCAGCGGTCACGTTGGCCGCCGCGACCAATCACAAGCCGTGAAGCATTCGAAAGGTCTTTCAAGCGCCATTCTTAGGACCGGAAGATGCCGGTTACTACCAGGGCGCATCAGAGAGGTGAGTATATCAATATTTTTTATTTTAATTCTTTATTTTACACTTAAATGTGGATTCCGATACCGAGTTCCGATATCGCAAACATATCGGAACTCGGTATCGGAATTCCGATACCAGATTCAGAAGATCGCCGACCTCATGGCCGACCCCACACAGGGGTCGGGTCGGGTTTCATGAAACCCGACTTTGCCAAAAGTCGGCGACTTCTGAAAATGGTCGACCCGTTTCGCTCAACCCTACTTTGCATTATTTGAAGTCTGAAAGCCCTGTTTTTTTTATTTTGACCATTTCTCCTTTTCAGAAAAAAAATACAAAATTTATTGCTTGGAAATTCGGAGACACGTCAGAAGTTTATAGAATAAAAGAACAATTTACAATTTACTCAAAAATATACCTATAAAGAGAAAAATTAGACAAACTGAACATTTTTCAGTGGTCTCTTAATTTTTCCCAGAGCTGTATGTCAGTGCGGGCTCACCCCAACTGATTACAGTCTTTGCTCCCGCAGCAAACTTTACTCAAATAAGAGGTGCAATCCTACCATGTCTTGGTATCATCTTCAATCTTAGCTCCAGCAGCTTCCAGCACCAACTCCATGCACAGTTCACACTGAACAGGTTTAAGCTACCACATATTTCTCTGCAGCTCCAACACACAGACTGCTCAGCTGTCCTAGCTGATCCGTGCAGTCTCCATTCAGTGAGAGACACCGGCATGTCTCTCTCCCAGCTATACATTTTGGCTGGTCACTCACCAGCAGAACACTAGACTCTGTGCAACATCCAGCAGATTGATACACCTAGTGACCAGAGGCCCTGCTTTTAAGTTAATGCCTGCCAGGTGCATCTAATAAAGACCTGTAGTGCCGGTATTTAAACCAGTCCTACCTGGCTCTTATACAGTATGTTCAGTTTTACTCCACATTCCTCATGGAGAACACATGTATATGGGTACCTTAGTTTACATAGGACTACATAATGCTTTGAGGAATGGCTGATAATTGCTATTTGTGAGTTCTTCCAGTATGATCAATATCGTTACAGTATGAATAAATGAGTTGGATTTATTTGCATCCTCTATAATATTATCCTTGACCAAGAGTCAATTGATCTTTTGTTAGCAGTTTCAAAAAAATCGGAGTTTCATGCCACAAAAAGGGGAACAAAGATCAAAAGGACTAAACTGGCATCAAATATCTACTATGCCCAAAGTGAGTGTCAATTTATATTGAAAACTAAAAAGACATTGTGAATTGTTTTCAAGAATAGATTATTCTGCTGCTAAAGCTCCTGTAAGCCACCACTAAAGGGAACTTGTTGCATATTTGTTAAAGCAGGACTTGTTTTAAAGCCATTAAAAAAAAGTTCAGAGACCAAACGTGGGACTTCCCTCCTAAAACCAGCACTAATAAAGATCATTGTCTCCCGAGACCTAAATTTGGAACTGTTAAGTGAAAACTAGAAATTTCCCCAATATGTTACCCGTCATCATCTGACTTTCCTGCAGTGAGAAGCGCTCATTGTTCCCAAGTTGCTGTTGTCACTGTTACTAAGAACTTGTGAATTGTTTGCCAAGTGTACACACGATCATTGGCCGTCAGTCTACAAGGAACTGAAAACTTTGTCAGAGGGAACTGAATAGTCGCTGTCTGAAGACCCTAAGGCTGTAATTTGGTCCCCATATTGGCTGTGTTCTCCAGCGTTGCCTAAGGTGGTAGCAGGACATCCACTGAAGGAAGGAGAACTATCATTTCGAAAGGTAATGGTTGGTAGAACCTATCTGTGTCCCATGGTATTCCATAGACTTGGGGTGTAGCTCTTACCACTTAGTATTTGGCTTTTATTGGGACCTTTAAAAGTTCGACAACCTCTACACAACATCCACTAAACCCAACCTTCTAATCACACTGCCCTTTTGGAAACCCAGAAATGTCATATTATTGGGAGGTCCAGGTGACGTATAAATCAGAGGTCATAATGCCCTTTTAGCAATGTCAATGGCAGAGACGGCATCAGGGTCCTTTATTTATTTTACTCACTTATATAGCGCCATTAATTTCACAGCACTTTACATCATCTCTGTCGATGTTGAGGCTCACACTCGGAATTCCTTATCACTATATCCTTGGAGAGTGGGAGGAAACCGGTGACTCAGAGAAAACTCAAACAAATACGGAGAGAACATACAAATTGCAGAAATTTTAAAAACCAATAAAAATATATAATTTGGGGTGGCTGCTTAAAGAAACTCCCGATTTATCGAAATATAAAATAAATTAATCTGATCAGTAAACGGCGTAACAAGAAAAAACAAAACACCAGAATTACTTTTAACAGGCGATCAAAGCATCATATCTAGCCCAAAATGGTATCAGTGAAAACATCAGCTTATGACTATCTCTCACCAATCACAGGTCCCGAAAAATGAAAACATCACAGGTCTCAGAAAATGGCGACAAAATAAAAATATTTTTTTTCTTATAAATTTCCATTTTTTTCCCCCTCAGTAACTGTGTACTACTCAGCTCTGCATCTGCTAAAATCCGGCTTAGAAAAGAGATGATCAGTGAGGATGCTTGGGGACATTTCCACCGATCTGCTATTGTTGACCAATTCATAGGATAAGGCATCAATATTAAGGTAGTGGAGTAACCCTTTAACTTGTTTACTCTTCCACCTATTTTCCTGCCAGTTTGGTGTCTTATTATGATTGGGTCACAGTAAATCCAGTATATTCTGTCTGGTGTCCATAGGGTTTAGTGTTTTTAATGAGTGGATGTTTTATTCTTGGTCTATTTTATCATCTAGCAATAAAGCTGATTTTCTAAAGATATATGATGTGCGCTAGTAGTTTACGATGTGTCACTTTTTCTCTTAATTTCCATAGGTCTTTTGTTTGCCCATCAGTAGCTCTTTGAATTTATTTAGCAATGCCCACTTTCTTCTTTTTAGTAAAACAAGATGTCACAGCACAGTCGAAGGATATCACAAGGATAGGGGCTCCGTCCATATAGCTAGGGGCGCCCTAGCTATCCTTGCAGCACAGATTGCTTCTGATGGTGAAGAGGTCAGGGCCATGTGCCTTACTGAATTTCTAAAGCAGCCCTAATCTGTCCCCTCCCCCACCCAGGGAAATGGGGAGTTGTAGTATATAAGTATACACAAACCAGACTAACAAAGGAAAACGTACAGGGATAAATGAAAAAAACATTCATACAAATATGCACTCACAAACAAGAGAGTAAAACACCGAGAGGGAAGGGAAGAAAAACCAAGTAGGAGAGGCTTAGCATTTGCACACAGACAAATCACCAAGCAATAGTCTTCTGAACACCACTTCAAACGCCTCCTCAAACAACCAACAACTCCAAATCCAGAACCAGGTAACATGAAATAAACACTGGTAATTCCTGTTTGCGAGAGGTGAGTATATAGAGCAGAGTGGAGTGGCCAACACTGAACAGCTGAGACCATCAAAGCAGATTAACCCCTGAACTGCTATTAGAAACATGCACTGTTTAACATTAAGGTTAAGTTTTTCTAATCAATGAAGGAGTTCAAGAAATCGGAGACAATGCAGTCTTGTGGCCCCTCTTTGCTATGGTAAACCCGTAACACATGGTTTTCCTCACCATCCTCTGAGACCCATCCACCAACTGAACAGCATTTTTTCCCCACATGTTATATGAGTGCTTCATTGCCTAATGCCAAGTGTTCTGCCATTCACCGTACCTCAATCAATTCCCATCTTAGTGCCTTTTCTAATAATACCATCTGCTATGATACTATACAGTGCCCTCCAACAATTCCAGCCACACTGTCCCCCTGACAGTGCCATCCATAGTGCCATGGAAAAATAGGTGTGGGACAAGATAGCGCAAAAGGGTTTTATCTGGAAAACAATGGTGGTCATATAAACATTTACACATTTATATTTAAAACTTTACAAAATCTCCTCGTGGGACCACTATGGCGGATACAGACATCACATCTCTGTTACCAAGAAAGTGAAATTACGATATCACAGCTTTTATTCCCCCAAACAGGTGCCGTCAGCCAAATAGTAAGAAAAGCACGCTTCCAAAAAAAGAGGAACTAGAAGATAAACCATCTAAGAATAGCGGCCACGATAAATAGAATCTTAAACATTGACATTAAGAGGAAGGAACAGAAATCAAACTTCTGTCAGCATAGGGATTGTCAGAATTACATTAGTCATGTACCGTATGTATTCCTAAAATTATATCCCAAGAAAACCCATACTTAGAGGACATGATATTGTTTGCTGAAAGCAGATGCAGAAAAATCTTAGTTACCTATTGATGCCATTAAGGGGTCGTTCTTTATTCAGTGGGAGAGTTCTATAGATATTGGTTATTGAAAGTTACAAACCACAAACTGGAAGAAGTGACTTTAAAAAAAGTGGCTTTTGAATTTCCACTGCCTATGACAGTCACATTTTAGCAGTTATGATCACCGGAGAGCAGAAGAGGGGCATTCTTCCCTTAATGTGAAAAAACAAAGTACAGCATTTCTCAATGATCTTGTACTAGCAAAAGCATAAAGAGAGGGAAGGTGTGACAATTATAGGTTCTAATTTCTCATATGTACAAAAATACAACTTCTATAATACTGCCCTCTATGTACAAGAATATAACTACTATAATACTGCCCATATGTACAAGAATATAACTACTATAATACTGCACCTATATACAAGAATATAACTACTATAATACTGCCCCCTATGTACAAGAATACAACTTCTATAATACTGTCCCCTATGTACAAGAATATAACTACTATAATACTGCCCATATGTACAAGAATATAACTACTATAATACTGCCCCCCATGTACAAGAATATAACTACTATAATACTGCTCCCTATGTACAAGAATATAATTACTATAATACTGTCCCTATGTACAAGAATATAACTACTATAATACTGCCTCCTATGTACAAGAATATAACTACTATAATACTGCTCCTATATACAAGAATATAACTTCTATAATACTGCTCCTACGTACAAGAATAAAACTACTATAATACTGCTCCTATGTACAAGAATATAACTACTATAATACTGCTCATATGTACAAGAATATAACTACTATAATACTGCTCCTATGTACAACAATGTAACTACCACTATAATACTGTACCAATGTACAAGAACATATCTACTATAATACTGCCTCCTATGTACAAGAATATAACTGCTATAATACTGCCTCCTAAGTACAAGAATATAACTACTATAATACTGCCCCCTATGTACAAGAATATAACTACTATAATACTGCTCCTACGTACAAGAATATAACTACTATGATACTGCCTCCTATGTACTCAATATAACTACTATAATACTGCCTCCTATGTGCAAGAATATAACTACTATAATACTGCCCCAACGTACAAGAATATAACTACTATATTACTGCTTCTATGTACAAGAATATAACTACTATAATACTGCTCCAACGTACAAGAGTATAACTACTATATTACTGCTCTTATGTACAAGAATATAACTACTATAATACTGCTCCTATGTACAAGAATATAACTACTATTATACTGCTCCTACGTACAAGAACATAACTACTATGGTACTGTCTCCTATGTGCAAGAATATAACTACTATAATACTGCCCCAACGTACAAGAATATAACTACTATATTACTGCTCCTATGTACAAGAATATAACTACTATAATACTGCTCATATGTACAAGAATATAACTACTATAATACTGCCCCTATGTACAACAATATAACTACTGTAATACTGCCTCCTATGTACAAGAATATAACTACTATAATACAGCCCCAATATACAAGAATACAACTACTATAATACTGCTCCTATATACAAGAATATATCTACTATAATACTGCTCCTATGTACAAGAATATAACTACTGTAATACTGCCACTATGTACAGGAATATAACTACTATAATACTGCTCCTATGTACAAGAATATAACTACTATAATACTGCTCCCTATGTACAAGAATATAACTACTGTAATACTGCCACTATGTACAAGAATATAACTACTATAATACTGCCTCCTATGTGCAAGAATATAGCTACTATAATACTGCCCCAACGTACAAGAATATAGCTACTATATTACTGCTCCTATGTACAAGAATATAACTAATATAATACTGCTCCTATGTACAAGAATATATCTACTATAATACTGCTCCTATGTACAAGAAAATAACTACTATAATACTGCCCCAATGTACAAGAATATAACTACTATAATACTGCTCCTATGTACAAGAATATATCTACTATAATACCGCTCCCTATGTACAAGAATATAACTACTATAATACTGCCACTATGTACAAGAATATAGCTACTATAATACTGCTCATATGTACAAGAATATAACTACTACTAGATTGTGGCCCGATTCTAACGCATCTAGTATTCTAGAATATGCATGTCCCCATAGTATATGGACAATGATGATTCCAGAATTCGCGGCAGACTGTGCCCGTTGCTGATTGGTCGAGGCAACCTTTATGACATCATCGTCACCATGCTGTGCCCGTCGCTGATTGATCAGAGACGCGGGATTTCCAGGACAGACAGACAGACGGAAAAACCCTTAGACAATTATATATATAGATAATACTGGAAAAAGCAGAAGTCCTGCGTGGGTGATGTCCATAAAAAATACCTTTTATTCCATTTTCATTAAAAGCACATAAATCCAAAGTCCATCTGTCATGTCGGACGCTGTTCAGACCAGGTCGTTCGACAGACAGCGGTAATTCCGCTTTTGACCACTATGTGCTCATTGGCGTCGGCTAGATTTTTGTTATGATCCGGTGACCTTGGAGCCGCATGAGACTTTCTCTGGAGAAGGTGGATCCTGTACTGACCGTAAACCCTAAACTGACACCGCAACTAGAAGTAGCCGTGGGGTGTACCTAACACATCCTAGACACCTCGACACAGCCGGAGGACTAAATACCCCTATAGATGGAAATGGGAATTCTATCTTGCCTCAGAGCAGAACCCAAAGGATAGGCAGCCCCCCACAAATATTGACTGTGAGTATTAGAGGAAAGACACACGCAGGCAGAAAACAGGATTTAGCAAAAGAGGCCACTCAGCTAAATAGAAAAGGATAGGACAGAATACTAAGCGGTCAGTATTAAAACCCTAAAAATATCCACAGCAGATAATATGAAAATTCCACCATCTAACTAAAGACATGGAATGTATATCTGCATCTCCTGAGAATCCAACTTGACTGAAGAAATCCAAACACAGTCTAAGCTGCACAAGAAAAAACAATGAATAGCACTGAAATTAAAGCACACAGCATGTGTACTGCAGAAACAAAACCCAGACACTTATCTTTGCTGATTTGACAGCAGGGCAGGAGGAACCAGACAGAGATGTAAAACCTCCAAGAACAATGGACAACTGGCAAGGGCTAATGAATCCTGCACACCTAAATACCTAGTCAGAGCTGCAATCAGCAGGGACACCTGCTCAGGATTGCAACCCAGGGACAAATGTATTACCACCAACAACCACCGGAGGGAACCCAAGAGCAGAATTCACAACAGATTTTATCTAGCTGTTCCGGGGTTAATTTACCTGATCCTCGGATTGGAGGCTGGGCCATGCCCATTGCCTTTAAATAGTTCTCCTGATCATTGGGCGTCGCCGATTATAGCTTCTGTCTTGTGCGTTGTTATCTCGGTCTGGAGTGGAGAGCTGGTTGTTGGAGATTCGTTGCTGGTGGTGTATTTTACTTTGTCTTATTTACTCCTTCCTATATTTGTATTTATTTTGCCCTGCACATTTATAGTGTATTCCTGAGTGACTGCGGCGTGGTGTATATTTTCCTTTATCCTTGTCTGTGCTAACTGTGTGTATTGGTGTATTACATCTTCACTGGGTGGTGGGCAGAGGTTTCAGCCTAGGGTTGAAACAGGAGACAGGGCGAGGGTCGAGGCCTGGACATGCACACCATCAGTGTAAACTCCAGGTAGAGGGTCAGTCAGGATTTCCCTAGTCTGAGGGAAATTGCAGGGGCCCAGGTTATTAGCTCTCGCTCACCAAGTCTCCCCGTGACATTATAATCGGCCCAACAACAACAAAAAAAAAGGGGGGTTCTTTTTTTTTTGTTTGTGTTTTGTCATGGATCCCATGACTTCCATAACCCGCCAGTTGGAGGCGCTGTCCCTACAGGTCACTGAGTTGAGGGGGGCAGTACAGCAACAGGGACTAGCAGTATCTAATGTGCAAGCTGGAGCGACAGGAAGAGTTGCTGAGCCTAAATTTCCTTTGACTGAAAAATTTGCTGGGGAACGCAGTAAATTTGTTTCTTTTCGTGAAGCTTGCAAACTATATTTCCGTATGCGCCCGATCTCCTCGGGTAATGAGGCTCAGCGTGTGGGCCTGGTGTTGTCATTGTTAAGCGGGGATCCCCAAGCATGGGCGTTTTCTTTCCCATCTGATTCTCCTGCATTTGACTCTGTGGAGAGTTTTTTTTCCTCTCTTGGAAAAATCTACGATGAACCTGACAGAATGGCTCTAGCAGAATCTAAGATACGCTCTATTCGCCAGGGGGAGCAAGTTGCAGAGGATTACTGTTCTGAATTTCCTCGCTGGGCGATCGATACACAATGGAATGATCCAGCATTGCGGAGTCAGTTTATTTATGGGGTTTCTGCAAGGGTTAAAAAAGCCCTTCTGATGTACGAGACTCCTGCTTCTCTAGATTCTGCTATGAGTCTGGTTGTCCGCATTGATCGCCGTTTGCGTCAGGGGGAGCATGAGACACTGCCTATGGGAGAAGGTTTACGTTCACGTGAGGTTGCTGCAGGTGAGCCCACGGAGCCTACGCAAATCGCAGGGGTGTCATATGTGAAGCCTCGAGCCCCTGAGCTCAGGAAGCAGGTAGCCTGTTTTTACTGTGGTAAAACTGGTCATTTTATTAACATCTGTCCTCTTCTGTCTAAGAAAAACGCAACGGCGGAAAACTTCTAAGCTCAAAGGGTGTGGAGGAGACCAATCTGAGCTTATGTATATCCTCCATGGTGGTTTCTCAATGCATGCTCCCTGCTAAGGTTTTTATCGCTGGCAGTGAGCTGCCAATTACTGTTTTTGTGGATAGTGGTTCAGCCACAAATCTTATTGATGAGGAGTTTGCGCGCACAGCAGGTTTTAGGATTGAAAAACTGTCTCATCCTATCCACGTGGTCACCATCAATGCTGCTCCTCTCTCTCAGAGGGAGATTACTGAATTTGTGGCTGAGGTGAAACTCCACATTGGGGTTCTACATTCCGAGCGGGTTACATGTAAGGTGCTCAGGAATCTTCCTGCTCAGGTGGTTTTGGGTTTTCCTTGGTTGTCTATGCACAACCCGTTAACTGACTGGAAAACTCAGGACATAATTCAGTGGAGCGAGTTCTGCCAGGAGAATTGCCTGGCCACATGTGTGTCTGTTGTGACTTCAAGCATTCCGGAGTCACTTCTGGATTTTGTGGATGTGTTCTCTGAGAAGGGTTGTTCAGAGTTGCCGCCACATCGTCCCTATGACTGTTCTATCAGGTTTAAACCAGGGGCCAAATTGCCTAAAGCAAGGATGTTTAACATCTTCGGTCCGGAGAGACAAGCGTTAAAAGATTATATTGCTGAAAGCTTGAGCAAAGGGCACATCAGGCCGTCATCCTCGCCGGTGGCAGCAGGGTTCTTCTTCGTGAAGAAGAAAGATGGCGGATTACGCCCGTGTTGGGATTTCAGGGAGTTGAACCAGATTACGGTTCATGATCTATACCCTATGCCACTGATACCAGATTTGCTCAACCAGGTGGCAGGTGCTAAGTGGTTTACCAAGCTTGACCTCAGGGGGGCGTACAACCTCATAAGAGTCCGTCAAGGTGATGAGTGGAAGACAGCTTTTAATACCCCTGAGGGTCATTTTGAAAATTTGGTGATGCCATTTGGGTTGACTAACGCACTTGCAGTGTTCCAACATTTCATCAATGATGTGTTCTCACATGTTTTGCGGAAATTCGTTATCGTGTACCTAGATGACATTCTCATATATTCTTGCGACCGTGATGCTCATTTAGATCATGTCAGGCAGGTGTTACAGCTTCTCAGAGAGAATAAGCTGTATGCTAAACTTGAGAAATGTGTATTTTTTGTTCAAGAGTTGCCGTTCTTGGGTTATATTGTGTCTGCTTCTGGTTTTAAAATGGACACCGCTAAGGTGCAAGCGGTGCTGCATTGGGAACATCCTGATAACCTGAAAGTACTTCAGCTGTTCCTTGGGTTTTCTAACTACTATAGGAAATTTATCAAGGATTTTTCCATCATTGCTAAACCGCTAACTGACATGACTAAAAAGGATACCAATTTCTCCGTTTGGCCTGAGGC
This sequence comes from Ranitomeya variabilis, assembly GCF_051348905.1. Taxonomy (NCBI): domain Eukaryota; kingdom Metazoa; phylum Chordata; class Amphibia; order Anura; family Dendrobatidae; genus Ranitomeya; species Ranitomeya variabilis. Next base: position 222,612,700 of record NC_135235.1, read on the forward strand.
TGCTGTGCGCGCATTTGAATTTCTTAAGAACAGTTTTGTTTCAGCCCCCATTCTTGTGCAGCCAGACGTATCAAAACCCTTTGTTGTGGAAGTCGATGCGTCTGAGGTTGGTGTGGGAGCGGTACTATCTCAAGGCTCATCTTTGAGTGGTTTGCGTTCGTGCGCCTATTTCTCCAAGAAACTGTCATCTGCCGAACGTAACTACGATATCGGCAACAGGGAGTTGTTGGCTATTAAGTTGGCCTTTGAGGAATGGCAACACTTTTTGGAGGGGTCGGTACATCACGTTACTGTTATTACCGATCATAAGAATCTGCTGTATTTGGAGTCAGCCAAGCATCTGTCCCCCAGGCAGGCTCGCTGGGCATTGTTTTTCACGCGGTTCCATTTTGTTGTCACTTACAGACCGGGGTCTAAAAACACTAAGGCGGATGCTCTGTCCAGGTGTTTTCCGGGGGGAGAACCTCGGGAGGATCCAGTACCCATCCTCCAAAAGGGTGTTGTGGTTTCGGCTCTCACTACCGAGGTTGAGTCTGAGATTGCCGAGGCTCAGGAGGAGGTACCATCTGAGCTTCCCATCAACAAATCTTTTGTACCGCTTCATCTCCGCTTGAAGGTTTTGGCGGAGCATCATGATGCTGTCCTGGCTGGCCACCCAGGGGTTAGAGGTACCTTGGAGTTGGTGTCACGTCGGTTTTGGTGGCCCAAGATCTGACAGGACGTGGTATCATACGTGTCAGCTTGTACCACGTGCGCTAGGGCTAAGACGCCCCGCTCCCGTCCTGTCGGCACACTACTTCCTCTTGAGGTACCTAGTAAGCCATGGACGGAAATCTCCATGGATTTCATCACTGATTTGCCCTCATCAGCTGGGATCACGGTCATCTTGGTGATTGTTGATCGGTTTTCAAAAATGTCGCACTTTGTGTCTTTACCTTCGTTGCCTAACGCTAAGACTCTGGCTCAGGTATTTGTGCAGGAGGTGGTCAGACTTCATGGAGTTCCATCTGACATCGTGTCTGATAGGGGGGTCTCAGTTTGTGGCAAAATTTTGGAAAGCATTTTGCTCACAGCTGGGGATCAAGTTGTCTCATTCTTCGGCGTTTCATCCTCAGTCAAATGGTCAGACTAAGCGTATGAACCAAAATTTGGAACAGTACCTACGCTGCTTTGTCTCTGATAACCAGGAGGAGTGGTCTACCTTTCTTCCTTTGGCTGAGTTTGCCATCAATAATCACCGCCAGGAGTCGTCTGGGGAGTCTCAGTTTTTTTGTGTTTACGTACTATATCCTCAATTTTGCACTTTGAGTCAGAGGGGCTCTTCCGGCGTTCCGGAGGAGGACCAGTTAGGAGCACAATTGTCGTCAGTCTGGAGGAGAGTTAAACAGCGCCTGTTGAGTGTGGGTGCTAGGTACAAACATGTGGCTGACAGTAGGCGTGTGCCAGGTCCGGACCTGAGTGTGGATGACTGGGTGTGGTTATCCACAAAAAACATGACTCAAAATACCGTCCCTTAAATTGGGTCCACGGTTTATTGGTTCATTTAGGGTCACCGCCGTCATTAACCCAGTAGCGTACAGATTGGAGCTCCCTACGGTGTATAAGATACACAACGTGTTCCACAGGTCTCTTCTAAAGAAGGTGGTGGGTTCTGTGGACGCGGCTCCTATGCCACCTCCAGTCTTGGTGGATGGTAACCTGGAATTTGAAGTCTCCAAGGTGGTTGACTCTCGTATAGTGCGCCGCACTTTACAGTACTTGGTACACTGGCGTGGTTATGGGCCTGAGGAGAGGTCCTGGGTACCAGCCTCGGACATTCAGGCAGATCGGCTAGTCAGGTTTTTTCATCGTCGCCATCCTGACAAGCCGGGTCCTATGGGCCGTGAGGGCCCTGGGGTCCCTCGTAGAAGGCGGGGTACTGTCATGTCGGACGCTGTTCAGACCAGGTCGTTCAACATACAGCGGTAATTCCACTTTTGACCACTATGTGCTCATTGGCGTCGGCTAGATTTTATCTAGCTGTTCCGGGGTTAATTTACCTGATCCTCGGATTGGAGGCTGGGCCATGCCCATTGCCTTTAAATAGTTCTCCTGATCATTGGGCGTCGCCGATTATAGCTTCCGTCTTGTGCGTTGTTATCTCGGTCTGGAGTGGAGAGCTGGTTGTTGGAGATTCGTTGCTGGTGGTGTATTTTCCTTTGTCTTATTTACTCCTTCCTATATTTGTATTTATTTTGCCCTGCACATTTATAGTGAATTCCTGAGTGACTGCGGCGTGGTGTATATTTTCCTTTATCCTTGTCTGTGCTAACTGTGGGTATTGGTGTATTACATCTTCACTGGGTGGTGGGCGGAGGTTTCAGCCTAGGGTTGAAACAGGAGACAGGACGAGGGTCGAGGCTTGGACATGCACACCATCAGTGTAAACTCCAGGTAGACGGTCAGTCAGGATTTCCCTAGTCTGAGGGAAATTGCAGGGGCCCAGGTTATTAGCTCTCGCTCACCAAGTCTCCCCGTGACACCATCTTCATATCCATAGACACAAAAACGGGTGATTCATACCAGTGACAGTCACAGGCTTAAAGTGCATTAAAATCAAACGCGTTTCAACGGTCTTGCCGCCTCACAATGAGTAAGGCGGCAAGACCGTTGAAACGCGTTTGATTTTAATGCACTTTAAGCCTGTGACTGTTACTGGTATGAATCACCCATTTTTGTGTCTATGGATATGAAGATGGACTTTGGATTTATGTGCTTTTAACGAAAATGGAATAAAAGGTATTTTTTATGGACATCACCCACGCTGGACTTCTGCTTTTTCCTTCATTCTACTTGCAGCACTGCATGATCCGTGCGCTGCGACTGAGAGGAGGTGAGCTGATCTTCGTTGCTTTTTCTTTTCTACTATAATACTGCCCATATGTACAAGAATATAACTACTATAATACTGCCCCTATGTACAACAATATAACTACTATAATACTGCCTCCTATGTACAAGAATATAACTACTATAATACTGCTCCCTATGTAGAAGAATATAACTACTATAATACTGCCACTATGTACAAGAATATAACTACTATAATACTGCTCCTATGTACAAGAATATAACTACTATAACACTGCTCCTATGTACAACAATATAACTACTATAATACTGCTCCCTATGTACAAGAATGTAACTACTGTAATACTGCCTCTATGTACAAGAATATAACTACTATAATACTGCTCCTATGTACAAGAATATAACTGCTATAATACTGCTCCCTATGTACAAGAATATAACTACCATAATGCTGCCACTATGTACAAGAATATAACTACTATAATACTGCCCCTATGTACAAGAATATAACTACTATAACACTGCTCCTATGTACAAGAATATAACTACTATAATACTGCCCCTATGTACAAGAATATAACTACAATAATACTGCTCCTATGTACAAGAATATAACTACTATAATACTGCTCCTATTTGCAAGAATATAGCTGCTGACTACACAGGTTTCCTCTTTTTTCTTACCTACTATAATACTGCCCCTGTGTACAAGAATAAACAGTAACGGCTGTTGATCTGCTGTGTTAGGAGGAGGAAGGGCCACAAGTGAAAATGCTCTCATGCAAACTTATACATTGAGCAACACACTCAGACTCGGAACTTCTGGTTTTGTTTGTCTGCACATACTATCAGCTCATAACGCAATCAGAGCATGAGTAAACTTTTGACAGTTTTATTGAGAGCACAAGGAGGAAGCACAACAGTAAATCCCAACAATATAAAGACCTTTATAGATAATAAGATTAGGAAGATATGCGGGTAACAAGATCTGGGATATTGGACGGTATGTATTTTGTGTACCGTGCTTAGTATCTTTCGAAATAACTGCACTGACTCATGCTCCGTGTTACATTGAATACCCAAGTATTGCTTTTTTAAGACGTGTTTTTGAAGCATTTTATGTGTCACCTGCTTTAGTATTTTTGTTGTTTTTGCTTCCCATTTTTATCTTCATTTAATCTCATTAGAACATGCACCCAAGTTCCGAAACCACTAATGTTTTTTGGGGGATTTATTGTTTGGTTAGATTGTACATAACACTGGGCAGGAATTACTTTAGCCTAAAGGAAATCTCTAGTTCAGGAGCCCTTTAAATCGGTTGAAGCCAGCTCCTTTAATTAAAGCTGTGCAGCCTTTTTGGCTGTGCAACCTGTTTAGACAGGTCCGGCCACTGAAACTCCCCATCAATTGTCTGTTTCAATTTATCATGTATCAAGTAAGTTTGCAAAGTGCTTTTCTTTGGCAAGTTACCAGTGTGACGCTAGTCACTACTCATGGACAAGCTGCGAGGTTGAATAGTCAGAGAGGTCCAAGGTCAAAAGCCAGGAGGGTACCACAAGGTAGCAGATCATGCAAAAGGATGGTAAAAGGCAAATCCAAGGATGAGCAACAAAGATCAGAATACAAGACTAGGAGCACAAAGCACACACAGACCTCATGAGCAAAGCTACAACTGACAGCAATCTAAGGCCACCTTCACACATCCATTTTTTGTGTCCATATGCAGTCTGTTTTTTAAGGACCGCAAATACGGAAAAATGTACACTCATTGTGTTCAATTGTGGTGCCCGCAGACATGTCCTTTTTTTGGAGTAGCACGGACAAAATGTGTGCGGCACACGTGCACATGGATAACATGTACCAGCGCCTGAGAACAAGTAGTACAGTTCGCGTGGATCCCAGGCACCCGCTGCTGAAGGCAGCTCTCATTATTGTCGTCTGGTCTCCCTGAAGTGACCTGGCGACAATGATGGGACTTGTAGTCAGCACCCGCTGTGTACATCATGTGTAAAATTAAGAATTAAATTTAAAAAAGGCACTGGCTCCTGCATAATTTTCATAATCAGCATAGGGAAAGCAAACAACTGGGCACTGATGTTAATAATCTGGGAAAAGGGGACAATATCCCAAAAGGTTCCCATGCTATTAATTGCCTTTATTGGTTAGTTTATGGGGGACCCCAGAAAAAAAATGACGTAGGGTCCCCCTATTAAATTAAACCAGTAAAGGCTGGATTGATATAAATAGCCTCAGAAGACATCAGGGATATTGTCCCCCCCCTCACAGGCTACCAACATCAGCCCTCAGTCGCCTCAGAAATGACACGTCCATTAGTTGCACCAAATCTGGCCTGTAGCCTCACTCTTCTCACTTGCCCTTTGAAGGTGGCAAGTTGGATAACAGCATAGTAGTTTATATCAGCTTTGTATTGTCAGGTGACATCAAGCCCAGTGGTTAGCAATGAAGAGGTGTCTATAAGATGCTCCCATTACTAATCCCATAGTAAGTTTTGAAATAAACACACAGCATGAATAAAATCCTTTATTTGAAATAAATACTCCCTGACCCTCTTTTTCCCATTTATTACTGTTAAAATTAAAACAATAAAACTGACTAAACTGTCACTAAAAGCTCTGACAGCTCAACATGCCCCATCCCTTGATTGGACGGCAGATCTGTCGTACACTGCAAACAGACAGCCTGATAGGAGGAATAGTGAGAACCCATAACATTTTTTAGAGGATTTTATTTTAAGATCTTTACATTTTTTCCTGCTCAGTTATTTAACTAATTCTTGCTTTCTTATCGCGATACATGAAAACTAACTTTTATATCATTTGTAGATTACTAAAAAATAAAAACGAGGGAAAATGTAAATAATAAAGAGAAAATACGTGCCTGTTTTTTATTTTTTTTGTAAATTGTGTGCTGCTGAAAGCAGCTCCCATCATTGTTGTTTGGATTCCATGAGATCAGCATGACCAGGTGACAAGGATGTATTCAGCACCCACTGTATACATTTTGTGTAAAGAATTATACAAAGTAAAGGCATGGGCTCTTGTTTAACTTTCATAACCAGCACAGGGAAAGCCCACAGCTGGGGGCTGATGTTAATTATTTAGGACAAGGGACATTACCCCCATATGGTTCCCAGGCTATTAATAACAGCTCACAGCTGTTTGCTCAATCTTCATGGTAATCCCCCAAAAATGAGGCGGGTCCCCCTATAAATTCATATCAGCAAAGGCTAAACAGACAGCTTTGAGTTGATATTAATAGTCTGGGAAAGGGCCAGAGATATTGCCCCTCCCAGACTACCAACATCATCCCTCAGTCGACACAGAAATTGCGCTTCCATAAGATGCACCAAATCTAGCACTTGCCCTAGTGCAGTGGCAAGTGGAGTATTTTTTGTGGGGTTGATATCATCTTTGTATTGTCAGCTGACATCGAGCCCAGGGCTTAGGAATGTAGAGGCGTCTATAAGGCAGCCCCATTACTAACCCCATAGTAAGTTTTGAAATAAACACACTGAATCCTTTATTTTAAATAAAAATAAAAGAGCAAAGTTATACTCACCTTTATGTCTAATCCATTGAAGCCCATGTCCCCTGTAAAAAACAAAAATAATAAACAACCATATCCCTCATCTGTCAGATGTGAAGATAATCTCCGATGCCAATGTGCCCTGTGAAAAAAAAAAATAAATTAACAACCATATCCCTCATCTGTCCAAAGTGAAGATAATCCATACAGACCCATGCATTAATCCATCTCTGCGACATCTGATTTTCAAAATGAACTGAGCCATAATGCAACCATTCATTCTGAAAACCATGACACAATGAGCTGCTGTGAGCACAACTTCAGTGAGAAGCCGTGACAGTATAGAGGTTACCGCCTGTCACTGCATTCCCACAGGTAGTTTACTGTGACCTGGGGCAATGAACTGCAGTGACCTCATTGAGATCACCGCGAGCACAGATGGAATATTATCACTGTGCTGGCAGTGATCTCATTGAGGTTGCCGCAATTCTTTGGGTCGCTCACAGTGATCTGCCCTTTAGAGCTCTTCCCATTTGCCCTGGTGCAGTGCAGTGGCAAGTGGGGTAATATGTTTGAGGTTGATATTAGATGGTTTATGGCAGCTGACATCAAGCCCAGGGCTTTGTAATGGAGAGGAGTTGATATGATGCCCCCATTGCTAAACCCCGTAGTCAGATTGTAAAAAATACACAAATTATTTTACCCATTTATTCACAAAAAACAATTATTCACCTACAGTAAAAAAAAAGCAAAGTTATACTCACCTTTCCATCAATAATCCATTGAAGCCCATGTCCCACTCTAAATGACAAAAAATAATAAAACACCATATTTCTCACCTGTCCGACGATAATCCATTAATGCACATGTCCCACGATGATCTGGATGATGTGGAGAGAGGTTAAATCCAAATCAATGAGAAAGGGAAAGACTCTTTTTAACATCTCTCCCCTTCATGTAAAGAGCATCCAGTCTAATAACCTAGAAATATTCATATATTACTATGAAAAGGAAAATGGGATTTCTAAACCAGAAAGCCCCTTTAAAAATGCTGTCTCTCTTATATAATTTAAAGAATCACCAAGATTAGTTATCTTCTGGAATATGCCGTAGCAAGTATTCAATTCCATTGCAGCTCCTCCACAGGACAAATTAAGTATTACATGCCGACTAATGAAATGAATTATAATCCATGTTCCGGGTCCTCCAATGGGAAAGACACATTTGTAGCTGTTTTCTATTCTATTAATCCCTAAATCGACACCTTGTTATATACTTGTTACTTTGTTTACTGACCACCCATGGGAAATATTGAACAGGGCAGATGATTGGAGGAAACCTTTGTATTTTTGGCATTGTCTTTCATTCTATAATGCACTTAATGTATAGAGTTACATTTTTATATTCTGTTGCAGTGACCTTGTGCTCGATGGAACCGCAGTGAATCACGACTGATCAAGACTGGATGTCAGGATGATGTTGGTCAGTCATGTGTATTGTTGGGTTCTTACCTTCCTGCTATTACAGATGTTTTCTTGTAAGTATTACATAAGCCAAGATATTATATATTGCTCCATTTATAATTCCCCTGTAACCCCTTGTGACATGCCGCTATGTGTTTTCTGTTGAAATCCCCTACAATATCTATATATGTAAAATAAACCTTATGTATGGGTAATTGTGCACTTATCAATGGCTAGATCAACAGGTATCCAAATATCAAAGGGGCACTTCATACATAATGCAATAACTAATCCTATATAAATATATACAGGACATGGAAGAGATCCCACGGAGTATGAATAAAACAAATAATGTTATTAAACAATATTTATAAGACAAAACATAAAAAAGCAGGAATGCCATTATGGGGACGCCAAGCACTTTGCCAAAAAATGGGGGGCGTAAAGTTAATAATAATAGCAACACATGGAGGAGAGTACAGGTGGGTACAAATATAGCGATAGCCTATAGTAGGTACGCAGTCATAATATTAATCAATGTGCATGAATATAATAAGAATAAGATAATAACTAGTGTTGAGCGATACCGTCCGATACTTGAAAGTATCGGTATCGGAAAGTATCGGCCGATACCGGCAAAGTATCGGATCTAATCCGATACCGATACCCGATACCAATACAAGTCAATGGGACTCAAGTATCGGACGGTATCCCTGATGGTTCCCAGGGTCTGAAGGAGAGGAAACTCTCCTTCAGGCCCTGGGAACCATATTAATGTGTAAAATAAAGAATTAAAATAAAAAATATTGCTATACTCACCTCTCCGACGCAGCCTGGACCTCACCGAGGGAACCGGCAGCGTTCTTTGCTTAAAATGCGCGCGTTTACTTCCTTCCGTGATGTCACGGCTTGTGATTGGTCGCGTGCCGCCCATGTGGCCGCGACGCGACCAATCACAGCAAGCCGTGGCGTAATTTTCAGGTCCTTCTAGGCATTCAGTATTTTAAAATTACGTTCCGGCTTTGTGATTGGTCGCGTCGCGGTCACATGGGCCGCGACCAATCACAAGCCGTGACGTCACGGGAGGCAGGAAACTCGTGCATTTTTAAAATTACGTCACGGCTTGTGATTGGTTGCGTGCCGCCCATGTGACCGCGATGCGACCAATCACAGCAAGCCGTGATGTAATTTCAGGTCCTTCTAGGCATTCAGTATTTTAAAATTACGTTCCGGCTTTGTGATTGGTCGCGGTCACATGGCCGATGCGACCAATCACAAGCCGTGACGTAATTTTAAAAATGCGCGCGTTTCCTGCCTCCCGTGACGTCACGGCTTGTGATTGGTCGCGTCGCCCATGTGACCGCGACGCGACCAATCACAAAGCCGGAACGTAATTTTAAAATACTGAATGCCTAGAAGGACCTGAAATTACGTCACGGCTTGCTGTGATTGGTCGCGTCGCGGCCACATGGGCGGCACGCAACCAATCACAAGCCGTGACGTAATTTTAAAAATGCGCGCGTTTCCTGCCTCCCGTGACGTCACGGCTTGTGATTGGTCGCGTCGCCCATGTGACCGCGACGCGACCAATCACAAAGCCGGAATGTAATTTTAAAATACTGAATGCCTAGAAGGACCTGAAAATTACGTCACGGCTTGCTGTGATTGGTCGCGTCGCGGCCACATGGGCGGCACGCGACCAATCACAAGCCGTGACGTCACGGAAGGAAGGAAACGCGCGCATTTTAAGCAAAGAACGCTGCCGGGTCCCTCGGTGAGGTCCAGGCTGCGTTGGAGAGGTGAGTATAGCAATATTTTTTATTTTAATTCTTTCTTTTACACATTAATGTTGTTTCGATACCGATACCCGATACCACAAAAGTATCGGATCTCGGTATCAGAATTCCGATACAGCAAATATCGGCCGATACCCGATACTTGCGGTATCGGAATGCTCAACACTAATAATAACATGATAGGATCAATAAGATTTAAGCAGCATGAATATAAAACTGTCAGGGTAATATGGACAAGAATGAAATCACAATAACAAACAATCTAAGTACCATGCTCCTGAATATGGTGAGACCAGAGCTGACCGTGTAGGCTATTTTTAGCTGACCCAAACCTCTAATAGTCTAGGGAAGTTATGTCCATCCATACAAAGGTGACGTAGATGCCATATATCAAAGTAGTTACCTGTGGAGAGAGTGCTCCTGGTATCCCCTCACCCCGACGCGCGTTTCTCCGACTACTTCCGGTGCCGTCATAATCCAAATAGAGGTCCCTTGGCTAATTTTTTTTACATTACTTATTTATTTACGTGGTGCGCTGGCTAATCACAGCCATGCCATTGCTTATATTATTTTAATGGAATTTGAATTACAATTCATATGAGTTAGCGAAAAAAAATATAATGTGATATATATATATATATATATATATATAGATAGATACCTTGATGTTTTTGCCAGTGCCTCTCTGGGAGTGCCCACAACTGAAGATTAATTGGCACCTTTTGTTCCGGGTTTAGTAAATCCCATCCCTTTTAGAACCATGAATGTGAGAATTTGTTTTACTTGCTTCCAAAAATTCAGGACTTTTTTGGTAAATTCAGAACTGTTGGCAACTATGGTGGACAATAAGATATGGGGTATTAGATTTTGCCCCAGGACCTTAATTACTCCCCTTACCTTTATAATCTACATAGCTGATCATATATATTTTTTTCTCTACAGACATTGGCTGTAATAATCCAGATTATACCGTAACTACACCGCCTAAAGTGACGGCACAAGTTGGACTCTGCGTATACATCCCATGTACATTCACCATAGACCGTAATATTAAAATAGACCCATCGGACAAAGGATTCTGGAAAATAAATGAAAGTCCGGCAGGGATTGTGGCCTCTACTAACAACTCATCAGGACGAATGTTCTTTACTGGAAAAATCTCCGATAGAGACTGTTCCTTTTTAATTAACAATGTTCTGAAAAGTGATGAAAACAGTTATTATTTCAGATTTAATGGATCGGTACAGTACAATTATTTAACTAATAAGTCGAGCCTGACTGTAACAGGTAAATTAAAGAATCCGGTTGTTAAATGATGATTCATAGGAGAAATGTTAATTGATCTGTTTCTTATGTGTATTGTGAAGTCACCTATAATTAGGTTTACCGGCAATCCTATGGAAATCCAATGATAATGGCCAACTAATAGACACATCCGAATCATTGTATCCTGGTGAAATCCCTTTACGAAAAATGTGATGAGCCCGACATTTGTAAAACTCATTTACCACCAGCGTAATATAATGTTGATATCATGGAGAATATTTAAGAAGTTGAAGGTTGAGCAGAGAAAATGGCAGAAGTACATTACTCTCATTTTGGGTCATGATTACTGATTAGTGAATGTGCTCAGACAAGGTGTCATCCATGCTCGGTGCTAACCGAGAGTCTTCTGCATGCTTGAAAAATATGTTCAAGTCACCGAGACTCAAACACATTTTTCGAGTGCGCCGAAGACTCTCAGTTAGCACCCGAGACTCTCAGCTAGCACCCGAGCACGATTAATGCCGTATCTGAGCACATTCGTTTATCACTAGACATGATCACATCTGCGCTGTTCATTTCCATTGTTGGGTTCCATTGTAGAGGCAGAACAATGAAAATGATGGTGGACACCTACAGAAGAAGAAGTTCTCTATGCCCAATTGCTTCTTCTATTCTAAAAACTGGCACAAAATAGAACCTCGACTGACCCCAGAATAATCAATTGGGTCCATTTGCATCAGCTACACAAAGTATCAATTTGGCTCGTAAAGAGAAGAGAAAATTTCCATTGTACTTCCATTTTAGGAAACGCCTGTCTTTATTTTGCCATTTCAAAGCTGCTGATCAACTAGAAATATCCAATGCAAAAAAAGAAGTGGACAGGCACATCTAATAATTCAAAACCTTCGAGTTTTATTCCAAATACATATCTTTAAAAATCCATACGAGGATGATGTGGTGCAGGAACCATCCTGACGCGTTTCTGGCGCCTTAGTCAGTAGTCGGCGCTCATAGCAAGTCAGCAATTCAGCTACATGCAGGTGATCTGACCATTGCCTATGTGTAGCAGAGCCGATCAGGCTATGCCAGCTTCTAGTCTCCAGGCTATTGAAGCATGGCAAAAGCAAAAAAAAAGTTTTAAAAAATATTAAAAAAATAAAAATATAAACATTCAAAGAACCCCCCATTTCGCCCCAATCACCAAGTTCAGAATCGCCCGATCTATCAATAAAAAAAGGATTAACCTGATCACTAAATGGCGTAGAGTAAAAAAGTAAAAACGCTAGAATTACGTTTTTTTAGTCGCCATAACATTGCATTAAAATGCAATAACGGGCGATCAAAAGAACATATTTGCACCAAAATGATATAATTAAAAATGTCAGTTCGTCACGCAAAAAATAAGCCCTAACTCGACCAAAGATCATGAAAAATGGAGACACTATGGGTATCGGAAATTGGCGCTATTTGTTTTTCTTGTAACTAAGTTTGGAATTTTTTTTCACCACTTGCATAAAAAATAACCTAGATATGTTTGCTGTCTACAAACTCGTAATGACCTGGAGAATCACAATGGCAGGTCAATTTTAGTATTTAGCGAACCTGGTAAAAAAGCAAAGCCAAAAACAACTGTGGAATTGCACTTTTTTTGCAATTTCACCGCACTTTTAATTTTTTTCCTGTTTTCCAGTGCACGATATGTTAAAACCAATGTTGTTCAAAAGTACAATTCGTCCCGCAAAAAATAAGCCCTCACATGGCCATATTGACGGAAAAATAAAAAAAAAGTTATGCCTCTGGGAAGAAGGGGAGCGAAAAACGAAAACGCAAAAACGAAAATACCTCCTGTCATGAAGGGGTTAATACTACTAGTAACAGTCATATTTACATATCAGGAGATTGAAAATCCTCTAAGTAATATCCATTTAGAGCCAGACTGACTTTCTGTAGTGCTGCTCTCAGTAGAGATGGCGATAGTCAGTCCGGGGAGATCCATTAGTACCACTAGAGGAGTAGTAGTGTTGCTGAGTTAATTGAAAAACTCATGAAACTTGGGCCAAACTCTGACCAAAAACACTTTTATGAAACTTGGACTGATTTTCTTGAACGGATATATGAATGAGGCCCAAGATGTTTTAGCGTCAGTGCAATAGTTGTAGTGGTGATAGTACAAATTACCAGTAAAGTCCGGTAGCAGCAGCGCCATTTTTTGCCCTTTAGACACATTACTAATGAGGCAGTGCTACTACTTTATTTATTGGCAAATTCCAATGACCTAACACCTTTTCTCCAATTCTTTTTAGACTTGACAGACAAACCTGAGATCTCTGTGGGGACATTAGAGGCTGGTAAAGAAGCCACTGTCACCTGTAAAAGTCCTGGTGTCTGCGCTGGGACGGCTCCTAGCTTCACATGGACCAGTCAACCTGGAGTATCATTGAATTATAACAATTCTTACCCAAATCGCACCAGCATTCACTTCTCTAAGTTCACCTTCACACCTGCAAGGATCGACAATGGGAAATCACTGGGGTGTAAGGTCGCCTTCCCGTCTAGCAAAGCGGTCACACAAGAAACCATCACACTAAATGTCACGTGTAAGTCTCTGTACAAGGTTTTACTCCAGTGTCTTCGTTGGTAACGTAAACTTACTCTAATAAAGAGCATCAATCCCAAGTATAGTGGAAAGAGAAACGCATTTCCAAATGTACTTTAGTTGCACTTTCTGTTTTTAAAGGCAATGTGTCATCAGAAAATGGCCGAACAGCTTAAAAAGTTTTATGTTAATTCCATCTTAAATAAAAACAATTGGCCACTTTTTTTACATTACAATCTGTATTAAAAATTAGGAAGCTTGCAGTTTTTACATTGGAGACTGATTCTGTTTTAGACTCACATTCTTTTCAGGAAAGACACGCACATTAGCAGCAATAAATGGCCTCAGACTCTTTTTTGTATTGCTTAACTTAGTGCAGATACCCAATTGACATAGCCCCATGCAGCCAGCCTCGATTTCCTTTTTTGTATTGAAGCATGTAATGAGCGTGTGCAAAGCTCACTGTAAACAGAGAGAGAGGAGGTGAGCTGCGACATCAACTTTTTTGAATGGTGAATCCTGTGTTATCTACTGTGTATAGAGGTGTATCAGTCATTTTACAGAAGGGGGATGAGGTGAGCTGTGACATCACTCATTGTGATTCATGATCCTATACTATCCACTGTATATAGAAGTGTTATCAGTCTTTGTACAGGAGGAGGAGGTGAGCTGTGACATCACCTATTGTGAATGGTGGATCCTGTGTTATCTAATATATATAGAGGTGTATAGTGAATGGTGGATCCAGTGTTATCTACTGTATATAGAGGATTTATCAGTCATTGTACAGGAGGAGGTGAGCTGTGACATCACCTATTGTGAATGGTGGATCCTGTGTTATCTACTGTATATAGAGTTGTTATCAGTCATTGTACAGGAGGAGGAGGAGGTGAGCTGTGATATCACATATTGTGAATGGTGGATCCTGTGTTGTCTACTGTGTATAGAGGTGTTATCAGTCATTATACAGGAGAAGGAGGTGAGCTGTGACATCACCTTTTGTTAATGGCAGATCCTGCATTATCCACTGTATATAGAGGTGTTATCAGTCATAGACAAGGAGGAAGAGGAAGTGAACTGTGACATCACCTATTGTGAATAGTGGATCCTGTGTTATCTACTGTACACAGATGTGTTATCAGTCATTCTACAGGGGGAGGAGGAGAACTGTGACATCACCTACTGTGAATGGTGGATCCTGTGATATCTACTGTATATAGAGGAGTTATCAGTCATTGTACAGGAGGAGGTGAGCTGTGACATCATCTATTGTGAATGGTGGATCCTATGTAATCTACTGTATATAGAGGTGTTATCAGTCACTGTACAGGTGGAGGAGGTGAGCTGTGACATCATCTACTGTGAATAGTGGATCCTATGTTATCTACTGCATATAGAGGTGTTATCAGTCATTGTACAGGAGGAGAAGGTGAGCTGTGACATCACCTTTTGTGATTGGTGGATTCTGTGTTATCTACTGTATATAGAGGTGTTATCAGTCATTGTACAGGAGGAGGTGAGCTGTGACATCATCTATTGTGAATGGTGGATCCTATGTTATCTACTGTATATAGAGGTGTTATCAGTCATTATACAGGAGAAGGAGGTGAGCTGTGACATCATCTACTGTGAATAGTGGATCCTATGTTATCTACTGCATATAGAGGTGTTATCAGTCATTGTACAGGTGGAGGAGGTGAGCTGTGACATCACCTATTGTGAATGGTGGATCCTGTGTTATCTACTGTATATAGAGGTGTTATCAGTCATTGTACAGGAGGAGGAGGTGAGCTGTGACATCACCTATTGTGCATGGTGGATCCTGTATTATCTACTGTATATAGAGGTGTTATCAGTCATTGTACAGGAGGAGGAGGTGAGCTGTGACATCATCTACTGTGAATAGTGGATCCTATGTTATCTACTGCATATAGAGGTGTTATCAGTCATTGTACAGGAGGAGGAGGTGAGCTGTGACATCACCTATTGTGAATGGTGGATCCTATGTTATCTACTGTATATAGAGGTGTTATCAGTCATTGTACAGGTGGAGGAGGTGAGCTGTGACATCACCTATTGTGAATGGTGGATCCTGTGTTATCTACTGTATATAGAGGTGTTATCAGTCATTGTACAGGAGGAGGAGGTGAGCTGTGACATCACCTATTGTGCATGGTGGATCCTGTATTATCTACTGTATATAGAGGTGTTATCAGTCATTGTACAGGAGGAGGAGGTGAGCTGTGACATCATCTACTGTGAATAGTGGATCCTATGTTATCTACTGCATATAGAGGTGTTATCAGTCATTGTACAGGAGGAGAAGGTGAGCTGTGACATCACCTTTTGTGATTGGTGGATTCTGTGTTATCTACTGTATATAGAGGTGTTATCAGTCATTGTACAGGAGGAGGAGGTGAGCTGTGACATCACCTATTGTGAATGGTGGATCCTATGTTATCTACTGTATATAGAGGTGTTATCAGTCATTGTACAGGTGGAGGAGGTGAGCTGTGACATCACCTATTGTGAATGGTGGATCCTGTGTTATCTACTGTATATAGAGGTGTTATCAGTCATTGTACAGGAGGAGGAGGTGAGCTGTGACATCACCTATTGTGCATGGTGGATCCTGTATTATCTACTGTATATAGAGGTGTTATCAGTCATTGTACAGGAGGAGGAGGTGAGCTGTGACATCACCTTTTGTGATTGATGGATCCTGTGTTATCTACTGTATATAGAGGTGTTATCAGTCATTGTACAGGAGGAGGAGGTGAGCTGTGACATCACCTTTTGTGAATGGTGGATCCTGTGTTATCTACTGTATATAGAGGTGTTATCAGTCATTGTACAGGAGGAGGAGGTGAGCTGTGACATCACCTATTGTGAATGGTGGATCCTGTGTTATCAGCTGTATATAGAGGTGTTATCAGTTATTGTACAGGAGGAGGAGGTGAGCTGTGACATCACCTATTGTGAATGGTGGATCCTGTGTTATCAGCTGTATATAGAGGTGTTATCAGTCACACAGGAGGAGGATGTGTGCTGTGACATCACCTATTTTGAATGGTGGATCCTGTGTTATCTACTGTATATAGAGGTGTTATCAGTCATTGTACAGGAGGAGGAGTTGAGCTGTGACATCACTTTTTGTGATTGATGGATCCTGTGTTATCTACTGTACATAGAGGTGTTATCAGTTTTTTTACAGGAGGAGGAGGTGAGCTGTGACATCGCCTATTGTGAATGGTGGATCCTGTGTTATCTACTGTATATAGAGGTGTTATCAGTCATTGTACAGGAGGAGGAGGTGAGCTGTGATATCACTTATTGTGAATGGTGGATCCTGTGTTATCCACTGTATATAGAGGTGTTATCAGTCATAGACAAGGAGGAGGAGGAAGTGAGCTGTGACATCATCTATTGTGAATAGTGGATCCTGTGTTATCTACTGTATATAGATGTGTTATCAGTCATTGTACAGAGGGAGGAGGTGAGCTGTGACATCACCTATTGTGCGTGGTGGATCCTGTATTATCTACTGTATATGGCGGTGTTATCAGTCGTTGTACAAGAGGAGAAGGTGAGCTGTGACATCATCTGTTGTGATTGGTGGATCCTGTGTTATATACTGTATATAGAGGTGTTATCAGTCATTGTACAGGAGGAGGAGGAGGTGAGATGTGACATCACCTATTGTGAATGGTGGATCCTGTGTTATCTGCTTTATATAGAGGTGTTATCAGTTATTGTACAGGAGGAGGAGGTGAGCTGTGACATCACCTATTGTGAATGGTGGATCCTGTGTTATCAGCTGTATATAGAGGTGTTATCAGTCATACAGGAGGAGGGGTGAGCTGTGACATCACCTATTGTGAATGGTGGATCCTGTGTTATCTACTGTATATAGAGGTGTTATCAGTCATTGTATAGGAGGCGGAGGTGAGCTGTGACAGCACCTATTTTGAATGGTGGATCCTGTGTTATCTACTGTATATAGAGGTGTTATCAGTCATTGTACAAGAGGAGAAGGTGAGCTGTGACATAACCTGTTGTGATTGGTGGATTCTGTGTTATCTACTGTATATAGTGGTTTTATCTGTCATTGTACAGGAGGAGGTGGTGAGCTGTGACATCACCTATTGTGAATGGTGGATCGTATGTTATCTACTGTATATAGAGGTGATATCAGTCATTGTACAGGTGGAGGAGGTGAGCTGTGATATCACCTATTGTGAATGGTGGATCCTGTGTTATTTACTGTATATAGAGGTGTTATCGGTCATTATTCAGGAGGAGGAGGTGAGCTGTGACATCACCTATTGTGCATGGTGGATCCTGTATTATCTACTGTATATAGAGGTGTTATCAGTCATTTTACAGGAGGAGAAGGTGAGCTGTCACATCACCTGTTGTGATTGGTGGATCCTGTGTTATCTACTGTATATAGAGGTGTTATCAGTCATTGTACAGGAGAAGGAGGTGAGCTGTGACATCACCTGTTGTGATTGGTGGATTCTGTGTTATCATCTGTTTATAGAGGTGTTATCAGCCATTGTACAGGAGGAGGAGGTGAGTTGTGACATCACCTATTGTGAATGGTGGATCCTGTGTTATCTACTGTATATAGAGGTGTTATCAGTCATTGTACAGGAGAAGGAGGTGAGCTGTGACATCACCTGTTGTGATTGGTGGATTCTGTGTTATCATCTGTTTATAGAGGTGTTATCAGCCATTGTACAGGAGGAGGAGGTGAGCTGTGACGTCACCTATTGTGAATGGTGGATCCTGTGTTATCTACTGTATATAGAGGTGTTATCAGTCATTGTACAGGAGAAGGAGGTGAGCTGTGACATCACCTGTTGTGATTGGTGGATTCTGTGTTATCATCTGTTTATAGAGGTGTTATCAGCCATTGTACAGGTGGAGGAGGTGAGCTGTGACATCATCTATTGTGAATAGTGGATCCCATGTTATCTACTGCATATAGAGGTGTTATCAGTCATTGTACAGGAGGAGAAGGTGAGCTGTGACATCACCTTTTGTGATTGGTGGATTCTGTGTTATCTACTGTATATAGAGGTGTTATCAGTCATTGTACAGGAGGAGGAGGAGAGCTGTGACATCATCTATTGTGAATGGTGGATCCTATGTTATCTACTGTATATAGAGGTGTTATCAGTCATTGTACAGGTGGAGGAGGTGAGCTGTGACATCACCTATTGTGAATGGTGGATCATGTATTATCTACTGTATATAGAGGTGTTATCAGTCATTGTACAGGAGGAGGAGGTGAGCTGTGACATCACCTTTTGTGATTGATGGATCCTGTGTTATCTACTGTATATAGAGGTGTTATCAGTCATTGTATAGGAGGAGGAGGTGAGCTGTGACAGCACCTATTGTAAATGGTGGATCCTGTGTTATCTACTGTATATAGAGGTGTTATCAGTTATTGTACAGGAGGAGGAGGTGAGTTGTGACATCACCTATTGTGAATGGTGGATCCTGTGTTATCAGCTGTATATAGAGGTGTTATCAGTCATACAGGAGGAGGATGTGTGCTGTGACATCACCTATTGTGAATGGTGGATCCTGTGTTATCAGCTGTATATAGAGGTGTTATCAGTTATTGTACAGGAGGAGGAGGTGAGCTGTGATATCACTTATTGTGAATGGTGGATCCTGTGTTATCCACTGTATATAGAGGTGTTATCAGTCATAGACAAGGAGGAGGAGGAAGTGAGCTGTGACATCATCTATTGTAAATAGTGGATCCTGTGTTATCTACTGTATATAGATGTGTTATCAGTCATTGTACAGGGGGAGGAGGTGAACTGTGACATCACCTATTGTGTATGGTGGATCCGGTGATATCTACTGCATATAGAGGTGTTATCAGTCATTGTACAGGAGGAGGTGAGCTGTGACATCATTTATTGTGAATGGTGGATCCTATGTTATCTTCTGTATATAGAGGTGTTATCAGTCATTGTACAGGTGGAGGAGGTGAGCTGTGACATCATCTATTGTGAATGGTGGATCCTATGTTATCTACTGTATATAAAGGTGTTATCAGTCATTGTACAGTGGGAGGAGGTGAGCTGTGACATCACCTATTGTGCATGGTGGATCCTGTATTATCTACTGTATATGGAGGTGTTATCAGTCGTTGTACAAGAGGAGATGGTGAGCTGTGACAACAACTGTTGTGATTGGTGGATCCTGTGTTATCTACTGTATATAGAGGTGTTATCAGTTATTGTACAGGAGGAGGAGGTGAGCTGTGATATCACCTATTGTGAATAGTGGATCCTGTGTTATCAGCTTTATATAGAGGTGTTATCAGTTATTGTACAGGAGGAGGAGGTGAGCTGTGACATCACCTATTGTGAATGGTGGATCCTGTGTTATCAGCTGTATATAGAGGTGTTATCAGTCATACAGGAGGAGGAGGTGAGCTGTGACATCACCTATTGTGAATGGTCGATCCTGTGTTATCTACTGTATATAGAGGTGTTATCAGTTATTGTATAGGAGGAGGAGGTGAGCTGTGACAGCACCTATTTTGAATGGTGGATCCTGTGTTATCAGCTGTATATATAGGTGTTATCAGTCATTACACAGGAGGAGTAGGTGAGCTGTGACATCACCTATTGTGCATGGTGGATCCTGTATTATCTACTGTATATAGAGGTGTTATCAGTCATTGTACAGGAGGAGAAGGTGAGCTGTCACATCACCTGTTGTGATTGATGGATCCTGTGTGATCTACTGTATATAGAGGTGTTATCAGTTATTGTACAGGAGGAGGAGGTGAGCTGTGACATCACCTATTGTGAATGGTGGATCCTGCGTTATCTACTGTATATAAAGGTGTTATCAGTCATTGTACAGGAGGAGGAGGTGAGCTGTGACATCACCTATTGTGAATGGTGGATCCTGTGTTATCAGCTGTATATAGAGGTGTCATCAGTTATTGTACAGGAGGAGGAGGTGAACTGTGACATCACCTATTGTGAATGGTGGATCCTGTGTTATCAGCTGTATATAGAGGTGTTATCAGTCATTATACAGGAGGAGGAGGTGAGCAGTGACATCACCTATTGTGAATGGTGGATCCTGTGTTATCTACTGTATATAGAGGTGTTATCAGTCATTGTACAGGAGGAGGTGAGCTGTGACAGCACTTATTTTGAATGGTGGATCCTGTGTTATCAGCTGTATATAGAGGTGTTATCAGTCATTGTACAGGAGGAAGAGGTGAGCTGTGATATCACCTATTGTGAATGGTGGATCCTGTGTTATCAGCTGTATATAGAGGTGTTATCAGTCATTATACAGGAGGAGGAGGTGAGCTGTGACATCACCTATTGTGAATGGTGGATCCTGTGTTATCTACTGTATATAGAGGTGTTATCAGTTATTGTATAGGAGGAGGAGGTGAGCTGTGACAGCACCTATTTTGAATGGTGGATCCTGTGTTATCAGCTGTATATATATAGGTGTTATCAGTCATTACACAGGAGGAGTAGGTGAGCTGTGACATCACCTATTGTGCATGGTGGATCCTGTATTATCTACTGTATATAGAGGTGTTATCAGTCATTGTACAGGAGGAGAAGGTGAGCTGTCACATCACCTGTTGTGATTGATGGATCCTGTGTGATCTACTGTATATAGAGGTGTTATCAGTTATTGTACAGGAGGAGGAGGTGAGCTGTGACATCACCTATTGTGAATGGTGGATCCTGCGTTATCTACTGTATATAAAGGTGTTATCAGTCATTGTACAGGAGGAGGAGGTGAGCTGTGACATCACCTATTGTGAATGGTGGATCCTGTGTTATCAGCTGAATATAGAGGTGTCATCAGTTATTGTACAGGAGGAGGAGGTGAACTGTGACATCACCTATTGTGAATGGTGGATCCTGTGTTATCAGCTGTATATAGAGGTGTTATCAGTCATTGTACAGGAGGAAGAGGTGAGCTGTGATATCACCTATTGTGAATGGTGGATCCTGTGTTATCAGCTGTATATAGAGGTGTTATCAGTCATTATACAGGAGGAGGAGGTGAGCTGTGACATCACCTATTGTGAATGGTGGATCCTGTGTTATCTACTGTATATAGAGGTGTTATCAGTCATTGTACAGGAGAAGGAGGTGAGCTGTGACATCACCTGTTGTGATTGGTGGATTCTGTGTTATCATCTGTTTATAGAGGTGTTATCAGCCATTGTACAGGAGGAGGAGGTGAGCTGTGACTTCACCTATTGTGAATGGTGGATCCTGTGTTATCTACTGTATATAGAGGTGTTATCAGTCATTGTACAGGAGAAGGAGGTGAGCTGTGACATCACCTGTTGTGATTGGTGGATTCTGTGTTATCATCTGTTTATAGAGGTGTTATTAGTCATTTGTAATCTTGCCTCTGCTAAAAAGGAGCCTTGTTAAACTCTCTTCCTAAAAGTTCAGAATGTGTTGACCAGAGTTCAGATGTGCGATTATATAGGAAGGTGAAGCATAAATGCAGGTTTTTTTGTGTCTAAAATAGCGTCAGTGAGCAGATTGAGAAAAAAAAATGAAGCGCATGCTTTTTTTACAGCTAAAATAATGTAAAGAAACCCGCAAAACCCGATTTAATCAATTGTTAATTTTCTTTTCAATAATTATTTTTTCAATTTTCTCCCAATAAAACAATGTGTCATGCTAAAAAGAGACAGAAAATATTTTACTAAGCAAATGAGAAAATAATTTAGATGTCTTAAACCATATTGCTTAAATGTTTCCTGCTATGAAGGGTGGCAAATATTTGTTAATCAACTGGTTAAGGAAAATGTGATATTCTTCATTTTCAGCTTATTTTCATTTTTTCTCTTGTAGACCCGCCCATTGTGATCATCACCACTAGAGGTAACAACATTTTACTCTAATATATGTGGTCATATCAAGGTGAATAATAATTTGTGCGTGGGATATTTTATTGTACAGCCGACATCCTAGTACGGCTTTCCTCTGTATTCTAGGCAGAGAGCTAATGTATTAATTAACTTACAGACGACTTTTCACCAAATTTTGTGCGTTTGCTATTCACACTCAGGTCTACTGTGCTCCAGCACATATCAACATGCTCCAGTGAGGAAAGCAGACTGTTTGTTACTTTATGTCTCATACCGAACCTGTTTTAAGCTATTATAGGGGCATGTTCTTCTTTCTGCAGTATTTTGCTGCTTGCTTATGATTTTTCAGCATCAAAAGGAGGAAGAAGGACACGCCCCCAGTGAAATCTCTCTGGTAATGCCCACTTAGACTTTAAAAATTTAACTGTTTGAGTATCAAATACTTTCATTACTAAAGTCTCAGCAACAGAGAAGTGTTATAAAAAGAATAAAATGTCTTATTCCACTTTGGTGAAAGGTTCTCTTTAAACCATTATGTATTACTAAAATTCCCCTGTAGTGCCACCAGGGATGCCAACTTCACTTACAAGTAATACGTGTCTGCAGCCCATATTTTTTTATATGAAGACATTACAATCACTGTGAGCTGTGAAACAATGATTGTTAAAGTGAAAATAATCTGTAAAAGTTTCTTTATTTCCCCCCAAAAATCAATATTTTTTTTACGGTTATTC
This sequence comes from Ranitomeya variabilis, assembly GCF_051348905.1. Lineage (NCBI taxonomy): Eukaryota > Metazoa > Chordata > Amphibia > Anura > Dendrobatidae > Ranitomeya > Ranitomeya variabilis. The sequence goes on from NC_135235.1 coordinate 222,635,856, forward strand.
TTACAATCTTTTCATAGACTGTCCTGGACTTTCTGGACGGTTGGCAACCCTGGTGTCTCCTTCAGGGAAAATTTTTGTGTCTCAAATTTAGGTAGGAAAGCTGATATTATTTGGGTGTCAAAATTAATGGGAGCTCGCACCTGAAACCCAGAAATTCATTAATGAAGAGATGCCTGGTGCTGGAACTTTTTTCCTTCCTTTGCTACTGCTGGACCAAGACTGCCTCTGGGGTCCAGCTCTTTAAGCCCCAGACCACATCCTCCCACCCGCTCTATGGATATCCACACTGACACCATTATGTGTAGTGAAACATATCTCCCCTCCAGCACTTCACCAGTGACTTTGTCACAAGGGGTATTCTTGCTGTCATCACGTTGTGCTTATTATATAGTTGTGTCCTTTATTACCATTCCTTTTGGCTCCACATATCCCGAAATAGGTGGTGAAAAATGTCCAATTTTGAAATAGAAAGAAAAAAAGAAATGAAAAATAGAAAATGATTTTGTGATACTCTGGAGGGAGAAGTTTATGCTGTTATGTTATCTACTAGATGGTGGCCCGATTCTAGAATATGTATGTAGTTTATTTATGAAGATTTAAGAATAATGCAATGAATACACAGAATTTTCCGGGTAAAATACATTATCAGTGAAGCGGTGTTTAAATCCCGTGGCAATATCGCTGATTGGTCGCGGCCGGCTGGGCGCGACCAATCAACCTTCGTTGATTTGATTTGAACCTTGGTTCAAATCCCAGGTGAATTCGCGACCAGAATGCGCCTGTCGCTGATTGGTCACGGCCGGCCGGGCACGACCAATCAGCGAAGTGTGGTTCAAATCCTGGTCCAATTCACGGCCGGACTGCGCCTGTCGCTGATTGGTTGCGGCCGGCCGGGCGCGACCAATCAGCGAAGTGTGGTTTAAATCCCACACCAATTCGCGGCTGGACTGTGCCTGTCGCTGATTGGTTGCGGGCAGCTGGCGAGACCAATCAGAGACGCGGGATTTCTGTTACAGACAAACAGACAGAATTAGACAATTATATAGTAGATACCCGATGTGTTAGAATCAGCCCACCAGCTAGTATTCATATAAACATCGCTGCTAGTGATGAGCGAACGTGTTCACTCGAACCTGGTGTTCGATCGGACATTAGGGCGTTCGAAGGTGTTCGGTATTCGGCCGAACATCTCGCGGTACTCGAGTGAAATCTCGTTTTTGTTTTTCTCATTTTTGGCGGTTTTTCAAGGAGCCAATCATGTTAGGTGAGCCTTCTAAGCTACTAGCATGACGTAGGGACATGTACAAGACGAGAGCAGTGAGTGGCTGGCCAGATCAGGTGACCTGACCAGCCAATAGACTGCTTTCATTATGTTCGGCGCTTTCAGCCATTTGCAGTGTGAAAGAGCATAGGGACAGACGTGCTGGGGGGACTGGGAATTGATAGGGACTAGAGCAGGGACAAAGACCAGAATTAATCAGGCAGGCAGGGTGCAGAAATCAACAGCCCTTGTCAGGGCTAATCTACGTTTACTACTACTAGTCCTCTCTTGTATTTGCTGGCTAGCTGTGTGGCAGCTGGGACCAGGAGTGCAGCGGCCGCCATCTTAGCTGCGCACTCACTGTCTCAGTGCCAAGTCTCAATCTCAGTCTCCAAGTCAATCTTTATAGGCATTAGGCATTAGGCAGGGATCGTGTGTGCATTAGGCTGGGCTTTATAGTGCGGCGTCCGCCATTTTGGGCGAACGCCGCACTATTAGAATATCGGCTGCTGGATGTTCCTCAGACTCCATTTAGCCTCCAGCACACGCTGTCTGTAACCTCATTTGTGCTGCTGTCTGGGACTTGTAGTGCCTCAGACTCCAGCACACGCTGTAACCTCATTTGTGCTGCTGTCTGGGACTTGTAGTGCCTCAGACTCCAGCACACGCTGTAACCTCATTTGTGCTGCTGTCTGGGACTTGTAGTGCCTCAGACTCCGTAGAGTGGTACAGCACACGCTGTCACCTCATTTAATAATAATAATATTAATTAATAACAATAATTAATAAATTAAAAAAGGAAATATTTGCGGCCTAAAAATAAAACCGCATAAGATATAAAAATGCATTTTTGAGTGATACAGATATACCACACCTGGCCCAAAAATATTTGTTTAGCGTACACATAAGCGCAGTGTACAGAATACGCAATTCTGCCACATATATAGTATATATATATAGTATAGAATACCCTACATTCTAATCCAAGGTTTTGTGTGTCCAAAAAACCGCATTAGATAAAAATTGCATTTTTATAGCACGCCATATCTAATAGTTAAAGAAATAAAGGGTATTTGATGTGAAGAAATACCACAAATATAAACACAGTTTTATATCTGTTACTGGTACCCAAGTTTTGTGGTTCAAAAATACGCTCTGTATTTAGTGACTAGGCCTGTTGCCAGATTTGTGCACGCCATATCTAATAGTTAAAGAAATAAAGGGTATTTGATGTGAAGAAATACCACAAATATAAACACAGTTTTATATCTGTTACTGGTACCCAAGTTTTGTGGTTCAAAAATACGCTCTGTATTTAGTGACTAGGCCTGTTGCCAGATTTGTGCACGCCATATCTAATAGTTAAAGAAATAAAGGGTATTTGATGTGAAGAAATACCACAAATATAAACACAGTTTTATATCTGTTACTGGTACCCAAGTTTTGTGGTTCAAAAATACGCTCTGTATTTAGTGACTAGGCCTGTTGCCAGATTTGTGCACGCCATATCTAATAGTTAAAGAAATAAAGGGTATTTGATGTGAAGAAATACCACAAATATAAACACAGTTTTATATCTGTTACTGGTACCCAAGTTTTGTGGTCCAAAAATAAGCTCTGTATTTAGTGACTAGGCCTGTGGCCAGTTTTGTGCACGCCATATCTAATAGTTACATAAAGAAGGGGTATTTGATCTGAAGAAATACCACAAATATAAAACACAGTTTTATATCTGTTACTGATACACATCAGTTTGCTGTAAACCAAGGTTTGGTTGCATAAAATACGCTCTTTACCGAATAGTCCTTTTTGCAACACGCAATATATCCTCTGTTTGGACAAATAGAGTGTATTTCACCTTCATAACTAGCTTTTCTAGCATAACCTTTACAATGGTGAACCCCAGGGGTAAGGGACGAGGACGAGGACGTGGTCGTGGGCGTCAAAGTGAGGTTGCAGGCAGAGGCCGTAGTCCTGGGCAGGGTGACACAGTACCTGCTTCTGATGGAGCACTGGAACGCCGCAGAGTACCCTTTTCTAGCTTCCTGTCCCAATTTACAGTGTCACGTGGCACACCCCTATTGGATCCCCAGCAGTGCGAACAGGTGATCAACTGGATAGCGGATAATGCATCCAGTAGTTTATCCACCGCCCAGTCTTCCACGCAGTCCACCAACGCTAGCCAAGGGAGTGGACCTCAGGATCTTTCAGCTCAACCTCCTCCCGCCCAGCCTGGCCCCTCCTTGGAAATTAGTGATTCAAATCCTGCATACTCCCAGGAACTGTTTTCCCAACCCTTCCTAGATTCACAAAGCACTGCTGAGCAGCAACCTGACCAGTGGGTCTGTCCCGATGCCCAAAATAGAGAGCTTTCCCAGTCTGTGGGTGATGAAAGTGGGGATTTACAAATAGTCTGTGGAGAGGTGTCTGAGGATGAGACACGGGTGTCAGACAGTGAGGTGCTTGTCAGTGCAGTAATTCCCAGGGGGGAGCAGGCTGATGAATGGGAGGAGGAGGAGCCGGTGGATGATGAGGTGACTGACCCCAGCTGGGTTGTTAGGCCTAGTCAAGAGAGTGCTTCGGAGGGGGAGGCAAGTGTAACATCAGAAAACGTTGCAAGAGGTAGACGTGCGACCAGAGGGAGAGGCAGGGCCAGAGTAATTTCATCAGACAGAGGTTCAACAAGTGAACCAGTTTGGTCGAGGCCTCGGTGTTCTAAAGTCTGGAGCTTCTTTAAAGAAAGTGAGGAGGACCGACGGACTGTGTTGTGCAACCTGTGCCACACCAAGCTCAGTAGGGGAGCCACCACTAGCAACCTAAGCACTACCAGCATGCGCAGGCATATGAGTGCTAAACACCCAACTCATTGGAATCAAGGCCGTTCACCTCCTTCTGGTCGCACCGCTGCTCCTTCCCCTGTGTCACATGCTGGCTCTGCCAGTAACTCCCCAGCCCAGGAGCCCGGCACCAGCGACTCCCGCCATGCAACCACCCCTGCACCTTCACCATCCCCCCCACAATCCACCAATGTGTCCCAGCGCAGTGTTCAGCTGTCTTTGCATGAAACATTTGAGCGCAAGCGCAAATATGCCTCCACCCACCCACATGCACAGGCCTTAAATGTCCACGTCTCCAAACTCCTGAGTTTGGAGATGCTGCCCTACAGGCTGGTGGAGACGGAGGCATTCCGCAACCTGATGGTGGTGGCTGCCCCTCGCTACTCCGTCCCAAGCCGCCACTATTTTTCTCGATGTGCCGTCCCAGCACTACACCAGCACGTGTCTCAGAACATCAACCGTGCCCTGACCAACGCGGTTACAGAAAAGGTCCACTTAACCACGGACACGTGGACCAGTGCTGGGGGGCAGGGACACTATATCTCCCTGACGGCACATTGGATTAATTTGGTTGAGGCTGGGACAGAGTCTGAACCGGGGTCAGCTCATGTGTTGCCCACACCCAGGATTGCGGGGCCTACCTCGGTGACTGTTTCCCAGGATTACTATACTTCTCCCCCCTCCTCCTCCTCCTCCTCCTCCTCCACAAACACCACTTGTAAATTTCCATCCGTGGACACGCCACCTTCAGTCGGCAGCTGCAGTCGCAGCAGGACCGCAGTGGGCAAGCGCCAGCAGGCGGTGCTAAAACTGCTGAGCTTAGGTGACAAGAGGCACACTGCCCAGGAGCTGTTACAGGGCATGACGGCTCAGACGGATCTTTGGCTGGCGCCGCTGAACCTGAAAGCAGGCATGGTCGTGTGTGACAACGGGCGTAATCTGGTGGCGGCTCTGCAACTGGGCAGACTCACACACGTTCCATGCCTTGCCCACGTGTTCAATCTGGTGGTTCAGCGGTTCCTCAAGACCTACCCCAATCTGTCAGATTTGCTCACCAAGGTGAGACGCATCTGTGCCCATTTCCGCAAATCCACCACTGATGCTGCCACCCTGAGGGCAGTGCAACGGCGCTTACAACTGCCAGCTCACCGACTGTTGTGCGACGTGCCAACGAGATGGAATTCCACCCTACACATGTTAAACAGGGTTTACCAGCAGCGCAGAGCCATTGTAGACTGTCAGATGACCACTTCCACCAGAACCGGTAGTCAAGTTAGTCAGCTTCCTCAAATCTACAATGAGGAGTGGACGTGGATGTCTGATATATGTAAGGTGTTAAGCCACTTTGACGAGTCAACACTGATGGTCAGCGGGGATGACGCCATAATCAGCGTCACCATCCCGCTGCTTTGTCTGCTGAAAAAATCATTGCTCAGCATGAAGTCTGAGGCGCATCGATTGTCACAGGAGATGGGGGAAGAAGAGTTGACTGAGAGCCAGAACATCAGCTAGTCTGTTTCTCAGAGTGTAACTGAGGAGGGGGAGGAGGAAGATGAGGATGAAGAGGAGGAGACTGTGGGCGAGACTGAAGACGGTACCCATTCCCTCTTCTCAGTTCAGCGTGTTTGGGCTGAGGAGGAGGAGTTGGAGGAGGAGGAGGAGGAGGAAATGGAGAGTCGGCCTGTTGCGGAGGGGGAATTCTTACGTGTTGGGACTCTGGCGCACATGGCTGACTTCATGTTAGGCTGCCTTTCCCGTGACCCTCGCGTGAGAAAAATATTTTCCACCAGCGATTACTGGGTGTTCACCCTCTTGGACCCCCGGTACAAGCACAACTTTTCCACTCTAATTCCTATAGAGGAAAGGAGTATGAGACTGCATCAATACCAACTGGCCCTGGTGCACAAGCTGAAAATAGCCTTCCCATCTGACACCGCTAGCGGCAGAGGACGTGGTTCTGAGGGCCAACAAGCGAGGGAGAGGAGGGGAGCAGGCAGCTTGTCAAGCGCTGGCAGAGGATCAATCTCCAAGGCCTTTGCCAGTTTTATGTCACCCATGCAAGAGTATGCCACCAATCCACAGTCTAGACAGAGTAGAGGCGAGATTTACAGAAAGATGGTGAAGGACTACCTAGGTGACCATACCAACGTCCTGCATGATCACTCTGCTCCATACAACTACTGGGTTTCAAAGCTGGACACGTGGCCAGAACTGGCACTGTACGCCTTGGAGGTGCTGGCTTGCCCTGCCGCTAGCGTGTTGTCAGAGCGGGTCTTCAGTGCAGCTGGTGGCATCATCACCGATAAGGGTACACGCCTGTCAACTGACAGCGCTGACAGGCTGACGCTTATCAAGATGAATAAAGCATGGATTTCTACAGATTTCCACTCGCCACCGTGTTAAAGCAGCTCAAACTGAAGTCTGTCATGTCACCGTGCCACTCTCCGTGCTGACGCTGCTGACGCCTCCACATGCTGGGTCTTCGCTACCTCCAAACTATGTAATTGTGCCACTCTGTGGCCTCAATGTGTAAGGAATGATGCTGCTGCCGCCTCCTCAAGGGTCCGTCACCGTGCCACTCTCCGTGCTGACGCCTCCACATGCTGGGTCTTCGCTACCTCCAAACTATGTAAATGTGCCACTCTGTGGCCTCAATGTGAAAGGAATGATGCTGCTGCCACCTCCTCAAGGGTCCGTCACCGTGCCACTCTCCGTGCTGACGCCTCCACATGCTGGGTCTTCGCTACCTCCAAACTATGTAATTGTGCCACTCTGTGGCCTCAATGTGTAAGGATTAAGGAATGATGCTGCTGCCGCCTCCTCAAGGGTCCGTCACCGTGCCACTCTCCGTGCTGACGCTGCTGACGCCTCCACATGCTGGGTCTTCGCTACCTCCAAACTATGTAATTGTGCCACTCTGTGGCCTCAATGTGTAAGGAATGATGCTGCTGCCGCCTCCTCAAGGGTCCGTCACTGTGCCGCTCTCCGGCCTGATGCTGCCTCCGCATGCCGTGCCCATAGCTGCCATGCTGTGTCAGGCTCAATTTCGGTGTGTTTCACCTGCTACCTCATCAAAGTGGGTCACTCTGTCACCACAAAGCTGTTGGCCATAATTTGGCGTAATGGTGCATTTGGGCAGCCTCAGAGGCAACTATGCATGCTGCCCCTGCTGTTTCCTGTCCATTCCAGTGTTGTTTCCATCATTTTCTGAGCTTCCCAGGTTTTTAGGCGACCTTCCCTGTGCAGAGCTTTGGTCCCGCTGAAAAATGTTCGAGTCTCCCATTGACTACAATGGGGTTCGTTATTCGAAACGAACACTCGAACATCGGGAGATGTTCGACTCGAACAACGAGCACCCGAACATTTTAGTGTTCGCTCATCACTAATCGCTGCCATTGTTTTTCTCCTGTCTTTGTTTTAAGAGTCAAAACTTTATTAGTCATCTATCGCTGTATGACAGCTTGTTTTCTACAGGATGACTTATAGTTTTCAAAGACACCATTTATGTTACCATATGATAAACTTAAAAATGGGGAAAATTTTTATTCTCTCCCTTACACACTGTCCTCCATGTTGTTCTCTCCCTAACAGACTTTCCTCCATGTTATTCTCTCCCTCACACACTGTCCTCCATGTTATTCTCTCCTTCACAGACTGTCCTCCATGTTATTCTCTCCCTCACAGACTGTCCTCCCATAGGGGTGGAACCGCATATTCATCACTGTAATGGGCGGTACCACGTGACCGCTCATACAGGAAGAAGCTGCGGCGCTGAGAGGAAGCATCGAGGGAGCCAGGTGAGTATTTGATTTCCAGCGGGCGGACGCACAGGGGGTGGGAGGCGGGCGGTGACCGGGATCTTTATTTTAAACACACACACAAAAAAAAAAAGAAGACTTTTCAATCCTTCTCTTCAGCGAACGCTGCTGGGGGGAAGGAATGAATTCTGGCTTCAGCACCAGATGCAGGGGACAGCGCTTATCTCTAGCGCTGTCTCGTGCACAGTCCGTGTGGTACCCAGTCGGCACACGGGTGGCACACAGCTGCCGCACGTGTGCCACACTGATGTGCCACGTGAGCTCACGGACACGGATAACTCCGGTACCGATTTTTCCGGTACCGGAATTATCTGGACGTGTGAGACTGGCCTCACAGACTGTCCTCCATGTTATTCTCTCCCTCACAGACTGTCCTCCATGTTATTCTCTCCCTCACAGGCTGTCCTCCATGTTATTCTCGTTCTAGTATATGTATGTAGTTTATTGATGAATGTTGATTGGTCGATGCTGGCCGGGCGCGACCAATCAGCGACGTAGGATTTCGGTTACAGACAAACAGACCCTTAGACAATTAAATATATAGATATGAGAACAATCCAGGGGAATTGCAATCTGTTGAGTGCTTTACTATCGTGTCACTAGAATTTGACATTCTTAAACAAATTCATGTAAAGGTGGCATTATTGTTGTTAGAAGTTTGTAAATGATCATCTTATTAATCCATGTTGGACTGGTCTACTAGCAATCAAATAATGAAGATGAACTACACTCTTTATCGGACAAATGGGCTGACAATGGACAAGATGATTTACTTCTGGGTTTCTTTGTTTCTTTGTTGGGGATGGATTTTTATTAGTCTATGGTGATAATATGTCAAACATTAGTGCCTACAATGAAGACAAAAATTGGTACCTAGGTCCTAGATGACCATTTTGGAATGTGAACAGAAGTATACTGAATTTGAGACAGTGACTAGAAATGACAGGAAACAATGTTTTTTGTTATGGGAAGTGTAGGGATTTAAGCTTTCTAGCAGCATTAAGGGGTACACACAAGCAATTGGTTCTAGTGCAAAACTGTTTTAGGCTTAGTAACTCTCAAAAGTATATAAAACAGCTTTTCGTTAGCTAGCTAAAAGAAAGCATTCAATAATAAAAACACAGTCCTTTCTCAGGGAAGTCACAGTAATATTGCAGATTTACTTTGACTGTAAGTGAGGCACTAGCGATTAGAGTTCTCATTCCAGCTCCACTACCTCAGACACACCTGAGCCAATTCAGCTACCTTTTATAAGACCTGCAAGGCCAGTATTGGAGTGTATGGGAGCAACCATTCCCACCCAGGCTCTTTGGTCATTCCTAAATCCTGGACCCAAAATCTCTTTTGTTAGCAAAATACCTCTCAGTAACTTAACATTAATGGAGCTTTCAATTCTAGGACTTTCATCACCGAGGCTAGTCACCTCGGTGATAGGTACCTGCCAACCAGCACTGCTCCTTCACAGGAGATACTACCAAATAAAAGTCCAATAAAGACACGACCAAAGGGAATTGATACTTGTAGTGAATCTACTTTTTGCTCTTGCTTAAAATGCTATATCAAAATGGCTCCTGTGTCACATTCCATCACATATTTCTCCTATTTGTGACTTTCATTGTCTTTTTGTTTGTTTCCTTTAGGTGGTGTTAAAGATAATACTTTTATAGTCAAAGAAGGAAACAGTGCACAGATAAACTGCACAGTGGACAGCAACCCTATAGCCGAAATTACTTTGCTAGTGGAAAATGAGAAAAAAGAAGCAGTTACTGGACAATGGCTTATCTACAACCTTACCAATATTAGTCCTAGTGATGCTGGGAAATACTTGTGTAAGGGAAAGAATAACCTTGGGATCTCCGAAAAAAACATTGATATAATTGTTCACTGTGAGTAGACTGCCAAGACCTAAAGATAACTAATTATCTGGACTTATTTAATTTCAGCTTAAAAAGGATTTCCACTAACATTATATTGATGACTGATCCTTTGGTTTGGCCATTGATAATAGATCGGTGGGAGACCGACTGCCGGCAGCTCTGGCATCAGCGGGAAGTAAACAGTGAATAGAGTATAAGACCTCCTCTTCATTAGACTATTTAGATGACTCTTTCTACTCCACCTTCCAATTTTAATAAACACCTCTAGTAATAATATGGACTCATACTCTAGTAATATAGAATATTCTGCTGAACACACTCTCTAATAATAACAGATGACTTCTAATAGTGATAAATGACTCTACTAAACTCACTCCTTAATAAAAATAATAGATCATACTACAGACTCCACCCTGTAGTAATCGTAATAGATGACTCTGCTGACTCCACCCTCTAGTAATAATATATGAGCAATGGTTCCAACATCTAATTATAATAAATGGCTCTTCTGACCCCATCCTCTAGTAGCAATATACAACTCTGCTCTGATGACCCCACACTCTATAGATGAATGTGCTGACCTTGCTTTTTAATGATAAAAGATGACTACTGACTTACTCTCTAATTAAAACAAGACATGACTCTGTTGACTTTATCCCAGTCTATACAGTAAAGCAGATGAGCTGCAAAAAAAAGTCAAACTACATTGTGTTCTCATTTTGACAGGGTACAAATTGACCTGTTTTATGATTTTTGTAATATGTACTGACATAAAAAACAACCAACCTGATTTAAATATGTCATTTTCTGGTACTATATTACTTTATCATTCATCCCTTTAAATGACAAATGCAATAACTCACCCACTTTTACTGATAACCTTGGGTGCTGATGTCTGGTCAAGAGGATAAATGATTGAATGATTCGACTAGGACATCAGAGAGGAGAAAAATGTGTTTGGAACCGGGGACAAACTCACATGAACCCTCTTAACCAAACACACTTAATATAAAGGTTTTTTTACCCTTTCCACCACTAATGTACCTGTATGTATCTATATGTATGAAAATATTTATAAAATGTATTTGTTATTTCAGATGCTCCTAGAACGCCCAATATAAAGTGTGCAACGACTGAAGGTATAACAATGAGTTTTCTTGTTTTATATTGCTGTAGATTAATTTTGTATTACAGATTTGTGTCAATTTTTTTGTCCTAGATTAGTTTTGTTTCAGATCATTTTGTGTTTTAGTTTATTTTTTGTGTTGTAGATAATTTTAGCGCTCTAAATTATTTATGTTGTATTATTTTTGTGCTATACATTGCTGTTTTATTTTATACTGTTTTTGTGCTTAACATTAGTTTAGTATTTAGGTTAGTTTTTTCTTTGGAATGTTTTAGCCCTTTAAATTACATTTTTGTTTTCAACTATTTTTCTCAAGCAGATTAGTTTTGTTTATTGGATTGTGTTTTTGTTCTAGTTTAGTTTTATGCTATTGTTTATTTTTCTGAGGTTAGTTTTGAATTTTAGATTATTCTTGTGCCTTAGATTAGTCTTTTATAGCTTAATTTTGTGCTAAAGATTAAGATTTTGTGTTAGATTATTTTGTGTTTTTAATTTTTTCAGATGCAAATTTGTTTTTTTGCTTTAGACATTTTCGTGCTGCAAAATTAGTTTTTTGTTTTAAGTTATTTTTGGTCTTTAGTTTTGTGTATTAAATTTTGTTTTCTGTTGCAGATTAGTTTTCTATTTATAATAATTTGTGCTCTAGATTAGTTTTGTGATTTAGATTAATTTTGTATTAAACAATTTTACCCTGTAGATAAATTATGTCTTTTAGAATTTTTTTTTTTAGAATACTTATACATTTAGATTATTTTTATGCTTTGGTAACTTTCATGATTTAGATTATTTTTGCTTTTGCTGCAGATTCATTTTGTATTCTAAATCAAGTTTGTTCTGTATTTTTAGATGACTTTTTACTGTAAATTGAATTTGTAGTTTAGACTATTTTTGTGCTGTAGAATATTGTAGTTAGTTTTGTAATTTAGTTTTTTTGTGCTGTAGATTTGTTTTAGGTGTTAAATTATTTTTTTGCTGAAGATTTGTATTGTATTTTAGGTTTTGGTTTATGCTATACATTTTTTGTGATATAGAGTAATTTTGTATTTTAAATAGTTTTTATGCTGATTCATTTTGTATTATAGTTTAGTTTTTTTATTTAAATTATTTTATGATTTAGATTATTATACAGTTTAATTTTGTAATTTTAATGATTTGTGCTGTAAGATAGTTTTGTAGTTTACAATTATATTTAATCTGTACTTTTGTGTTTTAAATTATTTTTGGCCTCCCAATTAAATTAATTGTTTTTGATTATTTTTGTATTGTAGATTTTTTATAGCTATAGATTAATTGTGTATTTTATGTTTGGTTTTTTTTTTTGGGGGGGGGTGAAGATTAGTTTTGTACTAAGATTATTTTTGTACTATAGATTAGATTTGTGATTTAGATTATTTTGTGTTGTAGATACGTTTTGTGATTAGATTATTTTTTTTGTGCTGAAAATTACTTTTGTGATATATGACATTGTTTATAAGCACCTCCTATAATACCTTGTGCCGACCCCCTTTATACCAATTTTATTTATATGGATTACTTTTGTATTTAGATTTATTTTTATGTAATGTGAATTATTTTGATGTTTTCAATTGTGCTGCCAATCATTTTTGCATTGGAGATTATTTTTGTGTTTCAGGGTTTAATTTTTGCTTTGCCTTGTATTTTTACCATGATTAATGTCTTTTAACAGTGGTTGTTTAGCTTTTTTTTATAAAAACATGTTTAGCTTTGGAAGCTTTAAAGACAACAAACTTTTTTTGTTAAAATTGGTAAAATGTTGAGTTATTGAAAATTGAATTTTGGCCTTTAGTCCATGTATAGTTATTTTTTCAATGGTTAAAAATAGTTTTGAGTCTCAAAATCTTGGATCTTTGCACAACTTCTTGGTAGATTTTAATTTTGTTCATGTTATTTATACCTCCATGTAGCAGTATGCTGCTCATGTTAAAGCTGATCTTCTGAAAGGAGGAAATGATTAAAGGGAGCCTGTCAGCAGTTTTGGCCAATATAAGATACGACCATCACCTTTTAGGGCTTATACACAGCATTCTATAATGCTGTATTTAAGCCCCCCACCCGACTGGGAAGAACTGAAAAATAAGTTTTATTATGCACACCAGTGGTGCGGTCCGGTCCGATGGGTGTCGCTGGTCTTGGTCCAATGCCTCCCATCTTCTTATGATCACCCACCTGCTTGCTTCTTGTGGATGACACGACCCTGCATCATCCACACAGGTTCTTTGGCTCCTGCGCAGGCTTACTTCTCTACCCTATTGAGGGCAGAGCAAAGTACTGCAGTGCGCAGGTGCCGGTAAAGGTAAAAGAGCCCCTGGCACCTGCGCACTGCAGTACTTTGATGACAATCGGTCAAAAAGAATAAGAAATAGGGAAAATGTAAAAAATAACTATTTGCACATGCATTTTTCTTTATTTAATCACAGATTGTAGAACAGGTGACGAGCACATGATATACATCATGGAAGGCACCACTTCAACTTTAGTCTGCACCGCAAAAAGCTTTCCGGAGGCTTCATTGTCCTGGATACCAACTGGTTCAAAAAATACTAAGTTTACCGCTGTCCAAGGTCATCTCTCCTTTAACAAAGTATCTCTCAGTGATGAAGGACAGTTCACTTGTGTGGCCAGAAATATTTATGGGACTTCTAATTCCTCCATCATCATCAAGGTGACCCGTAAGTAAATAGAAAGAAATTTATGGTGTCATGATACTGTAGACCAGGGCTCCCCAACCTGTAGCTCGGGAGCCACATGTGGCTCCCGGCCCCATGAATTGTGGCTCGCGACTGTCTGCCAGCTTGATGCATTAGGTCCAGGTCTTGTAAACAGGTATCAAGAGCATATCTCAAAATGGTGAATTTTGTGAGTAGCCCTGCATAGAATTGCAGATCTAGATGCATATTTACTGGTCTTAGGGGTTTAGCGATGTTTTAGGTATGGTACGCTGGAAGTTTGTACTACCTGTTACAGAAGGTGCTCAAAGCTGGATGTGACAGTGTGTTGGGAGAATACTGAATGGGGGTATTGTGGGAACCCCTGGATCTCAGTGTACTGCTCTGGAGTAATTTCTGTGCAAAAGCTTTGGTTATCATTATACCTGTAATGGGGGCTTTGGTTGACACTACTTTGAAGGGGGTGAGAGCTGGAAGTGGCTCGCAACCCTCTCTCAGTGCTGAATGTGGCTCGCAACCCTCTCTTTAAGCTGAATGTAGCTCTCAAGGTCAGAAAGGTTGGGGACCACTGCTGTAGACCATTGTTCTTTAAATGTGAGGTTATGTTTTGCTATATGGGTAACAAATAAATATAATACTTCAATGTTTTTTGTTATCTATGGTCTTTTACTCTACTTTAAAGGGCCACTGTCACCCCCTCCAGCCGTTATAAACTAAAAGAGCCACCTTGTGCAGCAGTAATGCTGCATTCTAACAAGGTGGCTCTTTTAGTTTTTGGTTCAAGTATTCCGAAAATAAAGCGTTTTTAAACTTAGTCAAAATACCTGTCTTTAGACAGGGAGGCGGGTCCTCACTCCCCAGCTTCAACCGCTACACTGCCGTCACTCCAATGTTCAGTGGCTTTCGGCGCCGCCCCCTCAGTGCTGTTTACGCTTCAAAACTGGCGCCTGCGCTGTGTACTGCGCAGTAAGCTCTGGCCGTCTGACATCCCAGCCAGGCTGGCAGACTGCGCCTGTGCGGGCAGTGCGGCCACCCACCTTTTGAATCCCAGCACCGCACTATGTTATGCATTAGGCAGAGTGCAGGGCTGGGATTCACAAGTAGGGCGGCCGCACAGGCGCAGTCTGCAAGCCTGGCTGCGCAGCACAGTAGTACACAGCGCAGGCGCCGGTTTGGAAGCGTAAACAGCGCTGAGGGGGCGACGCCGAAAGCCACTGAAGATTGTAGTGACGGCAGTGTAGTGGTTGAAGCTGGGGAGTGAGGACCCACCTCCCTGTCTAAAGACAATTATTTTGACTAAGTTTAAAAATGCTTTATTTTCGGAATACTTGAACCAAAAACTAAAAGAGCCACCTTGTTAGAATGCAGCATTACTGCTGCACAAGGTGGCTCTTTTATTTTATAACGGCTGGAGGGGGGTTACAGTGGCCCTTTAAACCTAAAAATGAAAGATTCATTGTACCTAACCCAATTATCCTATATTATCAGCCAAAAGGAGATGTGGACCCACTGGGTCGGCCAATGGATGGAAAAAAAATACAGGGAATCTCTCAATCATTACCCAAGAAGTAGTGTCAATTAGCGACATCTGATATGTAGAGTAGTTGACGTTTCAGATTCAAAGCAAAGGACAGGAGTTATAGTCAGGCGGATCATGGGTAGAGGCAATTTGCCATTAGATTTGCATGAATGTCATGAAAGTGTCCACTGCCATTTTTCACAAAGAAAAAGATTGCATGAGCCAGTGAAGGCTCATATGACCGCAAGTGAGGTTGTGCAGACTTCCCCATAATAATTGAAACTGTCACATCACATGGTATGGCACAGCTAATCAGTAACTAATTTCATAGCCAGCATGAATACGAAATATAGTGAGAGGATGTCACACTTCACCACGCAGCAATAGAGAAAAGGAGATAAAGCCATATAACGCTGAATAAACATTACAGATAATGTGTGACAGCCCAGTACTAAAAATCAGCTACCATCCACATTCATAAACAGCTAAAATCCATTTACCCATAGCAATATACAGTATGTGACATTACTAAGACTGTTTTTGCACTAAAGAGCATCAAAAGGGCTAGATACTGTCACTTGAGACCTCAGAGCATCATATATGTGCTTTCAGGTTAATTGAAGTCTTTGCCAAACTCAAGATTCAAGAAAAATTGATTTGTTGCAAATCAAATCTTTTGGAAAATTTGCCGAAGCTGGTGAATTGAAATGTAGAAAGATTTGTTCATTATTCATTCTTATTGTTGAATTATTATATTTTGTTTATAGTTGTAGTAACTACATGCAATGTAACAGGATTATGTAATGTTTAAATATCGAAAACAAACCGATCAAGATCTTTTATTTGATGGAGCCATACCTCTAGTGATCAAGAATGGACGTTCTCTTTTAAATTACAAATTATTTTTTTCTTTACTGTATATCTAAAAACATCCATCCTTTTTTCTACTATTTAGAGCATTGTAAATATAATTTTTTTATAAATTTTTTATAAATTTTTATAAAATAAAAAAATAAAAAATAAAATTTTTATAAAATGTGTATAAATTTATAAACTTTTTATAAATGTTATAAATATAATTTTTTTAAAATCCTCAGAATATTTGGATTTAAAAAAATCATCATCATCATTTAGGGACAATTTTCTTTTTCTAAAATTTGTATTCCAATGTAAAATGATTTCCAGGATATTTGCAGGTGTGATTTTCACATGGTAATTTGTCACATACACACTGCTCAGCACGTTACTTGGAGTGCACCTGCATGGGTTAATTTATCTCCCATCACCTAATCTAGCTCTTAATCTCTGATTTAATTATAAAGTGAGCATAAGTCACACCCCGACACATTCAGTACACCCTGATTTCTTAACTTGCTACCACCACTCATCCAACACATGGGGTGATGAGTCCCCAAAATATGAAACTATCAGACAGTCAAAAGGTCACACACTCTCTGAAGGGTTATTGGTTCTTTTAGAGCATACAAGGACAAACTTATTAAAGATTTTTTAGCTTTAATATAAAAATATACACTGTTTACAATAAATATATAAAAAAGGTAAAAATAAAATGACACACAAACATGCAAAACAGTTCTAACATAAAAAGGAGAATAACAGAAATACCTTAGCGTTTCTGTCTTCAGTTATAGTCTGGTTTCCTAAGGGATGGAGAAATGAATCATGGATTGATTATAAATTTCCTTCACAGTAGGTTCTAACGTTCTTCTCTTTGTTGCTGAATCTGTTCGTCAACTACAATGATGGGGAAGAAGAAAATTATGAGACTTTAGGAAAAAAATTAAGAGCCTCAAGAGTTATAATACCAAAAACAGCCATTTCTGGAAACAATACTGTACCTAATGATTTATATTTTTTCCCAGCTCAACCAAGAAACGACACTGGGATAATCATTGCTGTCAGCTGTGTAGTTGTCATTGTGTTGTTGCTTATTGGTGGAGCCTTAGTTGTGTATTATCTCAGAAAGTAAGTATCTCATATTTTACCATACTGGAGTTTTGTTTGTGTATATTTGATGATTTTGCATTATTATTGGTACTCCCCATATTATTGGTACCTCCGATATTATTGGTATCTCCCATATTATTGGTCCCCCCAGACTCAGTCTATGGACAGGAGTGACGCTTTTTTGAAAAATGCTTTCTCATCAAAACTAGTTAATCAACCTAAAAGTGGAGACCAATAGCAATATTCAGAATGGGTCAACTATGACTGCAACCTCAAGCAAATGGCTTTCGTAAAGTTACTTCCACCATTCTATTTTATTTGCTGAGTGTTAGGGTTGGCAGAACGCGCCGAATATATTTATTAGATGGGATTGGTGCGTTCGCAACCCGGGATCCACCGTGCAGGAAAGAACCTGCTGCTAAGTAATGGGTGGCACTATATGGCGGTATGAATCAGCTCTGTTAGCTTCACAGAATGGCCGTGAAAGCAAAGCTCTGTGCCCTGTTAGACTTTCACAGAGGCACAGGCTAACTACCCAAATGAGAGCAGTCAGTGGTCATGCATGCACACAAAACTCCTCGCCGGAGGTGCCAGCATTCTAGGGGCTTATTTCAGCCGGGTCCCTGAACACATACAACACATGACCACAGTGGCGCAAAGCACGTAACTTTGGAAGATACTAGCGCATGGCCGTGCGGCCATGCGAGCCTTAAATGGCTGGAGCACGTACAGGATCTTCCTAGAAGGACCAATGAGAGGCTGCTACAGAGCCTGCGCACCTACAGGACCTTCCTAGAAGGACCAATAGATTTGGCTGCAGTACCTGAGCATGTGACCCTTGATCTCCACTGAGAGACCTTACCCTGGGCATGCTCAGTGTGTGCAAAGCAGGACTTAGTCCCAGAAAAGCCTGTTCACCGTAGATCTGTGCAGGGTACAATAGCAGATCCTGGAGAGGCAGCAGTAAGCCTTTGCACAGTATCAGTCTTAGTGAGACGCTGGGACCGACGTCTCCGCTGAGCAGGCTCCACTGCGGCCAATGGAGAATGGGAGACCGCAGCAGACACAGATCAAGATTTCCCCTGTGCAGCAGAGGAAACTCAACTCCTAGCACTGAGTACATCTCGATGGGGTAACTCATTCACCAAGACTGCCAATGACACTATCATCAATTATCTTCTGTGAGTGGGAATCATTATATGAAATATGTTGATGCTAGATGCAAAAAGAATAAATCTTGATGAAAACATCAGTTTTTCTGTAAATTACAAGAAGATAGAAGAGAATTGGCCTGCTGTTCCATTCTTCCTAATTTGTAGATCTATGAAAATGGGAACAAATCTTGATGACCATGAAAAAATTGATTCAATTTAAAGCAAACCTGTCATCAGAATTTTGTCAAGTAAGCTACAGGCATTGTCAGGTTGGCGCCGTTATACTGATTAAAATGATACCTGGGTTGAGGAAATCCAATTTTGATGTTGTTGATTAATCTATATTTGTAGTTATCAGTTAATGAGATTCTCGTGCTCCGGGGCGGTTCTTGGGTGGGTCTTTATTTGGTGGTCTGTTCTCATATTCATCCCTATGGGCTTATATAACAGGTCACTGATCAGTTAGTGACCTGCCTTTATTTTACATGCTGCATATAATAGTGTGGGCTTTAAAGAAAACAATTTACCTTCGGCAAAATGGTGGCAGCGGCTCCTGTACAGTAGCATCTAGGGATTACCGATAGATGCTACTGTGCATGTGCCGCCACCATCTTGCTGGAACCAAACTTGTTTTTTGCTCCAAAAAAAATGGTGGCGGTGCATGTGCAGTAGCATCTATCGCTTGGCAGTAGATGCTACTGCTCAATCGTCGCCCCTGCCATTTTACTGCAGCCAACAAAATGGTTCTGGTGGTGATGCATGCGAAGTAGCATCTATCGGCAAGCAATGCTCTTACTCTGTGCAAGCACTGCCCACTGGTAGGTGGTGCTTGGCCACATTGAATGCATCACTTGCCGATAGATGCCACTGCGCATGCACCATAGTTTATGCCATTTTTATGGAGAAAAAATAAAAAACTGGCTCCTGCAAGATGATGGTGGAAGATGCGCGGTGGTATCTACCAGTAAGTGATAGATACTACTGTGCAGGCAACGCCACTGGCACAATTTTTCTGGAGATAAATTTTGTTTTTAAAAGCCAACAATATTATATGCAGTATTTCAAATAGGAAACAGGGTCAGTGAAGTATCAGTGACCTGTCATTTAATCCAATAAGAATGAATATGAGAACAGAGCATCAAATAAAGTGAAGTCCACAGACCTGCCCACAGGCACGCCTACAGATCACCCCGGAGCACGAGCATATCATTAACTGAAAATTGCAAATCAAGATTAAACAACAACCGCAAGATAAATTCCATCACCAGGTATCATTATATTCAGTGTAGCGGTGCCAACTTGGCAATGCCTGTAGTTTACTTAGCAAAATTCTGATGACAGGTCCACTTGAAGTTCATCAGGTTAATGTCCTTATATTGTCTTTAGGAAAAAGCTGTCAAAGAAATCAGAAGACAAGAAAGAGATGAATGCTGATGACTCCAGCGTAATCTATGCCAACTCTGATGTGCACATTCATGTAAGTAGACCTGATGGCTGATAATTAGTGATGAGCGAATATACTCGTTACTCGAGATTTCTCGAGCATGCTTGGGTGTCCTCCGAGTATTTTTTAGTGCTCAGAGATTTAGTTTTCATCGCCTCAGCTGAATGATTTACAGCTATTAGCCAGGCTAAGTACATTTGGGGGTTGCCTGGTTGCTAGGGAATCTCCACATGTAATCAAGCAGGCTAGTAGCTGTAAATCATCCAGCTGTGGTAAAAAAAAACTAAATCTCCGATCACTAAAAAATATTCGGAGGACACACGAGCGTGCTCGGGAAATCTCGAGTAACGAGTATATTCGCTCATCACTACTGAAAATATATTATGGAACCATATAAGTTAAGAAGTTCTCAAAAAATATTTATGGAATGACTATCAGATAATGTGACAAGCACCTTACAAGCTCTGTCTGAGAAGTGGCCATGCTGAAGAGGAGTGGTGCACCTTGGTTCTCAAGATCAGTAGGGATTACAAAAGTTTTGAGAAGGTTTTCTCTAAAAGCTAGTACATTCATGTTGTTTGCTTCAATATCTTTATGATTCTTGAATCATCTTCTACCATATTTGCTCTTAACCATTTATTGATCTATATGTTATTTCTCAAAACATCAAGTCAACATAAGATGTCCATTCTTCTGCTGAACTGTCCACATCTACCTAAGCCTAATTTGTCACATTTACTACCACAACCATCTCCTACAAGGTCTCCAACAAACTGGACTACAATTTATTAAAGTATAAACCAGATAGGCTCCTGCAAAGCTCTTCATCTCATGTCCCATTTCATTGTCTTCACACTGGCTTATGATTAACTTAGAAAAGCACTTCCATTTTTCTGTTCTATAACTGCACCTCCCACCTGGTTGCCTATCACATTCCGTACTTTTCTATATTGTGTGCTTACTTCCAATTAGGCCAGGTTATTGTTTTCTTCCTTCATCCTCAATCTTGATCTCTAGCTTTCATCCCTCATGTTATTCTTCTACGCTCTGCTTTCAATCACTAGTTGCATTACTAGAGCAATACATGACTATCTGAAGCCTGTTCCATCTTTATCTGCTGGGCGGACATCAATAAACTGGAGAAAGTTCAGAGAAGAGCAACCAGAAAGGTGACCGGTCTGCAAACCATGTCCTATGAGGAACGGTTACAGGATTTGAGAATGTTTAGCTTGCAAAAAGGAAGACTGAGAGGAGGCTTAATAGCGGTCTACAAATATGTCAAAGGGCTGTCACATTGTAGAAGGATCATCTTTTCTCTCATTTGCACAAGGAAAGACTAGAAGCAATGGGATGAAACTGAATAGGAGGAGACACATATTAGATATTAGAAAAAACTTTTTGACAGTGAGGGTGATCAATGAGTGGAACAGGCAGCCACGAGAGGTGATGAGTTCTCCTCCATGGAAGTCTTCAAACAGAGGCTGGACAGACATCTGTCTGGGATGATTTAGTGAATCCTGCTTTGAGCAGGGGGCTGAACCAGATGACCCAGAAGGTCCCTTCCAACTCTACCATTCTATGATTCTATATCATTTACTCTGTATTGTCCTAAATAAACTAGTGAGTTATAAGTTTACAGTCATGAGACTAAACTGTCATCTCCTACATTAAAACTGTAATGACAGGCACTGCGCAGTCATCATCATTACCTGTGATAGGCGTTTCCATCTGTCCCATCTCTCTGTGGTGAACATCGGCAGGGCAGCCCATGCATCTTTTATGCATGAATTTACAATTTCTCACATTCTGGTATATTCTCACTCATAATAACAGTCTTGAGTCTACTTTTAAAAAGTTTAAACAGTTCCAGAAACCTTTATTAAATACCACTCGTAGCTTGTTGTATACTTACAGAAACCCCTATAAGGGATACTTTAATAAGAGATAACAATTCAATGATAGATCTTTAATTGTCCATTCAACATCTATCATTGAATTGTTGTCCGTTGTTAAAGTATCCCAGGCTTATGACTGATTTTTAAGTTTATTTTATTTTTATTGTAGGGAAACCAAACCCAACAGACTGGAACCAACTCAGTCTATTCAGTACCAGAGGACAACAACACCTCCGAATATATGAACGTTGATGACATACATTATGCCACTATTGATTTTTCAAAGCTGAAACCTACAAATGCTCCAAAAAATATGGAAATTGTATATGCACAAATAAAAAAGTAGCATTTACACAAGAGAGAATACCAAACACTGAGGGGCCGTCTACACGAAGAGTAAATTGGCCCCAACTAATTTGGTGCTACATTTAAGCTGATCTGTCTGAAACTAATTGCGATGAGATCTACAGTCGTAATGTCACAATTTGTCACTGGACGAAAACTTGTGATGTCACACAATTTTGGAAATGGACTTTTGTTTTACCAGGAATTTAACTGATGGAAACGCATTGATGATGTCACAGCACATTACCTGTCTGAAATCCGCCTTTGATGACACAGCTGTTAACCTAAATGTAACCCGCTCATGAGTTCATAGCAGCTGATGCTTGTTTATCTAAAAAGCATTACTGATGACACTTTGACCTATTTGTCACAGACCATCTTAATTAAGTCTCAGCAGAAAATAGACATTTAAGTATTATTTGATAGAGGGGAGGAAACACTTTCAATTTAGTAGGTCACTTATTGTGGGTATTCTTCTTCTAGTTATAAATTAGCGACTTGTGGCTGAAATTCTGTTTATTTATTTTTTATATAGATTTTATTTTTGATAATCGACTTCCGATACAAGCAGTGTAAATAATGATCTAGCACAAAGAACGATTGTAATCTACACAAGTCACAATAAAAAGGGAATATTTTGTGTGTAATTACTTATGCTGTCTGTAAGTACAAATGAATATTATCTTTAGAGCTCGACAATTCACTATGAAAAATATAAATCTACAAAACATCTTGATTCACAGTCTGCATTATATTTCAGGGGTACCGTAAGTAATATTCGTACACAGTGACTGCACCAGCAGAATAGTGAGTGCAGCTCTGGAGTATAATACAGGTTGTAACTCAGGATCAGTAATGTAATGTATGTACACAGTGACTGTACCAGCAGAATAGTGAGTGCAGCTCTGGGGTATAATACAGGATGTAATTCAGGATCAGTAATGTATGTACACAGTGACTGCACCAGCAGAATAGTGAGTGCAGCTCTGGAGTATAATACAGGATGTAACTCAGGATCAGTAATGTATGTACACAGTGACTGCACCAGCAGAATAGTGAGTGCAGCTCTGGAGTATAATACAGGATGTAACTCAGGATCAGTAATGTAATGTATGTACACAGTGACTGCACCAGCAGAAAAGTGAGTTCAGCTGTGGGGTACAATACAGGATGTAACTCAGGATCAGTAATGTAATGTATGTACACAGTGACTGCACTAGTAGAATAGTGAGTTCAGCTGTGGGGTATAATACAGGATGTAACTCAGGATCAGTAATGTAATGTATGTACACAGTGACTGCACCAGCAAATTAGTGAGTGCAGCTCTGGGGTAAAATACAGGAGGTAACTCAGGATCAGTAATGTAATGTATGTACACAGTGACTGCACCAGCAGAATAGTGAGTGCAGCTCTGGAGTGTAATACAGGATGCAACTCAGGATCAGTAATGTAATGTATGTATACAGTGACTGCACCAGCAGAATAGTGAGTGCAGCTCTGGAGTATAATACAGGATGTAACTCAGGATCAATAATATAATGTTTGTACACAATGACATCACCAGTAGAATAGTGAGTGCAGCTCTGGAGTGTTATACAGGATGTAACTCAGGATCAGTAATGTAATGTATGTATACAGTGACTGCACCAGCAGAATAGTGAGTGCAGCTCTGGGGTATAATACAGGATGTAACTCAGGATCAGTAATGTAATGTATGTACACAGTGACTGCACCATTAGAATAGTGAGTGCAGCTCTGGAGTATAATACATGATGTATCTCAGGAACTGTAATGCAATGTATGTACGCAGTGACTGCACCAGCAGAATAGTGAGTGCAGCTCTGGGGTGTAATACAGGATGTAACTCAGGATCAGTAATGTAATGTATGTGCACAGTGACTGCTCCAGCAGGATAGTGGGTGCAGCTCTGCTCAGCTGCTACTCACTGTGCTGATTGTGGGTGCGGTCGCTGCTGAACCTGCAGTGTGCTCCTGAGCTCCTGAGAACCACCACCTCTCCACCCGGGGACCTGCTCTCTCTCTTACCCAGGGAGGGAGTGGGTTTCCTGGGATGAGTGAAGGAGCCAAGTCCCAGGCTTCTGCTTCCCGGACCAGGCTGGCGGGGGGCAGAAGGAACCAGCAACCAGCCTGCACATCAGAGGATTCGGGGGTGAGACGCTCCACCAGGAGTTGCAGCAATGTGGCTCCTACTCCCCCCAGGTCTGCAGAGACCCAGAGAAGCCGCAAGGCTTCCATGGAGGAGAAGCCTGCTAGTGTGCAAGATGGCGGTCCTTCTGGAGGAAAGCTGAGTGCTCACGGAGGTGAAGCCGACCTCACTGAAGAGGGTTGGGCGCTGCAGAGCCCCCGGGAGTCTGTGTCCACCTATGCCTCCCGGGTCATGAGCCACCTCCGTGAGTATGAAGACGCAAGCAAGACCATCACGAGGCTCCGAGAGGAGCTGCGCTGCACAAGCAACAAAGCTGCAGGTTCCTCCAAACCGAGGAAGAATCAGCTCCAGGCGGAGGTAAGGAGACTGAAGGATAACATCAATGAGCTTGAAGTCAGAAAAGCTTTCATTAGAGAAAAAAGTGGACCATTTAAGGAAAAACTTATTAATGAAGATCGATTCAGAGAAATGGCTGATAACAGAGAGCAAAGGCAGATGGGGCTGCAGCCTGAGTGCCAGGTGGATGATGATGATGAGGAGGAGGATGATGACCAGCAGAAAGCCCCACCTGGCAGCCTGCTTAGTCACTCACAGGCCACGTGCAGCGAGCTCCCTGCTGGACAGGCGACAATGACATCTCGTCGCAGTTCTGCTGGCTCTGGGGAGGACAGTGACATCGACCAGGGAGGGGCACTAATGGCAGAGATCAAGCTCCTGGAGTCCCCAGTGTGCCTTCAGAACTTCCATCTTGGTGATGATTTGCCAGAGGAGGCACCTGGGGGCCAGAAAAAAAAGGTGAAGATCAAACCTAAGCTGCAGGAAGCGGTAAGCTATGTATATGCCCCCCTCCCTGTACCCCCTGAGTCGGCTGCAGGGTCAGCTCGCTGTATAAGCCCCGTTGCCCAGCCCAGCCCGGGTTCTGCTATGGATCCGGTGCAAAGGCGCGGGGAGACTACAAAGCAATGTAGTGAGGCGCAGAGCTCCGTTTCTGCTTGTAGTAGCAGGGACGTAGCAGCAGGTGCATCAGCCGAGAGGCTGGACAGTGAGGGCGGCCCGGCGGCGGGCGAAAAATCAGGCCACGATACTGTGGTGCGCTCCCCAGTGGGAGGGGGGAGCAGCCCGGTGTCAGGGGCAGCTCCGGTGGCCTCGGTGCCCCTGAATGCTGTTGCCGCTGATCACTTAGTTGAGAAGCGGCGGCAGTGTGAGGGGGTTACCGGGGCTGGGCGTTCCGGTCCTCCCTCCAAAGTCCTGTTCTGTGTTGGCGCCGCTGGTCAACAAGATCCTGATGCTAAGGATCAGCGGTGCCTCACAACAGCGAAAGATCAGCGGCGCCTGGTAGCAACCGTGAAGCAGCGGAAAATATCAACTGATGATGCGGAGGGCACACATAAAACCAGGGGTGAGGTCACCTCCAGTTCTGTGGAGGAGACTCAGCCCCTTGTGCCTGATGATGCGGAGGCCAAAATGTCACCCCCTGTTGTCACTGGTCCAGCAGGAGTGAATGTGTTGGTGGGTATGGATGAGGAAAACTCTTTGTCTAGTGGTGTGGTTGCTGGTTTGGTGGAGGGTGAGGAGGTTATGGAGGTGGGTAATGGTGATGCTGTTGGTGTGGATGTGGTCACTGGTCCGGTTGCCCCCCCCGGTGGTGGCAGCACCTGTCAGGAGTTATGCCGCTGTCACCTCCGGGGGAAATAGGGCGTCCTCCTCGTCTCTGGGCTCT